>NC_134270.1:66120855-66801212 GCF_031893055.1 Leptodactylus fuscus
TTTAAGGCTAAAGCCCCACGGAGCAGGCCGTAGCAAAAAAACTCTGCGGGAAATAGCATGGTGGCAACGCATTGCGGTTATTCCCACAGCACCTTTCACAGAAAGTCCGCAGAGGAAAGGTCTACCTGCTTTCATTATACTTATAGTAAAGCCACCAGCGTTTCCTTAGGTATAATTCACATGCTGTGATTTAAAAACTGCTGGTTTTGGAAACCCCAGCATGTCCGCTGCTAATATTTTTTGACAATGTGTGGATGGGATTCACTAGTAACTGTAAAACACTGCAGGTTTTTCCTCGACATTTCCACTGTGGCCAAACCATACACAGTTTTCTGGATTACAGATGCCCATTAAAGTCTATGGGGAAATTTTGTGTACGCCAGTCTTAATCAAGTCCCTGACTGGCAACCTGCCCATTCTTCAGGTGGATTCCACGGCTGATTCAGCCGCAGACTTCCGCCTCGCAACACCTTCCTTCCGACTAGGCCCATTCATTTGGGCCTAATCCAGAGCGGAATGCCATGACTGGATGCCGGTGCACAGCTAGCCGTTTTTTGGTCTGGAATCTGAAGCGGCCTCCACGTCAAATTCCGGATCAAAAAACCCTGTGTGAACTCAGCCTTATACCTATGGAAATTCTGGTATTTTCTATATAGGTATAACAGAAGCAGAAAGTCTGCAGAGGAAACTCTGTAGTCTTTCTGTGAAAAGCGTTACAGGAAAAGAGACGCAATACGTTTCCGCTCCTTTTTTTTAATCCTTCAGCACTTTTTGGCTGCTTGCTACGTGGGACCTTAGGCTAAAGTTGCAAATACTGAATACTGAACTATACAAAATATAACATTTTTTCTTTTTTTAAGTTGATCTGTTTTTCACGTATGTGAAATATTGCTGCACCATTGACAAAGCATAACCATAAAACCAAGCCATGTGTGTACTGCAAGTGAAAACACAGCACACACATGTAAAAATGTGTTTAATAAGTCCTTATTGTCCTGACTGTGTCAGTCTGCACTGAAGTTCTAGCATTTTATGCATGATGAGAACTACAGGCAGTGGCGTAACTAGGAATGGCGGGGCCCCGTGGCGAACCTTTGACATGGGCCCCCCCCCCCATCCGACACCGACGCCGAAGACCTCTACTGCCCCCTCCTCTGCATTCCTGCCCGCTCTATTATGTGCCTTAGTGGCCCCTGCACACAGTATTATGTCCCTCAGTCGCCCCTGCACACACTATTATGCCCCTTAGTGGCCCCTGCACACAGTATTATGTCCCTTAGTGGCTCTTGCACACAGTGTTATGTCCCTTAGTGGCCCCTTCACACAGTATTATGTCCCATAGTGGCCCCTGCACACAGTATTATGTCCCTTAGTGGCCCCTGCACACAGTATTATATCCCTTAGTAGCCCCTGCACACAGTATTATGCCCCTTAGTGGCCCCTTCACACAGTATTATGTCCCATAGTGGCCCCTGCACACATTATTATATCCCATAGTCGCCCCTGCACACACTACTATGTCCAACTGTGGACACCCCTAAACAATTATTATACTCTGGGGTCTTTTCAGACCCCAGAGTATAATAATCAGAGACCCGGGGGAATAAAAACATAAAAAACTACTGTTTCTTACCTGTCCCCCGGCTCCTATGCTGTCGGCATCCGCTGCTGTCCTTCTTCAATGATGTCGGACGTCACATGACCCGGGACACAGGCCGGGTTCATGTGACGTCAGACAACTAGGAAGGAGGCCTGGCAGGATCGTGGAGAGGTAAGTAACAGTGTTTTTTATGTTTCTTACATCTCCTGGGCCTCCGATCATTATACTCGGGGGTCTGCAAAGACCCCTGAGTATAATGATAGTGTTTGTGGGGCCCGCGGTGTCACTTACCGATCCTGGCCCAGGATCGGTATGTAAATAGAGCCCGTAACAGCCTATTAAAAAAATAAAAAAAAACACGCAGCGGTAGCGGCTGTCTCTGGGCCCCCTAATGTCCCAGGTCCTGTGGCAGCCGCTACCATTGCTACCACGGTGAATCCATGTCAGAATCCAGGTGGAAAAAACACCTCCCCATAGAGTTCTACAGTATGGGTTTCGCTAGCTTTTTTTTTTTCTGCTAGTGGGAAAAAAAGCTTCCTTCAGCTGGGGCTCCACGGACTGGAAACGCTGCGATTTGCCCGCAGCGGAGATGCTGCGGGAAAAATCGCGGCGTTGTACAGTGCAGGCAAAGTGGATGGGATTTATGCGAATCCCATCCCCACTTTGCAGAATAAATCACAGCGTGGACACACTGCGATTTGCAAAGCCTTTGCAGCTTTGCAAATCGCAGCATGTCAATTCTATGTACGGAAATGTCAGCAGCTTCCCGTAGATATAATGTTAAGAGAAAGTCTGCAGAGGAAAACTCTGTGAACTTTCTCTTAAAAGCGCTGCGGAAAGAACCGCAATGCGTTCACGCAGTGGTTCTTCCCGTAGCGCTTTAGTGCTGCAGATACAGCCCGTGGGGCCTTAGCCTTCAGGTGGATTCCACCTGCAAAAACCAACGCATTCAATGGGAGGTGGAAAAACCACGTGGAATTGGCAAAGCCAGCTACCAGGTTTTTTTTTTTCAAGGTCCATAGACTGTGCTGGAGGAAAAAACCATTTCCTAATTCCTGAAGTGGATTTTTTCCTCGCCAAAAAACTCCATGTGAATGGACCCTAAGGCCAGTCTTACACAGCCGTAATGATTTTACGGTCCGCAAGTTGCTGATCATCAACATAGACTCCGCAGACGAGTCTATGGGTGAGTCCGTGTAGTGCCGTGAATTCACGGCCATTACAGACCTGCTCTATTAATTGTGGGCCTCGGTTGCGGCCCGGCACACCACGGATAAAATATCCGGTGGTGTAAAAGGTTGCATTGAATATAATGTGTCCGCAAATGGTCCGCAATTGAAAACCCTCAATTGCGGACTTACATTACGGCCGTGTAAGACCAGCCTTAGGATAGTAGATAATGCAGCACATTGAGTTGTACAGCATGGTGGCTCAGTGGTTAGCAGTGTTGCCTTGCACCATTGGAGTCCTGCGTTTGAACAGGCCATCTGCATGGAGTTTGTATGTTCTCCCTGTGTTTGTGTGGGTTTCCTCTGGTATTAGATAAACAATACCTGTTATTATATATATGCTACATAAATAATTGTGGAAGAACAACAAATGGTGCAATGAATCTGGGTGAGGTTTTTAGGATACATCAATAGGTTTGCTCTGCTTTGGGATAGATCCAGCAGCATTTTGGGTTGCGGCATCCAGCTGGTGACCTCTGAAGTCTCCATCTACCTGCCCCTGTGTGGTACTTGTATCTGCAGCACCGGCGGAGGTAAAATCTAGTTGTTTCCTGAGCTTTGTGCCTGTAAATGATGTTCCCAGCTGCTTGTAATTCCCAGCTCGACGATGTGTGCTTTATCCTAAACCAACGCCAAGAGATTCAGGATGAAAATGTCTTTCTGGTGACACCGGTTTAATGTGAACATTTTTGCCTTGCAGCCTTTTGCAGGCCAAGGATTCATTGTAGTGAGCTCTGACTCTGTGCCGGGGGTTCATGTCTTTATTGTATTGTACTGTAATTGATTGAATGTAATGTCTGTTTATGTCGCCGCCTGACTCTTCCTTGTAAAAATAAACACTATTCAATGCTCTTTTTGAGTGCCAGCCTTTCCATTGTTTCGCGGTGTAAAAGCGCTCGGTGCAGAAGGTTAGACTGTTAATGTGTGATGGAGGTTAATGTTAAATCCATGTGAAAATTAGTAGGCAACCTCTTAATTCATGTGCGCAGTGCACGGGGGCCTCTGCTGTTATTGCAGCACTCTCTGTATCTCCTGGGAGCGTAGGCAGTGGAAGATCGCTGAGTCCGAGCCGCTGATTCACTCTCTCGCACCACAGATCAATATATATTACTGTGTGTTAAAGTGCAGAGTGGAGCCATGTCTTCCTGTGCACAGACCACAACCCCCACCCTCCTGACAAGCGAGCACCATTATCCCGTTCGATGCCAGAAAGCTGTCATCGGCTGAGAGGTGACCGGCAGAGGGCAGGCTGCAGATGCAGCAGCGTGTGATATTTTATTGAAAGTGTGTATAATGCCATTAAGGTCTTACGGGTCAGTAGTTTATTCAGGGGGCACGGCCAAGATTCTGCCTTTTGCAAGTAATTGAAGCAGCCGAGCGATGGTTATTCAATTCCAAGTCCTCGGAGAACTCAGGGCAGTTAACTCACATAATGTCATTTCTATACTACTACACCTCATTTCCTGATCCTTCAAACTGGTACGATTAGTTATATATTGGAAGGGAAGGTAAACGTATATCTGTACAGCGAACTCTACGCTATTTATCTGTATCTGGGATTGGTTTAGGCTTTATTCATAGTCATACTAGTATTTTTATCATTCTGTTATCGAAGAAGAACGGTGAAAATAATGGTAGATGGCAGACCTCACAAGAATAAGGTCCATCAGGTGTAAGCCAGGAAGCCCAGCATTTCCATACTACTAAACCCCATTTCCTAATCCTTCAAACTGGTACCATTAGTTATAAAGAAGGTAACCTACACATACTGCATGTATAGTGAGCTTTCATTTATTTATCTCTATTCTAGAATTGGTTAAAGGGGTTGGCCACTTTCAGACCAATATTGAGAGACAAATGTTATTGTTTTTGTAATAAAAAGTTGTACAATTTTCCAATACACTTTCTGTATCAGTTCCTCACGGTTTTCTAGATCTCTGCTTGCTGTAATTCATTCTGTTACTTCTAGTGGATATGGACCATGGTCATGTGATTTATGGTCCATGGTCATGTGATAATACACAGGAGCCGCTTTATGGTCACAGCACATTAACAGACATCTGCCTGGTAATCAGCTATGCACCTGTGTGCTAATCACATGACAATGGACCGTAAATCACATGACCATGGTCAGACTTTTATCCACTAGAAGTAACAGAATGAATGACAACAAGCAGAGATCTAGAAAACCGTGAGGAATTGATACAGAATGTATATTGGAAAATTGTATATCTTTTTATTGTACAAACAATAACATTTGTCTCTTAATATTGGTCTGAATGTGGCCGACCCCTTTAAGGCTTTCTTAACATCTACCATTCTGTTCTATGAGCAGAACAATGAAAATAATGGAGGCTAACAGAGCCCATTGAGAATAATGGGGTCCATAGGGTTTTAATCTTGTGACGGCCTCAAATGCAGATATGAACAAAGCCTTAGTTAGTTACATTACTCTACCACTCATTATAAGTAGAGGAAACTATATATTGGAAGGGATAGACCTTTAATATAATGACTGCTCTATGTACCCGCTCAGATGAGATGAATCAATTGAATACATTCGGCAATGGCATTCATTAGGGAATTCTTTCGACAAAGCTACCTATTTTTGCTGACCCATAAGATCTAGCTGCTCATGGGTGCGCTGAATATTCCTGGCCTTGTCAGCATTGGAAGGTTATTCCAATCTGAATGGGGTTGCTAGAATACTTGGAGTGGGTGAGGGGTATAAGTATGGGACATTTGCAGAACCAGTTTCATTGTAGAGAGATATTCATTACATAATTGGACTTATTACTGTGACTTATCAATCGGGTCATTCCAAGTGGTGCTGTACAGACAATACCCAGACTAAGGCTGACCATAGACGTCAGATTTTGGCTGTCCAATTGATGATGGGATTGTTCATACAAATGATATCACAATTTGGTTTAAAACCCAACTGTCCGTTCAATGAATTGAGTCTGTGCAAGTTGGCTGATGACCAGTGAAAGGCGATCACTATAGCCAAACACTGATATTTTCTACCATCCGTCGGATGAAAATATCAACCATTACCAATCTGCTTTTGGCAGCCTAAAGTCTGCCATTGGTCCATCACTAACTAGCGTTTATAGCATTTACATATTCAATCATCAGTCAAGACAGCAAAATATCATATGTATGGCCCACTTAATAATCTAGTAAGGTTCTACTACTCCACATATGTCTTCTTTGGCAAATCCAGCTTTCTAGCTAAATCCAGATGTCTTTGGGACTTCTATCCTATACACAAGTGAAAAGACTTGATCTCAGGTATTCAGTGTTATTAGCAAACAGCCGGAGCTCTCCTAGGCATCACAATTACCAGGTATCATTTATAATAATTCTGTCTTTTTTTGTAACAGAGGGTTTTTTGGGCCCATAAGCATACAATCGCTTGCTTCCTTTGTAGCCCCTGAATCGATGGGCCTTTGTTCAGGGACCTCAGCTTCACTGCATCATCTGTTAGAGTCAGAGATAGTCTAAAAGCCATCTTTTACCTTAATAGAGGTTCAGCTGCTGCTCCTCTATACTTTACACTTCAGCTCTGCCTTTTCAGATTGACTGATATATTGTAGTAGCGCATAGAAAGCTTATATTCTAACTAGAGCAGGGGTCAGCAACCTTCAGCACTCCAACTACCATGAAACTACAACTCCCAACATACTCCATTCACTTCCATGGGAGTTCCAAGAAGAGCAGAGCAAGTATGTATGCTGGGAATTGTAGTTTTACAACAGCTGGAGTGGCGAAGGTTGCTGACCCCTGCACTAGAGCAATTGGAGAATGATTATAACTACAACCAGCTTACCTGGACAAGTCATTGCTGCACATGAAGTGAGAGAAATAAGCCTCAATAAGGGCGTAGGCTGGAGAGCGGGTTCTATAGCAATGAATATCTGTAGATATTTCACAGTAAGAACAATCAGATGAGTTCTTCCCTCTGCAAGATTTTCCCTAAGTGTCATGGAATAGGTTCATGTTTGGGCAGCTGACACTTTTCAGAGGTTTTTTTTATGTTCTGAGGTAAAACTGCACTGCAGTTATGTTTCATCTCACATTGAGCCCTATAGGGAACAGCAGACGTAAAACTACACTTGCAGTTAATGATCACATCCATCTGTGTGGGAGATCATGCGGTTAACGGCACTCAAGCGGGTCCAGGGTGCAGCTTCTGCAGAGCTTAAGATGTGAGTGTTAAATAAAATCCTTATTGAATGTGGTCAGGGAAGAGCCCTTGAAGGGAAGACCTCAGGGTGGAAGAGACCAGTCTTAGAATGACGGTTATGTCAACTATAGATCAACATTGGCAAAACAATATAAACTTTACAATGTGTTACAATAACTCGCTCTACTGTCGTATTAAATGGCTGCAAGCATTGTCTTCTTTGTAATTTTACTATAACTGCTTTAATAATTGTCCTGTGTAATAAGCGCTAAGGTCTTAGGAGGTGATAGCCATAATTATTTCAATGTTAGGCTTATGGACTTCACGGAAGAGTTACTATCATTTCTTCACAAGAAATGTGTAGGTCACATTGAGGCTGGACTCACACAGGGCTCAACAGGTGCCACACTGAGGTTTAGCTCACATTTAAGAAGCACAACCAGCAAATTTTGTTTGCTATCCCATTTGAAAACGAGTCTGTGTTTAGTATATCTTACTGAATAACTTATTGACAGCTTTATTGTGAAGTTATGTGCTCCACCTCAGAGCACTTATCTCCTCCCTTTTCCTCTGATGCACACAGTAGGGGGTAATTAAGTAACCCATCTTCAAAAATTTTTTGATGCAGCACAAATTTGACATCAATGCTTTTTTTGCACCACAGTTGTGCCACATTGTTGGTTCTGTGCCAACTTGCCACGCTTTCCAAAAAAGAGTGAAATGAAGACTACTGTGCTCTAGTTCACCATATTTACTATATCTCACAGCACAAAACTGTAACTTATAATTGAAATTTTCGTTAATCTAGTCCCTGAGTGGCATAGATTTAATTTCTGGCACACAGGACCACCAACAATGTCTGAGGTGCCTTCTAATAATTCAGGCACAACAAAACACCAGTCTTAGTAAGTTTCCCAACTGTGAGCATCAAAGTTTCAAAGAGAATATCCTTGCTTTGGAGGAGAGCATGTAACTTCATGATTAAGCTGCCAATAAGTTATTCAGTAACTTTACAATACAGACAGGCACATTTAAAAAAGTTATAATAAAGTGACCTTCTTTAAGGCCTTATTAACAAGTCAGTGTTTTATTCAGTATTCTGCATTAGCCTTTGTAAATCAGGATCGGCACAACTCCACACAGCAGGTAAAAAAATTTCCATTACAACTCCTAGTTTTGGTTTACAAACACTGATATAAAACATTGTTCAAAATACGGATGTGTGGATAAAGCCTGAGGCACTGGTCCCACATTTTAGTTTTGTTGTGTTTTTTTTTCTGTGAATCCAGCCTAAGAACATCAGAAGAGTACAATATATAAAACTTATGAATGTAAAGGGGTGTTTTAGTCTCCACGCTCACTTAAAAAATATGTGGCTTAAACTAACATTTGTATTTTTACCACTACATTGCTTTATCTATCTTGCTCTGTTTGACACCTACTACTCATTGTGCCTCTTCAGTGTTTACATCTTACTACCTAGGTTTCAGTCCACCCCTCTGGTCTAGATGATGACATTCACTGTTCCCATCCACCTATATTCTCTTGTCTTTCTTTGCAAAGTGCTTTCAGCTGCTGAGCCCTGATAAGGTCTAGAACAGTGCCTTGATTGGTGCTTCTGTTATCTGTACAACTTACAAGTACAAGCATACTGCTAGCATAAGATAAAAGCCAGGAAGTGGAGGGGAGAGGAGACAGGAGAGCAGGTGAAACCTAGAAAGGAAAATATCCTTTTACAATAAAGAACCCCAAATAACTAAAAATGAAGATTAAATAAACCCAACTGATAAAATATTGTTTATCCTGGACAAAATTATTTAAAAAGTGACAATGCAAGAAATACATGTGAACTCTTACCATCTATGATTCTAGTTGTCCATATTTGTGCCGAATTTAACATCCTCAACTTTATTCAGGGAGACAGACTCCTGGCATTATAGTTATCTATTCTGCTAGAAGTCCCAAGTCTCCCCCATTGTGTAATCCAGCAGTTATGGGACAGTACTTCAAATGGAGACAGGGATTCCTAGCAGCATAGATAGCTAGAATGCTAGGTGTACCTTTCCCTGCATAGTGTTCAGGCTGGTAAATCCAGCATACACATGGACGAGTTTCAAAGCCAAAACTTGGTTATGTGAAAGCAGGCTGAGGCTAGAAAACAACACATGGTTTCCATTTGGGGATTCCGTCTCTGAATCCACTTGGAAAATGCGGAGAGAAAAGTCCTGCAAGTCCTAAGTGAGTAACTGTGGTGAGTTATGATGAAGTGAGCTCCAGAATATTGCTCCAATACTGAACTGTATAGTGTATATAAGCCCTTAGAGATGACTACTGATTGTAATCAACTGTAGGAGGTGAAGTAATACACATGCAATACTATCGGGAGCATTACAAATATTTCCCAGTGCTATCGTATCTTAATTGTCAAAATTACTGGGACACTTGTTGACTTGTGTCAGATTTATCTGCTCGGCACTAGCTTTATGCATATTAGGGAGATATCAGGTGAAGGCTAAGCCTGGCCATGTACACAGGGGTCCAGATGTGGATAGAGTAGCAGATATATGACGCCCTTGTCTCTAGGTTGTGTGGGTTTTGTGTTCTCACAGATAAATCTTTATTATTCTCCCCATCATCTTTTCTCCATACACAGTTGTATGTTTCTTACTGCAGGATAAGGCGACATCCAACCTTGAGCGCAGGATGTTAAACCCCACCTTGGCAGGAGATTGGTGTATGATGCCCTGGATCAGAGACAGCGCTGACCCAGAGATGTGCCCGAGGTTTAACGAAGGTTCTGTTAAGTCCGAAATGTCAGCTGCTCCTTATCTGTAATTGGCTGAAAGAGCAGACAGGCGCTAATCCCCCTCCACCCGCGCCCTCCTTCAGGCTGAGCAGCCGCATATCCCAGCTTTTAATTAACATCCTGACGGGTTATGTGCTATAAGATCTTTTAACCCCGTTCTTCCTAAAGAGCCTCAAGCAGCCTTATGAGTTTAACTCCTTCATGGCCTCCACAAGAATTTTATACATCGAGTCCTCCTGCAGTTCTACAGAAGCGGACGCTGCCCTATAACCTCGATTTATATGGTCATATAAACATTGGTTTTATAGAGATGTTATCTATAATCACACATTGCAGCCATTTTGTGTTTTTTGCTATGCTATAAGTTACTTTTAGGCATGCAGATTTTGTTTAGCTTGTGTTAAGTTTTTTAGTTTAGTTTTTGAAGTAAAATTCAGGTCTGGATCGTAAGAGAGGGAAATATATAGGACATATACTACTTTACCTCTTTTGTTTTGCTGTGATTATGTGTAAAAGACCACTGGATGACCACAATTTGTGACCATGCCCTTAGTAAGAACTAATAAAGATTGTTCTGCCAATGTTACCAGATCTAACTATTAGAAATCTTTGGATTTGTTCGTAGCATGGGTAGATTGTTGATGGTTGGCATGTGATGGTCTTCAGCTCATAACAAGTGGTCTGCATCAAAAATCTTTTATGCTTTGTACGCCAAAAAACTGGCATACAAAGCAGAATAAATCTGGGCCTATATGTTTATGTTCCTAAAACTCCTACTGCGCTATTATGTTTGGGGAGCATTTTGGACCTGACCAACTCCCTTTAATGGGTTATTAAATAGGACTATGAAGTGATCATTTAGCATTTTCGCTTTTATCAGTTGCGGCTGTAGTCCACGATCAGAAATGATGGACAATATGGTGCATCCTGCACAGGAGTGATGTGCTGCGATAGATCTGACTCTGTGATCGTTTGATAACGGAGGGTCTCTGGGAGCGGCTGATACGATCAGCTAATAACTGTGGTTAAGTGATAGCGATCAGCTAATAATTATATCAGCATCTTCATCACTCAAATTTCTGGTCTCTTGGATAGAACTAAGCTTCATTATATTCATGAGACTGCTGCGCTGCTAATGAGCCGCTTATCTGTGAGTCCTTGCTGTTCTTGTGTCCAATAAACTGGAATTTACAACTACAGCCGTCCGCTACATCCCAGCATCAGCTATATAGCTGAACTGTATTGTTATGGACTGGAGTGTCCTTTAGGAAGCATGAGGTGTGCACATTCTAATCCCCTAGGGAAACCTTCACTAAGGGGCCCATGACCTTATGGAGCCTGGTGGACCCCTGCTGTTTTTTTGTTTTTCTTTTTTTCTAAATAGGCTGTTACCTGCTAAAGTAACCCCAGCAGGTAATGGGTCCTATTTACTAAACTGAACAGCTCCAGGATGTCGCTAACAGCAATGTGATATGGGATGCATGGGGACTCTGGAGGGCAGAAAAGGAAATGGAGGCAGCTTTGAGGAGACCACAGAGTATAATAATAGCTCATAAGAGGTGAACCCCAAAAACTAGATTTTCAAGGAACACCATAGAGGCTACTTTGGGACACTATACTGTGTGGAGGGGCTGCTATGTGACATTATACTGTATGAAGGGGCCACTATGGAACATTTTACTGTTTGCAGGTGCCACTATGGAAGATTATACGGGGGGGGGGGGGGGGGGGCAATTGTGTGACATTATACTGTGTGGAGGGGCCACTATGGGATATTATTCTGTCTGGAGGCCACTTGGGACATTATAGTGTGTGTAAATGGGGTATTATACCGTCTGGGGGCCAGGAAAGGAGGCGGTATGCCATGTGGGATTGGGAGGGCAAGTCAAAAGTTTGCTTTGGGGCCCAGTCTTTGCTAGTTACATCTCTGGCTTAAAGAATCTGATCTGCTGTCAAGCCAATGAAGAACACTGTATGGGGAGATATCTAATGCCTTTTAGTTCAGGCTTCTCAAACTATTTTCTCAAATAGGGAAAACGCTCTAGTAAAACACTTTTTCCATCATTGAACCCTCCACCTATCTAACATGCACTTCTTTTATATATATTGTACTCATATTCCTTCAGTTCACCATACTGTATATTCCTGACAAGACACCATCTTGAGTTTTATTCTTGTCTTTATCTGTGCTCTGCTGTCAAACCCTTGATTTCTCAGCACATAATTGCAAGGGCAGCTAGAGACAGTACCATTTCTGTTTGCTGAGAGTGCATACTCCCCTATGTATTTCCCTAAAACTGGCATATGATCGTAAATCTGACATGCCCCCTTTCTGGAAAATGGTGAAGGTGGTGTAAAAATGATAGTTGCGCCAAAAAATATTGCAACTGAGGTTTAAAAAGTCACAAGTCAGCTTTGTTACACCAGAAAACTGGCATAGTCAGATAATAAATCTGCCCTA
The DNA here is from genome assembly GCF_031893055.1 of Leptodactylus fuscus. Classification (NCBI taxonomy): domain Eukaryota; kingdom Metazoa; phylum Chordata; class Amphibia; order Anura; family Leptodactylidae; genus Leptodactylus; species Leptodactylus fuscus. The sequence continues at coordinate 66,133,141 of NC_134270.1, forward strand.
GTGACTATCCTAAATAATATGCAAATACAACTAGACAAAATGTGCTCAGATGGCGAACTAATATATAATAAACAAGTATGCAAAAAATAAATAGTTGTTTAGCCTTAGGTCAGGTCTTTGTGGAGTTGTTACATTGTGTGTGTGTTCATTCCCAGGATATTATGACACATTCTACTTATTATGACACATTCAGCATTCTAATGCACAAAAACTTCAGATAGCATAGACCTACTATGACATAGACTACTGATTGTAAAGAATTAAAGCAAACTATTAAATGAACCATTTCCAATACAATAATGAAAATACAAATAAGAAATTATGTGAATGCCACTTGCAGTGAAGGCTTAAAATATCCACAAGAGTCTCTCGTTCTTAAACACCATATTTCAAAGAGAAGCTCAGTCAGGTTAAAGGTGACACAGATCTCATGTAAACAAATAAAAGCCCCCTCCCCTGCCTACTATTATCTGCTCATCATGATGGCAGAACTCTATAATGCCGCAGTGTAATTAGATATAAATCTCCTCGGCATCGTTGTCTGACATCAGTGTTTGAGTTTCCGCAGGTTAATTCTCCTGTAAACAGACTCTTAATTCGTTGTCCATTTAATTATCCAGCAACCTCAGAGCAGAGAGTGTCAGACACCAGCAGCTTCTATGTAGACTGCCGGCCACTGGCGGAATCTGACTGACCAATATAATGAAGGAATTGCACATTAGGAGGATTAGGAATTAAAGTATATTCAGCAGCCACCACCGTGTTACAGAGCGCATTACAGTTATAAACAACATATCTCTGTACGTTATTTTTCTAGATTTGGAGGGGCAAGCTATCAGCTCCCTGGAATATTGTTGTTGTTGCTCAGACCCCTATGATCTCCTGCCTGTAACACCACGTGCAGTGACAATTAATCCTCCCACTCCTATGACATCACCCATTGTACTTAAACAGCAAGAGCAGTGCTCCCAAGGCTTAAGGCCCGCCCCCAGTGCACCAACTGCCTAATTTACATAAGACTATAAAGTTGTTTTTCTCCAAAACTGCAAAAGTGACATATATAACAAAAGTACGTATTTTTTATCCTTGTAATGTAATGTGCTCTGTCATGTGATGGCTGAATGTGCTTGAGGTAGGCAGAAGCTTCCCTTTAAGTAATCCGCCTCCTCACAATAGAGTCCTATGTAAACCGCTAGCGTTCTTTTTTCCGCTAGCAGAAAAAAGAAGCGACATGACCTTTCTTCAGGCGGATTCCAGTTTTTGAAACAGTTTTTGGTAAAAAAAAAAAAAAAACGCTTCAAAAACCGCTAGCGTTTTTTTCAAGGTCCATATACTGTGCTGGAGGAAAAAATCCAAAACTAATAATGCTCCAAAAAACACTTCAAAAAAACCATTTCCTAATTCCTGAAATGGATTTTTTCCTGACCAAATTCCTCGACACCTAACTTCATGTGAACTAGCCCTCATGGCCTTCATTGGTTTTTAAATTGTCTGCTAGTGGTTTTTGGAATTGCAGTTGCTTCATGAAAATTGGTCAGTTTGCATAGCTGGTATGGTTGCTAAGAAATATGTCCACGTTCAACCAGGGGCACTTTATTACAGTGTGTTCACACAGAGTAAATAATCCGGGTGCAAGTGAATTCTGCAGCGTATTACAGTACCAACAAAGTGGATAACATTTTACTAAATGCTGTGGAAATTGACCTGAAGTGTAATCTTTAGTTTGTTCATGTATATTGTAAATTTTATTAACAATTTTGCAATGAATAGAATGAAAACAGTTGGAAATTATGTAGATTTAGTTGCAAAATCTGTAGCGAATCTACAATATAATATTTCTATTGCAATTTGTGCCCCATTTGGACATTCCCTAAGGGCTTGTTCAGACAGTGGAATCTCCACATTACAAATCTACTTCCCATTGATCTTGCCAACACAAATTTGAAATCCACATTGTGGAGGAAAATGAATGTCAATTCTTAGGGCTAATTCACACGTGGCCACTGTCTGCTGTGTCTGCATGAAATCTTCAGCAGATGGCCACATGTATTAGCCCTGTTGAATAAGGAGAAATCCATGTAGAGTTCCACAGCATGTGAAACTGCAAATCCACTGCAAATATCTAACATTCATCCTGATATTTCTACAAAGGATTCTACTGCAGAATGATCTTGTCCTTAGAGGCCTCTGCTGTAGCACATGATGCTGGGAAGGGGATCATTTATTTATTCAAGACACTGCCTTGACGCAGATTGTTTATAAAGACCCTTCCCTTATTATTGCCCTTTATATTGCATTCTTATACATGACATCTCTTTCATGCTCACCACTCCAGTGTGACAACTTTTATTGCCAAAGTCTTGACAGAACTTGAGAGAACATTCATTTTTATTGATTCCACCGCTGACCCGCCATCGTTCATTAACTGTAAGCGGCAGTAAAACTGGGTGGATGGAAGGTCTTTAATGGCAGATTACCTGCTTACTGGATAGTTATAAAATATAATGTATGAGTGTAACAGGAAACGAGATTCTCATTAGGACGCTAATTCACAGGTGGCGCGGACGGACTGCACGTTGGCATTTTACAGCTTTGGAGTCTACTCTGAGAAGCGCATGTATTCTTGTCTTGATATATTCCCATAGTTCCCATAAAGGAGGATTCGGATCAAACAATGGACACTGCTGAGAGATAATGAATTTATTCCACAGGATATTATATATGACCTTTACCGGTAGGGACGCATATCTGTACCTAGACAAAAAAAAAAGCAATGAGCTAATTTATAGATAGTATAAACTTAGACTAGTTATCCTGAAGACGCACCAGATTTATTATCCTGCATCAGCTACTGTGATAAGCCTGGTACTTTGTCAGTCTGCGTTCGAGTTTCCATTCGGGTAGTCTGCTTGACGGTGCAGCACATTTCTTTCTGCATGTTTTGTGCGAAAATCAAACAGAAACCACAGGGACCCCCATTAAGGTAACCGCTTTTCTATGCGTATAGGTTTCCATTTGGGGTTCCCAAGTGGACTCACCAATTGGAAACCCAAACGCAAATGTGAACCAGGCCTCAGTTTACACTGTATAACTATTAGTAAATGTGCGCCATTGTATCAATAACTTCTATTCAATGTCCCAATTATAACAGAAAAATGACCAGTTTTGCGGCTTTTATATAATTCTTGTAGTTTATCTACTTCTGTGTCTTCATAACTCTTAAAAGTATGGTTTTAGGCAGTTCATTGTTAGTTTACAAATCTTGTACAGTGGGGCAAAAAAGTATTTAGTCAGTCACCAATAGTGCAAGTTCCACCACTTAAAAAGATGAGAGGCGTCTGTAATTTACATCATAGGTAGACCTCAACTATGAGAGACAAAATGAGAAAACAAATCCAGAAAATCACATTGTCTGATTTTGTAAGAATTTTTTTTCAAATTATGGTGGAAAATAAGTATTTGGTCACCTACAAACAATCAAGATTTCTGGCTCTCACAGACCTGTAACTTCTTCTTTAAGAGTCTCCTCTTTCCTCCACTCATTACCTGTAGTAAAGGCACCTGTTTAAACCTGTTATCAGTATAAAAAGACACCTGTGCACACCCTCAAACAGTCAGAGTCAAACTCCACTATGGTGAAGACCAAAGAGCTGTCAAAGGACACCAGAAACAAAATTGGAGCCCTGCACCAGGCTGGGAAGACTGAATCTGCAATAGGCAACCAGCTTGGATTGAAGAAATCAACTGTGGGAGCAATAATTAGAAAATGGAAGACATACAAGACCACTGATAATCTCCCTCGATCTGGGGCTCCACGCAAAATCTCACCCCGTGGGGTCAAAATGATCACAAGAACGGTGAGCAAAAATCCCAGAACCACGCGGGGGGACCTAGTGAATGAACTGCAGAGAGCTGGGACTAATGTAACAAAGCCTACCATCAGTAACACACTACACCGCCAGGGACTCAGATCCTGCAGTGCCAGACGTTTCCCACTGCTTAAGCCAGTACATGTCCGGGCCCGTCTGAAGTTTGCTAGAGAGCATTTGGATGATCCAGAAGAGTATTGGGAAAATGTCCTATGGTCTGATGAAACCAAACTGGAACTGTTGGGTAGAAACACAACTTTTCGTGTTTGGAGGAAAAAGAATACTGAGTTGCATCCATCAAACACCATACCTACTGTAAAGCATGGGGGTGGAAACATCATGCTTTGGGGCTGTTTCTCTGCAAAGGGGCCAGGACGACTGATCCGGGTACATGAAAGAATGAATGGGGCCATGTATCGTGAGATTTTGAGTGCAAACCTCCTTCCATCAGCAAGGGCATTGAAGATGAAACGTGGCTGGGTCTTTCAACATGACAATGATCCAAAGCACACCGCCAGGGCATCGAAGGAGTGGCTTTGTAAGAAGCATTTCAAGGTCCTGGAGTGGCCTAGCCAGTCTCCAGATCTCAACCCTATAGAAAACCTTTGGAGGGAGTTGAAAGTCTGTGTTGCCAAGCGACAGCCCCAAAACATCACTGCTCTAGAGAAGATCTGCATGGAGGAATGGGCCAACATACCAACAACAGTGTGTGCCAACCTTGTGAAGACTTACAGAAAACGTTTGACCTCTGTCATTGCCAACAAAGGATATATAACAAAGTATTGAGATGAAATTTTGTTACTGACCAAATACTTATTTTCCACCATAATTTGCAAATAAATTCTTACAAAATCAGACAATGTGATTTTATGGATTTGTTTTCTTATTTTGTCTCTCATAGTTGAGGTCTACCTATGATGTAAATTACGGACGCCTCTCATCTTTTTAAGTGGTGGAACCAGGGGTGAACCTACCCCTTTCGCTGCCCGAGGCGAACTACAGAAAGCCCCCCCCCCCCCGGAGGAGGGGGCGGAGCGAAGGGGCGTGGCTGAGTGAAGGGGGCTTGGTCGTGCGAAGGGGGCGGGGCTTAGTGCCGTTCGCAGGCACGGAGAGGACTTGCTCTCTGCCTGAGCGTGAGGGGAAGCTGCTGGAGCAGCGCTGCTCCAGTGGCCTCCCCAAACTACCGCTCGGTGCTAAGCCAGCCCAGGACAGCTTGTCCTGGACTGGCTTAGGTAATCAAAAATGTCGCCCTCCCTGGGGTCCTGACATAGCGCCGCCTGAAGCGCTCGCTTCAGGTCTCCTCATGGGAGGTGCGGCGCTGGGTGGAACTTGCACTATTGGTGACTGACTAAATACTTTTTTGCCCCACTGTATCTGTTGTATCTGTATCAATATTCATACAAATATGTGTTGCCATTCTTGTCACTATACATGTGAGTAACCTAAGTCAGATGTAATGTTGGTGAGGATGGTATTGGTTATTTACACAATATTCTTATGAGAACTATAACATTCCAGTTGACAGGAAGTATTGTCATAGGTACAGAGGAACTGTAGTTGTTTGGACTCAGATAAAGCTTTAAAAAAAATAAATTTTTCATTTTTGGAGGAATCTGATGTAAGTAACACTTCCTGTGGGTGCCCTTCAGCAGTTGGTAGTCTACAAGGAGAGCCAAGCGTACTGCCCCTGCCCTATGGCATATACCACTATATATCACTGTGATAATGGAGGCCACAGGTATAGTGCTGATCACTAGGACTGCCTGTCAGATTTCAGGTGACAATGATGGTTGTTTCCTGCATGTAGATATCTCTTCAAGCTGTCACTATGTATCCAATGTGCAGGAGAATTTTCCTGGTAATGGATTTATCTCTGATCTGTTGGAAATATTGGAAGAAATAAAAGATTTGTAACAGTTTGTGAGTGACGAATGGTTCTGCTGCACTATAGTCTTCACTACCTTCAAGGCTTGTAAGGAGTTTACCCTTGCGGTGGTCACTGACCTTTCCCTGTGTTATTGGTGATGTCACCCCCAGCCAGTTTATTTGGGGGTGTTCTAGAAGATTTCCTGTCCTGTGCGTATGATTGATTGTTGCATTATTCACCACTTTCTGCTGCAATCTAAGAATTATTTATCGCCCTCCTGACCGTGCAGCCCGGTCTGATGACTTGTGTCTGTATTATTCATGGTGGTGCTTTTGGTTGCAGTCGGGTGAATGGCTGCTCTTATATTTCCATCCTCAGTGAATTCAGCGCTGCTGTCTGTTTTCCGGCTCTACTGGTGCAGATTTGTCTCTTTCCCTGGTCATATAAAACCTGCTCATCCTCATCATCTTCTTGGATTCTGCATTGTCTGACTCCCGCACATTTATGATAACTTTGCAGTATTTACCATGCAGGTTTTATTGTTGCTGTATCTCAGGGCGGGAGGCATCCGCTCCCTGTAAATGAATAGAGAACACGATAATTTATTGGCCGGGGGGGCTGATGAAAAGGTCTAGCTTAGAGCGCAGGCTGTCTGGGAAGGCGTCTTTTTCTGCGTGGCGCAGCCGAGCCAGTTCCGTCACATCACACTTCGCTGGGTCCCTCCGCAGCTCAGGAAGGGATTGTTATTTATGATAATTGCCACTAATTGCTGCAGATTAGTGATTACGGTGAGCGATGGCATCTGATTACTCGTTAGAGCATAAAGCCAGACAATCAATTTCTGTCCCCACCTCCCATCCTGGTACTTTCCTGTCATCAGCGACCAAGAATATTACAGAGTGATGGGGCTGCCGACTCACCCCCGAATTAATAGGACACGCTCTCTTCAGTGACAAGGGGACGTGTGGCAGAGTTTGGCGGCTGCTTCCTCAGTATTTTCTGCTGCTTTTATATAGAGATTATGTGGTAATGCATTATATGACGACTATATAGGACTCATAGCCTTGCCTTATATCCTCTAGGGCAATATCGTGTGGTGCTAGGCGGATCATCAGAAATCTTCACAATAGTGAGAAAAGTTGTCACTGGATCTTACACCAGATATGTCACACATTCAAAATAAGTGTAATAAATGATTGAATACATAGCATGAGGGCAGCAGCTGGCACATACTGTACGCACAGTGCCCACAGAGGTTCAGATTACTCCCACCAGTGCTGCCTGATGTCCCATTATTATGGAGGCACATTGCACTATTATCTACCATGTGTCAGATAAATCACCTGCATTTTCCTTTTTCAAGAAAGCTCATGTTATGTCCCGTGAGGATATGGAATTATTGGGGAGAGTTTCTTGAGTTTGCCTTGTTCTGTAATAGTCAATAACAATTAACCAAAGCATCAGACTGCGGCTACACAGCAACTGTATTCAGCAATATCAAGTTGCAAAGCAAAAAACACAGTCAGCACCTCACAACAAAGTGATATAAATCTGCAGTGACTGCACAGGATTTCACACAGGCAACTCTTGCATTTTTTCTTTTTTACTGTGAAATCAGGTTCTAAAGTCTGTCTGTAAGGCTAAGGCTCCATGGGACGTCCCGCTTCAATAAAGCACTGCGGGAAAAAACGTGGAAGCAACACATTGCGGTTCTTACTGCAGCGCTTTAGACAGAAGGTTTGCAGATTTTTTCTCTGCGGACTTTCTGTTACAATTATACCTATGGGGAAACCGCCACTGTTTCCATAGATATAATTGACATGCTGCCATTTCCAAAACTGCGCTGGTTTTGGAAATAGCGGCGTGTTAGCACTGTGGTTTTTACTGCAAAGTGGGCATAGGATTTGCTAGACTCCAATCCACTGTACCATTACTGTAAAACGCTGCGATTTTTCCCGCGGCGTTTCTGCCGCGGGCAAATCACGACTTTTCCGTCCCATGAGGCACCGGCCTAAAGGAAGTCTGTCACCAGAACCCACACACCAACCCAGCCTCAGAGACAGATAGGTGACTTGAATCAAGTGGTGTTTTCTTCTTCCTAATAGGTGCCTCCATTGCCAAAATATCAGCATTTTAGGCAGTATACAAACCAGTTCCTTGCTGTTGCGGCTTTTTGGAGCAACTTCAACACTCTCTGTACTCCAAAGAGCCCAATTGTATATTGAAAAAAAACAGCAATAGCTCTGCAAAAGAGGCACCAATTTGCAAAGGGATAAGACGGTTGTATACAGGTGACCCTAACCTATCTATCTGTAGGACTGAGTTGATATGCTGGGTTCCGGTGACAGACTCCCTTTAAGTAATTCCATTTCTCTGCAATATAGAGGTTACTCTCTTGGACCTCCAATATCATTCCAGCTGCATACTCCCACATTTCTGTCCTGCATTTCTTGGCTGTTATGGTGGGGTCAGTTTACCCCATGTAGGATGTAACAATCATTGATCGGCTATATATGTAGTCAGTTGGCACTGGTTTGATAACATATAAGTATATCAACCATTGGGAGGATGTTTAGGTGAACAATTGCTTATATAGTCTGTAGTCCTTATACAGTTTACATTGCACATTGCCTGTTTAGGGGATGTGCTGCTGACAAATGATGATTTTTATGCCGTATAATGGATGAGATCAGCAAATATCAGACATATTTACACGGCCAATGATTGGAAACAAACGTTTCTGTGAATATTTTGCCGGTCATCACCTTGTACAAATGGGCCTCAAATTTCACTTTGGTTATTTCTGTTGAGACAGATGGGACTTTGTTCTCATAGAAATGGAGGAATTGTGTTTGTTGTGTTTTAAGTTTTAATCTTGGAGGGAAACTGGCAAAAAATAGGTAAAGAACTAAAGTTTCCTTAATAGTTCCCATGGTTACTTTAATACAATTAGTGCGGCTCCAGACACTCTAATTGTTTGGTTCTGCTGAATGTGCGATACTAAACTGCGTGTTATGTTCAGAGTTTATGTATTCATTGGGATGGAGTACAAAACAAAGAGCTGACCTGTTATTTATCGCCCCATTCCCTTACATCACCCACCTCCACACACAGGTGTAGTGCTTGGGGTCCTGTGAAGCCACTTATGTCGGATGTGGGCAGTGTATTCTTGGACAAGCTGGTGTTGCCAGTGAAGTGGTTCAGGTCTATCCCCTGTACAGCAATTTTAAAAGTATGGCACGCCAGGACACTGCCGATATAAAGACAGACTCAGACTAGTCACTGCTGTCCGGTGCAGTCCATGCCCTGAGATCATTGTGTAATTGAATACTGCTACTTCCTATTAGAATATGAGTGGGAGTTTATCAGGTCTTTTGCTCCTTTTTAGCTTGTTATTTTGCTCCTTTTTTAATGCTGCATGCTGTGCAGTTAAAACTTTGCCCTGTTTATGGATTTATCAGGACTTTTCATGTAACATTTAGAACTGTGCAGTGAAATCACAATTCATCTTGAGGTGAATTTGTGCAAGATTCATCATAAAACGGAGCAGATTTGTAAAGACTGGTGTATCGTATGCCAGTCTTAATAAGGGCCTCAACTATCAGAGGGAGTGAGTGATTTATCAAGAGGCTCATTATTATGAAAAATAAGTTTGGCTAAGGCACCATATTGCAGAAATGTAGCGTTTTTGGCTGCTGTGGAAATTCAGCAAAAAAAACCCAAAAAACCAAAAACGCAGTAAAAACTCAGTTTTGCTGGTTTTTAGCTGTGTTTTGTTACATGGGGAATTAGCCTATGACTTATTCAAACAGGCGGTCTTGTCTCATTTTTTTGCTGAAAACAGTCACATATTCTTAAAAATGTGACAACAAACTAAGATTGTAATTGTATTATGTGAATAAACCCTTAAACAATCAGTTCCGTTTTCCTTTTACTTCCATTCCTGCTTTTGTCTAAGGTACAAAACAAATTGTGAAAGCTGCGAAGCGGTAACTACTGTATACATGAACTATGTTGTTCTTTTGGAAAATGTAATTGTGGCACATTCCATTATATTCTTCCCTAAAGCACTGAATACCGTGCATTATTTAGGTTTTGTATTGCCGTACATGAAGTGCCACACAGGGTCTTTAAATTCAGCTTTGTTATGTGTGTGGACCCATAGGTCTCATGCACATGACAATTAAAAAAAAGGCTATGTAAGGGCTGTTTTTGTAATGGCTATTACAGGACCATTTTTTAGGACATAGTAGCCCCTATTTAGTGGTTAGTGCAACTACCGGTACATCATGTCTTAAAAGAGTTGTCCAGGATAAACTAAAAAATAACCCCTAAACTAAACGCCCTCCCCCACCTAACTTCTAATTTACTTCAATTTAAAAAAATCTATAATTACCCATATTCCTGGAGCGGTCATGTGATCATCCCAGGGACACTTTTTGATAATCCGGTGACGTTCTGTTTCACCACTTCCGAAATGGAACATCACCATTACTCTTCTCCCTCCCCTATCACCATCAATACTTACCAAGTCTTCCTGTGTACGGGACGGCTCCTCCCCTCTCTCTGTCTTCTAGAAGTGGGCGGAATAGGTTAGCTAGGGAGACTGGGAGGGGCTAGTAATGGGTGGATCGCTAGGCTAAAGAGAGACAGGGGAATTTCTAGTAATGGGCCGCATCTCTAATGAGGCGAGGTGAGGTGCCTGGGAGGGGGCGGCAGCCCGGGCGATATATATATTTTTTTACTTTTTTTTCCTTTGAACCAGCGCAGAAGAGCTGCCTCTCTCCTTGCGCTGGCTCAGACGTCTACGTATAAGCGTAGGCGGCGTCATCACGCCCCCTACGCTGATATGTAGACGTCTGACTGCCGGGAGAAGAAGATCACGGAGGCAGCGGGAACAGTAGCAGCAGCGAGATCGATAAGTATAATAACATTTTTTTAAAATTTTATAATAGGCCGCTACCTGCTGGAGTATCTCCAGCAGGTAGCGGCCTATTTACCAACCTCCCCGGACCTGCTCACTTCCGCCCCTGCTTCCCCTTATACTATAGGCCGCGGATGCCGGCAGGGAATAGGCCCAGGTGTCATGACCTGATTGCGTGCGTGTGTTGCTGTATGTTTCTGTCGGGGATTCGATCCGGACTTCTGTGATCTGCTGGTGGGTTCCCTACTATTGAGCCATCAGTGTGTACATGGTGTTCTGGTCTTCTGTCACACTTGGGGTTATAAGTGTAACCTCAGGTGTTATGTATTGCCATTATACTATGGAAGGAGGCTGGGGCCTTTATTAGGCAGAGGGCTGTCTCCACCAGTTGCCGGTTTTCATGGTCCCAACTTAGAATTCTTGGCCTGAGGAGGAGGAGGAGGAGGAGGAGGAGGAGTGTTCTGCTTGTGCTTACAGACTAGAAAGGAGTTTGAGTGTTGTTTGTGTGTGAGTTGGTTTTCCCCTCCACACTTCTACTCTGCCCTGCCCTTCACGTCTGTTTGTTTGGCACTGTCTGGTTGTTTGAGGTGGGTTCCAGTTTATTTTACCCCAGTCTCGTGTTTACCCTTTCCTCACCTCTCCACTTTCCCTCTCCTCATTCCTCTTGTTTTGTACTTTGTTGTGCTGCGTGTCAGTTGTCCAGCACCTCCCGCCCTGTTTGTTTGTCCGCAGCTGCACCTTTATTTCTGCAGGGGTCACCACCTTAGAATCCCCAGTCCCTAGCTTCTTGCAGCTCTTGCCCTGTCTGTCTGTCAGGTCTTCGTGCTAGAGAGCCAGGAGTCGTCGGGGCCAAGGTTAGCTTGGAGACAGCTGACCACCACCCGTAGGCAGGGCCTAGCTAGCCACCGTAGTGCCAGGGATAGTCTCATTCCCATGTCTCCTTAGCGGCGCAATCTGCAGCCTGGAATCTGTGTCTGGACTCTGACACGAACGTGACACCAGGCCAGGCCGCGATCCCACTGCCGCTATTATTATACTCGGGGGTCTTTTCAAACTCCCGAGTATAATAATCGGAGCCCCAGGGGAGGTGAGGGAACATAATAAAAAATGTTACTTACCTCTTCGGGATCTGATGTTAATCCTAGCAGGCTTCAGACCTACATGGTAATGCCCAGACGTCGGTTTTCCAGCAGTATATAAAACTGCCTTTGCCCTAACCCATGAAAGGTCCTCTTTAACATTGGATCCCGGAGAGGTGAGTAACAGTGTTTATGATGTTCCCTCATCTCCCCTGGGGCTCCGATTATTATATTTGGGGGTCTGAAAAGACCCCCAAGTATAATAATAGAGTTTGAAGGTTCCACTGTGGCCCCTGTAACCTCTATTATGCCCCACAGTTGCCCCCCTGCAACCTTTATTATGCCCCACAGACTATTGTGCCACTGTGGGGCATAATATAGGCTGCAGGGGCCGCTGTGGGATATATACATGTGTATATATATATATATATATATATATATTGTAAGCCGATGGCTGGTCAGGTATTGGAGGGGGTGTACATCTCACCCAGACTACTCAGGTGGGTGAGATGAGAAAACTCCAGGAATGCTTGTTCTCAGCAGACAACTTTCGTCTACTGAGCATTTTGGTAAATGTTCAGTATTGGGCTGGATTTTAGTGAGACCTGTCATTCCACCCCCCTCCAGTCCACACTTTGGGGATGTTCCGGCATTGACTCAGCTGCAGAGAGTCTCCTCATCAAGGAGGCTTAAGAAGCTAGCTCCAGCAGCAACACTTTGGCTGAGCTTGGCTGGAGAGCAAACAGAGAGGTCATATTTTTGGAGCTGTGTCCTGAATGATTCAACTGGCTTTTGGATTTCTGTTATTGTAGGTGAAGTAACCTATTCTATGTTTAGTTAGAGCCTAGCCGGGCAGGGATTTATTTTTGTATTTTGTTGCTGCACTACCTTTTTGAATGAAAATAAACTCTACCTTTGTTTTGGACTAAAGAAACTGGACTTGTGAGTCTATGCCACCCCACCTAGCAACCCCAGACCCTGACAATATATACTGTATATAAAAAAAACAAAAAACTTGATAGTCTTCAATAGTTGATACCTTTTTAATGGCTAACTAATAATGATGACAGATTACAACGTTTCGGAACTCTAGGCTCCTTTCTCAAGTAAATTTAAAAACCATTTCTGAAGGATGCATATTTATATACAAAAGGACACATAGGGATAGAATTCTAGGAGGAAGGGGGGGGGGGTAGAGAGTTATTAGTTATTGGTAGAAACAATGTAAACAACTCCAGGTTCTTATCAGTTCTCAGGGTCTCAGGTCATAAACCCATGTGACAGATTTAACCCCTTCTCCAGTGTTTGAAGCAAGGTCATAAGATTATACTCATAAATTCGTCGCTCTTTCCTTGATTTAAAATTCCCTCTTAAAACCAAAATTTTCATGTGATCGGTGATATTATGATCCTCATTGCAGAAATGTTTTGACACGGGAAGGTCCATTCTTCGTTCTCTAATTGTATGGCGATGTGATTTCATACGCATTCTAAGCTGCTGTCCGGTCTCTCCAACATACAGATTTTCAGTGGAACATTTGGTGCACATTATTAAATACACTACATTAGGTTTGTTACAGGTGAACGTACCTCAGATTTGATATTCCCTGTTAGAGTTTGGTATCTGTATCCTGTCAGTGGTCAGTATGTGAGGGCAGGTTTTGCACCTTTTCTGTCCGCATGGAAATGTTCCTTTGTTAGTTGGAGGTGACAGTGAGCTAGTAACAACCATATTCCTGGGGTTTGGTGGCTGTCTGTAGCACAGGAGAGGGGGGTCTGGAAATATGGATTTTAGACGGTGGTCTTTTTGCAGTAGTGGATGTAGTTTGCGTGTGATTCCTCTCAGCGTCTCCAGGTGGGGGTTGTATGTGACGACCAGGGGCACCCGATTGTTTTCCTGTTTGGTATTGTATTTTAATAAATCCGATCTTGGTATTCTGGTGGCCCTGGTGATTTGGTTATCAACTGTTCTTTGATGGTAACCCTGCCTCAAGAATGTGTTTTTGAGGCCTCCAAGGTGTTCGTCTCTATCTGCAGGGTTTGAACATATGCGATGGTATCTGATGGCCTGGCTGTAGACAATGGAGTTCTTTATGTGTTTAGGATGAAAGCTATCCCATTTTAGGTAGGTTGGTCGGTCAATCGGCTTCCGATACAGCGATGTCTCAATTTTGTTGTCCTGTATCTTGATGACTGTGTCTAGGAAGTTTATTTCAGTGAAGGAGTAATTGAGTGTCAGGTTGATGGTGGGATGGAACTGGTTGAATTGTTCATGAAAGGTTTTCAGCTGTTGTTCAGACCCGGTCCAAATGATTAGGATATCGTCAATGAAACGGTAGTAGGCCAGAGGCCTGGTGGTGCAGGTGGATAGAAAGTCACTCTCAAGCTTGGCCATGAAAAGATTAGCATACTGTGGCGCCATTTTACTCTCCATTGCGGTGCCAGTCTGTTATAAATAGATGCAGTCACCAAAGGAAAACTAATTGTGGGTGAGGATTAATTTTGTGAGTTTCCCCACCGAGCGTTCATACCTCGCTTTTCCATGAAAAACTGGCAGGCGTTTACACCGTCCTGGCGTGGGATGTTGGAGTTCAAGGATTCTACATCCATGGCGGCCAGGATGGTTCCCTCTGGGAGAGGACCTATAGTGGATAGTTTATAATAGGTCTGTGGTGTTTTGAAGGTAGCTGGCTGTATCCTTCACTAAGGGTTTAAGAGTACCCTCCACCCATCCAGAGATCTGTTCAGTGAGGGTGCCACACATGAAATGATTGGTCTCCCTGGGTTCCCAGGTTTGTGCAGTTTTGGAAGCATATATAAGGACCCCGACTCGCTGGTATGAGGCCGCTTAGGCCTTTGGCTCCATCAGATAGGCCAGAGATAACCTTTTTCAGTTTTTTGGAGTATTCCACTGTGGGGTCTGAATCCAATTTGAAGTAGTCAGTTGTCTGTGTGCTTCCTGTATGTAGTCTGATGTGTTCATCGTGACTATTGCACCACCTTTGTCCACTGGTTTAATGATAATGCCTTTGTTATTTCTCAGGGATTGTATGACCGTTCTTTCCTGGGCACTTATGTTAGACGGCAGTCTTTTATTTGTATCCAGTATAGTTGATTTGACCATGTGTTTGAAACAGTCTATGTAATTATCCAGATCAAAATTTTGTCCAGTTGGAGGTGTCCAATCAGATGTCTCCCATATATATAGGGGTTGGGTGTGTGGAGAAGTGAGGAGTCAAAGATGTCTATGTTTCAAACTTTACAGAGTTTAGCCCAAACTAGTTGCACCAAAGATGCACCTTGTTTCTGGCAGTGTCTAGTCGTAACCACAGTAGTAAATCTAGTCACTAAGGGCTAGTCACACATCTGTGTTTTTTCGGACAGTCAGAGAATAAGGCATTTCCTTAGTGATTGTTTAATATGTGAGTGTGCAAGCCAAGCTGAATGCTTATGCAATATCAGAAAACACCAACAGGCAATGAGACTAAGACTGCATATTTGTATTGGTGTACTGACATGGTGAAATCATAACATGGTTTCTGCTGCAGTGTGTGAATGCAAACTAAAAGGACTTTGCCAAGAATTAGGCAAAGCTTAGTGGGCCTTATAGAAGCAGGCTGAGGGATATCAAGCATCTCACCTACTCCTTTCATAGTAACTGCAGGATCTACAGCCACTCTAAATAGCAGATTCAGTGCTGTATGTATGTCTTATGTGTGATCTGGCTTTACGAACACTATAAAGACTATGACGGCAAGCGCTCAATAGAAATTGATTCCATCCTATTATCTCTGTATGAAATCACCGCCCTCTACAGGCAGCAGTGCACACTACAGAGGACGGAACAGAACAGTTTACAGCCCTTACATATGCTGCTTCACACGGCTTCTGGCTCAAAATCCATTTTTCCACTCGGTAACATGGGTCCTTCTGGAGAAACATTGTTTGTGCTGTGAGACTTGATGGAAACAATTATACCCCATAGAGCACATTTAACTGCAATGACCTCAGTTATCCATGGACTCCGTGTTATTGGAAGACCTTTTGTTTTATCCATGCGTTGTGCTGATGACATAATGTACATGGCCTTCTAAGAAAATGTCAGACACAAACTTCTAAAGACTACAGACAGACGTGCCCGTCTATCTTCATGTTTAACCCCTACAGCTAGAGCTGTTATCAATCTTTGCATTACAGAGGTTGAAAACCACCATGAAATTCACTGCAATAATTGACATGCTGTGGGTTCCAAACCCCTAATGCAAAACACAGTCCTTTCGTAGTGTATGGATAGAATTTGTTGAAACCCCATCTACTTCACTAGTACTATAATGTTCAGTAGGTTAGCCACTGCCAGCTAGCCCACTGCAAATTTGCAACATTTGTGCTCAGGCCTAAGGGTAGTTTCAGAAAGACTTTTTTTAAAGGTTCTCTAGAAAAAAGAGGTTTTTCTATGAGCTTTCTGTAATGGCAGTGTTTTTCGATGCAGTTTTGGGCTAAGGCCCCAAGTTGCAGAAAAACATCTTTTTTTGTTGCAGGTTTTGCTTCAACATGACTGGGAAATATATAGAAACTACTTATACTCTCCCTTCTCCTCAATCTACATCTGCAGCAAAATCTGCAACAAAAAAACTTGCTTTTCCGCAACATGGGACCTTAGGTTAAGGCCCCAACATTGCAGAAATGCGGCTTTTTTTGTTTCAGATTTTGTTTCTGATTTTGCTGTTTTTGAATTAAACCTAGTAGTGGCTTGTGAGGGGCAAGTATAGTCATGTATCTCTTATACTTTATTTTGTTCTATATACTCCACTAGCAGTACCCGCGACTTCGTCCGTGGCCCCCTGACCCCCTGCGAAACCCACCTCCTGAGCACGCCCGGGCCCACCGTCCTCAGTGCACCTGGCCTCTTTCCCCCGCAGGTGCTCCCGTGCCCATGTGTTTCCCCCGCCGTAGCGCACCCTCTGCCGCCAGTCCTGCCCGTGCGCCCCACCGACCCCTCTCCGCGGCTCGCGACAATGTCCCCTGCCGGTTGAAGACATGCAAAGCACAACCCTCTTCATCCCCAGACCCCCAACATCCCCCCCCTCCCACCAACTCTCTGCATCCCCAGACCCCCAAAATCCCCACCACCACCACCCCTCCCCACGCACTGTGAAAGCCCCTAACCCCCGCAGCCAGCAACCCCTACCTAGAGCTGCTGTAGTCACTGAAGAGGTGGTGCGGAGGTATGTGTCCATTCTCCCGCGGGTGTTTGTCGAGAGGTCAAGTTACGGGTGGCGATGCGACCATCTGTCAAATTTGTGGTGACGCAGGCAGGACTTATGCTGGCTCCACGCTGCCGGCCGGCTTGGCGTTGTCGCTCCGGAGCTGGGAGAAGCCCCCATTTTCTCTGGCGCAGATTTGCTCACTGGTGCCGCCCATGCAATGCCACCAACGTATCAGGCGGCTCGGCTTCCCCTGCGGCCTGCCCACAGACTGCAGCCAAGCAATCGGAGCCCAGCTGAAAGACCTGTGATGATGTCATCTCAGGTCCTGCAGTGGAGGCAGAGAGAACGTTCGCCGGTCGCAGTCGGGATTCCGGGTGAGTGTGGGACCTATGAAGTAGCCTATCTTTCCTTTCTAGTGAATATCTAGGTATGTGTGAAATCTCACCTAAATCCGTTCAGCCCTTTGGCTGTGATTGAGGAACAAACATCCAAACCCACAAACATCCAAACCCACAAACATCCAAACACACAAATCTACAAACATCCAAACACACGAACCCACAAACATCCAAACAAACATTCACATTTAGAAAATTAGTAGAATTTTGTTCTATATACTCCATTTTGTATATGTCATCCATTTTGTATTCTAACACATATACCATGAGGTGAGGTCACTCAGAGTGTGAAGGGATGTAGGCACAGACTTTCTGTAGGTTATTGTTTGTTATCTCGAAGACTGTAGTCTAGTAGTCTGGCACCCAGCATGTCTCCTTATCTCTCTTGCCCTGATATATACATCTAGACACAGTGTGGAGGATGTCAGCTCACATATTAAGCATTTTGTATTCTTCTTTGTTCAGTGAGAAAGCTCATCCTCCTCTTGGAAGTTATGATGAGATGTAGGTTACATTAGGCCTCATCCAATAGTTATGTGCCAGGCTTATCTTATAACTCTACAACCAATCATGTTATGCTAATTAGAATAGCCAAACCAGCTCTTTGTCTATATTGTATTTAAACTACCTTTTTCCCGCCATTAAATTAGATCACTTTGAATACAGCATCTGAGTGTATGTCTGTGTCTGTGATTCTCCGAGCACTTGTATATTTGTTCCCAAAAATCTGGAAACCGAAAACATCTACCTAGGGTGTTCCTCCAACAGGCTGCAAAAGGAATGGGAAACATATAGCTATCTCTTATACTTCTACCTTCTGCTTTTTTCACTCCTGGCTTTGGCAAAAAAAAAAAACGCAGCAAAAAAATCCCTCTGTATTACCACAAATGGGGCCTCAGCCTTAGTCTAAGGCCCTACGTAGCAGACTGCAGCGAAAAAGAGCTGCTTGAAAAACCGCAGCCAAAACGAATCACAATTTTTCCTGCAGCGCTTTTCAGTGACTTTTCCTCTACAGACTTTTCGCTTCCATTATACCTATATAGAAACTGCCAGCGTGATTTCCAAAAACTTAATGGATTTCAGCTGCGGGTATTTTTCTGCAATATGTGGGATTCGCTGTAAAATGCCACGGTCTTTGCCCTGGTGTTTACGCCACTTGGGGCTTCAGCCTTGGCCTTGTTGATGAGGTTGTTGACAAGGTTTTTCAGCCTCGCATTGGCTTCTGTTGAAACATAGACATGGATTCTTCACTGTTTCCACACCAATAATTAATATGTCACTTTTTTCATTGCTGTTTTGAAAAGCTTTGTGAGGAAAAAAAACGCCTATTGAACAGATGTTTTCCCATTGAAAAGAACGAGAGACTTCATAGAGCGAAAGCTCCATGTTGCGGAAAAGCTGTTTATTTGTTACCATTTTGTGAGCTAAACCTAGGTGTGACTACAAAAGGAATGGAAGCTCTTTTACTTCTCCCTTATACTCTGTCCACACTTGCCATTGGTTTAAAGAGGACCTTTCCTGTTTTGAATTATTATATACCGCTAGAAAGCCGACAGTGCGCTGAATTCACCATACTATCGGCTTTCCCGTTATGTTCCCCTGGCAAAGAGCTATTGGAGTTGTTACTGTAGCTCTTCAGTTTCAGAAGGGAGTTTCTAACAGTCTGTGAGGAACGCCCCATAGTGCTAAACTGTCAGAGGGGTAATTCCTTACTGCCCAGCCATGACGTTGAGTGGTGAGGAACGCCCCCACCCCTCCTGACAGTACTCGTCCCTCTCACTCAGCCCCCTCCTCTCTCACTCCGTTACAACACCCTCTGGCTCATTAGCCTAGCCCCTCCCACTATCCCAGTCTCCCGAGCTAAGCTATTCCACCCACGCTAGAAGACAGGAAGAGGCAGAGGAGCCGTTCCACGGACACTATCAAAACTGATGATGATGTTGATGATGACTGCTCCAGGGATATGGGTAATTATACATTTTTTTAAATTGATATAAATTAGAAGTTAGGTGGGGGGAATTTAGTTTAGGGGTTAATTATAAGTTTATCCTGGACAACCCCTTTAAGAACCTGGTTCCCAGCATTCCTCCTTGTTGGTCCCAAGGAGCTCAATGGTATTTCTGGTGCTGACATGTTGCTCTTTGCCTTATATGTGGTTTCCGTATGGCCACCTTTGGGAAAAGTGACAGTAAAATTAGCTCCTTCACACAGGAGACACTTCACAGACCATTAACTACAGCCTGTAGCCTTCTACTTCTGCAGCAATGGCCCCAGACCTGCAGTGTATTTATCTGGATAAGGAATCCCATCGATTTGTGATTATTATCATCACTGATAGCGCTAATGTTTTCTGTATTGGTCTAGAGCAGGAGCCTTTATAAACACGTTACCAGGGAGAGCGGTGAAGGAATTATTGGACACATCGATGCTGAGAGGCGCGAAATTAAATTGCATCTTTTAATAGATAGTTAATGGCACAAAAGATTTTTTTGTTAGCTCTTGATGCGCAGTTTACCCCAGTCTGTGTGCCATGAATTTATCTTGATCATTGCAAGCAGCTGAATCTTATCGCCTGGGGCCCAAGATACTTTGCCTGGAAGCAGCAGAGATTTCTCACTGGGTTGTCACATCTTCATATCTGCCTCCATTTTCCTCACTGCGATTGGGTGGACGGGAGTTTGAGGATCTCATCACTCTCTGAGGCTCTGAATCATCATGCCACAGTCTTGTCCGGCATCCCTTTATTAAATCTTCAGCTTGCAGTTCTTGTGCAGTCAGTGAAGGGTTAATCCTTATAGCGCAGATCTAAGGATCAGCAGAGAGAGTAGAGAGATTTCCTGCTCAGGGCTCTGCCACGCTTTGTAGCATATAAATTGTGGGGGATTAGAGCAGCTTCTGGTTATTTTGTGTGCAGCAACATTGTCCAATACTAGTGCAGATACTGCGCCACCTGGCTAATTGTCTCCATACTGCACCGCCTGCCACCTCCCGGACATGTACAGTGAGGGCAATGACTCGATGTCCTGCACTGGGCAGGACAAAAATCTATTGGAGATGCCCAAAAATCTCTAAACTCGTTTATGAAAAATTGTTGTAAACATCCAATATTCCTGATTTCTTTTTTTTCAATCGAAATGGTTTACCGAGCAATAGATAGAATAAATTTACCTAAATTGCAGAGTGACTCTGTGAATATATTACATTACTTATCCTGTTCCTGAGTTACAGCCTGTATTATACTCCAGAACTGTATTTATTATTCTGCAGGTAGAACCCCTGTGTACTGTACGTTTATGTCATTACCTATTCTCTACAGATCCCAAATCCTATATTCTACTCCAGCGAAGAACTCCCTGTTCTGCTGGTGGAGTATATATGAGTATATGTATATACTCAGCATAATTTACTAATCCTGAGTTACAGCCTGTATTCTGCTGGTGGCATCACTGATTACATACTGTATGTTACTTATACTGATCATGAATTGCATCTTATATTGTACTATAGAGCTGGACTCGCTATTCTTCTGGTACAGTGACTTTGCGTATACTAGACATTACTTATGTTGTCTTAATCCTTTGTTACAACCTGTATTCTACTCCAGAGCTGCACTTACAATTCTGCAGGTTATTATTGGAAACCATCAGCAAGCTTGCTGCAGACACTCTCTTGTAGCCTAGTTAAATTGTCATGGTACTATTAGTTTTACTTTTCTGTTTTCGCATCTAGTACAAAAATGACTCTTCACAGAATGAAAATTATGAGCACTGTGCCAACACTTGTCAACCAGGGAATGCTGGTTCCACTGTCAGTCTCTTCCGTTGTCAGTCTGTTCCAGTTTACAGAGTTCAAGTGTCTGGCTATTCTTCTGTAACACTACTCTGTAAAAATTGTGCCACTTCTTTGATTTCCTGCCATTAATGCCAGTTTAGAGAACAGTGGGAGGAGTGAGGGTGGGCAAGGCCACTTTGGCCTGACTAATTTATTAGAATATATATCAGAAAAATGACAGACATTATGGATAAAATGGATCTGTGCCATCTTGTAACTAAGGCTGAGGCCCCACGTTGCAGAAAGGCAGCATTTTATTGTTGCAGATTTTGCTGCCTTCTTTTGAGCCAAATCCAGTAGTGGATTGAGCAGAAGGGAGAAGTATAAGAACTTCCAAAGTATTTCCCATTCCTTTTGTAGCCATTCTTGGCTCAAAAACACACAGCAAAATCTGCAATCAAAAAAGCTGCGTTTCTGCAATGTGGGACCTCAGTCTAACGTAGATTTTTATTCTGGCACACAGCACAGGCCTGAGCCACTGTAATATCTCTGCCTGTTCAGGTTTCAGCGGCGCAGGAGGCGTATTCAGTTGGATTTTTTGCTTACAGTTTTTTGTTACTCAGTGTGAACGCTGTCCTATTCCCTCACCTTTGTAATTGATTTACCACCACACCCATCTCACCTTGGTTTCCCTCTGCCCCTCTAATGTTAGCCTTGCCTGTGTGATTGACAGTCTCTCTTTCTATCAGGTCTGGAGCGGGTTCTTCCTCCCTATTTATTCTTGGCTCACATTCACATTGGTGTTCGCTATTGCCTTGTGCTTGCTGGCTGTTTCTTTTTCTGTTTTGTTACTTGTATTCTTATTCCTGACCTCTGGCTTTACTGTTGACTATTCCCTTGGATCTCGTTTCTGTACTGCTTTGCTCGACTGTTACCGACCCCTTGGCTAGCTGACCTCCCTTTTGTTGTTGTCTGCGTTCTGTGTCATCACCTATATCTAGGTAGGTTTTTTCCATCCAGTTGTCGCTTTCGACAGGACAGGCAAGTAAGAAGGGAGAGGGGTGGGTTCAGCTTAGGGCTCACTGTCTTGTTGTGCCCCTCCCCCCCAAGGTTCACCAGCAGATACTGGCGATTGCCCCTCTAGCAATTCCTTTACAGTGCAAGATATGTATAATTTATTATATCGCAGACAGGTCGCCCACCAAATGTAGGTTGTCCAGTTTAGTACACTCCCATGGTTAATCAACTTTCTTTCCTATTGACTGTTACTTTACTTATCTTAATTGCCATGTAATATCAGCTTTGTCTAAATTATTCTTTTTGTACACACTAGATGCCTTGTCAGGATTGTGCTATGATTCTAGTAACTGTTGCTTGGTCCAGGCATGATTTATAAGTACTTTATCTACACAAGGTCCACAAGCTGTTTTTAGGTAGTTGTGTCATTGATGGCTCTTGGTTAGTAACTAGTTGGCTGTTGCAGCTCTTAATACAAGGATCGAGCCGAAATTATTTTCTTTTAAGGTATATGCTCAGTGTTCCCCTGGAGATAAGCACGTCTTACCTGTGACACAGATGCTCTGGATCAGAAAGAAGAAAAAGCACTAATACTTTAGCCTAAATATTGTGCAGAAGCTGTGGTTCCTGTCTCGTCTAGTGCCAGTAGGTCTGGTGCCATCATTTGTGTCACCTGCAAAGTGTTTCTACTATTGAAATCTTTCCTCTACAGAATTTTCTGTGGCATCAGCACAGTTAGAGTTCAAAATCTGCGCCAAATTCCGTTCTGGCTCTTCCTTCCATTCCATTAGATTACCAGAGCAGGATACTGAAAAACTAAGCGTCCTGCTTGATCTTGCTACAGATTCCGGTGCTGGTTTAGCCGCAAAACCCGCAACTTCTTATTAGGTCAATTCATTTGTTCTTAATCACTTATTGAAAGAAGCAGCAGAAAGCCAGAGGGGCAGAAAGTAATGAAGAAGATGAAGCAGAAGACCGGCTCAAATTCCTTAATAGAATCAGCCAGTTATCCCAGATCCAATCCTGGGAGGTTTTAGAGGACACAATATGTTTTGACCTGTCTGTTTTACTATCTAAATAAATTCCCTATAATTTGACTATTCTGAAGCAGCTATTCTTTTAACTCTCCTACAAATTTATGAATAAATAGTTAACTGGGTGTTACCAATGATCTTATCAAAGATAATTGGTCAACTAACATAGTCTGCTTTTGTGCGCAGTGATTGGGCAATGGCAGTCTGTAGGGACACCTCCCAACTGGTGAAACCCAATTGGCTTTTTATTCATAAATTTTTATGCAGGATAACAGAGGATCAGTATAACATTGAGTTATAGGAAAAGATACTCCAGAATTGTTAGTTGATGCTGAATACGAGTATTTACTAAAACAGACATGTCAGGAGAGGAGACAGGTCATCTTTATTACAGAGATGTGTTCAGTGGAGACGTCGCTCAGGCAGCCTAGGCAGAGGGTTCCATGTTTTCCCTTCCCCTGTGTCACTCAGTCGGCAGTTCCAGCACTGCAACGTCTTTTTTAAAATTGCATTATAATTGCAGAGCGATGACACTGCTCCTCGTAACCGCATCTTGTCTTATTCCTTGCAGCGTCCCCTCCCTCCCTCTAGTGTCAGCTCTCTGCCTCACTTGGCACAGAATGAACCAGTCATTTAAGGAAGGTAAAATCTGTAGAGACAAGGCTCTGCACTCTCCTCTTCATGTCATCCACTGCTGTGTGGATTTACTCAATGGCTGCATTGTACAGGCTGCACATAGGAGTTTGTACACTGATATTTACTCAGCACTTCCTTAGGATAAGGCTTTAGACTGTGAGTTCTTATGAAGAGCAGGGTCCTCTCTTGTTTTTTCTCTTTATTGGTTGTTTCCTGCTTCACTTACGTACTGTAAATTTCTCACAAATCTATTTGTGCTATGTAAGTGAAGTTTGTTATTATATTATTACTGGTTATGTAACACAAAACACTTAAATAAGAATTATCTGTTTAAATACAATATAACTGACAAATGTGTATAGAAAGTAATGGATACTACTCATTGAAGATCCGGATTCTGACAGGTTCTGATAATTTTTCTTTAGCCTTGTCTAGAACATTGTCCTGCATGCATCAGAGTAGGCACAACAGTCTCGTTCAGTACCATGGACAGAGCTCGAGGACTTATAGGTTTCTACATTGTGTTTTTTTTTTTTTCCAGCACCTTATCCACATGGAAGCTATGAACTAGTGAGCAGACAGAAGCGATATCTGGCCTTCCTCCCTGCAAGATAAAGAAGGGCCCACAAAAGACAGGCTTAAACATGACCAAGATTTGTGACTCCTGGTGGTCTGGAGTTATGGAAACCGCTGAACACAGCTATCCCATAACTTGCATAGGGGTAAATAGGAGATATGGAAAAAGCATAGCTTAGCAGGCTGAGATGGCAACAATGCTTTAAATGCTTCTTTCCATTTCAGCCTTTCATGGCTGATATAGAAATACCCTTCCATCAGCAACAGTCTAATATGACCGAGAGTACAGAAACAATGGAGCGGTTTGTCCTATGGAGTTTCCACAAGTTCTAGAAATGTAAATAGAAGTTACAGAAAGAACAGGTCACATCCAGCTACACTAATCCATAACTTCTAATCTATGTGAACAGTGTAGTTTACGATGCAACACTGTTTCTCATTCACTTCTGTAAGATATTTGGAAACAGCATAGAACAGTTAGCCTGGCTTCTTAGGCTGCTTTCGCACGGAGTAACACGCCGCTCATTCTGACACGTAAAAATGTGTCAGAATGAGCGCTGTAAAACAGAATCCCATTGACTTCAATGGGTGCCGTCTTACGCACGCTACACATTGATATCAATGGGTTAAAAAGCCTCCCATTGATTTCAATGTGTAGCGCACATAAGACGGCACCCATTGAAGTCAATGGGATTCTGTTTTACAGTGCTCATTCTGACACGTTTTTACGTATCAGAATGAGCAGCACGTTACTCCATGTGAAAGCAGCCTTACATACTCCTAGACACCTGAGGCCACTGCAAGCAGACTAGTATTCTGAAGGGCTGAAGAGAGAATATCCCTTTAAGCTCTGCTCACGTCATGTTTAAAATTTATATTTTCCATTTGTGTTGGGAAATTCAGCAAAAATTAATTCTAGATGTATATTACGCTGGAATGGTGAGGCGTGAGAAAAAGATTAAGAACAGTTTTTTGGATCCTAAATATACTCCCTTACTATAGGGGTTATTACTTATCTAAATTATATCTTAAGGGCTCGTTCACACGGGGGGTGGGTTTTGACCATATTTTTACTCAGGGAGCCAAGTCAAAATATGGTCAAAACCCGCCTGCCACGATGTCGCGGTCGCTGCTTCCCCACCCCGGAGTCGGCTCAATAGAATGGGCCGACGCCGGAGGTTGCGGCTGCCAGGGAGCCGCGGAATCCGCCTGAAGAAAGGGCAGCTCACTGCTTTTTTTTCCGCTATCGGCAGTTACCGATAGTGGAAAAAAGAACGCTAGCTGTCCCCATAGACCACCATTGTAAAGGGGTGGATTATGATGTGGATTCCGCTGTTAAAATCCGCCCCTTTGGCCCCGTGTGAACTATCCCTTTAAAGCTTCATTGGTAATTATGTGTAACATAACCAAGGGCTACAGCATAGTGGTCAGTTCTGTTGCTCATAGCCACAGCAAGGGCTGAGAATATACAATAGTGTTAGATAGCACAACATAGTTACAACCCCTCGACGTGTGTGGACAGTGACAGATGTGATTTATAAGCCGCTCACACCAAGCATTATCCTGCTGGTCATTCAGTGCAAAGAAACTACCATAACCTCTCTTGTTCTTTAACGGAAAAATGTACTGGAAGTTCAAGACTCTTCCCTGTCTCACTGATCAGAAAAAATCTATGGAACTTTCCTTTACTATTATTTTGTCTGCACTACATTTCTCATCGCTCCTTCTCACATTTGCCGTAGCATTGAAGATCTTTCCTTCTTCACATAGATGTAAAGTGTTCTTGAATCTGCTTCTGCTATATATAGTGTGTCATAAGTGGTAGTTATGATTTTATATATTTTATGTAAGACATCTAAACACCTCTAGAACTTCTCTTATGAATCCGCCATCAGTATTGTGTGGCAAAGAGTTGCATAGTCTTTGTGCTCTTACAGTAAAGAATCACGATCTGTGGTGATGGTGAAACCTTCTTTCTTGTAAATGTAGCGACAGTCACTGTGTTAGTTACAGTCCTGTACATGACAGATAATTAGACAAATATGTATATCTATGGCTAGGTACACACCTGCACCCGATCTCCTTTCGAGCTTTCCGTCCCTGAATATGCAGGACTTTTCTCTCTACATTACTCTGCCTTTTTTGGGCGGAAACTGGATAGAAACCCAACGGACCCAATGGAAACCCGAACGCAGGTGTGAACCTAGCGTAACTAGGTAGTCCGTAAGGCAGTGATGTCGAACCTATGAAACTCACGTGAAAGTTGACAAACCCAAGACATGTTGGGTGACACACATTGCCAGCCACAGGCAGTGCCTCAAGGAATAAACTGGAAGGGGCGGCATTTTTTTTTAATCGGCAGCTACATATTGTGTTATTACAATAGGAAGCTGCCGATAACTTATACTCACCTGTCCACTCTCCTGTCCTGGCCGCCTTCTGTACATTCTGGAAGAATGGCGGGACACCGTACGTAGCGTCCTGGCATTCTTCAGTGTTGTGATGTAAGTGTAGTGCCACTTAGAGGAGGCAGCAAAGGGAGGCCAGGAAAGCAGTATCAGCTACAGCGCTCCCTGCAGGTGGCAGCGGAGAGTGGCCAATACTGGAGCGTGAACAGGTGAATAAAAATTATTAGTCACTAATATGTGTGGGGAAAAAAGAGGGTCATATACTGCGGGTAGTCTTTAAAAATGGGGTCATATACTGTGTGTGGGGTGTAGAAGGAGGTCATAAACTGTGTGGAGGTCATAAATAGGGGAATCACATGATGTGGGGGCAGGTTAAAAAAAAGGGGGGTCATATACTGTGCAGGGGTCATAAAAAGGGATCAGATACTGTGTGGGGGCCTTGAAAAGATGTGACAGAGCACCCAAGTCAAGCTTCTTTCTTTTTCTTTTTTTAAAGAACTTTGATACACCAAGCTCAAAAGGTTAGCCATCACTGGTCTAAGGCATTTTTTTTTCCAAACTGAATAACCCAAAGTTGAATATTTGTTTGAAGGCACTGCATTCTACCCATATACCTTGGTGGTCTTCCTCTGTACCTGCTCTAGTACTGTTACTATATGTCTTTTTTTTTGTAGGCAGCTGATCTGTATATATTATTCCATGTATGGTTTGATGATAGGACTGGGTTCTCATTGTGTACATATAGGACCCTTTTGATTAATCCCATGATTTCACTTGTCTTACAAGCAGCTGCCTGACATGGTGGCTCAGTGATCAGCATTGTCACCTTTCAGCTCTGGAGTCTTGGCTTAAATCCAGCCAAGGACAACATCTGCATGGAGTTTGCGTGTTCTTCTTGTATTAGTATGGGTTTCCTCCCAGACTCAAAAGATAGGGTATTTAGAGTGATCCCTACTTGGGACAGTGATGACAGTATCTGTAAAGTGCTATGCACTCAGTTGGCACTATGTATATAAAATAAAAAGTTTATCTTACTATATCACCAAGTCTTTTTAAATGACTGTTTTGACCACTGTTTTACTATTATATATTTATTTGTAAAAATGTACATTCACTTCTGTGGAACAGAAACTTCCATCTTAGTGTTCCATTCTACCTTTGAGCATCATACTCTCCTTCGGTACTTTGGGTCGTGTTTTTAGAAGCTTCCAAGGTAACTCATCCTGAGCCACAACGCTTCAGCCTCTTGTTACATCTTGTGCTGCTGAGTCTATAAAATGAATTGTCAATCTTGAAACATTTTTTTAGGAGGAGCGTTGCTTTCGAGGTATGACAGCCAAGTCTTCTCTCTTGTGTGGCAGTGGGTGATCTATGATGTCACTTGCCTTTTTTTTTTGTCCATCATATATACACGGGCCTTGAGGATATTGCGTATCTGGGTATGCGTTTCCCAGACTACATTTTTAATGACCTTTGGTGTAATTAGGCGTGTTGTCTGGGGGCAATCACAGGGGGTGTTATGGAAAGGTTTAGGTGGAGGCGTGCTGTTCCTATCAATAATACAGGAACGCTACAAAGTGTGTTGCAATCCAAGACCTGATAGAGAACGGTTTCAGAATAACAGCACATGAATAATTCAGAAGCTGGTGAAAAATTAACCAGCTGGAAGTGCTTGAGAATGTATCGCCCGCATTGTCCTGACGGCTGGAGAAAAGTGATTAAAATGGGCATTATTGCCCTGTCTGTAGGCAAATGTGTTATTAAGTGTGCAGCAGTATGGCATTTCACACATATATTATGATTGTGCGCTTACAGTGTAATGTAGCAGCGAGCAGTGCTCGTCCTTGTTTTCTGCTGCAGAGAGCGGGCTCTGCAGTCCTCCCAGTCATGTCTGCTCTGCTACCTCATAGGTGCTTGGGTTTTCTGGGTCCTCCATGTAGAACCCAGTCCCTGAATAAAACTTGTAGGGTCCTGGTTTTTTTGTTAGTAAAATCAACCTTAGGATGCTCTGCAGAAGCTGAGATATTGTAGTCGGGTCTTCAGAGGGATAAGGTCTCCTCCTGTCCAGGTGTCTGGCAGAGCTCGGCGCCTCCTGTGATTACATTGTGCATTTCCCTTCACTGTCTGCCTCAGAGCTGATGCCTCACGTCTCACTGTTTGCTGTCAGGTCTACAATCTTCCTGATGCAGAGATCTTCACCTGCTCCTGTTGTCTGCATACTAGAACGATGTACTCTTAAAGGGCCACTAAGCATAAACTGCACAGCTTAGAAAAAAATCAGACGATGTCATTCATACATATACGTGTGTAGGTGGTTCATATGGACATATAACATTTTGTCTCAAATATCAGCAATAAAATAACATAGAGACTAGAGATGAGCGAACAGTGTTCTATCGAACTCATGTTCGATCGGATATTAGGCTGTTCGGCATGTTCGAATCGAATCGAACACCGCGTGGTAAAGTGCGCCATTACTCGATTCCCCTCCCACCTTCCCTGGCGCCTTTTTTGCTCCAATAACAGCGCTGGGTAGGTGGGACAGGAACTACGACACCGGTGACGTTGAAAAAAGTAGGCAAAACCCATTGGCTGCCGAAAACATGTGACCTCTAATTTAAAAGAACAGCGACGCCCAGCTTCGCGTCATTCTGAGCTTGCAATTCACCGAGGACGGAGGTTTCCGTCCAGCTAGCTAGGGCTTAGATTCTGGGTAGGCAGGGACAGGCTAGGATAGGAAGGAGAAGACAACCAACAGCTCTTGTAAGAGCTAAATTCCAGGGAGAAGCTTGTCAGTGTAACGTGGCACTGACGGGCTCAATCGCCGCAACCCAGCTTTCCCAGGATCCTGAATGGAATACACTGTCAGTGTATTCCCGTATACCCGATATATACCCCGATACCCGTTCCAACGGTGTGCCCCCCCACCTTCACCCCAGAAATACCCTGCAAGTCCCCTAGCAATAGAATTGGGGCTATATACACCCACAATTTTTACTACTGGTATACAGTGCCATTGTCTGACTGGGAATTCAAAGAATATATTGGGAATACAAATACCCTCATTTCTTGCTACTGCCATATAGTGCCAGTTTCTGACTGGTAATTCAAAGAATATATTGGGGTTACGTGCACCCACAATTTTTACTACTGGTATACAGTGCCATTGTCTGACTGGGAATTCAAAGAATATATTGGGAATACAAATACCCTCATTTCTTGCTACTGCCATATAGTGCCAGTGTCTGACTGGGAATTCAAAGAATATATTGGGGTTACGTGCACCCACAATTTTTACTACTGGTATACAGTGCCATTGTCTGACTGGGAATTCAAAGAGTATATTGGGAATACAAATACCCTCATTTCTTGCTACTGCCATATAGTGCCAGTGTCTGACTGGGAATTCAAAGAATATATTGGGGTTACGTGCACCCACAATTTTTACTACTGGTATACAGTGCCATTGTCTGACTGGGAATTCAAAGAGTATATTGGGAATACAAATACCCTCATTTCTTGCTACTGCCATATAGTGCCAGTTTCTGACTGGGAATTCAAAGAATATATTGGGGTTACGTGCACCCACAATTTTTACTACTGGTATACAGTGCCATTGTCTGACTGGGAATTCAAAGAATATATTGGGGTTACGTGCACCCACAATTTTTACTACTGGTATACAGTGCCATTGTCTGACTGGGAATTCAAAGAGTATATTGGGAATACAAATACCCTCATTTCTTGCTACTGCCATATAGTGCCAGTTTCTGACTGGGAATTCAAAGAATATATTGGGGTTACGTGCACCCACAATTTTTACTACTGGTATACAGTGCCATTGTCTGACTGGGAATTCAAAGAATATATTGGGGTTATAAATACCCTCATTTCTTGCTACTGCCATATAGTGCCAGTTTCTGACTGGTAATTCAAAGAATATATTGGGGTTACGTGCACCCACAATTTTTACTACTGGTATACAGTGCCATTGTCTGACTGGGAATTCAAAGAGTATATTGGGAATACAAATACCCTCATTTCTTGCTACTGCCATATAGTGCCAGTTTCTGACTGGGAATTCAAAGAATATATTGGGGTTACGTGCACCCACAATTTTTACTACTGGTATACAGTGCCATTGTCTGACTGGGAATTCAAAGAGTATATTGGGAATACAAATACCCTCATTTCTTGCTACTGCCATATAGTGCCAGTTTCTGACTGGGAATTCAAAGAATATATTGGGGTTACGTGCACCCACAATTTTTACTACTGGTATACAGTGCCATTGTCTGACTGGGAATTCAAAGAATATATTGGGGTTATAAATACCCTCATTTCTTGCTACTGCCATATAGTGCCAGTTTCTGACTGGTAATTCAAAGAATATATTGGGGTTACGTGCACCCACAATTTTTACTACTGGTATACAGTGCCATTGTCTGACTGGGAATTCAAAGAGTATATTGGGAATACAAATACCCTCATTTCTTGCTACTGCCATATAGTGCCAGTTTCTGACTGGGAATTCAAAGAATATATTGGGGTTACGTGCACCCACAATTTTTACTACTGGTATACAGTGCCATTGTCTGACTGGGAATTCAAAGAATATATTGGGGTTATAAATACCCTCATTTCTTGCTACTGCCATATAGTGCCAGTTTCTGACTGGGAATTCAAAGAATATATTGGGGTTACGTGCACCCACAATTTTTACTACTGGTATACAGTGCCATTGTCTGACTGGGAATTCAAAGAATATATTGGGGTTATAAATACCCTCATTTCTTGCTACTGCCATATAGTGCCAGTTTCTGACTGGTAATTCAAAGAATATATTGGGGTTACGTGCACCCACAATTTTTACTACTGGTATACAGTGCCATTGTCTGACTGGGAATTCAAAGAGTATATTGGGAATACAAATACCCTCATTTCTTGCTACTGCCATATAGTGCCAGTGTCTGACTGGGAATTCAAAGAATATATTGGGGTTACGTGCACCCACAATTTTTACTACTGGTATACAGTGCCATTGTCTGACTGGGAATTCAAAGAGTATATTGGGAATACAAATACCCTCATTTCTTGCTACTGCCATATAGTGCCAGTTTCTGACTGGGAATTCAAAGAATATATTGGGGTTACGTGCACCCACAATTTTTACTACTGGTATACAGTGCCATTGTCTGACTGGGAATTCAAAGAGTATATTGGGAATACAAATACCCTCATTTCTTGCTACTGCCATATAGTGCCAGTTTCTGACTGGGAATTCAAAGAATATATTGGGGTTACGTGCACCCACAATTTTTACTACTGGTATACAGTGCCATTGTCTGACTGGGAATTCAAAGAGTATATTGGGAATACAAATACCCTCATTTCTTGCTACTGCCATATAGTGCCAGTTTCTGACTGGGAATTCAAAGAATATATTGGGGTTACGTGCACCCACAATTTTTACTACTGGTATACAGTGCCATTGTCTGACTGGGAATTCAAAGAATATATTGGGGTTATAAATACCCTCATTTCTTGCTACTGCCATATAGTGCCAGTTTCTGACTGGTAATTCAAAGAATATATTGGGGTTACGTGCACCCACAATTTTTACTACTGGTATACAGTGCCATTGTCTGACTGGGAATTCAAAGAGTATATTGGGAATACAAATACCCTCATTTCTTGCTACTGCCATATAGTGCCAGTTTCTGACTGGGAATTCAAAGAATATATTGGGGTTACGTGCACCCACAATTTTTACTACTGGTATACAGTGCCATTGTCTGACTGGGAATTCAAAGAATATATTGGGGTTATAAATACCCTCATTTCTTGCTACTGCCATATAGTGCCAGTGTCTGACTGGGAATTCAAAGAATATATTGGGGTTACGTGCACCCACAATTTTTACTACTGGTATACAGTGCCATTGTCTGACTGGGAATTCAAAGAGTATATTGGGAATACAAATACCCTCATTTCTTGCTACTGCCATATAGTGCCAGTTTCTGACTGGGAATTCAAAGAATATATTGGGGTTACGTGCACCCACAATTTTTACTACTGGTATACAGTGCCATTGTCTGACTGGGAATTCAAAGAGTATATTGGGAATACAAATACCCTCATTTCTTGCTACTGCCATATAGTGCCAGTTTCTGACTGGGAATTCAAAGAATATATTGGGGTTACGTGCACCCACAATTTTTACTACTGGTATACAGTGCCATTGTCTGACTGGGAATTCAAAGAATATATTGGGGTTATAAATACCCTCATTTCTTGCTACTGCCATATAGTGCCAGTTTCTGACTGGTAATTCAAAGAATATATTGGGGTTACGTGCACCCACAATTTTTACTACTGGTATACAGTGCCATTGTCTGACTGGGAATTCAAAGAGTATATTGGGAATACAAATACCCTCATTTCTTGCTACTGCCATATAGTGCCAGTTTCTGACTGGGAATTCAAAGAATATATTGGGGTTACGTGCACCCACAATTTTTACTACTGGTATACAGTGCCATTGTCTGACTGGGAATTCAAAGAATATATTGGGGTTATAAATACCCTCATTTCTTGCTACTGCCATATAGTGCCAGTGTCTGACTGGGAATTCAAAGAATATATTGGGGTTACGTGCACCCACAATTTTTACTACTGGTATACAGTGCCATTGTCTGACTGGGAATTCAAAGAGTATATTGGGAATACAAATACCCTCATTTCTTGCTACTGCCATATAGTGCCAGTGTCTGACTGGGAATTCAAAGAATATATTGG
Organism: Leptodactylus fuscus; assembly: GCF_031893055.1. NCBI lineage: Eukaryota > Metazoa > Chordata > Amphibia > Anura > Leptodactylidae > Leptodactylus > Leptodactylus fuscus. The sequence goes on from NC_134270.1 coordinate 66,166,724, forward strand.
GGTTACGTGCACCCACAATTTTTACTACTGGTATACAGTGCCAATTTCTAACTAGGAATTCAAAATGCGCAAGGCTCCCGGAAAGGGACGTGGACGAGGCCGTGGGCGAGGTCGGGGGAATGGTTCTGGGGAGCAAGGTAGCAGTGAAGCCACAGGGCGTCCCGTGCCTACTCCTGTGGGGCAGCAAGCATTGCGCCACTCCACAGTGCCAGGGTTGCTTGCCACATTAACTAAACTGCAGGGTACAAACCTTAGTAGGCCCGAGAACCAGGAACAGGTCTTGCAATGGCTGTCAGAGAACGCTTACAGCACATTGTCCAGCAGCCAGTCAGACTCTGCCTCCTCTCCTCCTATTACCCAACAGTCTTGTCTTCCTTCCTCCCAAAATTCCGAAGCTTTACAGAACAATAACCCAAACTGTCCCTGCTCCCCAGAGCTGTTCTCCGCTCCTTTCATTGTCCCTCAACCTGCCTCTCCACGTCACGATTCCACGAACCTAACAGAGGAGCATCTGTATCCAGATGCTCAAACACTAGAGTCTCCTCCATCTCCGTTCGATTTGGTGGTGGATGACCAGCAACCCACCCTCATCGACGATGATGTGACGCAGTTGCCGTCAGGGCATCCAGTTGACCGGCGCATTGTGCGGGAGGAGGAGATGAGACAGGAGTTGGAAGAGGAAGTGGTGGATGATGAGGACACTGACCCGACCTGGACAGGGGGGATGTCAAGCGGGGAAAGTAGTGTGGATGTTGAGGCAGGTGCAGCACCAAAAAGGGTAGCTAGAGGCAGAGGCAGAGGTCAGCAGCTTAGGCGAAGCCAGGCCACACCCGGAATCTCCCAAGATGTTCCAGTTCGTACCCAGCCCCGAAAAACTCCCACCTCGAGGGCACGTTTCTCGAAGGTGTGGAGTTTTTTCAAGGAATGCGCCGAGGACAGATATAGTGTTGTCTGCACAATTTGCCTCTCGAAATTGATTAGGGGCTCTGAGAAGAGCAACCTGTCCACCACTTCAATGCGCCGTCATTTGGAATCCAAGCACTGGAATCAGTGGCAGGCAGCAACGGCAGGACAAAGGCCGACTGCCGTTCACGCCACTGCCACTGCCTCTGCCTCTGCCTCTGCCACTGCCACTGCTGACTGTGCTGGCGATGCACTCCAGAGGACGAGCCAGGACACCACTTCATCTGCCTCCGCCACTTTGTTGACTTCTACCTCATCCTCCCCTGGTCCTGTCTTATCTCCTTCTCCTGCACCATCAAAGGCACCATCAGGCGTTTCTTTACAACAACCCACCATCTCTCAGACATTGGAGCGGCGGCAGAAATACACTGCTAACCACCCACACGCGCAAGCCTTGAACGCCAACATCGCTAAACTGCTGGCCCAGGAGATGTTGGCGTTCCGGCTTGTTGAAACTCCCGCCTTCCTGGACCTGATGGCAACTGCGGCACCTCGCTATGCCGTCCCTAGCCGTCACTACTTCTCCCGGTGTGCCGTCCCCGCCTTGCACCAGCACGTGTCACTCAACATCAGGCGGGCCCTTAGTTCCGCGCTTTGCACAAAGGTCCACTTGACCACCGACGCGTGGACAAGTGCATGCGGACAGGGACGCTACATTTCACTGACGGCACACTGGGTGAATGTAGTTGAGGCTGGGACTGCTTCCCAAACTGGCCCGGTGTACCTCGTCTCCCCGCCTAACATTCCTGGCAGGGACACGAGAAGAACACCCCCCTCCTCCTCCTCCTCCTCTACCGCCTCCTCCTCCGCCACCGCCTCCTCCTCCGCCACCGCCTCCTCCTCCGCTGTTAGATTGACCCCAGCTACGAGTTGGAAACGTTGCAGCACTGGCGTTGGTAGACGTCAGCAGGCTGTGCTGAAGCTGATCAGCTTGGGGGACAGACAGCACACTGCCTCCGAGGTGAGGGATGCCCTCCTCGATGAGACGGCAATATGGTTTGAGCCGCTGCACCTGGGCCCAGGCATGGTCGTTTGTGATAACGGCCGGAACCTGGTAGCAGCTCTGGAGCTTGCCGGACTCCAACATGTTCCATGCCTGGCCCACGTCTTCAACCTAGTGGTGCAACGTTTCCTAAAGAGCTACCCCAATGTTCCAGAGCTACTGGTGAAAGTGCGGCGCATGTGCGCCCACTTTCGCAAGTCGACAGTAGCCGCTGCTAGCTTAAAATCTCTCCAGCAACGCCTGCATGTGCCACAACACCGGCTTTTGTGCGACGTCCCCACACGCTGGAACTCAACGTTTCAGATGTTGAATAGAGTGGTTGAGCAGCAGAGACCTTTGATGGAATACCAGCTACAAAACCCTAGGGTGCCACAAAGTCAGCTGCCTCAGTTTCACATCCATGAGTGGCCATGGATGAGAGACCTTTGTGACATCCTACGGGTCTTTGAGGAGTCCACAAGGAGGGTGAGCTCTGAGGATGCGATGGTGAGCCTTACAATCCCGCTCTTGTGTGTTCTGAGAGAATCCCTGATTGACATCAGGGATAACTCAGATCACACAGAGGAGTTAGGGATAGCATCCGATCCGTCACAGCTGGAGAGTAGGTCCACACATCTGTCCGCTTCACTGCGTTTAATGGAGGAGGAGGAGGAGGAGGAGGAGGAAGAAGAGTTGTCCGATGATGTGATGGTGATACAGGAGGCTTCCGGGCAACTTCGAATCGTCCCATTGTTGCAGCGCGGATGGGTAGACATGGAGGATGAGGAGGAAATGGAGATTGAACTTTCCGGTGGGGCCAGAGGAGTCATGCCAACTAACACTGTGGCAGACATGGCTGAGTTCATGTTGGGGTGCTTTACAACCGACAAGCGTATTGTCAAAATCATGGAGGACAACCAGTACTGGATCTTTGCTATCCTTGACCCCCGGTATAAAAACAACATCTCGTCTTTTATTCCGGTAGAGGGGAGGGCCAATCGCATCAATGCTTGCCACAGGCAATTGGTGCAGAATATGATGGAGATGTTTCCAGCATGTGACGTTGGCGGCAGGGAGGGCAGTTCCTCCAGTAGGCAACCAAGTTCTCACCGGTCCACACAAACGAGGGGCACACTGTCTAAGGTCTGGGACACCTTGATGGCACCCCCTCGCCAAAGTGCCGCCACGGAGGGTCCTAGTGTCACCAGGCGTGAGAAGTATAGGCGCATGTTGCGGGAATACCTTTCCGACCACAGCCCTGTCCTCTCCGACCCCTCTGCGCCCTACACGTATTGGGTGTCGAAGTTGGACCTGTGGCTTGAACTTGCCCTATATGCCTTGGAGGTGCTGTCCTGTCCTGCCGCCAGCGTCCTATCTGAGAGGGTGTTCAGTGCAGCCGGTGGCATCATCACTGACAAGCGCACCCGTCTGTCAGCTGAGAGTGCCGACCGGCTCACTTTGATAAAAATGAACCACCACTGGGTAGAGCCGTCATTTTTGTGCCCACCTGTGTAAAGCACCCCAACATGAAACTCCATGTCTGTACTCAACCTCTCCAATTCCTCCGCATCCTCATACTCATCCACCATAAGCGTTGCACAATTCTGCTAATACTAGGCTCCCTCCACCCTGATTTCCCCCAACTCTGCTGGTTAGAGGCTCCCTCCACCATGAATTTGCCCAAACTGGGCTGTTTAGAGGCTCCCTCCACCATGAATTGGTCCAAACTGGGTTTTTTAGAGGCTCCCTCCACCATGAATTTGCCCAAACTGGGCTGTTTAGAGGCTCCCTCCACCATGAATTGGTCCAAACTGGGGTGGTTAGAGGCTCCCTCCACCATGAATTTCCCAAAACTTGGCTGTTTAGAGGCTCCCTCCACCATTAATTGGTCCAAACTGGGCTGGTTAGAGGCTCCCTCCACCATGAATTTGCCCAAACTGGGCTGTTTAGAGGCTCCCTCCACCATTAATTGGTCCAAACTGGGCTGGTTAGAGGCTCCCTCCACCATGAATTTGCCCAAACTGGGCTGTTTAGAGGCTCCCTCCACCATGAATTGGTCCAAACTGGGCTGGTTAGAGGCTCCCTCCACCATGAATTTGCCCAAACTGGGGTGGTTAGAGGCTCCCTCCACCATTAATTGGTCCAAACTGGGCTGGTTAGAGGCTCCCTCCACAATTAATTGGTCCAAACTGGGCTAATTAGAGGCTCCCTCCACCATGAATTGGTCCAAACTGGGTTTTTTAGAGGCTCCCTCCACCATGAATTTGCCCAAACTGGGCTGTTTAGAGGCTCCCTCCACCACGAATTGGTCCAAACTGGGCTGGTTAGAGGCTCCCTCCACCATGAATTTCCCAAAACTTGGCTGTTTAGAGGCTCCCTCCACCATGAATTTGCCCAAACTGGGCTGTTTAGAGGCTCCCTCCACCATTAATTGGTCCAAACTGGGCTGGTTAGAGGCTCCCTCCACCATGAATTTGCCCAAACTGGGGTGGTTAGAGGCTCCCTCCACCATTAATTGGTCCAAACTGGGCTGGTTACAGGCTCCCTCCACCATGAATTTCCCAAAACTTGGCTGTTTAGAGGCTCCCTCCACCATTAATTGGTCCAAACTGGGCTGGTTAGAGGCTCCCTCCACCATGAATTTGCCCAAACTGGGCTGTTTAGAGGCTCCCTCCACCATTAATTGGTCCAAACTGGGCTGGTTAGAGGCTCCCTCCACCATGAATTTGCCCAAACTGGGCTGTTTAGAGGCTCCCTCCACCATGAATTGGTCCAAACTGGGGTGGTTAGAGGCTCCCTCCACCATGAATTTCCCAAAACTTGGCTGTTTAGAGGCTCCCTCCACCATTAATTGGTCCAAACTGGGCTGGTTAGAGGCTCCCTCCACCATGAATTTGCCCAAACTGGGCTGTTTAGAGGCTCCCTCCACCATTAATTGGTCCAAACTGGGCTGGTTAGAGGCTCCCTCCACCATGAATTTGCCCAAACTGGGCTGTTTAGAGGCTCCCTCCACCATGAATTGGTCCAAACTGGGCTGGTTAGAGGCTCCCTCCACCATGAATTTGCCCAAACTGGGGTGGTTAGAGGCTCCCTCCACCATTAATTGGTCCAAACTGGGCTGGTTAGAGGCTCCCTCCACAATTAATTGGTCCAAACTGGGCTAATTAGAGGCTCCCTCCACCATGAATTGGTCCAAACTGGGTTTTTTAGAGGCTCCCTCCACCATGAATTTGCCCAAACTGGGCTGTTTAGAGGCTCCCTCCACCATGAATTGGTCCAAACTGGGCTGGTTAGAGGCTCCCTCCACCATGAATTTCCCAAAACTTGGCTGTTTAGAGGCTCCCTCCACCATGAATTTGCCCAAACTGGGCTGTTTAGAGGCTCCCTCCACCATTAATTGGTCCAAACTGGGCTGGTTAGAGGCTCCCTCCACCATGAATTTGCCCAAACTGGGGTGGTTAGAGGCTCCCTCCACCATTAATTGGTCCAAACTGGGCTGGTTACAGGCTCCCTCCACCATGAATTTCCCAAAACTTGGCTGTTTAGAGGCTCCCTCCACCATTAATTGGTCCAAACTGGGCTGGTTAGAGGCTCCCTCCACCATGAATTTGCCCAAACTGGGCTGTTTAGAGGCTCCCTCCACCATGAATTGGTCCAAACTGGGGTGGTTAGAGGCTCCCTCCACCATGAATTGGTCCAAACTGGGGTGGTTAGAGGCTCCCTCCACCATTAATTGGTCCAAACTGGGCTGGTTAGAGGCTCCCTCCACAATTAATTGGTCCAAACTGGGCTAATTAGAGGCTCCCTCCACCATGAATTGGTCCAAACTGGGTTTTTTAGAGGCTCCCTCCACCATGAATTGGTCCAAACTGGGCTGGTTAGAGGCTCCCTCCACCATGAATTTCCCAAAACTTGGCTGTTTAGAGGCTCCCTCCACCATGAATTTGCCCAAACTGGGCTGTTTAGAGGCTCCCTCCACCATTAATTGGTCCAAACTGGGCTGGTTAGAGGCTCCCTCCACAATTAATTGGTCCAAACTGGGCTAATTAGAGGCTCCCTCCACCATGAATTGGTCCAAACTGGGTTTTTTAGAGGCTCCCTCCACCATTAATTGGTCCAAACTGGGCTGGTTAGAGGCTCCCTCCACAATTAATTGGTCCAAACTGGGCTAATTAGAGGCTCCCTCCACCATGAATTGGTCCAAACTGGGGTGGTTAGAGGCTCCCTCCACCATGAATTTCCCAAAACTTGGCTGTTTAGAGGCTCCCTCCACCATTAATTGGTCCAAACTGGGCTGGTTAGAGGCTCCCTCCACCATGAATTTGCCCAAACTGGGCTGTTTAGAGGCTCCCTCCACCATTAATTGGTCCAAACTGGGCTGGTTAGAGGCTCCCTCCACCATGAATTTGCCCAAACTGGGCTGTTTAGAGGCTCCCTCCACCATGAATTGGTCCAAACTGGGCTGGTTAGAGGCTCCCTCCACCATGAATTTGCCCAAACTGGGGTGGTTAGAGGCTCCCTCCACCATTAATTGGTCCAAACTGGGCTGGTTAGAGGCTCCCTCCACAATTAATTGGTCCAAACTGGGCTAATTAGAGGCTCCCTCCACCATGAATTGGTCCAAACTGGGTTTTTTAGAGGCTCCCTCCACCATGAATTTGCCCAAACTGGGCTGTTTAGAGGCTCCCTCCACCATGAATTGGTCCAAACTGGGCTGGTTAGAGGCTCCCTCCACCATGAATTTCCCAAAACTTGGCTGTTTAGAGGCTCCCTCCACCATGAATTTGCCCAAACTGGGCTGTTTAGAGGCTCCCTCCACCATTAATTGGTCCAAACTGGGCTGGTTAGAGGCTCCCTCCACCATGAATTTGCCCAAACTGGGGTGGTTAGAGGCTCCCTCCACCATTAATTGGTCCAAACTGGGCTGGTTACAGGCTCCCTCCACCATGAATTTCCCAAAACTTGGCTGTTTAGAGGCTCCCTCCACCATTAATTGGTCCAAACTGGGCTGGTTAGAGGCTCCCTCCACCATGAATTTGCCCAAACTGGGCTGTTTAGAGGCTCCCTCCACCATGAATTGGTCCAAACTGGGGTGGTTAGAGGCTCCCTCCACCATGAATTGGTCCAAACTGGGGTGGTTAGAGGCTCCCTCCACCATTAATTGGTCCAAACTGGGCTGGTTAGAGGCTCCCTCCACAATTAATTGGTCCAAACTGGGCTAATTAGAGGCTCCCTCCACCATGAATTGGTCCAAACTGGGTTTTTTAGAGGCTCCCTCCACCATGAATTGGTCCAAACTGGGCTGGTTAGAGGCTCCCTCCACCATGAATTTCCCAAAACTTGGCTGTTTAGAGGCTCCCTCCACCATGAATTTGCCCAAACTGGGCTGTTTAGAGGCTCCCTCCACCATTAATTGGTCCAAACTGGGCTGGTTAGAGGCTCCCTCCACAATTAATTGGTCCAAACTGGGCTAATTAGAGGCTCCCTCCACCATGAATTGGTCCAAACTGGGTTTTTTAGAGGCTCCCTCCACCATTAATTGGTCCAAACTGGGCTGGTTAGAGGCTCCCTCCACAATTAATTGGTCCAAACTGGGCTAATTAGAGGCTCCCTCCACCATGAATTGGTCCAAACTGGGTTTTTTAGAGGCTCCCTCCACCATGAATTTGCCCAAACTGGGCTGTTTAGAGGCTCCCTCCACCATGAATTGGTCCAAACTGGGCTGGTTAGAGGCTCCCTCCACCATGAATTTCCCAAAACTTGGCTGTTTAGAGGCTCCCTCCACCATTAATTGGTCCAAACTGGGGTGGTTAGAGGCTCCCTCCACCATTAATTGGTCCAAACTGGGCTGGTTAGAGGCTCCCTCCACCATTAATTGGTCCAAACTGGGCTGGTTAGAGGCTCCCTCCACCATGAATTTCCCAAAACTTGGCTGTTTAGAGGCTCCCTCCACCATTAATTGGTCCAAACTGGGCTGGTTAGAGGCTCCCTCCACCATGAATTTGCCCAAACTGGGCTGTTTAGAGGCTCCCTCCACCATGAATTGGTCCAAACTGGGCTGGTTAGAGGCTCCCTCCACCATGAATTTCCCAAAACTTGGCTGTTTAGAGGCTCCCTCCACCATGAATTGGTCCAAACTGGGCTGGTTAGAGGCTCCCTCCACCATGAATTGGTCCAAACTGGGGTGGTTAGAGGCTCCCTCCACCATTAATTGGTCCAAACTGGGCTGGTTAGAGGCTCCCTCCACCATTAATTGGTCCAAACTGGGCTGGTTAGAGGCTCCCTCCACCATGAATTTGCCCAAACTGGGGTGGTTAGAGGCTCCCTCCACCATTAATTGGTCCAAACTGGGCTGGTTAGAGGCTCCCTCCACAATTAATTGGTCCAAACTGGGCTAATTAGAGGCTCCCTCCACCATGAATTGGTCCAAACTGGGTTTTTTAGAGGCTCCCTCCACCATGAATTTGCCCAAACTGGGCTGTTTAGAGGCTCCCTCCACCATGAATTGGTCCAAACTGGGCTGGTTAGAGGCTCCCTCCACCATGAATTTCCCAAAACTTGGCTGTTTAGAGGCTCCCTCCACCATTAATTGGTCCAAACTGGGCTGGTTAGAGGCTCCCTCCACCATTAATTGGTCCAAACTGGGCTGGTTAGAGGCTCCCTCCACCATTAATTGGTCCAAACTGGGCTGGTTAGAGGCTCCCTCCACCATTAATTGGTCCAAACTGGGCTGGTTAGAGGCTCCCTCCACCATTAATTGGTCCAAACTGGGCTGGTTAGAGGCTCCCTCCACCATGAATTTGCCCAAACTGGGGTGGTTAGAGGCTCCCTCCACCATTAATTGGTCCAAACTGGGCTGGTTAGAGGCTCCCTCCACAATTAATTGGTCCAAACTGGGCTAATTAGAGGCTCCCTCCACCATGAATTGGTCCAAACTGGGTTTTTTAGAGGCTCCCTCCACCATGAATTTGCCCAAACTGGGCTGTTTAGAGGCTCCCTCCACCATGAATTGGTCCAAACTGGGCTGGTTAGAGGCTCCCTCCACCATGAATTTCCCAAAACTTGGCTGTTTAGAGGCTCCCTCCACCATGAATTTGCCCAAACTGGGCTGTTTAGAGGCTCCCTCCACCATTAATTGGTCCAAACTGGGCTGGTTAGAGGCTCCCTCCACCATGAATTTGCCCAAACTGGGGTGGTTAGAGGCTCCCTCCACCATTAATTGGTCCAAACTGGGCTGGTTACAGGCTCCCTCCACCATGAATTTCCCAAAACTTGGCTGTTTAGAGGCTCCCTCCACCATTAATTGGTCCAAACTGGGCTGGTTAGAGGCTCCCTCCACCATGAATTTGCCCAAACTGGGCTGTTTAGAGGCTCCCTCCACCATGAATTGGTCCAAACTGGGGTGGTTAGAGGCTCCCTCCACCATGAATTGGTCCAAACTGGGGTGGTTAGAGGCTCCCTCCACCATTAATTGGTCCAAACTGGGCTGGTTAGAGGCTCCCTCCACAATTAATTGGTCCAAACTGGGCTAATTAGAGGCTCCCTCCACCATGAATTGGTCCAAACTGGGTTTTTTAGAGGCTCCCTCCACCATGAATTGGTCCAAACTGGGCTGGTTAGAGGCTCCCTCCACCATGAATTTCCCAAAACTTGGCTGTTTAGAGGCTCCCTCCACCATGAATTTGCCCAAACTGGGCTGTTTAGAGGCTCCCTCCACCATTAATTGGTCCAAACTGGGCTGGTTAGAGGCTCCCTCCACAATTAATTGGTCCAAACTGGGCTAATTAGAGGCTCCCTCCACCATGAATTGGTCCAAACTGGGTTTTTTAGAGGCTCCCTCCACCATTAATTGGTCCAAACTGGGCTGGTTAGAGGCTCCCTCCACAATTAATTGGTCCAAACTGGGCTAATTAGAGGCTCCCTCCACCATGAATTGGTCCAAACTGGGTTTTTTAGAGGCTCCCTCCACCATGAATTTGCCCAAACTGGGCTGTTTAGAGGCTCCCTCCACCATGAATTGGTCCAAACTGGGCTGGTTAGAGGCTCCCTCCACCATGAATTTCCCAAAACTTGGCTGTTTAGAGGCTCCCTCCACCATTAATTGGTCCAAACTGGGGTGGTTAGAGGCTCCCTCCACCATTAATTGGTCCAAACTGGGCTGGTTAGAGGCTCCCTCCACCATTAATTGGTCCAAACTGGGCTGGTTAGAGGCTCCCTCCACCATGAATTTCCCAAAACTTGGCTGTTTAGAGGCTCCCTCCACCATTAATTGGTCCAAACTGGGCTGGTTAGAGGCTCCCTCCACCATGAATTTGCCCAAACTGGGCTGTTTAGAGGCTCCCTCCACCATGAATTGGTCCAAACTGGGCTGGTTAGAGGCTCCCTCCACCATGAATTTCCCAAAACTTGGCTGTTTAGAGGCTCCCTCCACCATGAATTGGTCCAAACTGGGCTGGTTAGAGGCTCCCTCCACCATGAATTGGTCCAAACTGGGGTGGTTAGAGGCTCCCTCCACCATTAATTGGTCCAAACTGGGCTGGTTAGAGGCTCCCTCCACCATTAATTGGTCCAAACTGGGCTGGTTAGAGGCTCCCTCCACCATGAATTTGCCCAAACTGGGGTGGTTAGAGGCTCCCTCCACCATTAATTGGTCCAAACTGGGCTGGTTAGAGGCTCCCTCCACAATTAATTGGTCCAAACTGGGCTAATTAGAGGCTCCCTCCACCATGAATTGGTCCAAACTGGGTTTTTTAGAGGCTCCCTCCACCATGAATTTGCCCAAACTGGGCTGTTTAGAGGCTCCCTCCACCATGAATTGGTCCAAACTGGGCTGGTTAGAGGCTCCCTCCACCATGAATTTCCCAAAACTTGGCTGTTTAGAGGCTCCCTCCACCATTAATTGGTCCAAACTGGGCTGGTTAGAGGCTCCCTCCACCATTAATTGGTCCAAACTGGGCTGGTTAGAGGCTCCCTCCACCATTAATTGGTCCAAACTGGGCTGGTTAGAGGCTCCCTCCACCATTAATTGGTCCAAACTGGGCTGGTTAGAGGCTCCCTCCACCATTAATTGGTCCAAACTGGGCTGGTTAGAGGCTCCCTCCACCATGAATTTGCCCAAACTGGGCTGTTTAGAGGCTCCCTCCACCATGAATTGGTCCAAACTGGGCTGGTTAGAGGCTCCCTCCACCATGAATTTCCCAAAACTTGGCTGTTTAGAGGCTCCCTCCACCATTAATTGGTCCAAACTGGGCTGGTTAGAGGCTCCCTCCACCATGAATTGGTCCAAACTGGGGTTTTTAGAGGCTCCCTCCACCATGAATTGGTCCAAACTGGGGTTTTTAGAGTCTCCCTCCACCATGAATTGGTCCAAACTGGGGTTTTTAGAGTCTCCCTCCACCATGAATTGGTCCAAACTGGGGTTTTTAGAGGCTCCCTCCACCATGAATTTGCCCAAACTCTGCTGGTTAGAGGCTCAATCCACCCTGATTTTCAAAACAAATGTTGGTGCCAACCTCAACTTACTACAAGGGCCAAATTCACTGCTGGTGACAAGCTCTCCTCACTGCAAGTGCCAAATACACATGTTTCAAGGTGTTTTCCTACTGTCAGAGAGGTGGTATTGAGTGTGTAAAGTGTGTAGTTGTTAGGCTGTGATGTTGGGGTAATAGAGGGTCTTTGGTGTGTTAGATGCCCCCAGACATGCTTCCCCTGCTGTCCCAGTGTCATTCCAGAGGTGTTGGCATCATTTCCTGGGGTGTCATAGTGGACTTGGTGACCCTCCAGACACGGATTTGGGTTTCCCCCTTAACGAGTATCTGTTCCCCATAGACTATAATGGGGTTCGAAACCCGTTCGAACACACGAACATTGAGCGGCTGTTCGAATCGAATTTCGAACCTCGAACATTTTAGTGTTCGCTCATCTCTAATAGAGACATGACATGAGACATGATATGAGCATATCTCCCTACCTTTATGTGTAGTATTACCCCACCCTTTCTACTCATCGTATACAGGCTGCATATAATGGCAGTTTTTTATGGATGGATTGCTATAGATATCACAGTGGGACAATTACCACCTACAGACTCTATCACTGAAGAACAGGTAGTGTATATGTACTAAGACAAACTTTTATGCATTTAAAATGGCCCATAGTAATAGGAGATTCATCAGGAGGTTATACTCCCTGTAGTATTACAGTAAGAACTGTATTTCCCGGTCCTGGGTGGTCGATGCCAGTACTCAGGGCTTCACAATATAACCTCCTGGTAAATCCGCTGTTACTCTCTGTGGGAAGAAATGCATAGAGGGAATAAAGAGATTTAGACCGTGGGGGGCTAAGCCATGGATTGTTGAACATTGCATTTGTTTTTGTGGCATACAGGTGTCATTTCACCCAGTGACACTATGTCTGCTATTGGACCTTGATATCTACTCCATTACCTATGAGGGGAGGTATCTGAATATTGGTTCTTTCTTACTCTTAGTCAGATGGGGGGGGGGGGTCAATATCTGCATGCGTTGTACATGAGACTTATTTAGCTTCACTGAGAGGGACATGTTAATATATAATATACATATTGCCTGTATCGGATGTTCCCATAGAATTCTGGCACGTGATATGTTTTCTGTGTGTTTTATTTTTATTCACATGAATATGGGCCATTTTCAATGCATACCAATAAAAATTTGTTTTAGTACATATTCACTACCGCGTTAGCCAGTTGTTTCCACACTAACTGCATGCCACAAGTCTCTGCTTGGTCCTATAGTACAAGAACTATCCTTGCTCCTCCATATCCTGGTTGTACAAATTCTCTAATACTGACCCCTTATCTGTCCTGTATGACTGCTCCTCTCAAGGGCACCTCATTGTCCTGTCGAACTTGCACCAAGCACGTGATCTGCTGGGAAATGTGTAATATTCATGTACAGTCATTACATTAAATGTCCCTGGTAGCAATGTCATTCTGTTCTTATGTAAATATGCATTCTCCAAATCTCCTGGTGGAAAAAGAACCGACTCGCTTGTTAAACAGCTATTTTGCCTGAAACTATCTGAAAGGCTGCACTTTTAATACACTAAAGAGAAATTAGTCAGAGTAGCACATAATATCCGCTGATATTGTAATGCCATTTACATTAATACCTTCCTTCTCTACTGGATACAAGGGGATGCGGTGTTTTGTTTAAATTAACATAATCACTTTTATTACGGAATATAGACCAATTCTCTCTGCTTTATGTCTTCTGCTGAAGCAAGATACCTTCCCTGCATGCGGTTTGCTAATGGAATCCACGATGAGCTGCTCTTATGTGGGTAGGAGCCCACACCTCATGGAATATTATAGATAGAAGTCTATAAGTGGACACTATAATAATGCGTCGTACAGAATAAATGTTGCTATGTGTACTGTATAACTAATATAATACTGCTATGCATATACAGATGTAGTAAAGGTTAACATGACTCATAAGACGTTAATGACACTGGCACAGAGTGTTAAGTTGACTGTCTCAATAGATTTTCAGTGGTTTTTGTTGTCTTTCGAGATAGGATATGATGCTGCAGAAAGTCAAGTTAAACAATGCTACGGCTGTATATGAGGCTATGGGTGTAGTATATAACTCTATGGATTTGCATTCACATCACATGGTGTTAAGCATTCAGCTGTGGAACAAACGTTTATTCTAAAAATCATGGGTGCCCTACTATTTAAACTCATATAGTCAGTGAAATGTAACACAATTGTGGGATAACCCCCTTTTATATTAGGTTTTGTTGTCATATTGTCAGTGTAATTGTGTTCTCAGTTGGCCATTTGATTGGGGCAATAGATTTAATCAGCTCTCTATCGGGTCTTCTTTCTTCCAGCAACCATGAGCTGTCGCGGTCTGTGAGTTTTGGAGCAGATATATTATTTCATTTTTGCAAAGAACTAAAGTTTTGGCTTTTGCTCAGGATAAAACACTTCTGTGAATGGGAAGGTTCTGCATTTTCTCCTTTCAGATTTTTGATATTTAAAGAAACTGTCCTTGAAATTGTCTCCTAGAGCCCTTTGTGGCAGAGAGACTATTGAGGTTTCTGGGGTGAGTCGGTGGGAAGAGATGGCCATGGATCAGAGCACCTTGAAGTGAGTGATACTGAGACTGCAGAGTGACAGTTCTACCACTGCGGCGGAGGGATGGCGTCTCACCTCTCCCCACCTCGCGCCTCATTTAGATCGTCACACTGGGGAGTCCCTGCGGGAATGTGTCTTTCTGAAGCTCCCGGCTTTTCTTGCTCAGCTGTATAATTGAAAATAAATTCTAATAAATCTCATCTTGGAAGGCCCCAGGGACTTGGAACAACAAAGGGGAGGGTGAAGTCAGTGTTTTCTGCTCCTCTGTGGTTCTTCACATTTGTATCATTTCCTCTGGTAGAATAAACAGTCAAGTGGCGATCCAGATAATTGACTTGTAGGAGGAAGTTGTAGCTGTTGTCCAAAGGTAAAACTTCTGGAAAACTGCTGCTGGTGAAATAGTTGCCTTTGCCTGGTAATTACTGAGTGTTTATACATAAGAGAAAAAGCTGCCTTCATTGCCATCTGCAGCCTGTGGTCATGGTGGAACCTCTTTATACACAGGTCAACTCAAAAAATCGCCAAGAACCTTCCGTGAATGTAGTATTCTAGCTGTTGCACACATGTTTGTTTGGCATTGCTCTGGTTGCCCCCAATGTCATATTCAGACATGTTTCTGAATTGTAAATCTGCCTTCAATTCTTTCTCGGGGACTCAGAATGCAGATTTGTTCAGTTGACTGAATAAATAAAATCAGCAAAATATCTTGACTAAACATCTTCTATGGCTAAAGCCTCAAACAACTGAATGTCCACCAGAGAAATGATGCAAATGTTTTCTTCTGAGTGCTGCTGGGTCAAAATACACCAAAAATCAGGTGGCTTTTGCTACAGCTCAATTGCTACAGGTCCTCCAAAGCTTTCAACCTTTGAGCTTTAGGCTGTGGCCACATATTACGGAGAAGCTGCTTTTATGTTGATGATTTTGCTGTTTTTTTGGAGCCAAAGTCAGTAGTGGATTTTGCAGAAGGAAGAAGTATAAAAACTTGCTTTATATTCCCCATTCCTTTTCAAGCCACTGTTGGCTTTGGCTCAAAAAAACACAATAAAATATTCCACAAAAAGGGGCTTTTCCACAATGTGGAGCCTCAGAAACTGCAGGTTGTAGACTGACACCATGTGCTGTGGGTTTTAGTTGCAGCATGTGATATCTGTTTAAATCGCATCCGCTATGCTGCAACTATACATCTCAGCAGGCTTGCTGCAGGCAAGTTTCATTACTCCCAATATGTCCTCAGCTTACGGGTGGAACATCCAACAGACCAGAAAATGTAAGTCTTGTGGTATCTTGTAGTATGCTTATAAGGCTTGGGCTACAATGATGACTCAAACACACAATGCAGCACCAGAAATGTATATAAACCTGCTGGTAGTAAAACTAGTATTAATCCGCTAATACAAGTGAAAACACTGGCAGTTCGGTCCAGCAGGCAGCTGGTGCTACATTGAGTGTGTAATGGGCAGCAGGTTGCGGACCCACTGTAAGGCCAGGACCCACATTGCAACAACGCTGTGTTTTACATTACCTAGCTAATCCCATCCAAATATTGCAGAAAATAATCTGGTTTCAAAAACACTTGCTCTTTTGTAAATTGCAGCATGTCAATTATACCAATGGAAACACTGGCGTTTTCCATATTGGTATGATAGAATCAGTGAGTCCGTAGAGGAAAACTCAGCACTTGTCTTTTTTTAATCATTTTTTGGGTGTGGCTCGCTGTGTGGGGCCCTAGCCTTAGAATTGTCTAAATATCCTTTCCGGTATTCAACTTCAATAGGAATGTAGACTTTGCTGCGGGAAAACTACCAACCCACCAACTCTCAGAGTGGTCCTGATGTAGGTGACATCCAGCCAGGGATCAGAGAGACTGCGGCGTGCAGTGCTGAAGTGTTAGGCAGAGACAAGGTCAGATACAGGCCAAGAATACATTAACAGGTATCATGAAGACAGTGTGAGTAAACAGGAATGGAGTCAGAACAAGTCAAGGTCAGTAACTGGTCTTACGCAGATCAGGGGGAACAAACAGATGCAAATCAGAAGAAGCCAAGGTCAGAAAAGAGTATCAGAATATCTGGATAAACATCAGAAGCACAAACATATTGCTCAAGCAGATTCCTAGAGTATAGAGCCCAAGATCTGGGAGCAGTGTAGTGGCCAGAGAGAGGACGCTGATGGCCGTGACCAAATGGTGCTATAGTGTGTCTTCATACTGGGACATTTTGTAGCTCTGCAAATTGATTCTAACTATTCAACTACAGAAGGAATACATTGAGCTATGTGTAATTGTGCAGGCTGTAGTCATCAATTATAATCATTATATTATATCAATTATAATCAATCAGTAGTGCTACAAATAGTCACATCGTCTTATTTATAATAGGGAAGTGCAGATGCAGTTTGGAAGAAAAGCAAGCCAGTTTACCATTTTAGTGCAAGTCTGTGTCATTTGTAAGACTAAGGCCCCACGTAAAAAGCTGCAGCCAAAATGTACTGTGGGGAAAACTGTTTTTCGCATAAAGTCCGCAGAGTTTTCCTCTGTGGACTTTCTGCTTCAATTATATCTATATGGAAACTGCCATCGTTTCCGTAGGTATAATTGACATGCTGCGAAATCACAACATTTCTGCTGCGGATTATTTTCTGCAATGTGTGAATGGGATTAGCCATCCACTTTGTAGTTAATGTAAATCACTGGGGCTAAATTGTAGAATTTACATTACGTGGGGCCCCAGCCTAAATGCTTCCTGTGCCTCATGAACACGACCATAGATTTTATCTGCAATTGTGGATCCAAAATTGCAGATAAAAGTTCGATCTCATTCATTTCTATGAGCCCAGACACAACTGCAATTTTTGCAGCTATGTGTCCGTGCCATATTCAAAGACCGCAAATTATGAAGCATCTGCTATTTTTACCCACATTTGCGCCACAGACCATTGTAGGGAATCATACAAGATACCTGTGACTGCGGATGACATACTGATGCAATGTGGACATATGTTTTTGTGGATTGCAAATTAGTATATGTATAGACATACAATGTGGTGCTGATACACCTGCAAAGCCACAAGGCTGGTAATAAGTTATGCTTAGTTCACATATGCAGCGGGCATCAATTCTTCATGTCCATCAGAAGACTAGAAGAAACAGTCAAACAGAGCCCGACTATTGACTACAATGGGGTCAATGAGATATGTGCTCTTTACACCTGAAAACTGGACAAAAAAGTTACGTATGTGAACCCAGCACAGGAGTGAAGCCAACCTTAACTAGCACAATAAATAGATGTAAGTAAAAACGCCAATGACCCAGCATGCACCTGGCACTGCCCTAAATCTGCAGCTTCTCTGTCTGGTGTGTGTGGCATTACAATTATGGTGACATCTTAATAAAATCAGCTACAGGTGACAAAGTGAATCAAGTACATAGGATTTTACTCCTGCTTAAGGGAAATAAACCTTGTGTTCTTTTCAGTGATAATGCTTCATCTGTGGCTGGGATATGTGGTGGTCCTGGGGGTAGATTTAAGTCATGAATATTTCACAGGACAGGGAGAGCAGCATTTGGCTCACAATTTAATATTCTGCTGAGATTTAAGCCTTTAATGGAGTCAAAATAATTTGTTTACTACAAACAATTACATGCAAGCTAAAAGAAAGGACAGAAAGCTGCGCTGACTGATGGCCGCCCATTCCATTCATCGCCCTTGTCGCACTTTGTTCCCAGGCTTGAGTGTAATTGATGATCCCTTGTTAGTTTGTGTGGCTCCTGACATAAGTCCCACATGATACGGCTGACAAATATACATTCGGCCATCCTCCTTGGTGATGGAAGAAATAAGCTGCTGGACCACTTCATATTAAAACAATTACCATCAGCTCCCACCCCCGGGGACTTCCCTCCCTGACAGCTCTCGGCTCCCACAGGTCCACCAGGATATTTATAGACTCAACTCCAGTGCAGCAAGAAATAGAATCATGATCAGAGAGCCATGTCTGTCCATCCAAGACTGGAGGCTTCTCTGTAAGGTTCTGGAACATGATCCATTCCAGGTTGGAGGTTTTGCTGTAAGGTTGTCTGGTGTAAAATTAATGGTGGTTTAGGACAGAGAATTAATTTGCATCTACAAAGGATCCCACTGTCCACTGTGCTTCACATTGAAATAACATTCCTTTAAATGCACCAAAATTGAAAATTGTGGGCTGCAGTATGACTGAATAGCTGGTTCACTATAAGCCATACTTATAGTATAAGAATTGTGCCATGGCTTATTTCCCTGTATTGGCTATATGTTGATTTGATTTGTACTTATAGGGACACAATTATAAGCAGATGGCAGAAATATTGCAATAGGTACAATTTATCACCTCCAACCTGTCCTTAAAAAGGAACTTTTACTACTTTCACCAACTCCAACTCTTTTCATCCTTCAATAGGCCCTGCTCCTCTGATGCTGACACAGTTGGATTTTTTTCTCTAGCACCCAATTTTAGCACCCAAAACTGTCATTAGGTTCTCCTGGTCTAGATCAGACAACTAGGGGCAACCCACCTGACTGTAGCGACTATAAATAGCATTTTGATTGAAATGATTGCTTAGGAACCGGGTACGCTGGAGAAAAAAAATTCTATTGTGCCACAATAATGGTCCATTCACATGGAGGAAAATGTGCTTTATTTGGCGCAGAATTTTCAGTGCTGAAAAAAAAGCCTCCCATTGATTTCAATGGTTTCCGCTACCTTCTTTTTTCCAGTAGCGGAGTTTTCTGCTAGTGGAAAGAAAGTTAGCAGAACCCATTGAAATCAATAGAGGCTTTTTTTTTTCAGTGCTGAAATTACACACCAAATTCCTCACCATTTTCCTCCGTGTGAATGCACTCTGAGGCTGAGTTCACACAGAGTTTTTTGGTTAGGATTTTGAGGCCATATCTGCCTCAAAATCCTGACCAAAAAGATGGCTCCCATTGAAATCAATGGGAGCTGCTCAGGTCTTTTTTCCAGGAGCCGTTTGTTCAGGCAGATTCGCCTCGCAAATCGGTCTTAAGACACTCCCGACCTAATCCGGAGCAGAATGTGCGACTGGATGCCAATGCAGTGTACCAGCATTCAGTCGCAGCTACCCATTTTTTGGTCTGGAACCGACCAAAAAACCCTGTGTGAACCCGGCCTTAGGGTAAGTTCACACAGGGTTTTTTGGATCGGAACCACCTCAGGTACCGATCCAAACACCGGGTAGCCGCGAATTAAAGCCGGTGCACTGCACCGGCATCCATCCGCGCAATCCACTCTGTATTAGGCCCAATGAATGGGTCCATTGACATGGAGGAAAATGGTGAGGAATTTGGTGTGGAATTTCAGCCCTGAATGAAAGCCTCCCATTGACTTCAATGGGTTCCTTTTTCTGCAATTGCAAGCGCTGTGCTGTAAAAGCACACGGATACCATAGATTATAATGGGGCCCGTGTGCTGGCCATGCGCTGCCTGCACGAATCATGTGGACATGAAAGTAGATGGTGAACTACTTTCCTGTCTGCACGATCTCTGTGGTGATCTTGTGGTAAGCACACGGACCCCATTATAGTCTATGTGCTTTTACTGCACCAGCGCTTGCACTTGCGTTTGGTATTCCGTTCAGGGAGGGGGTCCCCATGCGGACTCCCCCGAACGGAATCCAAACGCTGATGTGAACAAGGGCTTACTCAGGTAAATGTTGGGCTATGTGTTCAGTATCCACCTGCTCTCTGGTGCTGTCCAAGGAAGCAAAGAAAACCTTCAGAAAATGGCAGCTGGTTGCTGTGTAAATATAGTGGACTTGCTATACTCTTCTCACTCTACTGTCTTTTTAGGGTCCTGTAACTTCTACCAATGTATGTTTGTATTTTTATTTTATTTTTTTCAGTTTTCTGGAATGATTTACTATAGTGGCTTTCCTACTGCTAATAGCCCTATTTATTATATGTCTTCATACCTATTCTACTGTAAATGCACTGACTGTATTCCTGTATATTTATTACATTTTTCTTTATAGCTCTTTTATCTTTGTTCTCATGTACTTATTTTTATTAATAAATGTATATATTAGATACTAAATAAGATACAAAATGATGCAAAATAAGTCAAATGGGGTAACCAGTGATCAGGTCAGAGAGCTACATGTGATACTCACCATATTTATCACCTAATCCCATCAAGGATGAAATCATTAGGAAGAATAGGAGAATCATTTTTAACCAATAATGCATGAAAATTCATATAATGAGAGAAAAGAGATAGATCTGCATTCTAGTATAAAAGTCATTTTAATCGAAAGAAAAATCATTTACTCTGTAACGTAGATAAAATCTCAGCATGATGCGAGGAACGGCGCTCGTACCTAATAATCCAGCACAAAATAATATCCACATTACAGGAGATGGACGAGCTTGGGCTTCCCTTACTTAAAGAGATGGAACCATTCTTGGAACATTTTTGTAAAAGGTACAACAAACAAACCAGAAAATTATAGCAAAACGTGGTATAAGTTGGCATCTATAAGATACAACATACAGTAAACTGGCTTTGACACCACGCCTATTGGCTGGGAGCATACCTACCTGCTAAACCCACCATCACAGTCAGGCCACGACTGCCATCTCCAGCAATGACCTGGGTCTCCAACTTCACCCAGCTTACTTCAGAAATAACCAACAATTACATGAGAATTCCTTTTGTGACCGTCCTAGACCAAATGAAACAATGAGGCACTGGTACAGAAAGAAGTGTACTCTATATGGCCAGAAGTAATGGTATACCTACAGCAGACATTAAACCTGCGGGAGCCTTTATGATATTATAGTCAAAATCCATAGGCATTAATATGGAATTCCCCTCCCCCCCTTTCAACTAAAACAACTTCTCTCTCTCTCATTGCAAGCCAGCTAGGTGAACAAATCTATATCACTCATGCTGGAATACTGGATTTCATAGGTAATTGATCTTTTAGCAATCCTAATCTGTAATGCTTGTTCACAAAATTACTACAATGAATTGACTGGTAATGTCATTTTTCTAAAACTCAAAAGGCAGATTTAGAAAAACTGCCGTAAGGTTGAAGGCCCCATGTAGTGAAACGCAGCTAAAAAATGCTGCAGAGAAAAAAAAATTCTGTGAAAATACTTTGGGGTTTTGTTCACAGCATTTTTCCATTGAGTTTTTGCTCCGTTTTTCAGTTTTTTTCCCCCATCCCTAGTCCACAAGTCCACAAGTCCACAGCTAAAATTAACATGCG
Organism: Leptodactylus fuscus; assembly: GCF_031893055.1. NCBI lineage: Eukaryota > Metazoa > Chordata > Amphibia > Anura > Leptodactylidae > Leptodactylus > Leptodactylus fuscus. The sequence goes on from NC_134270.1 coordinate 66,188,060, forward strand.
CTATTGAAAAAGCAGCTTTTCCACTGCTGTTTCTTTCTGCAGTGTTTGGATGAGATTGTTTGATCAAGATTTATTAAGAGTTTTTAAATATATAATGGAAAAGGAAAACAACAACAAAAAAAGAAAAAAAGAAATAAAACAGAAAACTGCGTTACACATCATAAAAAAATAATACTAATCAAAGCCTCAGGCCTACTGACTAAAACAGGCCAAGAAGGTAGAGTCACCAATGACATCCAGGACAGCAGTCTCAGCAAGACCTTGCAATAATACAAGAGACTGGTGGGGGAAGGCCTGAAGTAGATAGAATGGGCCCCATTGAAGCCTCTGCTTCCGAGGGGGTGGGTGAGGGCAAGATTGTCACAGGAGGTGGCCCTTTACCTTAGAGTATCTACTTGGAATCAGTGAAAGAAAGACCAATTTGGGGAGGGTGTAAGGGCACGACCACTGACCTTAATGTTTAGGACAAATACAAAGTTCCCGAATGGTTGTATCCTCACACGTTTCTACTAAATGTGAACAAGGGAACCCCTCCCTATGCCACAGCACCAACACCGATTGGACACACTAGGGTCTATCTTATGGAAGAGACCACCGAGTCAGAATTTTGAAATTTTTCTCCTGTGCACTGCACAGCAAAGGCAGTTTGTGTGTGAACAAAAAAATTCTACATCGGTCAGCAGGAAAAATTGATGCCTGTAGGTCCTAGCCCAGGTCGCAGGACATGGAGGAGCACCTGAGGTGGCGTCACACAGGAGAGTGCTGTAAAGGAAGTCAACGACGCTCGTGGGAGTGTCTGTCAGCAACAGTGTCTATTCTAGTGCAGTGGGATCAGAGGAGCTGGCTGCAAGGAGAATTTGCAGATTAAGCAAAGAAGCTGGTGAGGATCCAGCCTAGCTTGGGCAAGGCCTAGGTTGGAAGCTAGCAGGTGGTCAAGGGAGGGGAGAAAACCTGATCCCACAGACTACGCAGTCTCACGTCATGCTGAACTTAAGAGACATCTTCCACACAGTAACCTCCCAACTATCAAGCTGACACTCCATGACAGCACCAGTTCTTTTAATCAACTTGTCAATCTTTTTATCAGGGATGAACCTAGCCTCTCTGCTGCCTGATGTAACATATATAAAGCTCTCCCTCCCTCCCCCACAAACCCCCCCCCCCCAACCTGGCAATGTTTGGTTCCATGATGGGGACCCCCAATTAAAGTGGTAGGCTGCGTCCTTCCATTTGCAGAATGAAAAATACTCTTATTTAGCCCACACAAAGTATAACGTCCCCTTTTCCCTGCTCCTACAGTATATTATCTCCTTTACTGGCCCCCACAGTGTATTATCCCCTTTCTTGGCCCCACACATTATATCACTCTTTACTGACCCTCACACAGAATATTGCCCTCTTGTCCTCTCGCAGTATATTACCCCCCTTACAAACCCCCATGGTATATTGCCTCTTTTACTGGTCCCCATACAATATACTCTCCCTTTTGGTGGCCTCCACGCAGTATACAGCTCCGTTTACTGACTCCCACGCAGTATCGGGTCCCTTTGTAGACCACACACACAGTATATTGCCCTCTTTTTTTAGTGGAGATCAGTCAATAAAGTATCGGGTGCTACCTGTTGAAATAAACCAAGACAACTCAAGACACGTGATGTGGCATCGGCTGCGGAATGCCTTTGTCTTTACTTAGATTGTAAATAATTTTTTAATTACCGTATTTTTCGAACTATAAGACGCACCTAGGTTTTAGAGGAGGAAAATAGGGGGAAAAAATTTTGAAGCAAAAAATGGTAAAATATTTAATATATGGGAGTTGTAGTTTTGCAACAGCTGCAAGGCCACATTGACAGGTGATCCTGCAGCTGTACGGGGATGCATAGAGTGTTTTTTTTTGTAGGGCCAGCTGTACTTTTTAGTTATACCATTTTGGGGAATATCTATTGCTTAGATCACCTTGTATTGAAAAAACCCCGGTGGTTTATGATATATATATATATATATATATATATATATATATATATATATATATACTAGCTGGTACCCGCGACTTCATCTGCGGTGATTGTAGAAGTGGGTATATACAGGCGCGGGTAAGGTTTTCGTACTGTGTATAAGGTATGGGATATAAAATGTAACTGTGTATCTTGTTGTTGCTGTAATTCTGAGAGCACATGAGACTTTTGTGTTGAATGTAATTTGTATTTCAGCGGCTATACGGTGTTGGTATAAACTGTACATAGTGTCTTTGGGATAGAGGTATTTCAGGTTAATATACTTCGATATACGACATTGTATGATTTGTTATTTTCCGCCAGTACATGTAAGTTTTGGGCACAGGATACTCTTGAGTAAGCAACATAAAGTCTGGCCCTGTGCATGACAGTTTAGTAACTCCATGTGCCTCTTATTAATAGCAATTAACCCCATCATGTCCCTCACATTAACCCCAGTGTAAGAGTTACTGATAGAGATGAGCGAGTACTGTTGGGATCAGCCGATCCGAACAGCACGCTCGCATAGAAATGAATGGACGTAGCCGGCACGCGGGGGGTTAAGTGCGCTGGCTACGTCCAAGCGGAAGTACCAGGTGCATCCATTCATTTCATGGAGCGTGCTGTTCAGATCGGCTGATCCCAACAGTACTCGCTCATCTCTAGTTACTGATATGTGAGAGACTTGGAGGTAATAATTAAGTATCTTCATTACTGAGGTCTTTTATTAGTACCTCCATATGTCTCACATATTAGTAACCTTTATATGGGGCACACAGGGGTTAATATGAGGGACATGATGGGGTTTATTCCTATTAATGTGAGGTACATGGAGTTACTAACACTAAACTAATAACCCCATGCCTGACATTAATGAGAATAGGAAGTAAAGGAAGGGAGCTGTGTGCTTCTTACTTTCAGTTTGCTAGCAGCTTGGGCAGGAGCTATCACTATAGCAGGCAGAGACTTGAGCGACTAAGCTCCACCCCCTGGGTTTCCTGCACCCCTCTCAAAGGGGAGTGTCCTTATGCCTCAGCTCTAGCAGAGACTTTATTTAACTCTTGCAGGTCCTGTGCTGCTGGCATGCCAGTGAAATATGGCAGGAGTGCCACTCTTGGCATGTGTGCCAGGGGTTGCTGACCTCTGCTGTAGGGGGTAATATGAATTTTGTGGCTTGCTATGGTCCAAAGTGTGTGAGATTGCAGAGATAGTGATGTGAGTTTGGGTTTTGTGGGGGTCGTGGGAAAAACGTATGTGCGCTATTGTGACGAAAAGTAGCCTATTGCGCAATCGAGTGTATGGACTATGTTTGTGGAAAATTTCAGCCAAATCGGTGGAGCGGTTTTTTGCGTGATTGACCGCCAAAGATCCGAACATCCAAAGGGTCCTGGGAAAAATGTATGTGCGCTATTGTGACGAAAAGTAGCCTATTGCGCAATCGAGTGTAGGGACTATGTTTGTGGAAAATTTCAGCCAAATCGGTGGAGCGGTTTTTGCGTGATTGACCGCCAAACATCCGAACATCCAAAGGGTCCTGGGAAAAACGTATGTGCGCTATTGTGACGAAAAGTAGCCTATTGCGCAATCGAGTGTAGGGACTATGTTTGTGGAAAATTTCAGCCAAATCGGGGTCCAAAGTGTGTGAGATTGCAGAGATAGTGATGTGAGTTTGGGGTTTGTGGGGGTCCTGGGAAAAACGTATGTGCGCTATTGTGACGAAAAGTAGCCTATTGCGCAATGGGGTGTATTAACTATGTTTGTGGAAAATTTCAGCCAAATCGGTCAAGCGGGTTTTGCGTGATTGACTAACAAACATCCGAACACACAAACCCACAAACATCCAAACTCACAAACTTTCACATTTATAATATTAATAGGATATATATATATATATATATATATTTTTTTTTTATTTTATTTTTTTTTTTTTTAATTTTTTTTTTCTAGGGACAGGAGGTGATTTAGAACTTTTATTTATATTTTTAAAGCTTTTTTTTTTTTTTTTTTGTACTATTTTATTCCCCCCCGGGGGCTTGAACCTGCGGTCACTTGATTGCAAGTCCCATAGACGGCAATACAACTGTATTGCCGTCTATGGGACATTCTGTCTATTAGTATTACGGCTGGTCATAGAGACCAGCCGCAATACTAATACAGCAGTGACAGGCCTGGGAGCCTCATTAGGCTCCCGGCTGTCACCCGAACAGGTCGGCTCCTGCGATATTGCCGCGCAGGAGCCGGCCTGCAACTCTACAGGTACGGGGCCGGTGGGGACTGGCCCCGGGGGAGAAGGGGCCACCGATACTGACCCGGCATCCGCTGTACTAGAGAGGCGGATGCCGGGGAGGGATAGACACCATCACAGGTGCCGGGGCCTTAGACATCGCTCCTCTGCCCTGCATGAAGCCAGCGGCGGGGGGACGGAGGAGCGGAATAGCATCACTCCTCCCGCTGCTGGCTTCATGCAGGGCAGAGGAGCGCAGCGATGTCTCAGGCCCCGGCGTCTATCCCTTTCCGGCTTCCGCCTCTCTAGTACAGCGGGTGCCAGGCGCCACATTCGGACTATAAGACACACCCTTCTTTTCCCCCAAAATTTGGAGGAAAAAAAGTGCGTCTTATAGTCCGAAAAATAGTCCGAATATTGTTCTCCTGTTAATGGCCTGAATGGTTTACTTTCAAACCACGCAGACTGGGGAGCAAGAAAATAATTAACAATGAATACATTATTAACATTTACATTATTAATCTAAGGCAGGGCGCTAGCATACATCCAGCGCCACATTATGTGCCATAATCCTGCAGGTGCCCGAACATGATCAGGTTCCTCGCTGAGTTGTGATCTGGCCTTTGATGCAGTTTAGAAGCCAACACCAGGTGTGGATTGTGCGGGGGAGAAAGTATTAAGGACATTTGCTACTCCTCCTCTTTTTTGAATCCATTCTTGGTTGTAGCCTCAAAACTACATAAAAAACCTGATCAAAACATGATGCAGAATCTGATTGTGTACGGATAGTCTACAGTAAATATGTGAGAGAGAGGGAAGCAATGAACACTAATGAGCTGACTTCTAACGACCATCATTAATGAGTTACTGTGTCTGAGGTATCATCAGAACCTGCTCAACATCTGCTTTACCTGACTTCACAAGGTTCCATCATCTACTGGCCAAGGAGATGCAACACATATGAGCGATAACTTCTTTGGTGGGGGACAGTGATCCATATAATGATCGAGTCTCTTGTTTCAGATACCTGCATGTGTATAATACCGTAAGACTGGTTGGATCAGGGAGCTAGAGCTCCTGCGCCGTCTATTGACTAATTGTACAATCTTCTTATCTCCAGCCTAAACTTTGCAGTAAGATATAATTACACAGTTGATGTGGCCAGCTTGGAAGAGATGAATGAATATCAGGTTGATATATGGGTGATAAAATAGGTCTGAGTTGATGTTTACACTCTCCAGTATTTTTTTTATATAGAGGACATTTTTTATATTTCTCATCTGTTATGATAGTCATAAAGTAAAACCTTTCTATTCCCTATAATGGAGGGGTGGACAACCATTTTTGGTCCAAGGGCTACATTGTTTAATGTTGTCCATCCCAAGGGCCATAACAAAATTCAATGGGGTGTTCCCATAAGACATAAAGATAGTAGTAGATATTACATATGTGGAATACTTCTACAACATAGACTGCTGATACATTCCAGAGAAAAAGAAATGAGATGAACATGTATAAGCGTGGCTTATTCCATTGTAGTTTATTGGAGTTATGGAAACAGCCAAGTGTTTCATATCCCCTACATACTACAAAACACACTGCTCAGTTTTGCCTGAGCAGAGATGGGCAGGGAGACTGCAGAGGGAGCAGTTATTAAAATAACTATAACTCCTTAGTCGTCTGGACTACAGCTACCATTTTGGTCTGCCTGTGTCCCCAGTAGATTGAAACTTGTTACTGCTTTACATGGAGCAGCGTTCAGGGGAACACATGCTGCTAGCAGTGTGCATGGAGATGAGAATGATTTCTTATTCTCCTGTCACTGTGATTTCACATGATCCCAGCGGAGAGGGTACCATTGCCATTTGTGTGTGTGATGCCAACCCACCATTATCAATCAGAGAGCATACTTGCCATTTAACCTCTTAGATACAGCAGTCATTCCTGCCCACAGCATCTAAATGACTTTATAAAACAAAGTAAAAATAGATATTTTTTTCCCTTGTTAATGACAAAATTTTATTTTATTTTTTAAAAACCACATAATTTGTATCATCATATCCATAACGACCCCCTAAAATAAAAATCGGACATCATTAATACTACATGATAAATGTACTAAACCTTAACATTCAGATGCCAGAATTAATGTTTTATGTTCAAAACAACTGATCTAAAAGTCTTATGTACCAAAAAATACAAGGGGCAGATAAAATAAAATGTGTTTTCTGGTCACAGTGTTGCATATTAAGGCCCAGTTCACATCTGCATTTGGGTTTCCATTCAGGGAGTCCGCTTAGGGACCCTCGAATGGAAACCTATCCTCATAAAAAAGTGGTTACTTTAGGAAACCGGCTAACCCCATAGACCATAACAGGGTCCGTGTGGTATCCACTCGGTTTATGAAAAATGCGCAGAGAAAAGTACTGTTTGCAGGACTTTTCTTTCTGGATAGGAGAATGGAATGGCCCAAACGCAGATGTGAGCCTTAGCCACACTCCATTTCAATAAGCACACGTCATATGAGGTGCACATACTGTTATGAAGTCTAAAACACATAGAAAATGAGGTGTAAAACATGTAAACCAGATTTTTGGGTTTTTTGCCCCAATGTCTTGTAAAGCTACATTGAAATAAAATGTGTGATGGATGTTTCCTTGTTGCCATATTTCTACTGGGTTGAATAGAGAAGTCAGGTCTTGAGATAACCTCTGGGGACAGTTACCCCCTGAATGTAATGGTCATCTCATCTCCAGCCCCACTTCCCCTTTTGAAAAATTTTGCTCTTTTGGTCTTCTACAGGTATGATAAATTGCTCAATAAAAAAACAGTCTGTACTTGGTCTGCAATCATGGATAAAGCCTATTACGAGATAACACGGCTGCGGCAGCCTCATGGGGGCCTGTAGGGTCATAAGGTCAGAAGTAGATAGCGAGCTATAGAGATATCCAGCAGATCCGGCCCTGCTGTAGTCAGAGCATGAGTTTTTATCAGAATACACTCTGTATACAGTGAGCTCAGAGGCCCCTGCTATAATGAGACCCTTTATCTACAAGCACAATGATGTATTCTGGAGAACGTCAGCTTGATCCGGCTCCTGTGTTCTGCTCATCTCTGCTCATGCTTTATGGACATTTGCAAAAAATGTTTCTTTTGTTAGCTTAATAGTTCATTGTGCCCAGAGAGGAAAATGAGTCCTGCACTGCTTCACCTGCAGCACAGGGTTAAGACAACCGATCATTGAAAATGTATACAGTGTTACTGTTACTATGTATCAGTGCAAGTAAAATGTATGCTGTGTATAGCTGTGTTAACGTCCGTTGAAAACGGTATAGGCGGTAGTTGGTGGCGTAACTAGGAATGGCGGGGCCCCGTGGTGAATTTTTGACATGCCCCCCCCGACCAACACCGACGACCTCGACTGACCCCCTCCTACGCATTTCTGCGTGTTCTATTATGCCCCATAGTGGCCCCTTAACACAGTATTATCCCCCATAGTGGTGCCTGCACACAGTATTATGTCCCTTAGTGTCCCCTGCACACAGTATTATGTCCCTTAGTGGCCCCGGCAAACTGTATTATCCCCCATAGTGTCCCCTGCACACAGTATTATCCCCCATAGTGACTCCTGCACACAATATTATGTCCCACTGTGGACACCCATAATCAATTATTATACTCTGGGGTCTTTTCAGACCCCAGAGTATAATAATCGGAGACCCGGGGGAATAAAAACATAAGAAACTACTGTTACTTACCTGTCCCCCGACACCTACGCGGTCTTCTCCGCTGCCTTCTGCGCTGCTGTCCATGTTCAATGACGTCGGACGTCACATGATCCGGGAAGCAGGCCAGGTTCATATGATGTCAGAGACATCAGGAAGGAGGCCTGGCAGGATTGTGGAGAGGTAAGTGTCTTTTATGTTTCTTATCTCTCCCGGTCGTGGAGAGGTAAGTGTCTTTTATGTTTATTATCTCTCCCGGTCCGCCAATCATTATACTCGGGGGTCCGAAAAGACCCCCGAGTATAATGATAGCAGCGGTAGCAGATGTCACCGGGCCCCTAATGTCCCGGGCCCTGTGGCAGCTGCCTCTGCTGCTGTGGCGGTAGTTACGCCACTGGCGGCAGTCCATGTTTTCCATGGACCCTATCTTGAATACGGACAGGAATAGAACCTGCTCCATATTTTGCATCTCTGTCAGATCCATAAAAACTACAGATGTGTGTATGTGGCCATACACCTACCTAAACCCACTGCAGTAGCTAAACCCACTGCTAAACTTTGTATGGCAAGCGAGCAGCGTGGCTCCTGGAATTGTTAACATAAGTTATAGCTGCACTAGCTGATCTGCAGAGGTGCTATCGTTTCCTGCAGATGTAATATTTATGATGAATATTGGCTCCATCTCCCTATATTCACGCGGCTGTGAAAACGGCAGTGTGACTATCATTGTCATGGACCATCACAATATAGGTAATACTTTATTTTTGTATGTTTTCACAGATCCCTACATACACTGCAGTGTAAGAGGGAGCTGTAAAAACGGCCACCAAAAATAGGTCATGTCAGTTTTTTTGATGGCTGTGAAAAAAGAACCATTGAAAAAAAATTATCCTGCTAATAGACCCATGTATTCTCAAAATGGACATGTGAATAAGCCCTTAGGCTTCGTTCCCATGGAGTAACGTGCTGCCCATTTAGACACATAAACACGTGTCAGAGCGCGGTGCTTGAAAACAGATCCCATTGATTTCAATGGGTGCCGTCTTACACACGCTACCCATTGAAATCAATGGGTTATAAAGCCTCCCATTGTTTTCAATGTGTAGCGCACATAAGCCGGGATCTGTTTTGAAGTGCCTCGCTCTGACACATGTTTACGTGTCTAAATGAGTGGCGCCTTATTCCGTGGGAACGTAGCCTCAGGCCAGGACCCTACACATCATATTCCTCGGCAAGCCACAGTGACCACAACCAGGTGTTTTATTCTGTGGCTGATTTGAAGTTTTCTCTGTGAACCACCTGCTGATTTCTGTCTTTGCAATGCAAAGGTTGAAATTCGAGGGTGAAACCAGCAGCAATAATTTTCGTATAAGCGAAGCTACACGACAACCAGCATAATGACCATTAATGTGTGCACAGGTTCTTATATCACTCTTTTCTTTGGCAAAATTGGTACTCATAGACGTCTGGTCAAGCTGGACATCAAAACCATGGAAAAACCAATGGTGACCGTATTATTTGTCACCCTTTATTCCCAAAGACGTACATAGTGTCTCAACAGAATACAGTGTATTATTGACCGTCTCCTTCGTCTTCTCTGGATGTGAGCACATATTAATAAAGACGAGCGGCAGGTCCTGCCGAGGTTTAATTAATAACCTCACTGAGGTAAATGTAGTTGCATCTAAATATCCAGTTTTGCTGCGGTGCGATAAGGTGACTTCATTTAATTGGGAAGTAACCGCAGCGCCGGGGAGAGGTTTAATTATCCAGGGTGGCCTCACAAAACGTTCTGCCTCTCAGTTTCCAGGTGTTTCATGCGATATAAAGGAGGCGACTGCTGCGCTCGGCTTCTCCCAGCTCCATTGCTGCAGTCAGAATTAAATATGGGGGGGAAGTATCCGTTTCATTACGCTACGTGCATATCTTTGGCAAATGATCTTCTTTTATCTTTGTAATCTGGGGAGGAGACATTTGTGACGGACCTGATTAATATTATCATTAATAGGAATTGTCCAACCTGTGGCTCTCCAGCTGCTGTGGAACTACATCTCCCATCATTCCTTGGCAGCTGAAGAATGATAGTGTATTCTGGCCAGACACTGGGGCTTTATAGCCCGCTGGTCATTGATGTAAAGCCTGCTGGTCCCTGAGCTTCATTCACTGTAGATGTTTGTGTTCATAAATGATAAAATCCTCAGACAGAGCCCCTTTTTCCCGACCTCACACATTTACGGCTGAGATTCTGGCGCCGCTTCTCTACTTCCATCATGTTTTTCTAGTTCTGACCTGTGTGTGGAGAGATGAGGCTTCCTTTGTATTTGCTCATTTGTTTGGAGGCCTCTATATAGGCTGCGCTCCCTGGAGTTGTGCTTTGATAACTGGGTTCTTTATCTCTTAGTGAAACAGATGAGATGTAGCAGGATCAAGACACATGTGGATCTACAAGACGAGCAGCTGGAGGACACCGGGGTGAATGGCTGGGGGTCCTTGCATGCAAAAGATCTTGGCTCTGTCAGTGTAGAGAGGACATCATCATGCAAAGAGGAGCTGGGGGCAACCAAGTGCAGTATAATGTCACCTCATCATTAGTCACAATTTATCGCTTTTATTTCTAAAAGCTGACACTTATGAGGCAAACCATCCGAAATACTAATAATTTGTAACAAAGGTTTGTCTATAGTAGTAGATACATCGTAACATCTCAGCATCAATGTGAGAGCAGGTCTAGGGCACCACTGGATTTTATCCTTTGGAGGTAAACAAGCATGTTTCATGACAGCAAGTAGAAAATGGAGAAAAATTTAAAAATAAAGTCTGCTAGAACTTGTCATTGTTTAGAAAGTCTACTTGTTCTGTGATCAGTATCTCCTGCGGGTGAATGGGCTGTGAAGTATTTTGATACGTGTTCTACACTGACATTTGGGTATAAGGGTACGTCAACACAAGATGTACATGCTGAAGATTTTCCACTGTGGAATTGCTGGGGAGAATTTGTAGCTTTTACTATAGCAGCAAAGTGGATGAGATTTTACCAGATTTCAGCCATGTGCTATGTAAAAAATTAATGCTGAATCTGCAGCTGAAATTGACCTGCAAGGCAGATTATATTCCACAGAAAGTCAATTTATGCTGCAGATTTTCTTCAAAGATTTTACCCTTTGCAATAAATAGGATGAAATCCGTGGCCAAACCGGCAGCATTGAAAATTCATAAGAAAATGTTACAAGATTTGAGTGGTATTTGTAAATTTACTTAGAAATGGACTATATTGTATACTAGCTGGTACCCGCGACTTCGTCTGCGGTGATTGTAGAAGTGGGTATATACAGGCGCGGGTAAGGTTTTCGTACTGTGTATAAGGTATGGGATATAAAATGTAACTGTGTATCTTGTTGTTGCTGTAATTTTGAGAGCACATGAGACTTTTGTGTTGAATATAATTTGTATTTCAGCGGCTATACGGTGTTGGTATAAACTGTACATAGTGTCTTTGGGACAGAGGTATTTCAGGTTAATATACTTCGATATACGACATTGTATGATTTGTTATTTTCCGCCAGTACATGTAAGTTTTGGGCACAGGATACTCTTGAGTAAGCAACATAAAGTCTGGCCCTGTGCATGACAGTTTAGTAACTCCATGTGCTTCTTATTAATAGCAATTAACCCCATCATGTCCCTCACATTAACCCCAGTGTAAGAGTTACTGATAGAGATGAGCGAGTACTGTTGGGATCAGCCGATCCGAACAGCACGCTCGCATAGAAATGAATGGACGTAGCCGGCACGCGGGGGGTTAAGTGCGCTGGCTACGTCCAAGCGGAAGTACCAGGTGCATCCATTCATTTCTATGGAGCGTGCTGTTCAGATCGGCTGATCCCAACAGTACTCGCTCATCTCTAGTTACTGATATGAGAGAGACTTGGAGGTAATAATTAAGTATCTTCATTACTGAGGTCTTTTATTAGTACCTCCATATGTCTCACATATTAGTAACCTTTATATGGGGCACACAGGGGTTAATATGAGGGACATGATGGGGTTTATTCCTATTAATGTGAGGTACATGGAATTACTAACACTAAACTAATAACCCCATGCCTGACATTAATGAGAATAGGAAGTAAAGGAAGGGAGCTGTGTGCTTCTTACTTTCAGTTTGCTAGCAGCTTCGGCAGGAGCTATCACTATAGCAGGCAGAGACTTGAGCGACTAAGCTCCACCCCCTGGGTTTCCTGCACCCCTCTCAAAGGGGAGTGTCCTTATGCCTCAGCTCTAGCAGAGACTTTATTTAACTCTTGCAGGTCCTGTGCTGCTGGCATGCCAGTGAAATATGGCAGGAGTGCCACTCTTGGCATGTGTGCCAGGGGTTGCTGACCTCTGCTGTAGGGGGTAATATGAATTTTGTGGCTTGCTATGGTCCAAAGTGTGTGAGATTGCAGAGATAGTGATGTGAGTTTGGGTTTTGTGGGGGTCGTGGGAAAAACGTATGTGCGCTATTGTGACGAAAAGTAGCCTATTGCGCAATCGAGTGTATGGACTATGTTTGTGGAAAATTTCAGCCAAATCGGTGGAGCGGTTTTTTGCGTGATTGACCGCCAAAGATCCGAACATCCAAAGGGTCCTGGGAAAAACGTATGTGCGCTATTGTGACGAAAAGTAGCCTATTGCGCAATCGAGTGTAGGGACTATGTTTGTGGAAAATTTCAGCCAAATCGGTGGAGCGGTTTTTGCGTGATTGACCGCCAAACATCCGAACATCCAAAGGGTCCTGGGAAAAACGTATGTGCGCTATTGTGACGAAAAGTAGCCTATTGCGCAATCGAGTGTAGGGACTATGTTTGTGGAAAATTTCAGCCAAATCGGGGTCCAAAGTGTGTGAGATTGCAGAGATAGTGATGTGAGTTTGGGGTTTGTGGGGGTCCTGGGAAAAACGTATGTGCGCTATTGTGACGAAAAGTAGCCTATTGCGCAATGGGGTGTATTAACTATGTTTGTGGAAAATTTCAGCCAAATCGGTCAAGCGGGTTTTGCGTGATTGACTAACAAACATCCGAACACACAAACCCACAAACATCCAAACTCACAAACTTTCACATTTATAATATTAATAGGATGTTTATGTGTGTGTATTTTGTTTATGTATACACATATGAGTATATCTTATGTATGCTCTGTTCACTTGAGGCTTGGTTCACATCTGCATTTGGTATTCCATTTGGTGAGTCGGCTTGGAGACCGACAAATCATGCAGAGAGAAAAGTACTTCAAGCAGCACTTTTCTCTCCGCATGGCTCGTGCAGACACCGCACAGAAAACTGTGTGCTTTCATTGCTCACCACTTTTTAATGCGTTCGGTATTCCATTTGGGACTTCCCCAAGCGGACTCCCCGAACAGAATACCAAACTCAGATGTGAACCAGGCCTGACATTTGTTTTGTGTACAGTGTTATATGTTACATATGTTTCGGTTTTCACATAGGTCACATTGAGCCCCTTAATAATAAAATGATTTGGAGTACCATAACGAGGAAAAATTTTTGAATTTTATAGTCCTGACAAAAGGAATGAGATTTCATGTAATCTTATCCACTTTGCAGGAGGAAAAAAATCTGTGTTTTCAAAAGTAGCATTGTAAAGGTTTGTTCAGAAATAGTTTATAATGGCTTACGTTTAGGCGAACGCTACACAGATATGCTCTATGGGGTGTTTCCGACTCCTGTACTAGGGAGATATGAACAGATATTGATGCCCTAGTCTAAGGATAGGCCATAAAATAATTCATGAAAACACAGCATTTCCCCATAGACTTATATGGGGGAGGCAATTGTTCTATCGATCAGATCCAAGGCGTGAGCAGTAGTATTGACATCCATGATGATTTCTTACTTTGATTACTTTTCTACTGGAAATGAAGAAATTACCCAAAAAATATCTAGAATTGTCTTCTATTTTAACTTATGTCCAGCAAATTTTTAGTCTTATCTAGGTCTGGAAAAAGAGATTAACTCAAATTCCTAAAGGGGTTGTCACCCAGTGCTGCCAAACATCGCAGTGGCAAATTTGCTCAGTCACCCGGGCATATATCCACCGGTGCGTTTTACCATTGCTACCACCCAGCATTCCCAAAGACAGATGTCACTTTGAAGCTGCTTACCGTATATACTTGAGTATACGCCAAATTTTTCAGCCCAGTTTTTGCGCTGAAAAAGCCCCCCTCTGCTTATACTCGAGTCAGCAAAAAAAAAAAAAAATATATATTTTTTTTTAGGAGGGGGGGGGGGGGGTCTATGACCAGCCACAATATTAATCTATAGAATCTCCCATAAAATAGTGCAAAAGAAAAAAAAAAAGATTTAAAAAAAAATAAAAGTTCTAAATCCCTCCTTTCCCTAGAATACATACAAAAGTAGAAAATGACTTTGAAACACATAAAGATTAGGTCTACTGAATATAGGGGATCTGCAGTGCTCCTGTTCCTTTGAGAAGGGGTTAATAGGAGCACTGCAGATACCCTATATTCAGACAGACTGAATTACAAGTGGGGAAAGGAAAAACAGTCCTCAAACTCAGGGAAGGGGCAGACAGACAACCAAAGCACCCCCTCCCCTTTCCCAGCATCTACTGCACCCAAAAACTCCGACCATTTTAATTTTTGAAATTTTCCAGTAGCTGCTGCATTCCCCCCCCCCCCCCCCCCTTAGGCTTATACTCGAGTCAATAAGTTTTCCCAGTTTTTTGTGGTAAAACTAAGGGCCTCAGCTTATATTCGGGTTGGCTTATACTCGAGTATATACGGTACATAATACATAAGAACCTGACAGAGGATAAGTTTGTCTTCTACCTTGATGTCTTGTAGGGGACGTTGTGAGATCCCATCTACTCCAGCAGGATGGTGACATAGAGCACAGTACTGACCTCACTGTCCCAGTGTCATAACCTCATTATGGTATTCCTCTATTATTCACATTGTGCAGAGATTGTGATCTGTTATTTACTCCTTGTCCTTGAAGAAAGATTTCATCTGTAAAAGTCAGAAGTGATTAACCATAAATTAGACGTAATGGTGGCAGCAGTGAGGGAGCGGCGGCTGCCTGCATGCCGGGAGGTGGCTCACTTCACTGACTCTCTAATATAACGGAGTGATGGGCTGATTATCCCGGAGCCGGTGTATGGCTGCACCGCGCGTCTCTGCTGAGCAAGTCATTTTCTCAGAGCCGGTTATCAGTTTTTGCTTTAATTTTCTGCAGTGGCAGAGTGATGCTCTGCAGACGACCAAATGCAGCAATGTTCTGCTGGCTTCTATCTCATGACTACTGTCCCCTCAATAGATTGATGCTCTGCGGGGTTGTCTGTGAACCGGCTTGAGGAATAATTGCCCCCTGAGATCTTTCTAAGCTGAAACAAGAAAAAGCCTGAGTGATTAAAAAGTTTGTAGGAGAAGCGGAGGACTTTGATATTTCTGGGTATTTTATCCCTTTCAGTCCCCTTCATCCGTCCTCTCTGAATTCTCTCTTCCCGTTTTTTATTGATCTTTTGAGCACATGTGGCTTATAGAAGCTGCTTGGCCAAGGACACAGGGAAATGACCTTTCCAGATCTGCAAAGGCTGGGGGCTTGTGGGGTATTGGCTCTGTGAGGGTTAAATTCTAAGGTGCCCCAAGTGTTTGATATCCCAACATCTCCACACTAGAAAGGGTTGTTTTTCTCCTTCCTATTCATTCATCTCTCTTTCTCTCCCTAGGTAAGTGCCCTGGTTCATTTCATCAGAGTTTCCTCGTGGTGCAGAGGGTTGAATGCTGAAGTGTGCCATGTACAAAGCTATTTGATGAAAGACTGTTTATGCCCCTGAGGAACGAGAAGGGAGGGGGGCTGCAGGTATGTGCGTTATTAACTCTTCTATGGCCTGCTGCTGTCCAGATACAGGTAAATCTGTTACTGCAGAGCATTCTGACACCTGTAATACACAGGGTGACAGCCGACGCACACTATGTACACAGCCTGCACCTTACATAATCTACTGCTGACCACTAGTCGTGACAGTATGCTGCTTAGGTGACATCTTGCTGAAAAATCCTTTAGTCTGATGTTCAGCTGCATCTGATAATGAAAAGTTTAAGGAGAAACAAACAATAAAATCAATGATTCAGAAAATATAAAATATACCTTATTACATAAGAAAAAATCAAAACACGTGTTTTGTTTTTTTTTCAATGCATTTTGAAGCAGTTTTAACTGCACTCAACAGCAACATCCGAACACAGCTTTATACCTTTTATCCACTCCTGGTTTTGACTTCAGATACTGCATGCAAAAACCTGCTCATGACAACACATCATCTTCATAGAGGGACCATGTTATAGCTGCTGCCCATATAGTTTGTGGAGAGGGGAGACAGTGAGTAGCACTTTGACTAGAGAAGCATTTCAGCGATTTGGGGGGTATTTAGTGCAGCATAGGCTATTATCAAAGAATAAGATAGAGACTCTTGTCTATGCCTTGCCTATGCTTGTTTTTATGTGATGTGCCCCTCATGGGTTGTCTGCCATATACATTTCTTCCTTCCCTCTGATATGGTTATATATCCTATGGCAGCTTTCATTTCCCATCGTGTCTCTGGCTTTGCACAAGACGATGGTGGAGTCTCACCGCACAGTATTTCCTCTGCTCTGAAATCTAAGGGCAGGAAATAATAGATTGCTAACACAGAATGTCTGTCTCCTGCCTCACACTGCAGTCTTAGTGTATTCCTAAGTGATGCAGCTTCAGTCTGGCTCCCTGTCTTCTGCATGTGATAGTTTTCTCCCTATCACCTCTCATAAACTTAAAGGGATTGTCCAGTTTCACACCAATATTGAGAGACAAATGTTATTGTTTGTATAATAAAAAGATAAACACTTTTCCAATGTACATTCTGTTTCATTTCCTCCCAGTTTTCTAGATCTCTGCTTGCTGTCACTCATCCTGCTCACTCCCAGTGGATACAAATCAGTTCATCATCATGTGATACACAGTCCATGGTCATGTGATATACAGTCCATGGTCATGTGATGAACACAGGTGTGCAGCCCATTGTAATTAGACATCTTTCTGGAGCCGTGCACCTGTGTCCATCACATAACCATGGACTATATATCTCATGACTCAAATTGACTCATAGTGCCCCCCAAACAGCATAATGATCCTTAGTGGCCCCCGACAGTATAATGCCCTCTCAGTATATCTCAAACAATATAATAACCCATTACTGTTGACAACTCAGCATAATGCTTCTTAGGGGCCCCCACCAGCATACTGCTTCAGTAGTGTCCACCGAACAGTATAATGTCCCCTCAGTGGTCCCCACATGTAGCCATGAATCCCGTTTACACTACAGTCCCCTCTGACTTGTCCTGTCTATGGTTCGCTGCAGCAGGTGCAATGAGAGCTGCCTTCTCTATATTGTATATAACTAAGAATGCAGATAGAGTTGAAATTGGGACATGCCGACTGGGACAGTAGGAAAGTACTGAAATCTGGGACAGTCTCACCATCGACTAACAGGGGCCCCTACTGTCATAGGGCCCAGTGCAATTGCACCAGTGCTGTGTGGCTAAGGTGGTCCTGGTGGAACCTCACCTTATTCAATCGCTGCACTCCTGTATGCTTATATAGGGCAGAATGGTATCTTCCGTAGCACTGGGTGGAAATGAGGAGGATGGGAGGTGTCTGCGAGTAGTCTGGAGGGATCTGATAGATGATGATGTATTCCAGTAGACCTCAGGAAGTCCTACACAGAGAAGAAGCTGTCCTCCTGGTAGTAAGGATCGCAAAATGCATCAATACAACTGAAGTCCTGTATATAATAACCACATAAAGGAACCCAGTGTGGCATATAATAACCATAGAGATGAGCCCAGCACTGCATATAATAACTGTGTAGAGGAATCCTGAAATGTATGATCACTTATGCGCACATTGAGGAGCAAGGAGGTGATGTCCTTATCTGAACCTTGGCACAGATTATAGGTATCATAATATAGATTTCATGTTATAGGCATTAATAGGCCTCATAGGCATTATATAGCAATGAAGGGCAGGTGATTTGGGGTGGGGGGGTGGGGTGAATGATTCATCAGTGCCTCCTGGACTGTGGGTCGTGGTTGTCGTAGTTGTCAAATTTGATGTTCTCTCTGTGACTTCTGGCATTGTATTGAGCTTCGGTGAATAAAATGGACAGACTGCTAACAGACCAGCGTCTCCATATTCCTAATTATAATGCTATTAACCAATTAACCTAGCTTTAATGATCACTAATTATCATTATTAATTGTCTTGTCGGCATTAAATAGGTAATTTTTCTAAATATCACACACTATGCAAATTTCTTATGCAAACAAGGTTATTGCCCTGTGGGAAAATGAATGTTCACAAATAGTGGTAAAGAATGTCCAACCATAATTCATCCCCGTACCGATGTGGTATCTGGAAGTGACAGGGAAATATTCCGAGTCACTGGGGAGCAGTGTGCGGCTGAGAATGTATTAGGGGGGAGGGCTTGTGCTGGTGTATGCCAGGGAGGCTGGTGGGAGATGATGAATTAGAAGGTTTGTGGAGCCACCTAGTGTCACCTCATAGCAACTTCTAATGAGCTAATATGGCTGTATTATGAGGAGATTTGCTCTAGTGCAGTGAGACCATAGCCAACGTACATTCATATCATATAGGTTTTAATCCGTTTACAGGATCTTCTCAAAATGGCAGTGCATGGGCATCTGTTGGCTTAAGGTTCAATGTTAAAAAACAAAACAAGGGTTTTAGGGTTTTATTTGAAAACCGGGGGGGGGGGGGGTGTATTTTAATATAACTTTAGCGGTGCCTGAATAACCTTTTCAAAGACTATTCATGCATATGTGGGGCACTATCAGCATCATTTTGCTGATAGTGCCTCTTTATTGTGCCATCTGCTGAGGACTTACATTTACATCACCAATTTGTTGGCTTAGTTTTCAACTAAAAATGTGCCAGGAGGTACCATCTTAGGCCATACATTTCCACTAAGTCATGCCCAAGTCTTTTTAAGCCACACCCATTTGTCTGGTGAGGGACAAAGAGTGCCTAAAACAAATAATAAATGTGGTGCACAGCATTAATTTGGTTCAAATAGCATTAGAATTCTTGAACATTTTTATTAGAAACTGTGACACAGTCAGGGGAATTTATTAAGACCAGAGTTTCCTAAACCAATCTTCTACTGGCATGAAGTGCACCAGAATTATAAAGGTGCACCATCCTCTAAATAATTCTGGCGCATCTTTGGAGGCTGCATGATACGAATGAAAGCTATGCTAGCCAGGGACTGGTGTAGATTTCAGCTAGTTATAAAAAATTTGGCTAGCTGTGGCGAAAATCTGAAAACACATCCATATAATGTAACTTGGTATAACAATGCTTGGAAATCATTAAAGAGAACCTTTCATGTCCTCAGGCACATGTGGTTTAATACACCTTTAGAAAGCCGTCAGTGCGCTGAATTTAGCGTAGTATTGGCTTTCCTGTTATGTGCCCTGGTGGAAGAGCTATCAGTGCCGTCACTGTCAGAATGGCATTCCTGACAGTCTGGGAACGCCCCTCCTTACAGTACTGTCCTTGGCACTGTACTGTGAGGTGGTGTACCTTTCTGCCCAGCCATGACATTGAGCAGTGAGGAACACCCCCCCCAGTTCTCGTCTATGGCTGGGCAGTAAGATGTAACCAACATGTAGAGCCTTAGCCTTATAGTGGCCCGATAAGATGAACCATCAGAAAAGAAAAACAGACTTGTGAAGAGCCCTACTGAGTTCAAGGGGGGATTTACTTAAGAAAATGCAACAAAATTCTTCCATAATTTCCACAACAATTTTACTTGCACCAGATTTAGCAAGCATTTTGACACTGCGCCAAATTTATCGAAGAACATTAGACACTTTGGTAAATCTATTCTGTCTAGTCTAAATCTAAAACTTTATAGAACTTAAAACTTCATAAAATTTCATAGAACATTGACAGGCATAATGTCCGCGGTGCCCTAGTGCTTTTGACTGA
The DNA here is from genome assembly GCF_031893055.1 of Leptodactylus fuscus. Lineage (NCBI taxonomy): Eukaryota > Metazoa > Chordata > Amphibia > Anura > Leptodactylidae > Leptodactylus > Leptodactylus fuscus. The sequence goes on from NC_134270.1 coordinate 66,208,068, forward strand.
TCTATTTAACAGCAGGGGAAAAGTGTCTCAAACTAGTAGTTTCTGGAGAACAGTCTAAGAAGCTGGAGGGTGTTTTATAGAAATGAAGAGGGAACTGGGAATAGGAAGAGCCTTTGGAGAAAAATTGAAAAGAAGTGTAAGGCTAAAGCCGCACGTAGCAAAACGCAGCAAAAAAAAAAAAGCTGAAGAAAAATCGCAGTGAAAACGCATCACATTTTTTCTGCAGCATTTTTCATTGCATTTTTGCTGAGTTTTTTCAGCGTTTCCTTGGGCACAATTGGCATGCTGTGATTTTCACAAATGTAGGTGTTTGTGCACATACAGCTTTGCCACTGCAGATTTTTTTCAATGTGTGGATGGGATTAGCCAGAATTTTTCACTTTACAGGTAATGTAAAACACTACATTATCACTTCAGCCTTAGAAGGTTGACAAATGGGTCCACCGCCCTCTTACAGATTAAGGACATCTGAATTTATTACATATTATGCTATGCTATTATATTTTGTTTGATATTTATTTATTTAGCTTACTTATATAGCGCCATCATATTCCACAGCGCTTTACAGACATTGTCAGTCACTGTCCCATATAGGGCCACAATCTACATTCCCTATCAGTATGTCTTTGAAGTGTGGGAGGAAACTGGAGTACCCGGAGGAAACCCACACAAACACAGGGAGAACATACAAACTCCTTGCAGATGTCATCAAGCCACTAGAAATGTAATATTTCCTTAGCTAGAGCTAATCTAGATGACAGTAATACTGCAGTATTATATGGACAAATATGATCCTGACTGCAGGTCTCATGACTTGAACTACCTGCATCATAGGGACCTAGAAGGGGTCAGAATTTACAACTGTAATGCAGTCTGTATAATATGACCCTATGATAGTTCTCTAAAATAGCCCTGACTAGCAAAATATTACATAACTGGCGGTACACTGGTGGTTAAGGCACTATGGCACATCAAGACATTGTAGAAGTAGTTCAGACAGAATGATTCTGACAGGCTATAGCTGGTACCACTCTTAGGCCGGGGCCCCACAGGACGGAAATGCCACGATCTGCCCGCAGTAGAAACACCATGGAAAAAATTGCGACGTTTTAAAGTACGGGCAAAGTGGATGGGATTCTAGAGAATCCCATGCCCACTTTGCGGTAAAGACAGCCATGCGGACATGCCACGATTTCCAAAACCAGTGCGGCTTTGGAAATCGCAGCATGTCAATTATATCTACGGAAATGCCAGCGGTTTCTCCATAGGTATAATTGTAACAGAAAGTCTGTGGAGGAAAACTCTGTGAACTTTCTGTTTAGAACTGTGATGCGTTTCAGCTGCGTTTTTTCTTGTAGAGCTTTGTTGCTGCTGGACGTCTTGTGGGGCCTTAGCCTTAGACATATTTATTTTTAGGGTTCAGATAGGGCTACAGAGGAGCGGTAAAACTGGTCTTAGTGATTTTCAGGTTTGCACTGGTTCAGAGGTGAGTTCCCTGTTGGGCCCCTGAATCAGGGGAGCCCTCAGCTCACACTGTAATAGTACAGTACACTCATTGTACTTCATACTGATATTCATTGTATAGTAGCTCAACCAGGCTATGCTTTGGAATAATAGCCTAGGTAAATTATTTAAGAATCTACCCAGTCTATTTTTATATGCTGTAGACCAGGGGTGCCCAATACGTCGATCGCGATCTACCGGTCGATCGCGAAGGACGTATAGGTCGATCACGGGATCGGTGTCTGCTTGTTGACAGCGCAGGCTGAGAATCATCTCTGGACACTGGCAGGCGGGGCCGCCACAGCCCTGACTGCGAACGAGTGCAAGGCCCCTGCCTGCCAGGGTCCGGAGATGATTCTCAGCCTGCGCTGTCAACAAGCAGACACCGGAGAGTTGTCTCCTGCTCTCACGCTCCGCCCCGCCCATAGGCCCCGTCCAGGCCCCACCCCTGGCCCGCCCCGGCCCCGCCCACAACAAGTGGGTAGTAGATCTTATCCTTTGGTCAGTTTCTAAAGTAGCTCACATGCTCAAAAAGTGTGAGCACCCCTGCTGTAGACACACTGGAATATAAAATCTATGTGTAGAGTCCAGTCCAGCATTATCTTTCCTTCTTGGGCTCAATCATTACAATAACTCTGCAGGGGCCACAATCACCAATCCTCTTGCAGTATTTTGCTGCTGCCTGAAATGTGCTCCTGTGTAGGCAGCGCCGCACCTCCCATGAGGCGACCTGAGGCGCTATGCCGGGGGGGGGGGCGGCATTTTTGCTTACCTAAGCCAGTCCAGGACAAGCTGTCCTGGACTGGCTTAGCGTCACCGTCTCGGCAGCCCGGCACGAGAAGCGAGCGGTGGATTGGGGAAGCCCTGTGGACGCAGCGCTGCTCCAGCGGCCTCCCCTCACGCTCAGGCAGAGAGCAGGTCCTCTCCCTGCCTGCTCTCTGCCTGCTAACGCCGCTCCGCCACGCCCTCCTTCGCTCCGCCCCCTCCGCTTTCTGTCGTCCACCTCGGGCGACAAAAAAGGTAGGTTCACCCCTGTGTGTAGGCATATATTTCCAGTTCACAGAGCCAAAAGGTCCCTACATTAAGGCAAGAGCCAGGCAGAACTACTAACAGGACTCCTGGAGAGAAGCACTGAAGGGGCAGGGGCTTGGCAGAAAACTACTACTGAAATATACAGCATGTATGTTAGTAGCATTTTGGGAGCTTGCAAATGAGTTTTGGGTAATATTTGCATGTAGTTGTACAGTGGAGCCCCAGAATGAATGTCACTGATAGGGCCTAGGTACCGACAATGGTATGTATTTTAGGAAAATGGTGGGTGGGTATATCTTGGGTTCAGTCACCCACTTTGGGTCAAGGTATTGACTGGAGAACTCAGCATTATTCTACGGCTCCTCTAACCCTAATCTCTGCTCCTTCAGGGATCTCTTTTATTGGATCTCCCTCCTGCTGCTAATTCTGAGCATCTGAACCATGAAAAGCAGTGTATGAACCCTAATATAATTAGCAGCTTTCAGGTGACTCTTTGCAGCCGTGGATAACGCGGCTTCGATATCGGGCGCTTTTTTCCTATAGTTTTTCAGTTTTTCATGTGCTAGAGCTCCAGCTAATGAAAGGAGAAAACAATTAGTGTGAAATGAATTTTAATGAGGTTCTTTGCTTGTTGCTGATAACGAGGCCTCGTGTCAAACCACTCCAATCTCCGGCAAAGGAAAATAACAAAACTCTGTTTCTTGTGGCTGTTAATCCCGCAGGCACTCCAGGAAAAATGAAATAAAACAACGCAGGATGCGGCACACGAGAAGCTCACAATTCTGGCTCTAAATAATTAAAGCCATGCGACAAATCCGCTTCTTGCCTTCATTATCCTCACACTTTGTGGTGCGATAGAGGTTACAAGTTGTCATATTTTATTGTGAATAAACTTGAAGGAAAGCTCCACTTCTGAACATCATTGGATAGATCTTCATGTAATTCAGAGTGATTTATCCTTCAATGATCCCAAATTACATTGTGCCTTACCCTCCAGTCACATCCAGAGCTGCTACAGTTCCACTGGTTTATGTATACCTGAAATCATTGTACTTTGGGAGAGTAAGGTCACATGGCTGACAGCCAAATATATGTTCTGTATTTTTTTTCCAGTGGGTGTCTATGGCAGAGATACTCTATAGGCATATGTAGTCCAAATAGCCAGATAGATACAAACACTATATGGACACCTAGGCATTACAACTACAGGAGCTTTTATGACAACCCAAATAGATCCATAGGCATTAATCTGGAGAGCTAGCCCTCCATTGGAGTTATACAGCTTTCACTTTTCTCGCAGGCATGTGTCTGATGGAATTTTTGTCTTTTCATCCAGAAATTCAGACATTGATGATGGACGAAAGAGAGTGACTCGAAATCTCCATTCTAGTTCATCTCAAAAGTGTTTGATGGGGTTGAGGTCAGGGCTCTGTGCACCTATTGACCTTGTTTTCTGCCCTGGGGCACATATATGCTGGAACATTAAAAGGGCCTCCCCCAAACTGTTCCCACAAAATTGTAATGGTAAACCTATGTTAATTCTGCAAAAGAACCCCATAATAAATGTTAGCACAATGCAGTCAGGTGGGTATTTTCTCCTGACTATCATCAAACCCAGATTCAAATCAAATCAAAAAAGTTTTATTGGCACGTCCGAATAGATATTTGGCATTGCCAAAGCTAGTAAAGTGTGTGTGTGTGTGGGGGGGGCTTATGGATTCGGGTGGGTGAGTGGTGGGTATGGGGGGGTGGGGTGGGTGGTTTGGAGTATAACAGTCCATGGAGTCTCATCTTCCTCTTAGTTGGTGACCGCTATATGAGGAGGTGGGGGTGGGGTGGGGTGGGGGAGGTATTGGGATAAATATTACAGTCCATGGAGTCTCATCTTCCTCTTAGTTGGTGACCACTATATGGGGAGGTGGGGGTGGGGTGGGTGTATTGGGATAAATATTACAGTCCATGGAGTCTCATCTTCCTCTTGTTTGGTGACAGCTGGACACATATTGGGCAGCGATCTCCATAGTGGCCTCTTCTTCTCCCAGTAGGATGTAGAGTTTCATCTTCTCGTCTGCAGATATGAAGTCTGGGATGTGGGCAGAGAGTCTTTAGTAGTAGACTGCCCTCACAGCTGAGTATTTGGTGCAGTGTAGCAGGAAGTGGGTCTCGTCTTCTAGGGCCCCCTGGTCACAGTGCTGGCACAGTCTGTTCTCCCGTGGCTTGTACGTCTGCCTGTATCGCCCCGTCTCTATCTCTAGGTTGTGGGCGCTCAGTCTGTACCGGATCAGGGTCTGTCTGTGTTTGGGGTGGCGTATTCTCTCCAGGTAGGTGGCTATGGCGTAGTCCCTTTGTAGGGATTGGTACACGGTGAGTTTCTTGGAGTTATTTATTTCTACCATCAGACTACCAGATAGAAAAGTATGATTCACCATTGCACAAAATATGTTTTCTTTGCTGAAGAGCCCATGTTGGTATGCTTTACGTCACTCCATCTGATTCTTGACATTATTCTTAGTGATGTGAGGCTTACATGCAGCTGCTTGGCCGTGGAATCCCATCCCAGCACACAGTTTTTGCGCTGATGTTAATGCCAGAGAAGGTTTGGAATGATGTAGTTATTGAGTCAGCAAGGCATTAGCGACTTTTATGTACTTTGTGCCTAAGCGCTTTCACTTTTCAATGATACCACTCACAGCTGATCACAGAATATCTAGGATGGAAGACATTTCACAAACTGATTTGTTAAACTGGTGGCATTTAGAACAAGCCATTCTTTCAGACTATATAGTTGCTGGATTTTACATGCCTGTGACAATAGGACTGAGTTTATAGCAATATTTTTGTCCATGTTCACCTGCCCTGCAACTGACCTCATTCTAGCATTATGTGACAGGTAACAGGAAGCAATAGATTGTATTCCTCATACTAAAGCTGACCTCTCCCCACCTTGGTATAGGTGATAAACTAATAGACTTTATTCACCTATCCTACAGTCAGTCTTTCGCAAGCCTGAAATAGTGAATATATATATATAGAAAAATATTCAGCGTGGTCTATATGTTATACTTTTTCTTAAGATCATGAGTGGTTTGGGTGGAGCCATGCAAACTGCCCATTTTACCGTCTGCTAATGCTGTGAATATATAGGAACTATTATCAGCTCTATTCAATGTGAGCTCTGCCCTCCTCCCAGCAGGAAATCCCAGCATGATCCGCAGCACTAATCAGCGGCTCAGTCAGGGTGATGTCATACATACACTGTGAAATCACACAGTCACTACAGTGGGGCACATTTACTAATTCTGTTTAACACAAGTGCCATTATAGACTAGACAGTTTTAAAATGTGCCAGATTTATCACAGTGACTGATGCTGGACGATATATCTGGAACGTCTTTAGACTGTCTAGTCTTAGTTTAAACCATCTATGAGCATAGTTCCCACATTTTTGGTGCTTGGTTTCTTAATTTAACTCCACACCTTAAGCCATACCATCTTGAATGACAAAATACACAGAAAACATAAGGCTAACACATCATGTAGCAAGTCTCGGCCAAAAAACGCTGCAGAAAAGACTGTGGCAGAAACACATTCCGTTTTTTTTCCGCTATGTTTTTCTCAGAAAGTGAGCAGAATTTTCCTCTGTAGTTTTTCTGCTTCTATTATATCTATAAGGAAAATGCCAGTGTTTTCTTAGGTTTAATTGGCATGCTATGATTTGCAAACATACTTGCATTTTTGAAATCTCAGCATATCCACTGCGGATATTTTTCCATAATGTGAGGATGGGATTAGCCAGAATTCCATCCACTTTGCAGTTAATGTAAAACTGCAGGTGTTTCCATAGGTATAATTGACATGCTGCAATTTCGAAAACTGTGCCGGTTTTGGAAATCGTGGTGTGTCCACACGACAGTTTTTACCACAAAGTGGGCATGGGATTCACTAGAATCCCATCCACTTTGCTTGTAGTGTAAAACACTGCAAATAGCGGCGTTTCCGGCCCATGGGGCCCCAAACTCAGACTCCATATTGCAGAAACGCAGCTTTTTTGTACTGCAGATTTTGTTGCTTTCTTTTGAGCCAAAGACAGTAGTGGATTGAGCAGAAGGGAGAAGTATAAGGACTTTCTATACATTTTCCATTCCTTTTGTAGCATTCATGGCTTTGGCTCAAAAAAATGCAACACAAACTTTAACAAAAAAAAAAAAAAGCTGTGTTTCTGCAACATAGGGCCTCAGGCTAAGGGGTCCATTCACACGGAGTAAATGCGCGCTCATTTTGGCAAAATACATGTGTAAAAATAAGACTCCCATTGACTTCAATGACATTTTTTTTGATGTGTAAAAAAAACACGTTTTGTAAATTGCGGCCTGTCCGCACCCCAGTTTTTACCGCAAAGTGGGCTAAATGATACAGATTACTGTATAACATCATGTTCTTTCACACAGTGTTTCCGCCGTGGGCAAATCGCAGCATTTCCGTCCCGTGAAGCCCCAGCCTAAATCTGCCCCAGTGTGTTTTTTGTAGATTGTGATGTGTTGTCAGGGCCAGTCACTTTTTTCAAAATGTAGTTTGCTATAAATTTGGCTTTGTTTTTATGCATAGGCTATCCAATAAATGCTGGCAAAAAGCACATGAATGGCATTTTAAGGAGCCAAAAAAAGTCACAAAAAATTGTGTGTGTGTGAAGAAAGCTAGACTGCGTTCTAAGGTAGTGACAACCACATGTGGACTGAACCAGCTTGCCTGCGGCCACTAATCATTGTACAGGTGTGTAATCATGCAATTGTTGGCGGCCACATGCGAGCAGGTCTACAGCTGCATGAGACTGCTGCTACGTTGGGCCGCAGCCATAGGTTCAGCTAAATCAACCATATTTAATTATTCTCAGCCAGCCAGTTAGCTGCTTGTATCCAAACATGTCTAAAGCTGAGAGATGAGGAGGATTTCTTGACTATCTATGTGATAAGAAGATGCTGTCGTCCCTGAGATGTATCACGCCCCTGGAATCACTGCGTTCCATAAGACAGATCACTTCCCAGTATTGTTACCACATCTGATATTAATTGACTTCTGCCCTTGAATCCTCTCCTGCCATCAGGTTGCAGGGGTGTTTTCTGATCTGTACCTGACTCTTGTGCCATGTGTGAACTTTAGGGCATTGCAGTGTGTGTTGTGATTGGTGCTGACCTCGTCCTGCTGTTCTCTATACGAGTGCTTCATTACCAGCTTGTATTTCCACTGTACCCTGTTAACCCCTTCATTTTGTGCAGGGTTAAAGGTAACATTATAGTTTAATGAATCTTTTGCTCCATGCTGCGTTTCCACCCATTCACCCAATCACCATCTGTGCCACAGCCATTTAGATTGTGAATTAATACTCAGCAGCCAGGGCGTCTTAAAGCGAATGGGAAATTTACTCAAATTGGCAAATTATAAACACTTTAAACCAGTTGTTCCTTCTTCTGCTTTAGCTTTTTCTATGCAGATTTATGCTAATTCTCAAACATTTATTTGTTACTCAGTGACCTTCTAGGGAGGAGGTGTCACTGCTGCATGGTTGTTTTAGCGATTACTTTATACCGCTTGGCTGAGAATAAATGTAATAGGACCTGCAATATCATTACTAGTGACTAGTAGGTTAACAGGTAGGGTACGCCCCCGAGGAGTTAATGGCTCTTCTTAGATACTCGTATGGTAGAGTCAGAGGAGCCTTAGCTCTGGAGCATGAGTGGCCCATTCTGATGTACAGGTTGTATGTGTGTGTGTGTGTATATATATATATAATCTAAATAATATTGATCATTCAAAATAATTCATCATTTTATTATTTTATTGAAGTTGGGAACTTTTTTCTGAAGCTGACTCCAACCAAAACTGTCCCGACTCCAAAACCTAGTAATATGTGTGTGTGTGTATATATATATATATATATATATATATATATTCATTCTACTAGTACTATTCAGCTTCAAAACCTAGTGGAATATATATATATATATATATATATATATATATATATATATATATATATATATATTGTCAGGGTCTGGGGTTGCTAGATGGGGTGGCATAGACACAGTCCAGTTTCTTTTAGTCCAAAACAAAGGTAGAGTTTATTTTCACTCAAAAAGGTAGTGCAGCAAAAAAAAGAAACAATACAAAAATAAATACTTGCCCGGCTACGCTCTAACTAAACATAGAATAGGTTACCTCACCTAGAATAACAGAAATCCAAAAAGCCAGTAGAATCATTCAGGACACAGCTCCAAAAATATGACCTCTCTGTCAGCTCTGCAGCCAAACTCTGCCAAAGTGTTGCTGCTAGAGCTGGCTTCTTAAGCCTCCTTGACGAGAAGACTCTCTGCAGCTGAGTCGCTGCCGGAACATCCCCAAAGTGTGGACTGGAGGGGTGTGGAATGACAGGTCCCACTACCAATCCTACCTGTCATTCCTAACAATCCAGCCCAGTACTGAGCATTTATCAAAATGCTCAGCAGACTAAAGTTGTCTGCTGAGAACAAATATTCCTTCTAGAGTTTTCTCATCTCACCCACCTGAGTAGTCTGGGTGAGATGTGCACCCCCTCCATTACCTGACCAGCCATCCGCTTGCAATATATATATATATATATATATATATATATATATATATATATATATATTCTACTAGGTTTCAGAGTCGGGCCAGTTTTGGTTGGAGTCAGCTTCAGAAAAAAGTTCCCAACTTCAGCTTCAATAAAATGATGGATTATTTTGAATGGTCAATACTATTTAATTATTTAGATGCAAAGTTTGTTACATATTTACTTTCATAGTGAGATGCTTTACTGCTTGTCTGAACATGGTTGAAGAGCCATAGCAGGATTCAAGGTCGTGCTTTGGAAAAATAGTACCAGGATTATGTAATGCACAGTATATACCAATTTATGTATTAATGAAAAAACCACGAATGTTCAATATAAAAGACATCAGACAATATCTGTATTACAAAAGAAGCTCTGCTGTCAATGCTGCAGTCATAATCCATCTACACTAAAATCCGTACTACAATAGTTATTTTTCATTTATTTCTTGCCTCATTTGTACAAGGTTTCTTAAATAGTGCTTCACATTTTTCATCAGTTTCAGGTCAGAACTGTTTCCTGTCCAGGTTAACAACTAAATGTCTTTTGTTGTGAGCCAGTTTGCATATTTCTGCTGTATGGCATGGAGCTGAATTCTTTGCATTTCACATATTTTTGCCATTCTTTATCTGATAAGAATATCTTACTTCTTATGATCTGTCCATTCATTCTGTGTTCTTTTGTTCACTGTAGTTTTATCTGAAGCTGCTGTAGATTCTCATGTGGGTTTTTATGGCTACCTCTTAAGCCCCATTTGCATGAGCCAATAATTTATTTACACTGATTGTGGTAAGTCTTATTCCCAATAACTGGCCTGTGTAAATGTCCTCTTGATCAGCTGACAAATGCTTGCATCTTTGTACAATAAAGATGCTCGATTGTCTGCATCACTTCCCCTGTGTAAACAGCGATGTACTGCCGGCAGTCAATAAAACAATTGCAGAAACTATTATTCCTCACCAATGTAGTTTGCATAAACAGACATCCGTATACTATAATGTAACACAGGATCATATAGAGTGGTGTAACTAGGTAAGATGGGGTCCCAAGGCGAACATTTGACAAAGAACCCCCAGCCCCCTGACCCCCCCGCACACAGTATTATACCCCATAGTGGCTCCTGCACACAGTATTATGCCTCATAGTGGCCCCTGCACCCAGTATTATGCCCTATAGTGGCTCCTGCACACAGTATTATGCCTCATAGCGGCCCCTGCACCCAGTATTATACCCCATAGCGGCCCCTGCACGCAGTATTATGCCCCATAGCGGCCCCTGCACGCAGTATTATGCCTCGTAGCGGCCCCTGCACGCAGTATTGTGCCTCATAGTGGCCCCTGCACACAGTATTATGCCTCATGGCGGCCCCTGCACACAGTATTATTTTACTTTGGGGTCTTTTCAAATCCCAGAGTATAATGATCGGAGACCCAAGGGAGAATACTAACAAAAACCAATGTAACTTACCTCTCCCTGGGCTCCGATGCACTCCCTGCAGATCTCATCAATGTTAGACAAGACGTCACTTGACCCAGGTCAGAGTCATGACGCATAATGATGCTGGCCTGGGCCACGTGGCATCTGTGACGTCACCAAACAGGCCTGAAGCCTGCTGGTGCACAGGAGAGGTAAGTAACAGTGTTTTATATGTTCCCTCACCTCCCCTGGCCCAACAATCATTGTATTCCAGGGTCTGAAAAGACCCCAGAGTATAATGATAGCAGTTTTTTTGGGGTTTGCAGGACTGCCACTGACCAATCACAGCCGCGGAAGCGCAGGCGGTCAATCGGTAAGGAAATAGGGCACACTACTTCCTGGGGTTACACAGCAGGTAACGGCCTATTTAAAAAATAAATAAATAAAACGGCCCACCGGGCCCCCTAATGTCTCGGGCCCTGTGGCAGCCGCTACCGCAGCTACCCTGGTAGTTATGCTACTGATCATATAGTATCATATAATGTAATGTAACATTTGATCACATAATCAAACCTAGGGTTATATCATATAACACAGTACCATACAGTGTAATGAAACACAGATTCATATAATCGAATAAAGTATATAACATGATTATATAATGAACCCCAGAATCATATTATGGTAGTGTCATATAATGTAACATAGGATCTTTCATGTAAGGTATTATAACATGACATAATGTAACATGCAGACGTTATTTTGGACTCCTCCATCTGTACACAGCCCTGTGTTTCATGCAGTAGAGTTCCTTCTTTTTCAGTAATGAAAGCTCATACACCTGGCCCTGTGTATGCCAGACGGTTGCATTCAGTGTTCCGCTCAGGTCGGGGGCTCCTGGGGCTTGGGTCAGTATTCTCTGCTCCTTCCCATCGCCAGCTTTCCCTGTGGCTGCCACGTCCGGATTAGCCATCTGTCTTGTCACCAGGCTCCTGGTGTCATTTTCAGCTTGTGCTTAGCCAATGCTAATCATCCTGTTTTTTCCAAACTTGAGTTTGGCAGAGAGGCCAAGGCAGGCGTCCATCACTGTGCCTCTGGTGTGTGTGGTGTCCTCCCCCCTGCAGTGCATTACTGTGTAGCCATGCATGGCGGAGGGTGAGCAACACTCAGAAACTGCAACACATCGGGCTGGGAGAGATGGTGGTGTGGAAGTATGCCACCCTGCCCTACATCTCCAGCCAGACCCTCCAGATCTGAAAACCGCAGCTTGTGTGTAGACTGTACATCAAGCACAAGCGCTAACAAGGCAGAACCTTGCCTGAAACTAAAGCAGTGAAAGCGGCGTTCCAGCTGTACAGCACTATAGCCCGAGCCCAGGAAAATCACTCTGATCCTCATTTGTTTGTGTGTTTCCCCCTGATTGATAGAACTGGCTGCTACACTGTGTGTCTATGCCGAGGGAAGCGGTGTTCAGCTCAGAGATGGCTGCAGGGGCTTAGTAACAAGAGCCCCTGTTGTGTTCTCTCTGCCTCTGCCCTGACATAGTACTCCAGCACATGATACAATCACAGCGAGTCGTGCAGGATAATGTGTAGTCTGGCTCCTCTGTCTTCACTATTCCTATGGAGGAGTATTGGACGCTCACGTCTATAGAAGAACATGGAGAAATGTTTCCATAAGTGGCTGCATTATGTCCGGTTACATCAGTCTCATCCTCAGAAAAGTGGACTAAATGATATATTCTATCTAATAAAGAGGGAAAATGGAAAATCACCCGTTATCGTCTGTTATCATCTTTTATAATGTCATATGCTCTGTCATCCATTATATAATCTAAAACACTGCATTATAATCCCTTATACTACAATCTCTTATGCCCCATTATTATCCATTATAATTTCTTATGATGCATTGTAATCTGTTATGCTGTTTATTATTCATTAAAATCCCTTATGCTCTGTTAGATTTATGCTCTATTATCGTCCATTATAATCTCGTATGTTGTATATCAACCATTATAATTTATTATATTAATTTTTTTTTATAATTTCTGATATCATTTATTATAATCTCTTATGATCCTCAACTATTCATAATCTCTTAATGGTCCATTTGCGTTCCTTACAATCCCGTATGTTCCATCATCATCTGCTATAATGTTTCATGTTCCATAGTTATTCTTTATAATCTCTTGAGTTCTGTTATCATCTTTTATAATCCCTTATGCTCCATTGTCATCCTTAATAATCATTTATGCTCCATTACCATTCTCTATAATCTCCTATGTTTCCTGTAATCTGTTATAATATTATAATTGCTTATGTACCATTATAATGCTTTATAACCTTGCATGCTCTAGTCTACCATCTCTTATAATCCCACAGTCCCTGTTATCTCTTATTTCCTATGATCCATCCTCTCTTATGCTCTGTTGTCATCCATTATACCCTCTTATGCGCTAATGTCATCCATCATAATCTGATATGTTTTCTTTTTATCTCTTATTCTGTGTTATCATCCATTATAATTGTTTATGCTTCATTACTTTATATAATATGCTATGCTCTATTATCTTATTTTATAATCTGATATCATCCATTATACCCTCTTATGCTATGCTATCGTTTCTTATTCTCTGTTATCATGCATTATAATCTCTTCTGCTATCTTCTCTTATTCTGTTATCATCTATTATAATCTCTTATGCTCCATTATCGCCAGTTATAATCTCTTATGTTCCACTGTCATCCACTATAATCTCTTATGCCCCTTTATCATTCCTTTTTGTCTGTTATCCTTTATAATGTTTTATGCTTCACTATCATATTTTATTTCCTGTTATCATCCATTATTATCTGTTATGCTCCACTATCATCTCTTATTCTCTATTATCATCTTTTATAATCTTTTATGCTCCTTTATCATCTTTCATGCTTTTCGATTTTATATGGTAAAGACAAAGGTCAAATTTTAATGTGAACAGAGTCTAAGCCAACGCTACTGCAGACTTCTAGTGTCTATCTATGTAAGTTATATCAAGCAGTTGTAACTCCTTTCTTATACATCATTACACATAGGGTATGAGGCCAACACCTGTGGTCGAGTCAACGATGTTATACCAAGTACCTGATGGAGTGGGTTGCCAAGACTTTGTGACCAGTCTGTTAATGTATTAATGTAATAGATAGTATGTGGTAGTGCAACTAGAAGACGCTTTCCCTTAAGAACTTGCAGGAAGCCATGTTCTAGTATCTGTAGCGCTGGGCTACATCCTCAAGCATTGATATTCTGATGCAGGTAGATCTCCAGTGCTGAGGCTGATCAGCCACCAGGTGTCACCCTCATACTGCACAGCTTTATGAGTCTGGTATCCTCCTGCATTTCAGTGAGGTTAGACTCCCAGCTGTCGTCTCTCTGATCATCCAAAGCCTGAGATTTCTCCACTAAATGAATGTTTGAGACCCGTGAGAATCCGCAGCAGCAATGATATTTTATAAAGCATCAGGGGAGATGAGAAGTTTAGGCAACACAACTCCAGCAATGATGAGAATAAGCCACATTACTTGTGTCATTTTGCAGGATTTCAGGAGCTTGTGTCACCTGGGGCCTGTTGCTGGGAATGTCCTAAATCCACACAGCAATGCTATTAACATCCGCATGCATATAAAAGATGTGATGTGTCCAGGGGATGATCTCAGTCACTGCCTAAGACGGAGATGACAATGATTTCCCACTGACCCCTTTCTTTTTGTGGTCACATCTTGTGATGAACAGTCTAATGGGTTACTCCATAGAGGGAGCCTCTTAGATGGGATGCGTGTTTGCGGGTTCACTGGGGCCCACTCTCCAGGGCCTCACTGCCAACCTTCAGGTCAGTACATTGACAGCTCACTGATGAGATTGTCACTGTGAGACTGACATGTCTCTCCTAGAGTCTGGTGTTCTGGTAGCAGCCTCATTGCCGCAGCGTTCTCCTGTAGCCGTGTCCACTGAACCGCAACTGACATCTTTTCTTCAGCTTTGGCAAATTGGATCTTTATTTCTGTTGTATAGGGACTGCTTGTGAACACATCTGCAATCTCTGTGACCTTAAGGACTCAGTACAGGTAATGGAGAGGGCACCTTATCAAACACAAGCCTGCAGTGTGTAGAGAAATACTGAAGAACAGATTAGAATGTACAAAGAGACGGTACCGCTCCAGCACATCCCAAAGCCTATTCTTGGCATCTCAGGCCTCTGGTGCCCACTCAGCATCTTCTGATTTTCTTTTGTATCTAAGGTCACCATACCCGACCAGAGTGTCATATGTCTTCATCATCCCCTCAATGCTAGTTCTACTACCAGGTTCAACTTTCCTTTTTTGGTCCCAGCCATATTCTCAGCTGATAAGTATATAGTTGTATACAACCTGCAGGCAAAGCCTCCATGAAGCAGTGGCGCAGCAGCAGAATACAGTGTGACAATGACAAGAGACACAACCAATAATCAAGCGTTAATTGCCATCTTTGTTAGGATAATATTATGCTCCAGAATGAACCGCGCTGCAACAACAACACTAAACTGTGCTCATTACAATGTGACAGTCATCTCTCATTCACTCCTGCTTCCTGCATACACATCACATGAATGCCAGCAGGATCCGCCATTTCCACCATCTAGTGTGTTTGCTGTATTCCTACGCCAAATGTTATGTTACAGATGGGCAGGGCATGCTCAATTTCTCAAAAGTAACTAGTAGAAGCTTTCTTACCTCTCCTTATTGAAAACACATGCATGCTCAGCTGTATATGTGTATGGGAGTGATGGTGAACTACAGCTACTAGATGAATGTGTATTTAACCAACAGCTATTTTAAGTGTATGGCCATCTTTAACCCTTAAGTACGATCATGGTGTCTATCATAATGATATGTGTATGATAGTGGTGTATGATAGACATCATGATAGTACTTAAGGGTTAATCTTATTCTGGACCCTGTGGTCCTCAACACAGCCCTACACTTCATATTGCGGGCGTGTACCTAAGTACCTACCTATCACCTGCTGTAATATATTATGTAGATCAGGGGTCCTCAAACTTTTCGAACAGGGGGCCAGTTCACTGTCCCTTAAACCACTGGAGGGCCGAAAAATATAGTATAAAAAAAAAAAACCACGTAAGATTATATGCTACACAGAAGCACCCCCCCCCCCCACAGTATTATATGCTCTACAGTACGCCTCCCCCCCCACACATAGTATTATCTACTCCTCAGTACACCTCCACACCCCACTGTATTATACACTCCTCAGTACGCCCCCCCACTGTATTATACGCTCCTCAGTACGCCCCCCACTGTATTATACGCTCCTCAGTACGCCCCCCACTGTATTATACGCTCCTCAGTACGCCCCCCCACTGTATTATACGCTCCTCAGTACGCCCCCCACTGAATCATATGCTCCTCAGTACGCCCCCACTGTATTATACGCTCCTCAATACGCCCCCCATTGATTATACGTTCCTCAGTATGCCCACCCCACTGTATTATACGCTCCTCAGTATGCCCCCACCCCACTGTATTATATACCCCTCAGTACCCCCCCCCACACACACACACTGCATTATATACTCCTCAATATCCCCTCACTGCATTATATACTCCTCAGTACCCCCTCACTGTATTATATACTCCTCAGTACCCCCTCACTGCATTATATACTCCTCAGTACCCTCTCACTGCATTATATACTCCTCAGTACCCTCCACTGCATTATATACTCCTCAACCCCCTCACTGCATTATATACTCCTCAATACAACAAACACTTCATATTATCATACGGATAAATGTCCTCGGTGGACCGTATGTGGCCCGTGGACCATAGTTTGAGCACCCCTGATGTAGATCTTAATAGAAGACTTTTTCTTTCAAGTTGTCAATGATTTATAAGATACTAGCTATAGCCCGCGACTTCATCCGCTGTCCCCTCACCCTTGCGCGATCCGCCTGCAGCGCGGCCCGTGGCCCTCCATGGCCCTTTCCTTGCGGCCAGCGCGGTCACCTCCCACAGCGTCGTGGGCCAGGACCCCACGGCCCCGCTGCTGCACCTCTGGCCCTCCGTTTTCCCTCCACCTGCACCCCCAGCTCTCCCCTTACCCCCCCCCCCACGTCCCAGGCCCCCTTTCCCCCTTTACAGTTACAGTCACCTCCTACATCTACCTCTTCCCCCCAGCACCACCCACCTGTGACCTTGGATACCCTCTCCCCCCTTTCCACATGTTCAATCTGCCCCCCCCCCCACACACACACACACACTTGCCTTCTGCCCTCTGGTGTGAAACCTGACCCCCCCTCTCTAACCCATACCACCAGCACCTCCCCCAAACCAGCAACCCACCCCCGGCCCCTACCGATCACCCATGCCCCATCACCCCTCTCCCCCTTACGCAAGCTGGCGATCCCTGTTCCCGCAGCACAGCTGACTAAGACGGCATTTCCTCTGCCAGCGCTGCTATGTTCGTGTTCCGCGCCGGAACAAGCTCTGGGGCTGGCATCACATTGCTATGGCAGCCGGGAGCCATGTGCAGGGTCCCCGGGCTGTCGGTCTTTCGCTCCTACTGCAGCCTATGGCACGTAGCCTGCAGTAGAAGCACCGGTTTTATGCTATGCTATACCAGCGCTTCTATTGCAGGTTACATAGCCTAGGCTGCAGTAGGAGCAAAAGACCGACAGGACGGGGACCCTGCGCAAGGCTCCCAGCTGCCATAGGAACTTGACGCCGGCCCCGGAGTTTGGTTCGGGTGCCAACGTGGAGAAGGAATATAGTGAAGGAGCAGCACAGCGACCACGCACCGGCAGAGGACATCAGGTAAGGTCAGCTGTGACTGAGGCGGCGTTAGGGTTAATGGAGACGATCGTCGCGGACACCGGACACCCTCCACCCCGCTGGACTCACTTTGTGTATGGTGTGTAGTCCGCAACATCTGCCGGTCCTGTGTAGCCGGCCGGCATGCCAGCAGTGTGTAGGCGGCCTGGGATGGCAGCGGCGGCTGGAGCAGATGGGCTGCCGCCATGTTGACTTCGGTCTTCACGGTCAATCGGCCCGCCCACACTTTGCCGGCAACGTATGGTGCTGCAGCCCTGGCTCCATAGCCCGCCACACCCTGCCATGCACCAAAAGGAGGTGCGTGGAAAGACCTGGGCTGGCGTAATGCCAGCTCCTACAGCAGAGCAGGAGAGAACTTTGCAGGGTCACGGTGGCGATTTGGGGTGAGTGACCCACATTTAAAGTAGCCTATTCTTCCTTCCTGGGCAATATGTCGGTGTGTGTGAAATTTCAACAAAATCCATTCAGCCGTTTGGGTGTGATTGAGGAACAAACATCCAAACATGGAAACATATACAGGCCTAAGACTTCTCACAATATAGACAGTCCTCTGTGAGGTAAACATAGCAGTAGCACAAACCCCTCACTTGATCCGGACTACAGACACTGATACATTATAAGACCATCCGATTTGTGAGATGGACTTGTATTTTCAAAGAAGAATGATACTACTGTACAACCCCTGGCAAAAATTATAGAATCACCAGTCCCTGAGGATGTTCTTTCAGTTGTTTAATCTTGTAGAAAAAAATCAGATCACAGCCATGGAAAAAAACTAAAGGCATTTCATATGGCAACTTTCTAGCTTTAAGAAACACTAAAAGAAATCAAGAAAATTAATTATGGTAGACAGTAACAGTTAGATTTTTAGAACAAGCACAGGGAATAAATTATGGAATCACTCAATTCTGAGGAACAAATTATGGAATGATGAAAAACAAACAAACAAAATAAGACTCCAACACATCACTAGGACTTTGTTGCACCACCTCTGGCTTTTATAACTGCTTGCAGTCTCTGAGGCATTGACTTCATGAGTGATAAACAGGACTTATTGCCAGCATAGATCCTGAAAATGGTGAACATATCAAATTTAAAGCTTTTTTAAGATCTTTTCATTATACAAAAATGTGGCATTATTTGAATTTGTGACTGTCCTTTTAATTCTTATTAATATTATTTCTTTTGTATTTCTCTTTTTCCATCAGTAGTGTGTGTGTGGCAGTATTGTTTTGGCCTATAAGATATATACAGTTGGTGCTGCCACTTTGAATGCATTCACACTGGCCAGAATTTGTAGATGCAATACTTGTTGTTTCCGTCTTCTTCTCCAGTGCCCTCCTAATCAGTACATACAAGACAAAATTGGCAGAATTTTATTGTCTCTGAAATCGGGGAAACACACTACTCTGTAGTAAAGTGGAAAAGTGTCATTCTCTTGAAGTGACCAGTGAATTGTCCACTACGTACTGTCAGTAGAGAATGCTTTATGGTAATTCAGGTTTCATCCATTAGATGGCAGTGCAGGCTCGCCTGATTGTTGGTCTTGGTAGCCCAGTATCACACCTAAGGTTTCCGTTGCGCAGAGTTTCATACCCTTCGTACTGAAATGGAACATTACATTACATAGGACTGCAGGTAATACCTGCTACATGATTTGTTCTCAGAGATTTATCATTGTGTGTTATCTATGATGTTATGAAGGATCACAGGTAATACCTAATACATTATTTATACTTGGAGCTTTTGCTATGTGTTTTCTACATGTTACATAGGGCTGCAAGTAACTTCTACTACATAATACCATATGTACTATGCAGTTTTCTCACATATTATCTATAATGTTACACATTGCTGCAGGTTATACTTACTAGATTATCTATATTCACAATTATCACTGCCTGCTCTCTGTAGTGTTACATAGGACTGCAGGTGACTCCTACTACATTATCTACATTCAGACAGTTACCATTGTGGCATCTGTAGTGTTAGATCAGACTGCAGTCAGATAAAGATGAATTTCAGCTCTCTTCCATCTGTATTTGATGCAGTTTACGATGGATTACTATATACTGGACAGTATGTGCACATACCTGGGATGTGGGTATTTGATGTGTAGGGATGGTAGTTTCAGGCAGCCATGGTTTTGGTGAGAGACGTCCACTGTGGCAGGAGCTGTGAACCCTCCACTATTAACATGTAAATGAAATGCCGTGCGGAGGAATCCATTATGAAGTAGAAATGAGTGCTGTTAATTATCACGCATTATTGACCTGTAATTTTCAGTGTGGCTGCACCACAAATAAGATAATGTGCCGCTGTGTTTGAGAAGTCATTGTAGCGGAGATAATCTACCTGCTGCAGTGCTCCAAGGCTCTGCTGAGTCAGTACGTTTAGTCCCTGGATCCCCAATACGTTCCTTCAGATGTGACGCTGCTGGATGATTTATGTGACGGCTCTAAATATAGAACTAGCTGCTCAATGCAGCCCAAGACTAACACACAATATGGCTGCCAAATACTACTCTGGATTTGGGGTGGATTACAAATACACACTAACATTTGGGATATAGGACAGAGACGACAGTGAGACACTGACACTTCGGATATAGAACAGTGACATTTGGGGTACAGCGCAGTTGTAATTTGGCACTGATGTGCAGCCACTGGTGCTGGGGTGGTAATGTGGCTGGCAGTGGCTCTTCACACCATGGCTGACACACCGTTCAGACTCTCCACCCACACATAACACCTGGCTTCATGTAGCAGATACTTATTTACTGCAGATGTTACGATACAGTAGGTATCCACAAGGTCAATTTCCCCAGGAGGCTGCAGAAGTGTAACTTGTTTAGGTTTCTTGGCTGTGTCAAAAAAACAACAACATGATTCCGCTGTCCTGGGGGATGGACCCCCTGTTACCACAGATCCTGGAATCTTCCTCACCAGGTATTCACTTAGGAGCATTCATTTTTAGATTGAGATGTCCTCCCTGTTAGAAGGGGATCTTATGGCTCTCCCAGCTCACTTGGCCAAACTTGAGGATGTTTGCTCCAAGCAGACATTCAGAAGAGAGAGAACCTTCCTGCTCCTGCAAACCTCTAGAATGCAATGACCTGCACTGGCCACATAGACACCAGCATGGATACAACACACCAAAAAAACACAGTGTAAACACATGATACATCGCAACCAATAGACACCACTACACAAAACCATGGCACCTTCCACTATGTGCTCTTATTCTATCTACAGGCGCAACCTTATCTGTGCAATAAATCAACTCTTTAGGGTGTGTACCCACACTGCCTTACACAATGACACACTGGTAATTTGGTGACAGGCCAATGAGATGCTGACACCGGGGATTATGGGGCAAACACATACTGACACTTGGGATGGCAGGACACTGACACTTTGGGTACAGAAATAGAATCTAGGGAAACATAGAGTGAACTGCTAACAGCAATGGTATATGGAGAAAAAGGGGCACATCTCAAGAACAGATCACTTGACTACTGTTCATTATGAAGGGTACCTATTCTGTATTAAAGGGTTCAAGAATAGAAATATTGTGCAGATAGAAAAGTGGATAGAATAAAATATGAACATATTCAACAATCCAAAACAGACTTCAACGTTAACTGCAAATTGCCAAAGGTGAAGGTTAAGGAACAACCTTCACGGGTCCCAGACAACACGTGTTGAATCTCAAACCTGCATTGCAGGCAAGGCAACTAAAGATGATCCCAGAACTAAAACTATTGTGTAAAGAACTGCAGTAAAGAGTCTTGTGTGATAAGTGTCTCCCTTGGCCCAAAAAGTTTTTGTCAGTTTTATTTTAGCAGAAACAAAAGTTTTTTTGCACTAGATCTGAAAGTTCCATTTACTAAATCATACAGTATCAATGAGCCATATGACTGAAACTCTAAAGATGCAAGTATAAGAATATATATTGTGGGGAAGGTAGCTCGGTATCAGCAATGGTGTGGACCCAACTACTCAACCCAACTACATTGACTCAAAACTGTAGCAAACAGGTTTATTTAAAGAAAAACAAACAAAAACAAAACACAAACTGCAGAATAAATAAACCTTCATGTCAGGCACAAAAAAGGAGCAAAATAAAATACAGCCTTAACTTCAGGCAAAAAAAAGGTTTGAAAATCCTGCTCTTCTGAGCACTAACTAATAAGTACTAACTGTACGTGGGGCCACGCAAAACAACCAAAAAGAGCACACTACCGTCTCAGCAGACTCTCACTGTATCAGGACAGACCCAGTCACTTCCTCTCCCTCCCAGAATCTGCCCTAAAGTACGGTCTTGGAAGCCTTTTATGGCCCAGTAACGAGCCTTAGGACCCTCACCTGGGGCTGAGGCCTATTCTAGACCCGCACTGGACCACACATAAGTTAGAAATCTGGGAGACATATACTGGGACTGTAGCACTCTTCATGTCACCTTCTCACAATACCCGTATAATGCAAGTTGTAGATGTGCCAAAGTGTTAGTCCAAACCCATCATAATACCTTGGGCAGGGGACAGACATACCTTTAGTGCAACCTGTCTAGTTGCTCAGAGTCCTTTAACCTTCATACCTAGGGCTTCATAACTTGTCTAGAACAGGGGTCTTTGTCTGCCCCTGCCCTGGACAACAGGATCTACTTTCTATATGAGGTTCAACAAGTCACACAGCCCCCGTGTGTTGCTATGTAGCATATTTTGTACCCTGTTCTTTTTACTAGAGTGGATCTGATGCCACTCACATTGTACATTTTCTTCCAATAGACTAGATGGACCATGTGGTCTTTTACTGCTATCAATCTTCTGTGTTACTTTTCTTTTTGTTTTGAAGGTCCACGAGCCTTAGGCTGGTCTTACACAACTGTAATGATTCTACGGTCCGCATGTTGATGATGAGCAACACTAGTTGCTGATCGGCAACATACACTCCGCAGATGTCCGTGCCCTGCCGCACTCGCTCATAGAGTTCTATGGGCGAGTCCGTGCAGTGCTGCAATTCACGGGCATTACGGACATGCTCTATAAATTGCGGACCACGGTTGCGGCCCAGCCACACCACGGATAAAATATCCGGTGGTGTACTGTAAGAGGCCGTATTGAGTATAATGTGTCCGCAAATGGTCCACAATAGAAAACCCTCAATTGCGAACCATTTGTGGACTTAAATTACGGTCGTGTAAGACCAGCCTTAATGCTGGACTTTTCCTTGCATCTTATTGTTTCCCTTGAATCCCTTGTAGAACATCAGGTCTTTTTTTCTTGTACGTCTTCCGAATGAAGATACTAGCGCCTCCTGGAGGACGCGTGCTCACTACTGAGGTGGTTTGTTAGATGTTGTGGATACTATCAGTGGGATGAGTTCTTCGGAGCAAAAGATGTTAAACCGGCAAGTTTAGTCACACACGGCTTTCATCCTGGCTTATTAAAATGACAAGTCTTGGGTAAATATTAGTTCTAGTAGGAATACAATGTAGACGTGGTGCAGCTCAGGGACGGACGACTCTGAGAGCTGCATACACTGAGTTTACAAAGCGCTGACACATTGCCAATGAAATTACCCGGAGACATCTTACTTAATGCAGTTGGAGGAAGAGCTGAAGAAGTTGTGTTATAGTGTACAGCATTTTGGGGATTGTCCTTAGCTTTATGCAAAAACAACAAAGGAGTAAAGGTAAAATGACAGAACCCCAGCAGCAGGCGTCCAATGGAGATTCCTCCTAGAAGGATCCTCTCAGCTAGAGCCTCCTGAGTGTACAATTCTGAATATTCCTTCCAGCACGCATTATCTGAGATGGGATACGATGGCAACCCATAACATCCACATGGAACAGGATGTGGATTGACGCTCCTGGCTTTCAGCAGATGATGAATTTTTCACAGAAACTATTTTCTGTTCATTCCAGTGACAGTTTTATAGTGCAATATGTATAAATTGCTTTTTATTTAACTGTTTGCTTTAAGGTTTTCACTGGAAACATCATGGACGCCAATTCATGTTTGTTGCCTCTAGTTACGACGTGTGCAGATGCATTGAGTGGAGATCGTTGCTGAGCGATTCTGTATCCAGGGCAACAGGACAAACCACACTGGGGCCTTCAGATACTGAATTCTGCACACTTGTTTGAAACATAAAAACAGAATCCTCAAACGTCTCAAACAAGGAATTTGTCTTCACAGAAGGTTCTTGTCAGCGGGCGCGTCTCATACTGAACTGTGGGAAGCCCCCCTGCTTCCCTTCTGTCTGTGACTGAGGGCTGACAGAGATGGGAAGATAATCAGTTGTTGAAGAAATCTTGACACCCTCTTTTGAGTGCAGACACTTCTTGGTTTCTGCATTTGTTAAGAAAATGGATATCTATTAGCAACATCAAAAGTGAAAACAATGAGGTGCCAGGAGGTGTCATATGATATGCACCAATGATGCAAGCACACCCGTATTGACTATATTGGGGTCTGGTGGGTCTCCGTCATTTTGGCAGAGACAATAATCCTGCCTCTGATGCAGATGGGAATGTAGCTTGAAAGTACCGAGTACCGTAGCTTAAACCAGCCCCAAATTGTGCCGTTGTTTTCCTCAGTCTAGCATGACTTGCTATACAAGATACATTAGTCGACCATTGCGGAACTTGTTCGCTAACTGCGAGGTGGGTGCAGTGAAACGCTCTGCAAGTTTTGTCATCATTGTAGAGTTTAAAAGCAAGAAAGAAAACGCCTTTTAAATTGTATGTGACGTCCTGCTGTGTGCTCTGCGCTGTGCATCTTATTGCATAACCAGATACAGGACGGCGCCAAGAGTAAATAAGAGGCATGAAAAGCCCCCGCTGTTCGCTTTTCTTACTGCTTTTCTGCTTAAGGGTCCATCTAGACATTCGAGATCTATAGCAACAGCTTTACACACAAAAGACTCTCTGCGCGGAAATTATACATTACTGTGGCAGTAGAGAGCTCTCGGCGTCGCATGCACTGTGACTGTCTGACGTGCCAAGCTGCTTCTGTGTTTTGTCTCAAGGAGTAAGTAACAGAGTAAACGTCAAGAGAGTGGACAGGACCCGACCCACCTCTCACTCCTACATCTGCACAAAGGCGTAGAGCTATAGAGGTTGCAACAGTAGCAATTTTTACTGGGTCCGTGACACTGAGTGGGCCCCAAAGATCTAAATGGCATAATGTACATAGGAGCCTCCTTACAGATTTTGCATTGGTGCCCAGGAGCTTCAACTTAAGCCTCTGCTTCTGCTCATATGTCTAGTTGGATTGGGGTAGAAATGGGGGTCTTCACTGGAACAAAAGCCCTGTGACCCTATATCTTGTGCATGTGAGTTGCAGCTTGTAGTATTCTTCAGAGTTGCCTTCATTATTATGCTGGTGAAGTCACTATATACATGCTTCAGTGGTGTAACTACCACTGAGGCAGCAGAGGCAGCTGCCACAGGGCCCGGGACATCAAGGGCCCGGTGACAGCTGCTACTGCTGCTATCATTATTCTCTGAGGTCTTTTCGGAACTCCGAGTATAATGATCGGGGCCCCCTGTTGGTGGAATACTTTCCACCAACAGGGGGCCCGAAGCTGCAGCAACAGCTGACACACAGGAGCTGCAGGTCTGGCTCCTCTCAGCGCTTCAGGATGCTCCCCCTCCCTCCCCCCCTCCCTTTCTCTGTCCACCAATGAGAGGGCTGAGGAGAGCCCAGGAGGCGGGGCTTATCCCTGCCGAGCTCCTGCCGTCCTGCACTCAAGAGGAGAAGAGGAAGAAAGGAAGAAGGAAATTGAAACTAAAGAAAGAAAACAGGTACGTACTGGTGTTACCGTACTTATTAATATCAGGCATATGGGGTGATTACTTTTGTTTTAGTAACTCCATGTGCCTCATATTAATATTAGTTAACCCCATCATGTCCCTCACATTAACCCTTGTGTGCCTCACCATAAGTTACTAATATGTGAGACATATGGGGGTAATAATAATGAAGATACTTTATTATTACCTCCATGTCTCTCACATATCAGTAACTCTTATGTGAGGTACACAAGGGTTAATGTGAGGGACATGATGCGGTTAACTGCTATTAATATGAGGCACATGGAGTTACTAAATTGTAATGCACATGACCAGATTTTTTATCCACAATTGTCTTGGTATAGCGGTCAGCGGGTGACGTGACAGTATTTAGTCCTGTAGGGGCAACTATGGGACATAATACTGTGTGCAGGGGCCTCTAAGGGACATAATACTGTGTGCAGGGGCCACTATTGGGGATAATACTGTGTGCAGGGGCCACTATGGGGCCATAATACTGTGTGCAGGGGCCACTAAGGGACATAATACTGTGTGCAGGGGACACTATGGGACATAATACTATGTGCAGGGGCCACTATTGGTCATAATACTGTGTGCAGGGGCCACTATGGGGCCATAATACTGTGTGCAGGGGCCTCTAAGGGACATAATACTGTGTGCAGGGGCCACTATGGGGCCATAATACTGTGTGCAGGGGCCACTAAGGGACATAATACTGTGTGCAGGGGACACTATGGGACATAATACTATGTGCAGGGGCCACTATTGGTCATAATAGAGTGCGCAGGAATGCGTAGGAGGGACTCGGTCGAGATCTTCGGTGTCGGGGGGGCCCCATGTCAAAAGTTCGCCACGGGGCCCCGTCATTCCTAGTTACGCCACTGACATGCTTTACATTACAGGAAAAGTTCTGAGTTACATCCTGTATTGTACAACAGAGCTGCATTATCTATTCTGCTGGTGGAGTCACTGTGTACATATATAACTCATATATGTGGGGGTTTCCTTACTTTTTCTCTTTCCTGGATTGAACATATGTTTATAAGAAGATGACCAGCTTGTCAAGACAATATTGTTTTTTTGTGTTATAAACTAATATATTTATTTATCTATGTGTGCCACTCAGTTTTAGTAGTTCTAGACGATGTCTGCCTAAGTTTGAGGCCTCATGTTATAGAGAAGCAGCTTTTTTTGTTGTAGATTTTTCTGCAGGTTTTTTTTAGCCAAAGCCAGGAGTGGATTGAGCAGAATGAAGAAGTGCAAATGATTTCTATATATTTCCCATTCCTTTTGTAGCCATTCTTGGTTTTGGCTTAACAAAAAATGCATCAAAATCTGCAACAAAAAAGCTGCATTTCTGCAACATGGGGCCTTAGCCAAAAAAATAAAATCTCAAGGAGGCATGGTCAGATATATTTGATGCAGGCTTCCTTGTCTTACAACCTAACTACTTACTACAGTGAAGAAACTGCTGATCATAGTTTGCAGCAGGGAGGCCAAACTCTGCAAGTAATATATTATTCTTGGGGCAGAGCTAACAGCATTTTCATAAGTCTGGTGAAAACAAAATCATGATTGCCAAATTAATGCAATTTATTGCCTTGCCTTAAGTGGTAGAATTGTAAAGTGCCCAATATTGAATCTGTTTTGAGAGGAACTGAAGTCATTAACTAATTTTGAGCTAAGTTAAGAGTGTGCACATCTGTACAATACATTACTGACCCTGTATTGAGACTTAGCATTGGGACAACTTAGGACAGCCTGTACTGTTCTCCAGAGGCTGCACTCACTATTCTGTGGGAAGACTCACTGTGCACATACATTGTATTTTCTGTAGTGATCCTGAATTATAGCATGTATTACATCCCAGAGCTGCACTCACTAGTCTACTGGTGAGTTCACAGTGTATGTATATAGATAGATAGATAGATAGATAGATAGATAGATAGATAGATAGATAGATAGATAGATATATCTTATTCTGTACTGATCTTTAGTTACATGCCATATGATATTACAACACTCACTATTCTGCTAGACATGGCAGCTTAAAGGGGCTCTATCAGCAAAATTATGCTATATGAGCCCCACATATGCCTGAATAGCCTTTAAAAAGGGGTAAAGAGCTATCGGTCCCGGTACCGTAGCTCTTTGCAGTCAGAAGGGCGTTTCTGACAGTCAGTCAAGAACATCCTTCTTCAAAGCAGCGCCTATAGCGCTGTACAGTGTGAGCGGGGAGAAACGCCCCCTCCTCTCTTGATAATACTCGTCTATGGACGAGTACTGTGAGCAGAGGGAGGGGGCGTTCCTCCCCACTCACACTGTACATCATGATAGGCGCTGCTGTGAAGAAGGGCGTCCCTGACTGACTGTCAGAAACGCCCTTCTGACTGTAAAGAGCTACAGTACTGGGACCCATAGCTCTTTACCTGGGGCACAGATCGGGAAAGCCGACAATGCACTGAATTCAGCGCACTGTCGGCTTTCCAGCAGTTTATAGAACTGCCTGTGCCCAAATCGGTGAAAGATCCTTTTTAAGTAGCAAGATAGTGTTATATGTGTAATATATTGTGTGATTTCTCTTTCCCTTTTTGACACATTGGAACTAGCAGCAACAAGTCTCTGTCCTTTGCCTGCTGCTGATTCTAAATCTGTCCTGCCATTGTTGAGCTGATGGTCTATCTGTATATCATGAGAGCTCACTTCTCCAGCTGTGCCGACACTCTCCTCTCTCATTGTACAGTGTCCGTCCAGGGAAAGTTTATGCCCAGGTCACACTGGGTAGCTAAGACTTTCTAGTTGTCAATTCATTCATCATTCAGCAAATAACCATTGTGGGAGTTCA
This sequence comes from Leptodactylus fuscus, assembly GCF_031893055.1. Classification (NCBI taxonomy): domain Eukaryota; kingdom Metazoa; phylum Chordata; class Amphibia; order Anura; family Leptodactylidae; genus Leptodactylus; species Leptodactylus fuscus. Next base: position 66,236,179 of record NC_134270.1, read on the forward strand.
GGCAATATTCAGTTTTGCTCCATGCTTTTTATATACTGGGGTCATGATAGAGTTGTTTTGGCCAATGGGCTGACTACATATGGGTTACCTGAACAGTTCAAACCCAGAGCACAGTTCATGTCTGGCAGCCATTGTAGAAGGTGACTTAACATCAGTTCAGTGACTGACAGCTGTCATTATAGGAGATGTGGCTGCTTGTGGCTCAGTCCTTTGCATCAGCCGGCATTCACCCTTCTGTCAGTCTGTCAGTCATAGAGTGGAGCTGACTGGGTGACATTGGTATATTATTATCATGTGTGAAGTTTTTTTTTTTACAATGATTTGCATACGTGAAGAGTCTCAGATGTCAGGCTGCAGCTCGTGTTTTCTTCTCTGGCTCCAATAAATTGACTATATCATTTTTTCCTTTCTCTTCTTCGTTCCATTCAATCTCTGGATTCTGGCTGTAGCTGTATGTACATTACATGCCTGCTGCCTCTTCTATATTTTCTCATTTTCTGGTTTGTCGGCTAAGCCTCATGGGATCAGAGCCTGGGCTAATGCTGCAGAACGGACTCTGTCCTTCTCCAGAGCTCCTGGGGAGAGGAGCAGCCAGCGGGAGCTGGGAGTCTCTGAGCAACGAGTACTTGGTGCCAGATCTCAAGTCATCCCAGGGTCACACATGCCAGTCTCCATGTACTGACACAGAAAGTGTCTGCATCACTTGGGTCATCTTTATCTTTCGCCCTGATAATCTCACACACGCCAGGCTGTGTAAATCCGAGCGACAAAAGGAAGAAACAGAAGGAAAGATTTTTCCCGGATATATTGTTTTTTTTTCTTACTGGTAAAATGTCACAAATGGAAGATATTTCCAATACCATGAACCATATCCCTGTCTGACCTGATGCCCTAATCTCCTGCATGTGAATATGTATCCAAAGCTACGGTAACTGTGCCCAGAACAACTCTGAGCAATGACCCACAAGTGCTGAGAGCAGCAGTCATTACTATAGGGTAACTCTATGTGTCCAGCCACAGGGTTATAGTCAGGAGGCACAGAGGTGGGGGTCACATTATTGTTTCCCGTTTCTAGTAGCCCCCAGTGTGACATTTATGCAAGAAAAAAGGAAAGAAATTTCTTGTTCTCCTAAATTCTCAGTTTATTTAGGGTCTTGTATTATTAAACAAAGTTTCATTGGCTAGTGCAAGGGAATATGCAAAACTTTCTAATATATCTGGTTAAATAAAAATACCATTTTATCCATTTATAAAGCTCATTTGACTGTACTATATCTAGTAAGATAATTCTCTAGCACTTGAGCGAATGAGGAAATAATTAAATTACTAAATGGCAGCAGTCTCATCCGCCTTTCCATAGACTTTTGTGTGTAAATCTGGATACAGATACGCGGCAATTGGAGATAAGAGGGAAGAAGGAAGGAAACTGCAAAGCTCACATTAGGTTCACATTAGCCTTCGGCTTTACTTCGTTCAGGTCCGCATGGGGACCCAAAAGATGGAGAGCCTATCCGCTTAAAAAGCAAGCTATCCGCAGACACCATAGACTATAATGTAGTCTACCAGGTGTCTGTTGGGTTTTCGCTAGCTTTATATTGAAACTGTCGGAGAGAAAAATCCTCCTTGCCTGACTTTTCTCTCCACCTATTTTAGGCAGAATTTACAACAGAGTCTCTTAGGCTAAGTTCATACAGACTTTTTTGGTCAGGATTTTGAGGCCGTATAGAATATGGAAGAACGGAAGCAGCAGGGGCACTCACCCGACCAGGATTAATCCATAAAATCTGTCTTTATTTCAAATGAGTAAAAACTTAGCGGAAGAGGTGATGACATGAAGCAAAGAAAGGCAACAACCACTTTGCTCTATATGTAAGCGCTTTCTCAAGCCATACATATGTTTCAGTATAAAAAAAGCATACATTGGATAGACACCTCTGGATCCATTATAGTCTATGGGTCCATGGGAAACCAATGTTTTAGCAGATGGGCTTTGCCCCGGAAGACCCAAACAATAGAGAGCCTGGTGCAAGTGTGAACCTAGCCTAAATTAGTATTGGCCATTACCTGCTGGAGTAAAAAAAAAATAAGCAGAGGAGTGAGATTCCTAATGTCGCGAGCCCAATAGTAGCTTCTATGTCAGTAGTTCTGCCGTTGTTTGCTGCACATCATATCTGAAGCCTTCTTGCATATTCAGTGACCGGTGCACTGTGACCCGTTATGGAGCATTGCAACAACTATCTGGCATTCAGAATTTTGACGCAAACGACAAATTAATTATGTAAATTAAAATGATGTAGAATAGATCAAATTGTATCTATTTGTCATTAGTGTCACTTCTCGTTGGTTGATGAATTAGCTCTCATTAAGCATCTGACCTGCTCATCGTCATTCTATTCCTGGCGTTATTCTATGTCTGTGCTCACTGATCTCCGCGGGAGGCCACAGATTATGTTTCACATTGTAATAGCAAATCAGGAGCAAGATAAGGCAGACATGAAACATGCTGTCTCCCTCTTGTCTCTCTCTCCTCACCTGCTCAGGTAGATTGGGATCAGACTGGGTATACAGGCTCCTGCAATTTTCAGCCTGATTCATTCATCTTTACATTTGATCTCTCATTAAGTAAAAGTAGCTGTGGGAAAACAAAAATGTAAATGAGCTATTTCCAGGACTTGGACTGCCTTTACACAGAGTTTCCAGGCCTCAATACTACTGCAGCTTTTTGTACACATTTCAAGGTCAGGCAGAACAATGCCAGTACATGACTGGTTAATAGTGAATTTCACTGACAAAAGGCTCGAGCCATCTGCTCCTCTCAAGGTTACAGTACGTTGGATTTTCATGTTGCAATTTTCAAAACGATCCAGCCGAGACTGTTAGATATCAGTGATCATCACTCTAAGGCCTCATTCACACCTCCATTTTATATTCACAGGCTGATTGTGCACCCATTCATTATAATGGACGCATGCAGACGTTCGTTCTTCTCAGTGGTCTGTGGGAAGAGAACAGAGACATACTATATTTTGGTCTGTTTTGCTGCACCCTTCCAGTCTAATGAATTGGATTGTGTGCTGTCCGTATTTAATACGGACATCGGGCATGTGAATGGCCTAAATATATGGTCACAAGCAGAACTGTGTCACATACTTCAGATTTCTATAAGGCTGAGTTCACACATACGCCTGCTCTCCGCTGGGGATTCCATTTCCAATTCTGCTTGAAAAATGCACAGAGAAAAGCGCTGTAAGCATTTTTCGCCCTTTTCAGGTGATAACTAGGTAGAAACCTGTCAGATTCCATTATAGTCTATGGGGTCCGTGGGTAACCTCTTTTTTTCAGAGGATTAGTTTTCCATTCCCCAAGCGGACCTCCCAAATGGAAACCTGAACACAAATGTGAACCTATCGGAAGGCTGAGGCCACATACTACAGAACAGCGGTTTGTTTTGTTGGCAAAGTTTGCTGCAGTTTTTTTTATCCAGATTAAATGAAAACACAATAAAAAAATAAATATGTAACGAAAAAAAAGCCGCTTTTCCGCAATGTGTGGCCTTAGTCCATTTCCACCTGTTCTGTGTTCACCCGCTCCTAATATTTGCTTGCAAATCTGGATGCAAAAGCGGTTACCTGCGGAAATCTGCAGACCCCATAGACTTTAATGGAGTCCACTGGGTTTCCCACCAATTTCCACCTGAAAAATGGGACACGGAATCCCCAAACGGTCACGGAGCACATATGTAAACCCACGTGCGTATCACATTGAAAGCAATAGGGAAAAAATCCTTTTATTGACTTCAATGGGTAGCACGCGTATGCCGGCACCCATAGAAATCAATGGGATCTGCTTTTTACACCGCTCACTCTGAACGAGTTTTACGTTCAGAATGAGCGGAGTGTAACTCTATGTGCAGGCTCCCTGCCATTGGGAGTCTTATTTTTACATGTGTATTTTGCCAAAATGAGTGTGCGTTTACTCCGTGTGAATGGACCCTTACTGTAATTTGCTTATGGCTAGAATGTACCTTAAAATGTGCCAAAATTTGTTGCATTTCTGGCCCAAAATATTGTATCTAATTTTACTTTTTTTTTCTGACTTTCTCAGCATTGGATATAGCTTAGATAAAAACCATTGTGTGCCAGAATTTTTGCGTGAAGTTTTGTTACAAACTACAGCAACTAATGAGTGACATAAACTTTTGGACAGGCAGGGAGCCAGTTTCATTATACAGCCTGAGATATTGTGATAGACCAGGTAGATTTTCAGACTACAGATTTTACTACAGCTTTTTGAGCTGAACCCAAAAGCACCAGGACATGTATAGGAATCACTTATACTTCTCCACTCTTCTCCATTTACACTCAAAAAAAGCAGCTTTTCTGCAACGTGGGGTCTTAGTCTAAGGCCAGTTACAGACGACCATGGCTGTGTTCAGTGTTCGATCCGTGTATTTCATGAATAACACACTGAGCCATTCATTTGAATGGGTCTGTGTATACGACTGTGAACTTCATGGTCCCGTGTGCGGGCCAACAGGTCCTATTCCAGTTCTATTTTGCATCCCTTGCTTCCATGGCTCCTATTCATTTAATGAAAGGAGCCACAGAAGCACAGCCCGTACACAGGCGACATATGGGGGACATCCCCTTGTCCCCCGTGTGCCACACATGCTTTTAATTCAAGGCCGGCTGATTGCAGCACAGTCATCTGCCACCGCCCTAAGGTCCCACATACGGATGTGTGAGGTCTGTGCTTTTGACATACAACACCATACCCTGCTCATTTGCGGATCGTGTGCTGTGAAAACCAGATAACAACATTAATTGTTTCAGTTTCTATCGTTTGTATGTTTCTGCGTCCATGAATAACCAATGAAACACAAATGTCATCCATTTTTTTTTTCACAGATTCATAGACTCTTATTGATGTGATGCATCAGCATCCTTGGGAAAAAAGGACATCTTCCATGGTTTTGGGGTTTTTTGCCGACCTAATGCCCGCAAATAAACACTGACTTCTGAATAAGCATATTGAAATGATTGAGTGCAATGAAAAATGCGGACAGTCTACATTGGAGGGAATATATTTATCTGGTACACGAGACCTTCCTAAATGTGCCAGAATTATTAACAAGCCAGAGCCTCTGATACTTTAAGCACATCTTGTGCCAGCAAGGGAATTGATTAAGACCGACATGCGAAATGCTAGACTTGGTAAATCCCCCACTGTCTAACTATTAGTTAACATAGGGCATTAACTGTATACTGAGAGAGGCCCCCTAAAAACTTGTAGGGCTAAGTTCAGCGATATTACCTCTATCTGGTGCTAAATACCCCCTCTTCGGTTACAGCCAACATTGCATCTTTCCTGCAGATTGTGCTTATCCAGCTCAGAATGATGTTTGTATATGTAGAAATGACAATTAATTTGGTATTAGGCTCCAGCTGCAGGAGTCCGCGAAACAGATGGAGAATCAGAAGCGTCTGTGTAATAAGCGTCACCTTCCCAGTGATTGTGGAGTCTGGGGGTCCCTGCTGGGTAAATAGCTGCAGAATCACAGGTTCTATCTTAGCAGCAGATATGTGATATCACTTTTTCAGCTGTAACTGATCACTACAGGTCTATAGGAACGTTCACATGTTGCAGAACCTGTGCTGTGAATTTTAAATCCATCTATTTGATGTAAATGGGGTAATCTGCCTTTTAATTTCCATATAAGAACAGCGCACAATGTGACGTCTGATGGAATCTTCTGCAGACTGTGAACATGGCCTTTGGGTGCAGAAATCGCTGTTGTAGGTTAATTCTTACCGGACGTCTGATTCTCTGGTATTGGGGAGTCACGTATGGAAAATAATGAAAACTAAAATTGGAAGCATAGTGATAATACCCACTGGGAGCTCGTCCCCTCCCCCATCCTGCTCCTTATTCCGGGCACACTCACTATCTTCACCTCTTGCTTATCTCTTATTAGATTTGCACCCTGGGAGCACGGGAAGCCGCATTAAGCATGTCTGCCGTGCTGCCCCGGGGAGGGGAGAGATGGATAGATGTGCCAGCTATTGTCTTCTCAATGGATTTGCTATTTTATTCCCTTTAAACATTTTCCATTTGAAATGAACTGAGCATTTTATCTCCAAATACATCTCACTGCCTGCAATATCACTAGATCAAATCAGCAGCAGATCCGTCGTCTGTCTCCGCGAAGCCTCAATTTTCTCATCTGGGCTGCAGTGCCGCGTCTCATTCTTCCTTTTTCGTGCCCTGTATTTCATGTCCAGAAGGTACAGGGGGCACATACTTATAGCTTGCTGTTTGTATCTCGCAGTATTTCCTATGTAATCCCATTCTACTGTAATATAATTAATTATAATAATTGTTACGGCTATGCCCAGAGTCCTGTGTGTGCTTCAATATCTTGTCTAAACTGGATGATGCTGGGTATAGTGCTCTACACGTATGCTATAATATATACCCTCTGGTTGCTACCTGCAGTGTAAAGAATGGAGGTTTATCTATACATGTCTGGATATATCCAGATAAATGAAGCACAATAGAACCAAGATTTTTATCACACAGCATCTCTCTTTCATGGCTGAACAACTTTATTTATCAGAACATTTAGGACTCTTTTAATAACCCCCATAACAGGAGGATGAGCGGACATATTCAGCAACCCAGTGGAGGAGACCAGAGAGTGAGAGTATAGTTGTCCCTGGCTGGGCCAGCTGCTAGGCCGGGGACGTTCCTCACTCCCTCCAATTCCTCTCCAGGGTTGTGCACAGCCGAGCGGGGTCCTGCAACGCTACCTGATGGAGGTGAGTGGTCTTGTTACCCCTGGGGCACTCCTAGTTGGAGAGGGGACCTTTCTACGCTGAGCCGGTGTGGTGTTGTTAAGGAGGGCCCTGATGATAATGCAGGAAAACAACTCAGGGAATCCAGAGTTGCAGTGAACCAAGAAACTGTTTATTTTCAACCATAACCAGCTGGCAGAGCCAGCCACTTTGCAAATGGGGGTATCAGTTGCAGTTCAGGCCCACTGCCTTGTTCATAGGAGGCTGCCCAGGAACGTTACAGGTTTTAATATAAAAGTAGAGATGAGCGAACACTGTTCGGATCAGCCGATCCGAACAGCACACTCCCATAGAAATGAATGGAAGCACCTGTGACGCCGGCCGGCCGCTGGCAAAGTCAGCGTCACAGGTGCTTCCATTCATTTCTATGGGAGCGTGCTGTTCAGATTGGCTGATCCGAACAGAGTTTGCTCATCTCTATATAAAAGTTCTCCACTTTTCCTCCTCTCGTGCCACTCCCAATTTAGTAAGCTGGGAATTCTAGAAGGGCAAGGATTTGCTGACAGGAATCTGGTTACCTAAAAGCTAGGCCTGATTGCGCATCTCCTTCCAGTTCTTCCGTTACTCCTCCTGGCACGGCTGACAAATGTCTCTCAGAGATGCTGAAGAGTATTCCCTGTCTCAGGGCTGTCTCTGGGTGAGCCTGGGGCTTGAAATAATCCTCCTAGGGGCTGTGCTGGTGACAGTTGGAGTCTAGTTCTCTCTCGCCTATTTACGTATATGCGCCTTTATATGCTATGTTCTACTTGCCCCTTTTTTTGTGCATAAAGGTGCAATTGCTGCCTTTCTGTTAAGATAAGAAAAGACACAATTGCCCTTTTTTAATGCTGTCTAACCTGACAGGCTTTTTTTTACATTCCCCATGTACTGGAGGGTATTTACGCTTTTTTTTGCCCCTTTTTAAAAAAGCACCAGTCACAAATCCTACTAATATTATAACTGTGAAAGTTTGTGTGTTTGCATGTTTGTGAGTTTGGATGTTTGTTCCTCAATCACGCTAAAACGCCTGGACGGATTTGCGTGCAATTTTCCACAAACATAGTTTTCCCTTAGGATTGAGTCACAGGCTACTTTTGGTGCCACTAAACAACATGGCTTCCTAGCAGGAGACTCACAAAAGCAGGACTCCTAGCCCCAGCTATAGACTCACACACACTGCCTGGCATTTCCTGCCTCAACCTGCCTGCACACTCCTTACTGTCACCTCAGGAGTAGCCCTCACTGTACTCACTCACATTTACATATAGATTTCCACTATATAACAGATCACATTGTCTGTATCACTACATACACAATATAGCACATCACATTGTCTGTATCACTACATGCACAATATAACACATCACATTGTCTGTATCACTACATACACAATATAACACATCAGCTATAGACTTTCCTGCCTCAACCTGCCTGCACACTTCTTACTGTCACCTCAGGAGTAGCCCTCACTCTACTCACTCACATCACAATATAAACACATTACATTGTCTGTATCACTACATACACAATATAACACATCACATTGTCTGTATCACTACATACACAATATAACACATCACATTGTCTGTATCACTACATACACAATATAACACATCACATTGTGTGTATCACTACATACACAATATAACACATCACATTGTGTGTATCACTACATACACAATATAACACATCACATTGTGTGTATCACTACATACACAATATAACACATCACATTGTGTGTATCACTACATACACAATATAACACATCACATTGTCTGTATCACTACATACACAATATAACATCACATTGTGTGTATCACTACATACACAATATAACACATCACATTGTGTGTATCACTACATACACAATATAACACATCACATTGTATCACTACATACACAATATAACACATCACATTGTCTGTATCACTACATACACAATATAACACATCACATTGTCTGTATCACTACATACACAATATAACACATCACATTTGCTATCCCACCAAACTTTTTAAAGCACTTTTACAGTTTCACACGTCTGTGTCCGCCCAATTCTCAAATCACCGCAGACGAAGTCGCGGGTAAAAGCTAGTACTGTCATAAAGGTGGCCATGCCACCTTTTCCCAACAAACCACATTGGCGAGGGAAGTATAACATCTTTAGACAAAAAGACATAAATGCTTCATAAATAAAGCACAGGGCAGAAAAAGACCATAAAAAAGCGCAATTTACACCAAAAAAGATGCAAGTAGCTTAATAAATGTGATTCTGCTGCTATGTATCATGACATCACTATGTGCATCACGGCAGCCACAGACTCTTTTCAATAAACAGAGGATTATTAGCATGTGCTGGAGACGTGCTTCTTATCAGGGCCTTCATTATCGCCTCCCAGGACTCACTGCACCTCTCCCAGTCGCACTTCATTAGCTCAGATTATAGGCAAAAATGCCAAGTCCCCAGGGCCAAACAGCAGCAAATCCCCAAGATGTCGCATTTCTGCTGAGCACGTTCTGTGCTGGGATGAGCGTAAGCTCTTGGGATTAGGAAGAAATCATTCCCTGCAGTCAGTTAATGAGCTGCTCTTAACTGCAGGAAGATTTCCTTAACCTCTTCCTAACTGCAGAGCATCGCTTTTCCTGGAGGAACAGATAATACTGGTTATGTCTGCAGAACATTCCTTCTCTTCCAGTTATTATTTTTCTCATTTTCATTGCTCTGATCTTCTCTTGATTTCCTTAGCAGGATTGCTGAGGTGCTGAAACCTTCTCAGATCTCCTTGGTGCTTCATATAATTCAGCTAAATGTGTGTGATGGCAAAGACGGAAGTGACAAGCAGGGCCAGCCGTAAGACGGCCATAGACACAAGAGTGACACCTGCAATGGCTGAATGATTTACTCTTTAAATGTGTCTGGAAATGCTTCTTCAATTTTTATGCCACTCTATTACTGGAGTAAGACTACACAGAAATTTTGTGACATTTTAGGAGGTCACAATTTATATATGTGTCTAAATTATTGGCAACCAGCTAGCCACACACACACTTTGTACTCCATGTGCAAACTGGCATACAGCTTATTAGACGCTGTTTTGGAGGATCGCCTCCTTCACACAACTGCAGTTGCGGATCAAAATGTGAGCACTTTGTGTGGGACAATTCGCATAGCCATAGTTTACACCATAGTGAAGAGCCGCAAAATATGGAGTAGGTCATATACATCTCCATATTTGCTATACTGGTTAGTGAAAAGCACGGATGACACACGAATACCAATCTATGTGTTATCCATGTTGTTGTTACTGATTCGTACACTGAACATGGTCATTTGAAGGAGGTCTAAGACTCATGCTATGTTTTTTTATGGCTAGCACACTGACCCATTATTTTTTATGGACCCATACACATGTTTGTGTATTATCACAGGTCAACATAGGTGCCACAAACCCAGGGGCAAATCTCAGGACAGGTTCTATTCCTGTCCATCTAGCAGCTCAGTCTCATTAATGAAATGAATGGATCAATGAAGGTACAGATGTCATCCATGTGCCGTCCAGTAGCGTAACTACCGCCGTAGCAGCAGAGGCAGCTGCCACAGGGCCTGGGACATTAGGGGCCTGCATCCCGGGTCATGTGACGTCTGACGTAATTGAAGATGGACTACTTCGGAGACCGACAGCGTAGGAGACGGGAGATAGGTGAGTAACAGAGGTTTTTTTTATATTTTTCTCCCCCTGGGTCTCCGATTATTATATTATTATCTTTTCAGACCCCAGAGTATAATAATTGTTTATGGGTGTCCACAGTGGGACATAATACTGTGTGGAGGGTCCACTATGGGGGATAATAGTGTGTGCAGGGACCACTATGGGGGATAATACTGTGTGCAGGGGCCACTAAGGGACATAATACTGTGTGGAGGGTCCACTGTGGGGGATAATACTGTGTGCAGGGGCCACTATGGGGGAAAAAATACTGTGTGGAGGGGCCACTATGGAGGATAATACTGTGTGGAGGGGCCACTGAGGGACAAAATAGTGTGTGCAGGGGCAACTAAGGGACATAATACTGTGTGCAGGGGCCACTACGGGGCATAATAGAGCGCGCAGGAATGCGTAGGAGGGGGTCGGTCGAGGTCTTTGGTGTCGGTCGGGGGGGGGGGGTGTCAAAAGTTCGCCACGGGGGCCCGCCATTCCTAGTTATGCCACTGGTGCCGTCTGTGGTGTTTTCTGGTGGACCTGTAGATTTACACATTGTACATGTGTGTAGCCTAAAATGTACGATGAAAAGGCACGCATACATTGTCAAAGTTGGACCAATTATTTCAATAGTGGTGGTATTCCTTTTACAAACCTTTTTGGTCTTGTTTTTATGACATTGGTTGTTTTGGTGTTTTTCATTTCAAATGGAGAAGCCTTTGGGAATAACAACAGAAAAATAACATACCCAAGTGCTGCATTTTGAAAGAAAGGTGAAATACAAATACAGCATAAGCTAAAGCACTTGAAGTCCATTTTATAGTACACAAAAGACTTCACCATATGGCCACAGCAAAATAAATAAATAACAAAAGAACAACACTCAAAAACACATAGCAGATTTACTAATTCAATCTAATATTTAGACTTTATGAATTTAGCGGGAGGAACATGATAAACCATTTATGCCATTATTCTGGAATATCTTGTAACATTTTGTATTACTATTGTTAGATTATTGTTAGACTGATATATGAAGCTATGTAATATTTTTGGCGTCATTTGCGGCAAGTTTAGCATTTTTCTACTTTGTTGGGAATTATGGGTGTGCCTGAGCAGAGATGTGTGCTAGATACATTTATTCTTTGTTACTTTTTACAAAAAAATTACAGTAGGCTTTTTCCACTTACTTTACCTAGGGACCTCCATCCCTTCGTGAAGTGAAAAGTGGAGAAAACCTAGTGATAAATTCACATGAGACAAATGTATCCATTATCCATTATAGTAAAGTTAAACGCTGACAGAATTTATAGCTCCATGATATATTGTGCAGTGGATTATTTTATTATATAAAAACCTCAACAGTGTAGTGAATAAGTGGAGAATAAAGGATCAGTGAGATGTCACCATGTGATCAGTGCAGATAGGGGAGGAACAGTAGAAAGAAGTGGTGAAGGGTCTGTGTGATATCACCATAATGTGACCAGTACAGAGAGGAATGGAACAGTGGAGAGAAGCGATGAAGAATCTGTGTGATGTCACTATAATGTGACCCCTGCAGAGAGGGATGGAACAGTGGGGAGAAGTGGGGAGGAACCTGTGTGATATCACTATAATGTGATCAGTGCACAGAGGGATGGAACAGTGGGGAGAAGTGGGGAGGAACCTGTATGATATCACTATAATGTGATCAGTGCACAGAGGGATGGAACAGTGGGGAGGAACCTGTGTGATATCACTATAATGTGACCACTGCAGAGAGGGATGAAACAGTGGAGAGCAACAGTGAAAAATTTGTGTGATATCACCATAATGTGAGCAGTACAGACAGGCATGGAACAAAGGAGAGAAGTGGTGAAAGACCTGTATGATATCACCCTGATTTGACCAGTGCAGAAAGGCATGAAAGAGAGGAGTGAAGTGGTGAAGGGTCTGTGTGATATCACCATAATGTGACCACTGCAGAGAGGGATGGAACAGTGGAGAGAAGCGATAAAGAATCTGGGTGATGTCACTATAATGTGACCACTGCAGAGAGGGTTGGAACAGTGGAGAGAAGTGGTGAGGAACCTGTGTGATATCACTATACTGTGATCAGTGCACAGAGGGATGGCACAGAGGGATGGAACAGTGGAGAGAAACGATGAAGAATCTGTGTGATGTCACTGTAATGTGACCACTGCAGAGAGGGTTGGAACAGTGAAGAGAAGTGGTGAGGAACCTGTGTGATATCACTATAGTGTGATCAGTGCACAGAGGGATGGCACAGAGGGATGGAACAGTGGGCAGAAGTGGTGAGGAACCTGTGTGATATTGCCATAATGGTGCCAATGCAGAAAGGGAAGGAACAGTGGAGAGAGGCAGTGTAGGACCTGTGTAATATTGCCATAATGTGACCTGTGCAGAGAGGGAAGAAACAGTGGAGAAAGTCAGTGTAGGACCTGTGTGATGTCACCATAATGTGGCCAATACAGAGAGGAAAGGACCAGTGAAGAGAGGAGGCGAAGGACCTGTGCGATATCACCATATTGTGACTCACCAGTGCAGACAGAGATGGTTGGAAATAAAATATTGGCTGCAAACTGCTGGGATCATCCAATTGATAAACATTGAACTTGCATGGCACTGTTATACTCTGGGGTCTTCTCTAACCCTGGAGTATAGTAAGAAGCCGAGGGAGGTGATGAGTAAAAGCAACAGTTATACTCATCTTTCCTGGGTGTTCAGTGGTGCTGAGGCGCCCACTTCTGGGATCCATTTGACATCACACATCCTGGGGTCACGACCAAGACCTCAGAGATAATGTGAGGTGCGCCAACGTCATGATGTTGTGTTGCATGCTGCAGACCACTTCAACACTGAGGCCTAATCACAGAACTCAGTGGTGACCACCGGACATGTGATGTCAGCGGAGGCCAGAAGAGGACTACAAAGATGTCCAGAGCAGGAGAGGCGAGGTGACTGTGTTATTTTTACTCACCTCCACTCAGTCTCTCTTTATATACTTTCTGAAGAGACCACATATAGAAGTATATAATAGTACTTCATCGGTGATGAAAAGATTAAGGTTCAGGCCAAGCCCTGAACTTTTGGAGAATCTGTGTTGGAGCTAACATATTACTAGTTCAAGTTTACATTTTATTACTATGTGGGGGCCAAAAAAAGGAGACAGTATACCATGTGGGGGCCAAAAAGAAGAGGGCAGCATACTGTGTGGGGGCCAAAAATGGACAATATCCTGTGTGGGGTCGAAAAGAAAGGGCAATACCATTTAGCTTAGTAAATCTCCCCCACTGTGTGTGAATGCAGCCTTGGCTGCTGTTCTATAATTGATTGACTGCTAATTGGCCGTTTATAGCATAAAAATCTCAGCAACTCTATCTTTCTCCCGAATGTCTGTTGGACCATAGAAGATTACCTAAATAATGATCAACAACAGAAAATACTGTGAGAATTGCACATTTCAGCTGACAATTATCTCAAAAGCTGGAGGAAAGCTAAGCAAAGAGGGGCTCCTGCAGGGTCCTTCATTCTTGGGATTAGTGGGGTCCCAGCTCACTGCACCCAACCACTGACACCTCTCAGTCATATCTATGTAAAGATGAAACTTCATTTTAAGAACAGTTTGTGCATGAAACCAAATACAATACATTTCTGTTTAAAAGTGTTGGGAAGTTAGCTCGGTAGAAGCAGTGGTGTGGACCGAACCAAACAGGGACACAAATCTTGCAGCAAACCGGTATATATATATATATATATATATATATATATATATATATATATATATATAACAACAACAAGAAAAAAGCAAAATAAATAAACCTTTATGTCAGGCACAAAAATAAAATACAGCTTTAACTTCAGGCAAAACAAAATCCTGCTCGTCTGAGCTCTAACTAAACAGAAAATACTAACTGTACGTGTGGCTTACTACCAGCCACACAAATGAACCCAAAAATTATTGTACCGTATCATCAAGGTTCTCAATGTCAGGACAGACCCAGGCACTCCCTCTCACTCCCAGAATCTCCCCTGAAGTGCAGGCTCTTCAGCCTTTTATGGCCCAGTAATGAGCGCAGTACCCACAGCTAGAGCTGAGGCCTATTCCAGACCTGCCCTGGACCACACGTAAGTGAGAAACCTGGGGCTGATATAGTGGGACTCCAGCACTCTGCCTGTCACATTCTAACAAAGGATAAAACCTTCCCTCTCTCGGAAATGTTGAAAGGAATCCATCTGCTGTGTGGAACAGTGATACCTCTAGCGAAACACAACCCGGGAACCAACATTAGTCACAAGTCCTGCTCCCAAATATGCACAATTAGAATAACAGGACAAAGTCATGTGAAGACATATCTTCTGAAGATGTAAATTACAGTGCCCCTCACATTGCTGTTTCTGGATTTGACTCTGGGGTGTACTGCATTTCTTTGTAGTTCTTACTTTATAATTATCCTGAAATGTTTACTTATATCCTAGAAGGTTTCTTCAGACATGAGGAACAGATGAAGGTCATTCCATGGAGATTTTGCTTGTGCTCTAATTCTGGTGTTGGACATTTATCTTCCTTCTGTTATGGGAATACACATTGGTGGCAATTCATGAAGCTCTGCACTTCAGAACTCGTGTAAAAACAGTCACAAATGCTTTGAGATGATTATCTTGATAATTTTGCAATTTTTCACAGCAGAGGGATGGCATAAAAAGTGGGAGACAGATGTATCCAATTTATCACATATCCAGAATATTGACTCATGATAAATCTCCCCACAAAGTTTTGTTTTTGAACTTTTCAACTTTTTGACCCAGGTTATATTGGTCACAGAGTGTTAGAATGAAGTTCTCATTGAAGTCACATGTACACAGGACTGTCAAAGAACTAAGGGGGGAATTTATTAAAATTTGCGTTTCTTACTCCACTCTTTATGAATTCTGGCATCTTAATAATTCTGGCAAATCTCAAGTAGACCAATGCACCAGAAACGTATCGCTCTGTCCACTGTTGTAAAAAGTGACGCATCTTTTACTCCAGTTTCGTGGCAAATATATTCTAGTAAATTTTACATTTTTTTGATCTTTCAACTGAAAGCACTCTGTGGCTGTAGACACATGTAGCATTTTTCCTGTGGCTCAGTAACCGCATATTCGCCATGGGCCAACCTGTCATGGTTTATATCTTCAGCATAGTGGATCCAAATCCCATCCTCCACATGGTTCCGATTTTAATCTCACATCATATCTATTTTTGCTGTGGGTATTTCAACCATCTCCATTACCGAGGGGGGAAAATGGAATGCAGAGAAACCGGTAGGTCAGCCCCAGCAAAAAACATCCAGAAATCATGGAAAACACATCAAGTTGGAAAAAGAACATGTAAATAAGTCCTCTTTGATGTAAAATGGAAAACTTTTACTAGCACCACCTTTTGGAAGATCATAGGTCAAGGCCTGTTTGTCCAAAAGTTGCATGATGTGACCTTAACTTGAAATCATGCAACTAACTAGGTTTCTGAAAATCCAGATATTGATCTATAGGGAGCTACCTATCAAGAGGTGGCGCTAGTGCAAGTTTTCATTTCACCCTCAAGAAGGACTTTTTTGCACATTCTTTTCACATAATCCTTAGCAGAGTATGTGTGGTCAGGGAGCCATTGTCTTTTCAGGTGACCCTTTGATGCCCCATAAAAATAGTTAACCTGATGCATTTTTAACACACCACAGTGCATTTTCCGCAGTGGATCTGTCTCGGCAGTCTTAAAATCTCATCTGCTTTGCTGGAAATGGAAAAATCTGTGTTTCTTATTTTTCCTCAAGCATTTTTGCCACATATGTCCTCAACCCATTATGAATCCTTCTGATCTTGATTACGAATGACTCCGTCTCCTCACTTTAGTCTTCTGTCTTGAGGTTGGACATGGTATTTATATGAACGACAAGAAATCTTCAGCACAAAAAAGGTATTATAAAACATAGCTTTTATTACGAAAGCATTAAAAAATAGTACCAGATGTAGAAATAAAAATAAAGCACTTACACGGTAGATTCCATAAATAAATGCATGTTTGAATAGAATGAACAAGCCTACGCGTTTCAGGACGTCCGTCCCTTACTCATGGCGATGGACGTCCTGAAACGCGTAGGCTTGTTCATTCTATTCAAACATGCATTTATTTATGGAATCTACCGTGTAAGTGCTTTATCTTCTATTTCTACATCTGGTACTATTTTTTTAATGCTTTCGTAATAAAAGCTATGTTTTATAATACCTTTTTTGTGCTGAAGATTTCTTGTTGTTCAGTTTACAGTGTTGCCCTAGCCGGGGGTATATTTTTCGTGCACATAAAGGTTTAGCCGACTCTTTTTATTGTGGGTGAGCTGTGAACTGTTCATATTTTTTCTAGTAATGGTATTTATATGTATGGGATTGCAGAAACCTTATTGTGAGCTGACTGCCTGAGGCGCTTGATCCTTGCTTCTTGGTTCAGTGTCAGTGCTTTGTGAGGCAGTGTGAACTATGCTCTGCTCTATGTGCTGTGTACTTCAACCTCTGTGTGGTAGACAGTGTGTCATCCTTGGTGGTATAGACTGCATTACCACCAGCTGCTGCCTAGTGAGCAGCCAGGTAACTGTGACATGTCCTGCCTGGGGCTATATGACAAAATCTAATTTCCCAGTGACTACTAGAGTGCTCTGGGCCCAGGACAGTGAGGTTGACAGAGATGCATGTGGGTGCCAGGAAGATGAAGCGTTCTGTACCTCCATCTTCAGTATCAGCATTCAGATCCAAAATACAGTAATAGACTGTCATTCTGCAACTTTTTGTGTTCACATTTCTATTGCAGTCAATACAAGGTGCACCTGAACATTTATTTTACAAGGTTTGGCAGTGCTGACTAGATTTGTGTGTTTGTTGCATCTTCCATCTACTACAATGGTGCTGTGATTAATAGTTCAATGTCCGTATCTGTATAAACCTTTCAAAAGCATTGTTTGGTTTGTGTATGTCGAAGGGGTGAGTTAAGATTACCATTGGCCCTGATCTGTATGAAGATTGTGGCCTCTACTAATTTTTCAGGGCCTTTTATATAGCCTGACAATTAGCTGAATGAACATTCATAAGGATGATCATTCTCAATTAAATCCCAGTGTTAGATTAGGTTTATAAATCATGCATGCAGTGTGGACATACATGTACCAGGGATGCTGCTGTTGTAGCAATTTGATGTGCAGACCAAATTCTACTGAAAACCTATTTATTAAAACAAACATAGATCACCGGTCCCGGGAGACCGCCATGAAGCCTAATGGTAGGTATAAGTGTCCCATTTTATTGTTACTCAGTCCAATTATATATACTATTTTGGAAATAAGGGGGCATTCACACAACTGTAGCTAATATCAGTTGCTGTCTTCCATCATAGGATGACAGCAACAGACATTAAACTGCCCCAGAGAACAGTCACAGACTGAATCTGTATCCATTCTCATTGACAATAATGCAAACAAGATGACGGAAGCTGCTTCGGTCATGTTTATTTAATTTTCCATCAGAGGATAAAGTCTTGCATGCACTATTCCCTAAGACAACACAATGAAAACAATAATTGATCAGATTTTCAAGGTTGTGTAAAGTTACATTGGGCAAACCAAAGTCTCTTGGCTAGAACATCAGTTAGCTTGTTTGAGAGACAAATATACACATTTGGACCTTCACATGGTGTAACCCTTCCTTGTGTAACCCTTCCTTAACAGTGCCAAGCCCAAGGATCAGATGAGTGTAGCTGAGAGCGATATTATTTTAATGGCCAGGGGGTATAGGAGAAGGGGACATCACTGTGTAAAGTAGCTGGCTGCTACACTATACCACACACTACTTATATTATAATGCTGCCCCCTTGTTTATGGGAAGAATGTCATGCAGTCCTTACAGTCATTTGTGTATTTAGAAGCCCATATAAAATTACTATAATCCACTACAGATACTGTAGGTAACCAGTAGGGATCATGATGCCAGGTAATTTCTTGCATCAGACACCAAGAGTCAAGTTGCAGTGGTGTTTTTATTTCTGTTGGTATAATCTACCCTAATTTTCAGCACAAGTTTAGGAAACGTTAGGGTATGTTCACACGGCGGAAACCTTTTCTGCGGCGTGACTTTTCCGCACGGCTAGCCGCAACGGGATGCCAATGCAGTGCATCAGCATCCTGTTGTGGGATCCCACTCCTGATTAGGCTGACTCATCTGCAAAATCCACGGGAAGATAGGGCGATGCTTCTTTTTCCCGCCAACTGAAAAAAATCGCTAGTGGGAAAAATAAAGCGAGGGACTCCCATTGAAATGAATAGGAGACATTTTTGCAGGCGGATTCCGTGTCAAAATCCTTCTGCAAAAAACTCCATGTGAACATATCCTTAGAGTTCCTTTTAATGTATGCCATTACATATCTACCATTGTCACTTTCTTCATCTTTACTCTGCAGTTCTGACCTTTACCCTAATTGCTGGATTGTCAGGCTTTCTGTATTATCAGATTCTGTATTAAGAGAAATTTGCTGCCAGGTTATTGTCTTTGTCTCTGTACCATTGGGAAACATCATTGCAGATTCCCTGCCTTCCCAGGACTGTGCGTACGATTATTATATACAGAGCAGATCGCTATCCCTTTAATCTGCTGCTTCTCTCCACATTTCTATTAGAATAGATTAAAGCGATAGGCGGCCATTAATCTGTAGCTTCAGTGTTAGATAAATGTGGCCGCTCCTCGTCTTTCTCCTCTCACATCTTATTCCTCTCTGGCTCTCCCCTCGCACAGTCAGACTGGCTGCAGGCAGTTAATTTGGAGTCGGTGGGCTGTGACAGGCACTTAGGATAATAGTTTATTGGTTCTGGATGCGGTGATGGATCTCAGTAAAGTGATGGAGCTTCATCTTGGAGCAGGAAACTCACCAATCTCACATCATTTCTGTGTCCTTCACTGTGAGGACGTCCAGCCAGCGGGAACACAAACACTCGGGCATCCAGGGGGAGGGGCGGCCGCCGGGCAGGTCCTGGCAATGACAGAAGTCTTCATAATTAAATAGTGTATCGTACACCGCAACTCGTGTAACACCATCATTCACAGCCACTAATGTGCGCCAGATGGGCAGTGCTGGCACTGACAGGAGAATTAATTCAGGGAGGGCAGTGCCTATTATTTTGGGTGAACTGGAGTCCTGGATTCATATCCAGCCAAGGGTATCATCTGCATGGAGTTTGTATGTTCTCCTTAGGTTCCTTAGTTTCTTCTCACACCGAAGAATCATCCTGATCATCTAAATGACTTCTTATGAAATTGGTCCCAGTGAGACAGATTTAATAGAGATCAATGTGAGCAATGGCAACCTCTTTGTGAAAAAGTGAATACTGGCATACCATTCAGCTTGTACACCATCAATCGTAGTATGAGTGCAAGAGCTGTGGTACCAGACACAGGCACATCTCCTGTAGTGGATACTGCAGATAGAGGTCTATGCCACAACTCTATGGCGTTTTCAGGGAGCATTGAACTGATATTGATATGTGATGACATCACCACAGAAGGGTAGATGTAAAAATACCAAGGCTTTCTACACCAGCATGACGTGAATCGTGGTAACACATGATGTGCCATGAGGGTTGTACTTGGGTCATACAGATTCTCAGAAGGAAGTTCCTGTAATGTCATTTTACAGTCACATATTCACAGCCTATTATCCACAACCTCTAATAGTCTGGCTCAAATGATATTTTCTAAAGCCAGAAGTAGAACGTGTAGGAAAGGGTACCAGTCGGAAAGCTTTTATTTAAGGCTCCTCTACTTCCAGAAGGTTTTATTTCCGTGCACATAAATTTTCAAGATTTTTGTATGCCAGTCTGATAATCCAGAATATATGTTAATCCAGCAGATCACATTAATGCATTATGAAAGGAGTCTCTTGACCTTGTTTGTCATGCACACATCAAGAACTTCCTAGGACTCTTCTTTATACTATGTTATGGCCCTGGTTACTGGTTATCCCAGACTGACCATGAATACATTAGATGTCACACATTGCAATGCTCATTCACTTGTGGTGCTGGATGATGTAATCCATTTTTTGTTCCATTTTATAGGAGATAATTGTGCTTTACCCTTCCTGGGTCCCTGGGCCTGAGCTGTGAGGGTTAAATCCATCAGGAGTGATGACTGTGTCAAAGCGTAATGAGAAAAATGAAATATCTGACTAAAATCCCTAGTGATGGTGGGAGGGGGCTCCCTGAATGATGGGGGAGGTAGGGGATTCATTTCTGGGAACAGGGAGGTGGGGAATCTGGCGTCGTCTGCGTGTAATTATTTCTGTGTGTTGGACAGGCTTATTAACTTGGGCAGAAAATTAATTGGGCTAATTAGCAAAATCCATTGGCTTTGGGGAGTGGGTGCTGGGGAGGGGCAAAATAACCTCCTTAGTGTTATCAACTGCAACTCCTATTCCTAAACCTCCATTAGTAATGAGGATAGCTATATTACCCTGTGTGCGTGCAGTACTGTGTACAGTATATTATTGACTGTTTCAGTCATTTTACATCATCTGATTCCATTCTAGATACCCGAGGAGTGTAAAAGTAACATAAATTAGTAATTGGTCAGCTCCTGGTATCAATCAGAGAAAGAGCCCCCCAAAATCCACCTCCTATACTGTAGTGATCCTACAGTGCTGAAAACTGCATCTTTTATACACACTCTCTAAATTACTTGTCGTACACACTGCACACCTTAACTGTTATACACACTCCATACAGCACGTCATACACACTGCACACCTTACCTGTTATACACACTCCATACAGCACGTCATACACACTGCACACTTTAACTGTTATACACACTCCATACAGCACGTCATACACACTGCACGCCTTACCTGTTATACACACTCTATAACTCACCTGTCATACACACTGCACACCTTACCTGTTATACACACTCCATACAGCACGTCATATACACTGCACACCTTACCTGTTATACACACTCCATACAGCACGTCATACACACTGCACACCTTACCTGTTATACACACTCTATAACTCACCTGTCATACACACTGCACACCTTACCTGTTATACACACTCCATACAGCACGTCATACACGTTACACACCTTACCTGTTATACACACTCCATACACTACCTATTATGCACACTGCACACCTTACCTGTTATACACACTCCATACAGCACGTCATGCACACTGCACACCGTACGTTATACACACTCCATACAGCACATGTCATACACACTGCACACTTCACCTGTTATACACACGCTAAATAACACTTATCATAGACACTGCACATCTTTCCTGTTATACAAACTCCATACACTACCTGTCATAGACACTGTACTTCTTACGCTAGGTTCACAACTGCGTTCAGGGTCTCCGTTCTACGGTTTCCGTCTTCTGCATGCCAGAAGACGGAAACCATAGACTGGGTCCGGCCGTGAGCGGCGGTGAGCGTTTTAGGCTCTCCGCTGCAAAACGTTTTTTTTTTTTATCCGGACACAGAGTACTGCATGTCCGACTCTGTGTCTGGATTATAAAACCCGGTTTCGCGGCGGAGAGCCTAAAACGCTCACCACCGCTCACGGCCGGACAGCTTTCTCACCCATTCAAATGAATGGGTGAGAGAGCCTCCTGCAGGTTTCTGTTTTATGCAGGAAACGGAAACCTGAAGTACGGAGTGCCGGCGCAGATGTGAACGAGCCCTTACCCTTTATATACACTCCATACAGCACGTCATTCATGCAATTTCCATAGCTGACTGAACTCCTCCAGAAAACTTCAGTGTATACAACTCACATACTGCAGCTTTTCTACACAGTTCATGGTGGAATAACAATAATAATAATAATAATAATAATAATAATATTTATATAGTGACAACTTATTCTGCAGAACTTTACAAATCACAGGTGGCACAAGTACTACTTCCTAAAAAATAAGAATTACGCCAGGTTCACATTAGCGTTCCAGGATTCTGTCCCCCATTCCACTCAAAATATTCAGAGATAAAAGTCCTACAAGCAGGACTTTTTTCTCTGCCGGTTTCGGGCAGTCATTTTTAAGTGGATAGGGATAATTCCATTTTTCGTATCTGCTTGGGGACCCAAAAAACGGAATTCCGAACGCTAGTGTGACCCTAGCGGTATACTAACACAACAAACTAACACAAAACAGGCAGCAATGTCTTTAACAAAATAATTAATAGTAATATGAAAACATCAATTCAATCAATAAATGTAATAATTAATAGAAATAATAAGAACTAATAAATACTTCAAATAATGAACTACGCGAAATAAAAGCTAATGCCCTTACATTATATGAGAGACGAAGACCCCACTAATAAGTATGGCTGCAGCCTCTCTCTCACTGGTGGGGCCAGTGCGGTTCTCTAGGGGGTCTTCTCAAACAGCACTGAACCTGTGGGATATGAGACCTGTGTAATGTCCATCATCCCACCACTGACTCTTGGGAGCCAATCTGCTGATAGAACGGTTGTTGGAGAGACTTTTTGGAAATATCTGGAACCTTCTCGTGGACGCCACAGCTGACCCAGGTATGACCTTTTGTAGCATACAAACCACTGTAATATAAATGGGAGAAGGAGAGAGAATAGCACAGTCATTTTAATGAATAATAATAATACAATAATACTTTCCTGGTACAGTGTCACCATGTGTCCCCCAAACTTTGTGGTCTCATAGTATACCTCAAATATATGCCATAATGCATGTTTCATACACACCTTAAAGGGGTTGTCCAGGATAAACTGAAAATTAACCCCTAAACTCCCTCCCGACAACTAACTTCTAATTTACTTCAATTTTTAAAAAAATCTATAATTACCCATATCCCTGGAGCGGTCATGTGACCGCTGATATTCCAGTGATGTTCTGATTCACTTCTTCCAAAATGGAACGTCACCATCACTCTTCCCCCTCCCCTGTCCCCTGCAAGCCTTCCTGTGTCCGTGGAATGGCTCCTCCCCCCGCTTCCTGTCTTTTGGTAGTGGGTGGAATAGCTTAGGAGGGAAGGAGGGCTGGACTAGTAATGGGCGGGATCGCTATTCTAAAGAGAGACAGGGAGGGGGAGTGTAGGAGTGAGGGAGGAAGGGGGCTGAGTGAGAGGGAGGTTAGTGCAGCAGCTACAGGAAGTCTGTACAGCAGGAAGCTACAGCATATAAACAAACACAGAGGATGCAGCAGCAACCAGAGACTCCCACAAATCACTCTAAACCCTGCTAAAGGTATATAGGTGTACGTCTTAACCCATTACTAGCACTCTCAGACTTTTACAAAAATCAAAATTTTACCCGGAAAACCCCTTTAACCAACTGTGCACATCCCATATTGCACCTTTCTTATATAGTTCATACTGCACCTGTCATGTACATAGTAGACAGTGCATCTTATACCTATAAAACTGCATCTCACATACAACTTCCCTGTCATATAGATCCTATACTACGCCTCCTACACAATCCATGCCTCACCTTACATACCGTATATACTCGAGTATAAGCCGACCCGAATATAAGCCGACCCCCCTAATTTTACCACAAAAAACTGGGAAAACTTATTGACTTGAGTATAAGCCTAGGGGGGGAAATGCAGCAGCTACTGGAAAATTTCAAAAATTAAAATGGTCGGAGTTTTTGGGTGCAGTAGATGCTGGGGAAGGAGAGGGGCTGTTTTGGTTGTCTGTCTGCCCCTTCCCTGAGCTTGAGGACTGGGTTTTTTCTTCCCCCCACTTGGAATTCAGTCTGACTGAATATAGGGTATCTGCAGTGCTTCTATTAACCCCTTCCTGACGGAACAGGAGCACTGCAGATCCCCTATATTCAGTAGACTGGGCACTTTCAGACACAGGGATACCTAATGTGTATGTGTTTCACAGTCATTTTCTACTTTTGTATGTATTCTAGGAAAAGGAGTGTTTTAGAACTTTTATGTTTTTAAAATCTTCTTTTTTTTTTTTTTCTTTTGCACTATTTTATGGGAGATTCTATACATTAATATTGTGGCTGGTCATAGACCCCCCCCCCCTCCTAAAAAAAAAAAAAAAAAATATTTTTTTTTGCTGACTCGAGTATAAGCCGAGGGGGGCTTTTTCAGCACAAAAACTGGGCTGAAAAATTCGGCTTATACTCGAGTATATACGGTCCATCTCTAATACTGTATCTTAATATGACTGCGAGGATGGATATAACCATAATACCGTTCCCTTCCCATTACCGGATATACCCCAAATAAATAATGACACGGGACAACGGATAAACCTTTGTTGGGCTGGAGGTCAGCCACAGCATTTATTTCCGGTTAACCTTTGAACTTGTATTTGCATAACCATAACAAAATTAACCAACGTGGGACGGAAAGGCGGACGCCCGGCCCCTTCACTTCAGGGAGGCCACTCCCACTTCCCGTCCGACCATTTCCTCTGGAAAACCGCACGCCAGCTGTGACTTTGCAACAAAACCCTGGGATTAACTAAAAGAGAAACCAAAATTAAAACATGTAAAACAAACCAACGGCATCGGGGTCACTACCCACTAAAGGGAAACAAATTCGAGAAGAAGAAGTTCCCCAACGACAACATGGAACACCAACCAACGCATAACACAAACCAAACAGAACACACCAATTCCCCGGGGTTTTTTTTTTTTGTATTCTTCACCTTCAGATCACGCCCCCTTTTTTTTTTTTTTTATTCTCTTGCGGTTGTTCAGACAGCCGGAAAGGAAGTCCAGCAAGCTGCGCTGCAATATAGAGGGACGGGGCATACCAATAGAAGCCCCGCCCCGAAAGCTGGGGGGGGGGGAGAGAGGAGAGAGGACAGGCAGGCTAAGCACGGGCAGAGAGAAGAGCAAAAAGCTAAGAATAAAGAGCACAGTTAATAAATAAGGAGAAATATAAAGAGAATGGGAAACTTGAAATATGACTAAAGGGAAGGGGAGGGAAAAACCAATAAATGAACACCCCCACCATCGCAGTCCCTGGCATCCTCCTATAATGGTCCGGTGCCTTCAAACACAGCTCATGCGATACCTTTAATACACACCGCACACCTCACCACCTATACACATCCCATACTGAACTACTGTTCATGTTTTTCACGACTAGCACACTGACCCATTCATCTGTAAGGTCTCATGCACAAACACCAGTATTATCACTGGCCCATGCATATGGCAAGGAGCGCAGTGCAAAACTTAAGGTAAGTTCTGGTTCTGTCCGTTTTGCAGCCTGGGCTCATTAGATGAAGAGAATGGGTGCATGGAGGCACAGGCAGGACACAGAGATGTCATCCATGTGTCATCTGTGTAGTTCAACCACAGACCAGATACGTGCGCATAGTTGTGTTCATCTCTCATACATATCCTATACACACCCCTCATACACAGTTCTACTGTACCTATTATCCAAATACTAGAAAACGCCTCTCAGACACATGCAGTGGTGCACCTCTCATATACAGCATATATTGTAGACCGCCAACCCATTACACATCCCATGCTCCAGCAGTTTACTTCTCATTCATAGTTCATACTGCACTTCTTATGCACATACTATAGCTCTCATCTCACCTCTCAGTTATATAGTCATGTGGCAATGAGAAGGGTGAGGGCTGATATATTCCCTATACATGGTTATAGATCATTGATGCAACTAATGAGGGTTTTTGCCGGCTAATTGCCCCTGCTCCTGTGCCAGCCTGAGTCTCAGTGCAGTAAACATAGTGGGAGTTGGGTTACTGTCCCCTGTCTGCTCCTGGCTGCTGCATTAATGAGCCCGCAGTGTCACTTACTCTTGGGTTTTTCTTGCAATTGTGACATTTTGAAATATTTATGAAGTTGGGATATTTTAAACAGGCAATCATTTGACCTTTTAGGGGAAAAACAAAGAATTATTTTAGGAATATATTTTGCCCAATAAATATGTATTTGGCAAATTCTGGGACATTGTGTCTCTGCGCACATTGATCTGGGTCCTCTGTGCTGCTAATTCATCTCACGCGGGCTGACGAGCAGTGACTGGGGAGTGAGAAGCTGGATGTCAGTATGGATGATACTATATATAGCGAGCTGGTATAGTTGCACTGATTCACTAAGCGCCATAATGAGTCATTACAGCCACTAATCTGGGTGTTCTTACCACAGATCTGCAGTATCATTACCTTCTCTTCACAGCGAAGTACAGAATCAAGTCACAAAATTTACAGAGGGAGACGTAGCATGCACGCACCACTGAAAGTCAATACAAATTGTTTGTTTTCTGCAGAATCCTTCGTTTTCTGGTCGCCTGTAATTATTCATTTTATCTGTACACGGGGGAAGATGTGGAATATATTCATTGCAAGCAGCTGGGCAGTGAAACAATTGTTCCCCTTGCTGCGACTATTAACATCCACGGGGTAATTTTCAGTCATTACAGATTACCGACTGATAGAAATTTACGAATGGGCTGGAAAATGTTTCTGCTCAAATGTATCTGAGAATTTCTTCTTTGTTTTTATTTCTTTTAATTCTTCTTATGATCTAAAGACAAGAAAGCAGGAAGATTATCTGTACCTCTTTTAAGGGGGGGATTCATACTACCGTTATTAATGTCCGTTGCTATCTTTCGTCAAAAGATGACAGCAACGGACTTTAAAGGGGATGTCCAGGATAAACTGATAATTAACCCCTAAACTAAACTCCCTCCCCCCACCTAACTTTTAATTTACTTCAATTTAAAAAATCTATAATTACCCATATCCAGTGGCGTAACTAGGAATGGCGGGGCTCCGTGGCAAACTTTTGACATGCCCCCCCCCCCCCCCCCGACACCGAAGACCTCGACCGACCCCATCCTACGTTTTCCTGCGCGTTCTATTATGCCCCATAGTGGCCCCTTCACACAGTATTACCCCCCATAGTGACCCCTGCACACAGTATTATGTCCCTTAGTGGCCCCTGCACACAGTATTATGTCCCTTAGTGGCCCATAGTGGCCCCTGCACACAGTATTATGTCCCACTGTGGACACCCATAATCAATTATTATACTCTGGGGTCTTTTCAGACCCCAGAGTATAATAATCGGAGACCCGGGGGAATAAAAACATAAAAAACTACTGTTTCTTACCTGTCCCCCGGCTCCTACGCTGTCTGCCTCCGCTGCCGTCCTTGTTCAATGACGTCGGACGTCACATGACCCGGGACGCAGGCCGGGTTCATGTGACGTCAGAAAGGACGTCAGGAAGGAGGCCTGGCCAGGATCGTGAAGAGGCAAGTAACAGTGTTTTTTATGTTTCTTACCTCTCCCGGGCCGCCAATCATTATACTCGGGGGTCCGAAAAGACCCCGGAGTATAATGATAGCAGTGGTAGCGGCTGTCACTGGGCCACTAATGTCCTGGGCCCTGTGGCAGCTGCCTCTGCTGCTATGGCGGTAGTTACGCCACTGCCCATATCCCTGGAGCGGTCTTGTGACCACCCCTGGGACACTTTCTGATAAACCGGTGATGTTCCATATTACCGCTTCCAAAACAGAAAATTACCATCACTCTCCCCCTCCTATCTCTATCAATACTTACCAAGCCTACCTGTGTCCGGGGAATGGCTCCTCCCTGTCTTCCTGTCTTCTAGCAGTGGGTGTAATAGGTTAGCTAGGGAGGCGGAGTGTGGGAGGGACTAGTAATGGGCGGGTTGCTAGTCTTTGTGATACAGGAAGGGTGGGAAGGGCTAGGCTTACTGAGACTGGAAGGGGTTAGGCTTAGGCCGGGTTCACACGGACTATTGTGGCTCGTCATTTGTTACGTACACGCCGCGGGATCTTTTGCGGGCCGTATACGCCCCCATTGTTTTCAATGGGAGTCGGTACCGTACACGCGGCGCTATTTTGCGGCTGCCACAAAATCACGGCCGCAAAATAGCGCCGCGTGTACGTACCAAATGACGAGCCACAATACTCCGTGTGAACCCGGCCTTAGAGAGACAGGGAGGGTTTTGTAAGGGAGTGAGAGAGGAGGGGGTTTGAGTGAGAGGGAACTAGTGTTAGCAGCTACACAGGAAGCTGCACTGCAGGAAGCTAACACCTAATAAACCAAGGGAGAGAATGCCAGCAGCTGCCAGAGACACCCAGAAATCACTCCAAACACGTTTAAAGGTATATGGGTGTACTCATTAAAGAAAAAAATAATAATAAATTCTGCCCGGAAAACCCCTTTAAACTGTCGCAAAGAGTGGTCACAGACTGATTCTGTGTCCGTTTCCATTGACACCAATGTAAACAACATAACGGAATCTATCAGCCATTATGTTTGTTTACTTTTGTAACGGAAGACAAAGTCACACTGGTATCAAATGGTTCGTGCCAGTAAACACTTTTAACCTGCATGTGTGGTCGTCTGTATTTTGCAGGTACACAAAAATATCATCATTCACTTCATTTTTGCTGTGATTTAGAGCAAAAAATGCAACACAGCTGCAATGTGTAATGATCCAAAGACACAGCTGTGGTTAGCTATGGAAGGACCTACAAGATATGAGCTCAAGACCTCATCACATGACTAGGTCATATTAGGTCCATAAGGCAAAGATAGAAAATTCAAGAATCCATTAAGGATAATGATATGAAGACTATACATATCAGTTTTATGTTTCTGAGCGCTGTATCAATGTAGGGTGTCAGGGGTCTACAATTGTTTATGGATTTGGGATCTATATCTACCCTAGAGTCTTGTGTCTGGGAGTGTGTTCTGAGGTCTATTTATTATATAGTCTGAATTCACATTTTTTTTTATTTTCTCTGAATTTATGCTGGGGTCTGGTTTATAGCCTGAGTGTTTATTCTGGAGTCTGGTCAGGAGTGCACCTCACACCGAGTGAGGTAAGCTTGCCACCTAAGGGGCCACCACTGAGTTGACTGGGGCATTTTTTATATCAGTGTTCCAATCCAGCAGTTCAAGTATTTCAGCTGAAAAACAGCCCAGGACACACCGGTTAACAAAGTGCTGAGTATGATCTATCTTGGGCTGCTTCTTAAAGGGAGTCTACCTTCTGCAGGTACAAAACAACACAGGAGCAGGATCCCAGCATGGTGGCGACAATGATCAGTAAAGGAGGAAGACTGAGAGGTGGTGAAGCAATTGCAGTTCTTTTATACTTCAGTGCTGCTTCAACAGTGTATAGAATGTTCAGCAGTAAAAGAATAATAGGGTGTAGGTGTGGGTGTACTCTGCAGTGCCCAGAGAGGCTAGCGGTGCATGGGGCTGTGCGCTTAAAATAAACCATAATGTTCAATCCACTCCTGCACCAGCAAGAATCCTTCCATGGTGTCCTGCTGACCTTTGTTTACATGGCAGCAACAATTACCTGCCGTCTATATTTAGCATGGTGTCTCATCTGTGTCTGTTCTTATTCTGGCATCTTGTCTGGGTCTGAATTTATTTTGGGGTCTGTTTGTTTTAGAATCTGTATTCATTAAGGGGTTTCACTTGGGCCTATATACTGGAGTCTCATCTGGGTTCTGTATTTATTCTGGCACCTGGTCTAAGGTCTGAATTTACTTCAAGGTCTGTATTCTAGGATCTGGACTGGTGGTCTGAATTTTTGGAGGATCTGTTTATTTTAGATTCAGGGGTCTATATTTATTTTGTGGTCCCTATTCTGAGGTCTATATATTTGAGACTGTACTTATTATACATACATTATTATACAGACTATTTAGATCCGAATCTGTAACAATCTCGTGGTGTGAGGAAGGAGTCATATGCCCCACTTGTGAATGTCCCAGATGTAACGATTGTAAAGTATGGTCACTAATTCAGTGTAAAGCCATGTCCCCAAGACATGTCTCACCCGGTATTTATGGGTAAAGGTAGCATTGCTATATATTATGGGCCTACAGTTTTTTTTTTTAAACTCGGTTTATTGAAGTTTGTACAGCAAGGTATAAAGTGCAAACAAGAAGTACAGTGGAAATATCAGAGAAATTACACTTAAAAAGCTGTACAGAAAGTACCAGCATTGAACAAACAAATTGAAAACAACCAAAACCATTTCTGCAATGTCCATAACAAATCTTGTAGAGTAAGATTTAAAAAAAAACAGGAAAAATCGTCTACATTTTCCAGTAAAAAAATCCTTTATTTGTTGCTCAAAACTCAGAACGTGTTTCAGGGACGAGAGACCCCTTTCATCCCTGAAACGCATTGTATGTTTTGTGCAACAAATAAAGGATTTTTTTTACTGGAAAGCGCAGACAACTTTATCTGTTATTTTTTTGGAGATCTTGGCCTTCCTACTCTACCATATTGGAACCTGTCTGGATCCTACAGCATCCCTATGCCTTGAGGTCCTGTTGCTTTCTATGGTATCTTCATATCTCAATACCTCTATAGCAGCTGTGAATGTTCACAATTCCCTAAAGTGAGAGCATATCATGACCACTGACGTCTATTCACATCACTGTTTTTGGATGCCTGTATTGTTGTGACATCTCACAACTACCCAAAGTGAGAGTACATCCAGACCACTCATCTCAGCTGTATCTGTGCGACTGCACTCTCTCCGGCTCACTTTTTTTTGCGTTAAAACTGTATTACGCTATGTGTCGCTCGGTGTTGTTGTTCTTCTTTCATCCCTCTATAATGTCCATAAAATAAGGATCTCAATGAAAAAGTGAAGAAAAAGTCCAATTACATGGAAAGTCAGACAGAAGATCCAGGAGAAGAAGTAGTAGACGTTTTAACCTGTACTGGACAAAAAGCGTAGAAAAGAAAACACAACAGTACAAAAACGAGCATGCAAAGTGCAGTATAGTCAATCACGATCATGCAATCTGGAATGGACCCAGAGGTATAATAGGCGGCAGGAGATAGGCAAGGTCATGGTAGCATTAAGGGGGTCATCCAATCTAGTTAATAAATGTGTTAATGGCTATATAAAAAGAAAGGTCAGTCTATAAAGTTAGTGGTGAGTTACACCAAAGACCCCAAACCTTATGGAATTTATTAGGGTAGCCCAGGCCTACATGTTTTTGCAAGTGCTGTATGACAGATCCATTCAATGAAGGTATGTATTATAGTCATATGCATGAGGCCATAAAATTTAGTTAAGGACTGCATATGATAAATTATGTATAAAGAATAAACTGCACCCTTGATACAACCACAATACACCCAGACTCAGCTGCTCTTCACCATCACTTTGCTTTCATTTATGTTGTATAGTACTGTTTGTGGAGACTCTCTTCTCAGTCTCCTGAGAAGCCATAAATTTTTTCTATTTCCTCTGAATTCTATTGCTTTCCCGCAGTCCCATAGTCTGGTGCACGTGCCTCTTCTGATCACAGGAAAACTCTTCCCAGCCAACAGCTAATTGACAACACACAAGCGATCAATGCCATATAGAAAGCAATTAAGAGTAATGCCAAGCTTTACTGGGATGGGAGTTGATCCATCTGTAAGGGCATATGGGGGCTTCCTGGAATCAAAGCTCAGGGCAGATGAGCGGCATGGGGAGGGAAGAACTAGGCTGAACATCAGGACCATCACATCACTTTTCATACTTGTATGGTAGTAGACATAGCATGTGCGTTTGCTCATAAAATTGCTCTGATATATGGGTAGCATGTTGCCTTGCAGAACTGGGGTCCTGGGTTGAATGTGACCAAGGATAACATCCATATGGTTCATATTTTCCCCTTGTTTGAGTGGCTTTGCTCCCAGTAGGTTAATTTATAATTTAGAATGTGAGTCCCTATGGGGCCAGTCATAAATGT
The DNA here is from genome assembly GCF_031893055.1 of Leptodactylus fuscus. NCBI lineage: Eukaryota > Metazoa > Chordata > Amphibia > Anura > Leptodactylidae > Leptodactylus > Leptodactylus fuscus. The sequence goes on from NC_134270.1 coordinate 66,268,538, forward strand.
CATTGAAGAATAAATAATAGCGCAATAGCGAGGAACAGATAGTGGTGATTGTAGATAGAGGCAAAACCTGGGGGCAGATTTACAGGAAAGAATTATATAAATTACCGGTACTTGTCCAGTCTTATCCCTCGTCCCTTATATCATGGGTTGACGACTTATTTGTATGTATACCTGAACTATACATAACTTAATCTTTGGTTTTGCTGTGAGGGATTAATCTGCAAGGTTTTTATTACAGTGTCCTACATTTTTTTTCCATTTGATTCCTTTTCTTAAATTTTACTTGCTTTTAATACATTTTATTTCCAATAAAGTTTGATGAGTTTTTCTAAACATTGCATCCTAGCATAATTTTTTGGTATAGGGGCATAGGTATCTCTTTAATGAGAGGTTTCTTAGCCGTGACATCACCCCTCGTCTTCTTCCTGGGACATTTGATGAATGTTTAATACATTGAATTCTCCATCCTTTAATTACTCCTGCGAGAAAAACTCTGGGATGGTGGAGAAGGCGCCAACCGCTGTGCAGATTCATATCCAGCTAATAGAACAAAATAATAGTCTGCACCCCAAGAGGAGACACGATGACAGATTAACTCTTCAATTGCCGCTCTTTGGTATGGCTTCATATGTCACATGATGTTAAATCTATCATACATTTGTGTCCCAGGCTAACCATTCCCACATTTCTAACCACACTTCAAAAGTAAAGTGACGTAGCAATGCAAAATTTATTTTTGTAGAAATTAAGACAAAAACTCCCAAGAATACCTGAACCCAACCCCCTGGTGTTCCCCTTTGCTGTCAATAAGCAGAAACTGAAAAGCGTGAGAAACTGTGAATATAAGTCTTTGAGAAAGTTGTAGAAACTTTATTTACAGAAAACTGGACAGGCGACATTTCCTTAAATAAATCTTTTAGATTTGCTGCTGTGTCTCTGAGATTCGCCTCAGCATGGAGCTTAGAATGTGAAGGTTTCCCCGTCTGTTATAAAGACTTCACTGCAGAAAGTTCATTATAATGCAGCATCCTTTCAGTAAAATAAAGGTGACAGGTTTCTTTAAGAGCTCAGCGGCGAATAGTGATAATTTGTTTCAGTAGAATATAAACGTAATACCCTGATGGGATTAAATGGTGACCCAGATGTTAAGTGGCTTCATGTGGATTCTTAGTGGAGTCCTGTCCCCGCTTCTCTGCTGTGCATTGGGCTGGAAAATCACAAGTGAAGGTTCTGCTTTTTGGCTGGAAATAATGACTTGGAGCTGGTTCCTGTTTCTCTTTGGATAACAGCCACTTGAGTGAAACCGACCGGTCCCAGGGCGATTCCATCACTGTGTGACCAAGTAACTGGTCTCCCTGCTGCATGACTTGGATGGAGACAAACTCTGCTGTGCGGCTAACTTCCATCAAATCCTACAACCCTGCGAAATCATACAATCTGACTGAGTTTATAGTGACCTTGTATAGGATAGGGCTCCATCACAGACTAAAAACAAACCAAGCTTTACTGTAAAAAAAGGGGTGACTATTCAACCGCAATGTGAATAATTTAGTTATCCCCCAGCCGTAAGATTAGGAGATGTGCTGACAAGCCTCATACCTCACTTGTGTAGACAGTACTGTGCCAGTGTGATAGATTATCATATAGATTAATGCAGCCAGTCTGGACGCTCACGTCTCAGTTTCTGACCCTTGTTTTATTAACCTGGTAGCGGTCGTCAGTTTTCAATGTACTGATTACTCATCATAGTCTACGGCTCATATTCCCTTTCACTAATAACCTCCTGAGTCTGCAGCGTCTAGTCAGGACAATGGCTGATAAAACAGAATTGTTCATGTAGTTTGACACCGCAGAAAATAATGATGAAAATATTGAGATGAACTGCAGATTTAATGACATCACAAGGAAATGACGAACTGGACGCTGTTCATTCAGTGTATCGCAGTTATCTGAATCTAAGCACGTAGTCTGGTCATAAATAGAATTATATGTTTATATAAGGGAATAGAAAATCCTTCAAATAATATAATGAGGAAATGTTAAACCTTAGTTGAAGATGGTGGTTTCTTCTGGAGCCTAAACCTTGACCACAGGCTGGCTGTTTGTTATTCTTATATTCCTCTTGTACATGGAATAGAAATGCTGAGGTGACCTGCATGTGACCATTTCTTTGGCTACTTAGTGTAGGACCATAATATAATGCATGTGGACGACTTTATAATGTGACCACACGTTTATCATAGTACACAATAACGTCTAGTACATTGCCCATCTCCGACACCATTCCCTGCAGCTCTGTTGCTTCCAGGGCTTTCTGTCTTGCCATAAGATTTTCTATCCCGAAGTAAAGGAAAATCCATTTCCAACTGATAAATCTTTACTTTTGTAGTTTAGTGTGCCTTTACCTCCCCCTTCCCATTGTGAGAATGCCACATTTTGCGGACACTGCCCATTGTTGACTCTTCTTCCTATATAGATATAAGTGGCCGCGGTATCTCCAGCATTCTCGTCATCCTGCTAATATGCCAAAGAAAGAGGGAAGTGGAGCGGGTTCCCATGGAAACTGAGGACCCTCATTGACTGGAACCATGTAGGTCACTTAAATGTTTAAGAAAAAATAAAGCTGAAATGGCGCAGAAATGTCAGAGATGAATATTGTAATGAAGAAATGACATCTGTTTACTGGGACAATGATCGGATCACCATCTCTTAAAGCGGCCCCACAGCATCTGTCAGAGATTGTGGGGACATAGAGTCTGATGAGGTCTACAGCTCGATTGGGTGACATTTGTCTTCCACCTTATGCCCAGGAAGAACCATACAGGGATAATAATCTTCAGATTGTTGCGGGCAATCTCAGCTCATTTTCTGTACTGGTACTAGATACGCTCTTGTGTATGTGGCATGAAGGTGAGAATGAGGGATTGATAGCTGCCAGTCCCTTAGTTTTGCCGTCTTGTCTCCATCATCATATCTAATAGAGTCAGTATCCAATCAACTACAGAACACTGCAGGGGACATTGTGCCGAGCACCACCATGCCATAAGATAACACAATAGGTGCACCATTTCCTTGAAAAAGTTTGTAGAATGTGGCTCAAGTGCAATGGGAATATTTTCAGGATCAAAAACCTGGATCTTATACATTGCATTGCATGTTAAAAAAAAAAGTATTATTTCAAGGAAATGGTGCATATATTGGACTATCTAAAAGTATAATGGAGCTCAGAATAAGATCTCTTAGGGTGCATTCACACTGAGTAAACGCTAGCTTATTCTGAACGTAAAACACGTTCAGAATAAGCGGCGTCTAAAGCAGCTCCATTCATTTCTATGGGAGCGGGGATACGAGTGCTCCCCATAGAAATGAATGGGCTGCTTCTTTCACTCCGTGCAGTCCCATTGAAGTGAATGGGGAGTGCCGGCGTGTACGCTCCGGCATGAGCAGAGCTTGCCGTATACGCCGGCACTCCCCATTCACTTCAATGGGACTGCACGGAGTGAAAGAAGCAGCCCATTCATTTCTATGGGGAGCGCTCGTATCCCCGCTCCCATAGAAATGAATGGAGCTGCTTTAGACGCCGCTTATTCTGAACGTGTTTTACGTTCAGAATAAGCTAGCGTTTACTCAGTGTGAATTCACCCTTAAAATGCACAACGGCTGGTTTTCTAGAAAGTTTCTTGGTGGAAGACTCCCTTTAAGGTTGCTATGGCAGATTTCCCATAAGGGTACACACATCTGAGGCTTTGTTGTCCGCAATCGCCACTGACGAATAATCTTGTCTGAGGATATGCATCCTAGGTGACAACCATAAATGTACTAATGTGCACAGCATCCTTTCCTTCTAGTCATCTTTAGAAGATAAAGATACAGATAAGATAAAGATGCCACAACAAAACTGGAAATAGAAGAGAGAAATGCGGATTTTCTTGAGAGTGCTGGTAATGAGCTGGGAAGGCTGAGATTCTGTGTACAGTCAGATTAATTGCACTTCTCCAGTGTCCCGAGTAGCAGGCGTCTCACACTTGTTGTACATGTTGTTCTTGTATGAGAGTCACACTTACTTACTTGTAGGATTTTCTGCTTAATGCGGCTTCTCATCCATTAAGACTTCCAGTCTCATAGAATGTCATGGTGAAATACTGTGCTTATTATTTTATCCACAATTGTAGAGGTTACTAAGAAACCACTTGAATAAACTATTTAATCCTCCATTCCTATTTTGTGGTAGCAGGGGGCCGAAGGAGGAACAGTCTAGTGCATTCTATTTAACCCCATTGGGCTTCCCCACTGGGATGAGGCTGAAGTTTTTGATTACATATGCAGAGTGAAAATCCAGCCAAATATTAGCCTTGTAATTTTCAATACTGTGTTCTTAATATGAGACTCCATAAAGCAGCAGCAGCGTATCCCGAGTGGGAAGTATTTGTTGCAGGACGCTGTGCTTCCCATATTCTACACAGAAAATTCATCAGCACAGTCAGTAAATTTTTAGTAAAGACCCTTTTACATGAGCTGATGATCAGGTGAATGAACACTTGTTCCCATCCAATGCCCCATGTAAATATACCCACAGTCAGGCAACAAATGCGTATAGGAGCTGATTTGCATTTTTTGTCAGTCACATGACTGCATGGTAAGCATTTTCCATTTCACCTTCTAGCAACAGCTCCTGAAAAACGGTCCACACATGGATGTCATCTGTGTGCGGGCTAGAATTTTCATAGACCCATTGACTTAAATAAGTGTGTTCTGTTGTAAAAATGGAGAAAACTAGTGCATGTTTCCGTACTATAAAAATGGACACTTGAGTACACTTACCTGGTTGTGTGGGTCCGTGCATTGACTATGGAGAAGATAAACAGCACAACACAGAAATGACTGACGTGGAATGAGGCCTAGATCATGGACTGGAGTGCAGTATATTGTGGAGTCTTGCTGTTTGATAGGATACTCCTCACTGGCACACGGCTTTGAATGTGTATATCATTGAACCAAATGCATTCACATATTACTCTATAGACATCATACAGTACCTGTCCCTAGTCACAGTACACAAGCTGCTCAGGACAGTCGGGAAGATGTGCTGTTTGGGCATAAGTAGATTTGTAGATGGTCCCTGAGCAACACTGGGGCTCCAAGCATTTCATGGTTTGAAGGACTGGAGAAAGCAGGTACAACACAGACAGGGTTCTGCATTGGATTTATGTTGTAGTTCATTGAGCTGTGCAGAGATTAAATAGATGAAAGTTCACAACCAAGTCTTTTATAAATCAATCACTGACTCACTCCGGGGTTCAGAAATGATCTGGAATATTTAAGAAACAGATGGTGTATGGTTTCCGTGTGGTGGAAGCCTGTTCTTGTGACTTTATGATGCTGCTCACTGGAAATTCTGCAAAGACACCTAGAAATGTATTAATGGGCTCACATACTAAATAATTTACCGTATATATGATTCTTGCAAAGGGAGCGGCGGCTTCCTCTGTGCCTTTTTGTAGGCTGAGTCCACATGTTGTGGAAAAGTTGTGTTCTTTGCTGTACATCTTGCTGCCTTTTTTTGAGCCAAAGCCAGAAGTAGATTTAGGCTAAGGCCCCACAGGACGTCCTGCAGCAAAAAAGCACTGCGGGAAAAACTGCGGCAGCAACACATCGCGGTTCTTCCCGCAGCGCTTTAGACAAAAAGTTTGTTGAGTTTTCCTCTGCAGACTTTCCCTTACATTTTTACCTATGAGGAAACCGCTGGCATTTCCATAGATATAATTGACATGCTGCAATTTTCAAAACTGCGCTAATTTTGGAAATTGCGGTGTGTCTGCATGCCGGTTTTTACCGCAATGTGGCCATAGGATTCACTAGAATCCCATTGACTTTGCCCTTACTGTAAAACGCCATGATTATTCTCACGCCATTTCCTCCATGGGCAAATCGCGGCGTTTCCATCCCAACATTTTAAAAAATGTGTGTCCTTAGGACAAAACACTTAATAAATTCATGTGTATGCCCTTAGCCTTAGGCCCCACATTGCGAACCGCAGATTTTTTGTTGCAGATTTTGCTGGGGTTTTTTAGCCAAAGCCAAGAGTGGTCACAAAAGGAATGGGAAATATATAGAAAGTACTTAGATTTCTATCTTCTGCTCAATCCACTTCTGACTTTGGCTCATAAAAACTGCAACAAAAAAAAGCTGCATTTCCTCAGACTTTGGCTTTGTATTTTTCTGCAATGTGTAGATGGGATTCGCTAGACTGTAGACTGCAGTGACTGTGGGGCTTCGGCCTAAAGGGCAATTTTTCAATGGGGCCTTTCTGCAGAAACCTTCCACACAAGTGACATCACCGCTCATGATAAATGCTTGTGACTGGGTTATATTGATGGATGAAGAGTTTTCCTCCGACAATTACTACTCCAGTCACACATGGCTCTGTCACGGCCTTTATAAACTTCTGTCTGTAATCACACATCATGCACAAATCCTGCCACAAAAGTGGCTTTCCCTGACAATATTTGGGGTGGAAAGAGAGATTGATTTCTTCTCCCTTCTAAATTGCTTATTGGATTATTGATTTAAGTTTTAGCGGTGGTTTCTGGAGCCCTTTTTCAGCAGTGAAATGTGGAGAGCTGGCGGAGCGTCTGCACTTTATCCCTTCATCCTCAGCTTCCACTGCAATTATAAATCAGTCTGGAAGCAGCAGCCAATCAGAACAGCCCATGGAGCGGCACCTGGAAACTTTGTATCTCTCTACAAGAGCGATCATCTGCTTCAGTGCACACCGATATCAGCAAACACACCCAGCGGCTGCGCTGCGGCTCAACCAGACAGGTTCTTGTGTGCTCCCTGGAAGAAATGACATCCCCTTCTGTCAGAGTCCTTCTCCCTGCTTGAAGTGAAGTTCAATACAAGCCCAGAGAGAGACTTAAAGGAACCGTTAACCTCTTACAATCCTTCACCTATATATGAGGAAATTGTATTTACAGAAGTTTCTTGGTATAAGCATGTCAACTTTTACAAGTGGCAAAATGTAACGGTGTATGAATGTCAGCAGAGCACAGAGCAGAGATTTCTATGAGAAAATTTAGGCCGGGTTCACACGGAGTGTTCTGGCTCAGCATTTGGTACATAGACGCCGCGGGAGGATTTGCGGGCCGTATGCGCTCCCATTGTTTTCAATGGGAGCCGGTACCATACATGCGGCGCTATTTTGCAGCCGTGATTTTGCGGCGGCCGCAAAATAGCGCCGCGTGTACGGTACCGGCTCCCATTGAAAATAATGGGAGCGTATACGGCCCGCAAATCCTCCCACGGCGTCTACGTACCAAATGACGAGCCAGAATACTACATGTGAACCCAGCCTTAGAGTTGGGCAGCACGGTGGCTCAGTGGTTAGCACTACAGCCTTGCAGCGCTGGAGTCTTGGGTTCAAATCCAACAAAGGACAACATCTGCAAGGAGTTTGTATGTTCTCCCTGTGTTTGCATGGGTTTCCTCCCACACTCCAAAAATATACTGATAGGCAAGGAAAAAATAACAAGTCATACTGAACCTTTTCCCAAAGTCCTATTCATCGTTCTGCTTAGCTCCTCCTTGTGTGTACCATGTTACGTACAGAGTATAAATATATGCACAGTAACAATATTTTGCATGTGACAAGTTCCCTTTAAAGCATGAAAGAGGAGATTTCAACTGTATATAAATATCCCATTACCGACTGTGTTTTCAACCAGTGATATCTCTATAAATCATACAGGTAAAATTGAATCCTATTTCATATGAAGTTTTATATTGTCTGTAGCCATTTGAAATGACCCTCCCCCACTCTCATTTTCTATTAATTTCACACAGCCCCTACACTGCACAATGAGAAGCAGGGAACAGCTCTCAGTAGAGTAGCAAGCGAAAGGGTGAAAAAATGCAGGATTTCACAGAAAGGAGCCAAATATTGTTAATAAAGTATATTACATAATACAAAAATCAAATGTCTGAAAGTTAAGTTGCGCTTCAATGTGAATGTGAATGTCTTGATTCTCATCAGATGTTATTGGAAAGAAGACTTGGGCATGTTGGACTTCAACATGCTGATCCGTGCCACTCTGCCCCTCTCCCTACTGTGCACATATGCTGAATGAGCATTCAGCTGACTGTTATCTGGGGTGCATGGTCATCTTAAGGCTAAGGCCCCACGTAGTGGGCCACAGCGAAAAAGCACTATGAAAAAACAGTGGCAGAAATACATTGTGGTTTTTCTCGCAGTGCTTTTTCTACCACTGTGGTTTTCTCTCTGCTTCAATTATATCTATAGGTATAACTGACATGCTGCGATTTCTAAAACCACAACGGTTTTGGAAACTGCAGTATTTACACTGTACGTATTTTTCTGCAATGAGTGGATGAGGCCTCGGCCTAAAGCAATTGACTAAGAACTGTTAATGTAATTACTTGTCCCTGGTTATTCCAGCCAATGGACGTGGGGGTTCTGATGTGTGGTTGGGAAAGATGGGTGTCTTGCACCGTACATATGGTGTCACCAGGTGGTGGCGTGAGTGTACCTAGTGCTGGTGTGCACACATGTATGGATCCAGCCACATTCTCCGCATTGGTCCCTATTTGTTTTGTTATGGTCACCTCTTTATGAATGAAGCCTTGTCCATGTTATCATTTAGTATATTTTTCACTATTTCTGTGGCCATTAGTGTACTAGTTTATCTTTATCATAAAATTAATGTTTTTTTTTTATACTAGGTACTGTTATTTTTTATATTTCATTATTTATATTCTGGAGTATATGGTTCATATTGCACTATTTACTTTTGTATCGTCCTATTTTTTAATATATTATTTTTTGAAGATATTTTTTGGTTCACTCTTCTTGTACTGGTGGTATATTTATTAGGTAGATTTATTGATTAGCGTATTATTTATTTGTATATTTATTTATTAGCTTTTTGATACATTTTCCCACAAACATTATATAATTATTATTACTTATTGTTATTTATTTCTTGTTACTAATATGTAGTTATTTTTAGTGTCTGTACATATCCAGCAACCATGTTGCCTTCCCTAGTATGTGTTTCCCCATAGACGAGGTAGACTGTATTTTATATTATCTTGTCTATGTGGTATTTCTGTGTTCTGATCATTGTTTATTGAGCATTCAGCTGACAGATATCTGCGGTGAACCGTGACCTTAAAGGGGTTGTCCGGGGACTGCTTAATTTACTTGTCTTAGGTTATTACAGCCAATAGACCAAGGGTTTCTTGCCACATCCAGGGACACTCCATCCCCTCTTTCAACAATCTGACATAATTTCTTGTGAGATCAGTGGAGGAGGGGGAAGAGCAGCCCAGGAGGGCTGAAGGACTCTTCAGATCATATTACCCAGGGGTCATGACAGGCCAGAACACCCAAATCCTTTGGCTGCAATAACCTGGGACAGGTAAGTAATTTAACAGTCCCTGGACAACCCCTTTTAGTCTGTACCTTAAACAAATGATCATATGTGTTTATTCTTCACAGTGATGTAATCCACTTATTTTATCTTACAATTTCATCCACATCATGAAGTTGACTTCTTACGCTAGGTTCACACCTGCGTTCTACTCTCCGTTCTGTGCTTTCCATCTTCTGCATGCCAGAAGACGGAAAGCACAGACCGGGTCCGGCCGTGAGCGGCGGTGAGCGTTTTATGCTCTCCGCCGTGAAACCATTTTTTTTTAAATCCGGACACAGAGTACTGCATGTCCGACTCTGTGTCCGGATTAAAAAACCCGGTTTTGCGGCGGAGAGCGCAAAACGCTCACCGCCGCACACGGCCGGACATCTTTCTCACCCATTCAAATGAATAGGTGAGAAAGTCTCCTGCAGGTTTCCGTCTCCTGCTCTGTTTTATGCAGGAAACGGAAACCTGAAGTACGGAGTGGAGAACGCAGATGTGAACGAGCCCTGAGTCAAATAAAGTGCCACAAGATAGACTTAATGACAATGAAGGAGTGTCCCTGAGACCTGAGAGGGCATATTTAGAAAAATATAGCAAGTCAATACCTGGGAGAATTAAGAAGCTGATCAGTTTAGTCAGACTTCAAGTAGTGAGAGCTGTGCACAGTGAGCCCCATGTCGCTGAGAGTCTAGAGCAGGGGTAGGGAACGTACGGCTCTCCAGCTGTTGCAAAACTACAACTCCCAGCATGCATACTGGCTCTGCTGTTCTTGGAACTCCCATGGAAGTGAGTGGAGCATGTTGGGAGTTGTAGTTTCACAGCAGCTGGAGAGCCGAAGGTTCCCTACCCCTGGTCTAGAGCCACAGTCAGTAATGAGGGGAGGCTGCTGTCACATTCATTGGGTTGACTGCTCTCTACAATAGATGAATTTTGTACCTGAACGGCCTCGAGCTGGAGCGCTTAGCTGCACTGTGGTAACAGTGAATGTTAGCCATTCATAATATATCAGCCGATGCTGACGCTGTATACGTGTAATCAATAATGTATAATGGTATCTTGGAGAGAGCTTGTTCTAAATCCTCTATTATGTAACCAATCTGTGTCGTTATAAGCAGCAGAGATCACATTTATAAAACAGATGCAGTAAGCACAAAACAAGCAAATCCCTGATCACAATTGCTGAGCAGAATCGCAACAATCCCGTGACTGGAAGGCAATAGAAGTGAAATGTAGGATGCAGAGGTTGGGGGACTGTGACCTGTACAGATCGCGGTGACCGCTCTATTAACTGTAGCAGAGGTAACAAGGTCTGACGTTCCTTCTTATCTAACAGACATGCTCCAGCAGCTCTCTAATGACAATTGGCCTTGTGGGTGGTAATAACCATTGAGAGGCTGCCACCGATGCCCTTGAAATGGCCAAGCTCAGCATTAAGAATTGTAATCAGGTAATAAAACTGTGTTATCATCTCCTAATTAGACAAGGTAATTAAAGTAGTAGGACAACCCACCCGCTACAAGACAAGGCCTCTATCTGTCTTCATCTCTGCCATGTCTAGACTGATGTAACCAGTGGACCACCATACAAGAGCCGTGAGCTGTCATCTTGAGATATAGTCACTGTGACTGTATAGGAATGTATATATTGCATGATAGGAGCAATAACTGTAAATCCCGGGTTGCCCAGTCTGATGTATATGCGTTATATGTCCCTATCTTATGAGTCATTTCAGCTGCTGTGACATCATTACTGTCGGTGACATTCCCTCCACTCAGATTAGTGAAGAAGAGTGTCAGGCATTAGTGATGTCATAGAAAATGATCAGCTCAGCACTATCCTGCTTTGTGAGGTCTTCTAGTATTTATGCCATGGATTGCCTCTGCTTGTTCTATAATCAGTATTAGTTTGCTCATGGTTGTGTGTAATTATTCTTGACAGGATCAGGGCCTGTTTGACATTAGGACCTGGGACTTTATTATCTTCGTTAAGCTTTCCTTTCATCCTCCCTTGACTATGCCCTTTAAGTGAATTTATTCCTCTTATTTTTCTCTGATCTCTCGATCGCCACCAATTTAACAATCCAGAGTTGAATGCCCGGTTGAGTCCTCTGTCCAGCAGATTTTACTGTAGAGCATTATGTTAATGACAGTCTGGGATTGTGCAGATCTGGGTTAGGCATTCTCTTGGATTTGCAGAGCTGTACAGAGGTCTAAATATCATCACTTTACTATACTTCTATTATCGGATCTTTAGGATTCACCTGGTTACGAGTAGTTCTCCAGTAATGTCCAGTTTTTAGGTATTATTTTGTGATAAAGAGCTGTTCATATTATGTTAGTGTTGGTTGCTTTATTTTTGCTAAATTCACTATCTAATGGTTTGATAAAAAATTGGTAACATGCAATCCGGAGAAACTGGACAGGTGGCAGCTTGCCAGCGGTCTGCTTTACAACTCATTCATTTGAATGGCTTGTAAAGCAAACTGCCAGTGTCCGTGTGCGGCCTCTCCGCCTGGATAACCTTTTTTTTGCACTGACAATCTGGTGGGGCCAGGTTTACCATAGATATACCATTTTGGGGAATGTCTATTGTTTAGATCACTTTTTTAGTTTTTTAAAATCAGAGGCGAAACTGTGAAAAAAAAATGGCGGTTTGGCACTTTTGATTTTGATGTTCACTGTACAGGAAAAATATTTTATAAGTAGACCGGGCAGTGTTGGACATAGTGGTAACTAATATGTGTATTTATCACAGTAATTTTCTACTTTCGTATGTATTCTAGGGAAAGGAGGTGATTTATAACTTTTTTTTTTATTTTTTTCGATTTTTTTTTTTTTTTTTAACTTTTTTTTTTTAAACTATTTTTATTAGCCCCCACCTAGGGGGCTTAAACCTGCAATAATTTGTATTGCTGTCTATGGAAGATTTTGTACATTACTATCGCAGCTGGTCATAGACTAGCCGCGATAGTAGTATTGCTATGACAGGCCTGAGAGGCTTCAGTAGGCTCCCGGCTGTCACCGGAACAGGTTGGCTCCTGCGAACTCGCCATGTAGGAGCCGGCCTGCAACTTTAAAGGTATAGGGCCACTTTGTGGACGGGAGTGGGGTTAAGTTTTAATGTCTGGAATCAGAGTACATTCTGATTGCGGGCATTAGCATCGGGCCTCCGCGTATAGCAGAGATCCGGTTACTATGTCGACCGCTCTGCAGCAGAGTGGTCGCCATTAGCTTTGCATACTCGGCGGATGCTGTGGAGGCCGGGGCTGCAGCATCGCTCCACTCCTGCCGATGCAGGAAGCCAGCGGCGGCAGGAAGGTTGCGATCCCGCTCCTCCACCCCCTGCCCCACCATATACCCGACGTATAAGACGACCCCCAACTTTTCAGAATAGTTTTGGGGGTTAAAAAGTTGTCTTATACGCCGGAAAATATGGTACCTAAATTGTTATGGAAGTAGATGTGCAACAAGCTATGCATTTTATTATCTGTACAATCATATACAATATTATTTGATAGATATTACAATTCTATGATATTTAATCATTTTATTTTGAAGCCAGAGATAGAGTAAGTACATTTATACTGCTCCTGCCTGACCCCCAAAACTGACCCTCAACTCCGACAACATGTCTCGGTTAACCATAATGTGTAATTCTATGGATAACATGACAAGAACATCTGGTTTGGAGGGCACCATTATCTGGTTCTATGTAGGTCTGAGGTGATGTAGTTCTCTGATGATTTTTATCTTACTATGTAGTCATCCGGACAGGTATCATTCTGGGATGAGGACATCTTTTATGTGCGCCGTGGAATCTGTTAGGATCGCTTGGCTCTTCAGGTGTCATGGAGATCTGACTCTTGCTATTTTCTGTGATGCCTTCCTGGTTTTGTGCTCTCTGCTCAGCGCAGCTCTTTCTGAGAGGGTTTTCTCCTATTTAATATCTGTCTTGTAATGTAATTTCTCCTTTTCCCTTAGCGGCCGTCCGACCTTCTAAAGAGGGATCGCATGTCACAGGGAATCGGCTATCAGCTCGAGAAATGGAAGACAAATTAGGAATGGATATTAATAGCTGAATTAAATATTTATATGACCTTGTTTCATGTGGACTCTGGTTACAGCAGGTTAAAAAGCATTTTCTTCTGTTCTGAAGGGTTCTCTTCTTCCTGCCTTTTGAAGGCTTAATGCTGATCTCAAGTAAGTACAGAAGATAAAACTACATTAGTGTTCAGTAATGAGCTTATGGAGGTGACAAGACTTGATTAAAATGAGAGCAATCTCTTTCCTTAGGAATGTTTGCCAGCAAACGTGTTCTGTACCCTTCACTTAGACGTGGCCAGTGGCATGCTGATGGCATTGTCTCTGATTTATGGGCTATAAGTTTGCACTGCCCACATCTGTGAACCTGCAGAATTCTTCTGTGCGACTCATTATTTGCACTTGCTGTGTATTCAGCTCATTCATCTGCCGTAGATGAAGAACATATTCAGCCCTGATTAAACTTGCTTGGTGGTGAAGTCCTCCACATGGCCCTATAAGCACTGCTAATAGGGTCATGGCTACATGAAGTAATGATGTCCGCATCATTTTAATAATTCCACCAATTCTTTTTGCCTTATATTGCATTCTAAAGACTGCAGTCTGTGTCTGCTAATAATAAAAATTCTGAGATACCAGATTATGCTATTAGGTTTGCTGAACAATCATGCATTGAACTTTAAGGAGATCATGATGGCCTAGCAGCACTGGAGTCCTGGATTTAAATCCAGCCAAGGACAACATTTACAAGGAGTTTGTATGTTCTCCGTGGGTTTGCTCTGCATATTCCGGTTTTCTCTCCCACTCCAAAGACATACTGATTCCAGTTTGTTGTGTCTTCTGTTCACTTTAGCAGAAAATAGGCTACACCAGTCCAATATTGAAAAACTGGAATGTTTTTAGAATTCATTTGAGTTTTCAGCATTAGGCTACGTAAATTGTCAGGATTGTAAGAAGTCTTGCAGAATTAAATAGGGCACAGTAGGGGAAAGTACAGGTCAGGCTCTATCCTCTCTTCCACAAGTGAAGACTTGAAAGTTTTGTTGTTCATCTTTCTTAAAGGCCCTTTGATATGGGCAACGGAGAATTAACGTTTTCTTTAAAAGGACTTGTTTTATCGTTGATCAGCGCTCATGAATTGCAGGAGTCTAAGGAGTAACCACTATTGGGATGTGGGAGATGGACCCCATTTCTATCTCTCACTCTGTACTGGGGAGGATATACTTTATTCATTAAGTAAACACTGGGCACTTGATATAGATTGGGATTTCCTGCCTTCAACTGACAAATTGTTAAACTCCAGTTGATAGAAGAAATTTTGGAGGCTTCACAAATCGTTGTGATCTGGCCACCGCTCACTCCACAGTGTAAATGCAGTTGCCTAGGGCCTATTTTAAGGTCTAAGGCGAAGTGTGAGGATTTCGTTCTCCCCAAATATCCAGAAGAACGTTTCAAATGTATCACCCTTTTGCAGCAGTCAAAATCCATTTTTTCTAATAAAAGTCTTCCTCGGCCGCCATCTGTTGTGTCGTTTGCAATGAACTAAATCATGTAAAAAACTGAAAGAGATTAGTGGAAATGAAAGTATAGATTGTGGATTACTGCTGGGAATGGAGAAAATAGAGAGGAGACTTAGAGAAATGATTAGAAAAATATTCTCTCTCATTTAGCGGCATATGGGGCTGATAATGCAGAATAAATACGACGGAAATCTCCGCTTCATAATAACTAGAAACTTTCTCCATCAATTTGATTTCACTAAGCAGCACTTATCTTCCAGAAGGTGCATCTTCCTAATCTCATGCAGAGCGCAAGGACAATGCCACAGCTGTCGCTGGCCGACCTCAAGGTGAAGCCTTTCATGTCTCCCATCCTTCCCTAGGACACAGTCACTCAATTTCTCCTGATCCTGCATATTTACTTACATTTTGGGGAAATAATTCTTAACATTCAGTAAATACATGGACGAAGCTTTCGATTTCTTTCTATCCTCACACTATTCCATATACCTCCATATAAACAGTATGAACCCCAATAGAACCAGCATACCATAATATAATAAGCATACCTCCATATAACTACTATATCTCAGTATACCTCCATATGATGTACCCCACATAGTAGCTATAATCCTACTAATATTATAAGTGTGAAAGTTTGTGTGTTTGGATGTTTGTGAGTTTGGATGTTTGTTCCTCAATCACGCTAAAACGCCTGGACGGATTTGCGTGCAATTTTCCACAAACATAGTTTTCCCTTAGGATTCAGTCACAGGCTACTTTAGGTGCCACTAAACAACATGGCTTCCTAGCAGGAGACTCACAAAAGCAGGACTCCTAGCCCCAGCTATAGACTCACACACACTGCCTGGCATTTCCTGCCTCAACCTGCCTGCACACTCCTTACTGTCACCTCAGGAGTAGCCCTCACTCTACTCACTCACATTTACATATAGCTTTCCACTACACATCACATTGTCTGTATCACTACATACACAATACAACACATCACATTGTCTGTATCACTACATACACAATACAACACATCACATTGTCTGTATCACTACATACACAATACAACAC
The DNA here is from genome assembly GCF_031893055.1 of Leptodactylus fuscus. Classification (NCBI taxonomy): domain Eukaryota; kingdom Metazoa; phylum Chordata; class Amphibia; order Anura; family Leptodactylidae; genus Leptodactylus; species Leptodactylus fuscus. Next base: position 66,284,597 of record NC_134270.1, read on the forward strand.
ATCACATTGTCTGTATCACTACATACACAATACAACACATCACATTGTCTGTATCACGACATACACAATACAACACATCACATTGTCTGTATCACGACATACACAATACAACACATCACATTGTCTGTATCACGACATACACAATACAACACATCACATTGTCTGTATCACGACATACACAATACAACACATCGCATTGTCTGTATCACGACATACACAATACAACACATCACATTGTCTGTATCACGACATACACAATACAACACATCACATTGTCTGTATCACTACATACACAATACAACACATCACATTGTCTGTATCACTACATACACAATATAACACATCACATCAAATTTGCTAGCCCACCAAACTTTTTAAAGCACTTTTACAGTTTCACATGTCTGTGTCCGCCCAATTCTCAAATCACCACAGACAAAGTCGCGGGTAAAAGCTAGTAGCTTTATATAACCCGCACAGCTCCATATAACCAGTCTGACTTGATATAGCCAGTAAAGCTGTGTATAACCAGTGCATTTTAAGTACACTGTGACTTGACACTCATTGGATTTTGTTTTTGTCGTCTGTGTTATCACAAAGCATTGTGTTATCTGTGTAATGTTAAACTTGTAATATTATATAGACAGTACATTTCCATATAACCAATATACCTTCATACAGTCTGTCTACCTCCAAATAACCTCATACACCTGTATATAATTAGTATACATCTCATACAACCAGTGCAGATATACTGTATATACAGGAGCATATTGCTATTAATGGGGACACATGTAAAAGGATGTTTATCCCCTCTCCGCCCAATACATTTTTTTAGTTTACATTCCCTCTTTATCAAACCTCCATTTTATGTCAAAAAATCACCTTTATTGGCCTCTTTACAGTCCTCTTTACTTGACTCTACAGTATATTACTCACTTTACTGGTCCCCTTACATTATATTGCTTCTTTTCTCAGCCCTCATACATAATATCAGCCCCCTTTGTGACTCCCACAGGGTATATTGCCCCTTTTTTTTAGCCTCCTTACAATATACTGCCTACTTTTTTTTGGCCCCACACATAATAGTGTCCCCTTTTTTTTTTGGCTCCACAGATAATACTGCCCATACAAATAATATTCTCCCTTTTTTTGCTTCCCACCGCACAGTGACACATTAGGCTGATACCTATTACATTATTCCATCAGCCATCCCCACTCCTGATCAGTCCCATTCTGCTTTGGCCTTCAAGGGGAACTGCACATCAACATGGATCACTAGTGGAATAGTTACATTTCTGATTTATTCCACAGTCCCCCCGTTTTATCATTTCCACAACTTCAGTCAAAATTCTCACTCTCTTCCCAGAAGATGTGCAGATACATTAAACCTAGGGACTTTCTGTTATCTAAACCTTCTACCACTTCCTCTACCCCAGAAGTTCTAGGGGATTTCCTACAAAGCCCTTTGGCTCCGAAATCTAGAGGTGTGAAACCTCCATACCTCTTACAAGCCAACGATCACCAATTTGCTAAATCTCCTCTCCTCTTGAAGTGGGAGTCTGATTTTGCTGGTTGTTTTGGCATTTTGGACTCGAGTAGTGCCTTGACCTGGCTTACAAATCTACTTCTTGTGTCTCTCAATGGGAACAATGTCATAAATTCCTCTTATGTTGGTATTACGTTGATGGAGAGGTTGTGGCCATATTGGATCATTTTTACCTATCTTTTGGAGCTGTGCGCGCGTCGCTCCATTCTGGCACACCACCCTCAATGCTCTCATCGAATACACACACTGCAATATCATGCATGCATATATCTGCCCCCTTGGCTCTCCTTTTGCTTGGTATCCATAAGATCTCCCCTCCATCTCGTACAATTATCTGCCATTTCCTCCATGTAGCCCAGTTACTAATTGCACGCCACTGGAAATCCTCTCATATATTGTCCCTTACTGAACCCTTTTATCTATCTACGAATTTCATGCAAGAACATATGATTGCTTGTCAGAAGGGTAAGCTCAAAGACTTTTATTTCCATTGGTCCTCCTGGCTGCCATATCATCCAATTCCGGGTTCCTAACAAAATTGTCCTGACTCCCTGGGCTTACGCCATTCATGCACTCTTAGACTGCTTTCAGATGGAGTAACGGTTCACTCATATTGACACGTAAACATGTGTCAGAGTGAGCGCTGTAAAACAGAATCCCATTGACTTCAATGGGTGCCGTCTTACATGCGCTACACATTGAAATCAATTGGAGGCTTTTTAACCCATTGATTTCAACGTGTAGCGCACGTAAGACGGCACCTATTGAATTCAATGGGATTCTGTTTTACAGCGCTCACTCTGGCTCATTCTGTTTACGTGTCAGAATGAGCGTAGCGTTACTCCGTGTGAAAGCAGCCTTAGGGAGCCTTCATTCTGAACGTAAACTCGATCAGAGTGAGTGGCATTAAAACAGATACCATTGTTTTCTATAGGTGCTGGCATACACGCTCTCCCCATTGAAATCAGTGGGAGGCTTTTTTACCTATTGCTTTCAATGCGATACGCGTGTATGCCGGCACTCCATTCTGCAGGTTTCCGTTTCCTGCACAAAACGGGGCAGGAGACTGAACCTGCCGACATGTTTCAATCCCATTCATTTGAATGGGCTTGAAAAGTCTCCGGCCATGTGCGCCGGTCAGCGTTTTATGCGCTCTGTGGCAAAACCGTTTTTTTTAAACCGGACACAGAGTTGGACATGCAGTATTCTGTGTCCGGTTTAAAAAAAAAAACTTTCTCCGCGGAGTGCATAAAACGCTCACTGGCGCTCATGGCCAGACTCGGCATGACAGGCATACAGAAGACGGAAAACTGAAAACAGAGTTCAGGCGCTGGTGTGAACCCAGTGTAAATAGGTAAAGCAATAGGTGAAAAAGCCTCCCATTGATTTCAATGGGGAGCGCGCGTATGCCAGCACCCATAGAAATCAATGGAATCTGTTTTAACGCTGCTCACTCTGAACGAGTTTACATTCAGAATGAACGGAGCGTTTACTCTGTGTGAAGGCTCCCTTAGGGCTAGTTCACACGGGGCCAAAGGGGCGGATTTTGACAGCGGAATCCACGTCATAATCCTCCCCTTTATAATGGTGGTCTATGGAGACCACTAGCAATTTTTTTTTTCGGCAACTGCCGATTAGCGGAAAAAAAGAAGCAAGCTGCCCTTTCTGCAACATCCAGCGTCGGCCCATTCATTTGAGACGACCCCGGGGTGGGGGAAGCCGCAACCACGACATCGTCGCAGGCGGGTTTTGACCACATTTTGACTTGGCTCCCCGAGTCAAAATATGGTCAAAATCCGCTCCCCGTGTGAACGAGCCCTTACTCTCAGTGTTGCCACACACAATACACTCTCTTCCAACACCTGTGTGACATCCTCCTGTAGGTTGGTCCCTCCCATTCCCCCCTTTTTTTTCTTTTCCTTTTTGTTACAATTGCTGTGTTATTTCTGCTATGTCATCGTGGCGTTCAATGGATCTCTCCTACTCTTGTAGGCTTATCAGATTTATTATACAGTGTCCTGTTTTACGGTATGTATTTTTACCGTACTTTTTTGTATGCTTTCTTTTGTGAAAATTCAATAAAAATTTATTTGAAAAAAAAAAGACAAAACGCAACCCATCACTGAAGAGCCCCCCTGATTTCCAAGGCTAAATCCACCTCTGTCTATGTAACCAGCATGATATATACCACTGTGTAACCAGTAAACATCTACATAACCTTATAACATTATACATCCATATAACCAGTACACTTACATATAACTAATCCAAATAAGCTCACCTATCTCCACACCCATATCTAAAAGTATATCATAGTAGTCTAATAATAATGAATACCCTCATTGCGCAGTGTGTGGACGCTTGTACATTGTCTTGTGCTTTTCTCAGCAGCAGTCTTCTTATGTCATGAATGATGTTTATTCTGTTATATGACCTGACTGAGATTTTTAGATGTTCTGTCTTCCACAGTCCTGACTGAGGGGGTGTAAGTGTTCGCTACATGAAGTCCACCACCAGACCGTCACGGTGATCTTTCTAGATCAGTACACCCACACGTTGCCGCCATTAAACACTCTCCCTGCTGGGATTTTATTTCTTGCTCTATTTTAAGAGTTTGTCCCTTTTACCTCTGTTTATGTGCTGCTGTAAAGTAGTCGCTAAAAGCAGCTCCTCTAGGAGAACTGGTAATGGCCGCCACTCACCTGATATTACCTGCTGTTATTGCTGAGGTAAAAAGTAAAACCATATATTAAAGGGACCAAACACCATCTCCAGCTCCTTAGGCTAAGTGGGTACTTGTGTACAGTTGTATTGTACTGACCCCATGAGCTGCACAACTCTGTCTGGATAATAAAATACTCAAGTTTTAGATCCTAGAAAAAAACTCTTTGGGAATATGGGTGCGTCATCTTTGTTTCATCACTTTATTGTGCACTGGCAATGTATTACAACGTACATCAGGGCTCTAGGAAAGCAGGTTGGCAACCCATGTACTATAAGAGCCCTAAAGACAGAAATGGCTAAATGGAATTTGTAACCTCTGCACAGAAGACTCATGCACTACATCTGTAATGCAAATTACATAAAAAATGATGAACAAGTGTTTAAAGCTGAGGCCATACATTGTAGAAAAGCTGTTTTTTTTACACTTTTCCCTTCTGTTCAATTCACTTCTGACTTTTGCTCAAAAAAACAAAAAGGCATCGCAGCTTTTGCACAATGTGGGACCTTAGCCTTAAAGAGGTTAAAAATTGTTTAACATTGTCCAGGTCAAACAATATTTTCTCATTAGGCTGTTGGAGGTAAAAAAAAAAAAAAAAAAAACGTACCTGTCCCCGATGCTCTGGTGTCCTCTTAGGGCTGTCCGTTCCATTCAGCTGCCTTCTTGCTGATGAATTTCTCGCCAGCTGTGACGTCCCAGTTCTCTTCTGGTGAGGCTGCTGAAAAGGCAGAAAGCGCCCAAATTTTTGTTGCAGATTTTCCTGCAGCTTTTTCAACCAAAGCCAGGAGTGGATTTAGCAGAGCTCCCATTCATTTTGGTTTTGGATCAAAAAACCGCAGCAAAATCTGAGTCAAAAAATCCAATTTGTCCACAACATGTGGCATGAGCCGAAATGCAGCTAAAAAAATGCAGCAGAAAAGCTGCAAAAAACACATTGGTTTTTTTCTACAGCATTCTTCCTTGAGTTTTTGCAGCATTTTTCTCTGTATGTTTAAAAAAAAGCAGCATTTTAATTATAGTTGACGTTTCCCTATAGAGTGAATAGGTGAAGGTAAAAAAGCTCAGAAAACGCAGCAAGAACTCAATGAAAAATACTGTGAAAACAAAACACTTAATTTTTTCTGCAGTTTTTTTTTAGCTGTGATTCACTTCATGGGGCCATAGAAACGCCATAGCAAAAAATGCTGCGTTTTACAGTACCAGCAGAAATTAATTTGGCGATTCCCATCCACAAATTGCAGAAAAAAAATTTGCTGCAGAAATTCTGCATGTCAATTATACCTGTGGAAACGCTGGCGGGTTCTCTATGGGTATAGTAAGGGCGGAAAGTCCACAAAGAAAAACTAAGCAAAAACAATGAAAAATTGCGGCATAAACCTCAGACTCTCCATTATAGAGGGAGCCGATTTTCTGTGTTTCAGGTGTTGCATGAGCCAGGTCACTGTGCAGACCTCTCATGTTATTTCTTGCAGGTAGAGCCGCCTTTCTGTGTCGCTTTACTGAACAGTTAGAGAAATGAAGCACATTTAACGCTATTTTAGTTAAAAGCTGCGGCTGTTTATGCTGGGATCTTCTACGGTTCAGGTGATAATACTGAAACTGGGAGGTAATTGTGTCCTATAAACCATAGTGATGTAGCAGCTGACAGATAAACACCATCACTATACTGTCAAGGTGATTGCCCCTAAACACTGGGACAGAAACAGAGCAGGGTAGTCTCAGTCAGTGACTGGAAAGCACGCAGAATGCACTAGGAGCTAAATAAGCGGAGATCACAGTTCATCCATTTTTCAATAATATCCATGCGTTTCCGATCTTGTGCTTCTTCTGTTAACTATCAGACCATATGCTTTAAATAGAAGTGTAAATACATGATGTGACCTCTCTATCATATCAGCACTGGAATGCTACACCATCTGTGCAGGCTACAAATACATGCAGGGAAGAATTGTCATAGGCAAGTACAGCAAAATGAAACCGACACAGTGAAGTGGTAGGTACAAGTATATATATATATATATATATATATATATATATATATATATATATATATATATATATATATATATATACCCCTAATGTGCTGTTAATGAAGTTACAGGAGGACCAGGGTCACAGTGAGGGGGCATCTTACATATTGCCATTTTTCTTCCTCTCCCCTCCGAACAGTTATTATTCATTCTGCTGTAAACATCAGTGGGCGTTCCATGTGGCCCCAACATTTATGGCCACATTCCCAGAATATACTGAAATCATAGATTACCTAAATCTTTCTACAGACAGAGAATCTCATTGCAAGATTTACGATGCTGCAGTGAAGTCTTGTCAGACCCATTTCTTGCCACTCCTCTATCTGACCTGTCCTTCTGCCTTCAGTCATGAGACTCTTATTGCCTTCCTAATCCTCCTGCTCTCATTCATGAGCACCATATTTCCCACCATTCTGCCCTCATTCATAGGACGCTTGTTCCCCACCCCATCCATCTGTTCTCATACATAAACTCCCAACTCCTACCCTATCCTCTGTCCTTATTCATGGAACTGTCATTATCTGTCCAGACCCTTGTGCTGTCCTTATTCATAGGATTCTTATTATCCATATAGCCACCTTCTGTCCTGATTCATGAGATGCTGCTTATCTGTAGCACCTATAGAATAGATTGTATTTTTTATCTTTTTGATTTGTTCTGAGGTCTGTATATTGTCACATTATAAGAAAGTAGGGACTTATGATCCTTTCATCTCCTCCTGTTTGCTACTAAACCTCTTCCCTCCCCCACCCTTTGGTGCAATGAACTTGGAGGAAGGAAAGCTGACCTATAATTGTCACATTGCAATAGCTGGCAGTATTCCATTAGTCTAGAGCAATGTTCTTCCTCTTGTCAGAACATCAAGTGCCAGGGACCTTTATCCTGGCAATATGTGAACGCCAAAACAAGAGAGAAAATGAAAGATTTAGCTGGATTTAGGAGGCGCGATTAAAGCTCTTAAGAAGAACATGAAAGAAAGTGGCAATAAATAGCTTCTTTGTTGAGAAAAGACAGACATGATGGTCATTAGGTCACTAGTAGATGAAGGGGAGAAGCAACACATTTTATGAATCACTCCTAGCCTATTGTGACTCCATCAGTAGGACCCATGATATCAGAATATATAAGAATTTTGAATGAAAAAACTAAGCCAGTGAAGTATTTGTAAAGATCAGAAATGTGCAGCAGCAGATATGTCTGCAAGTTGGTCTGACCCTGAAGAAGTATCTCTTATACCCTAGTTGCTTACACCAACCTCTCATAGAGATACATTTATCAGTGAAATCCATACTTTACAATGACAGAACAAGTATTTCGCAAACTGAGCCAAATTCTAAAGCTGAGAAGTTCTACTTATTCTCTTTGGTGTAACTCCCAGCAGACAAGACACTTCTTATCATTACATCTCCAAGTAGTTGCTGTACATGTACACCAGGATTTTGCACCCCAGTTAGGCATATTGTGCATTGTTTGGCCATGTCCCTTCATATCATGTCTTTCATGAATGCAGTGCATGTCAACATTTTTCTCTCAAACTTTTAGACATTTAGGGGGAGATTTATCATAAGGAGAATATTTCTTGCAGCCTCTTTTGAAGTTAGTTGTGTGAGTGTTTGTATTATAACTTGCAACAAATGTATGAAATGTTGTACTATACAGAGGCGGACATGTACAACTGAGGGACCCTATGTAAGAACAGTTATGGGCCCCTTGTTTTCCCACATTTCATTAAAGAACCCCCCCTTTTTGCCTCTCTCACAATCCACTAGTAGAATTGTTAGCCTTGAAGTGCATTAGCTTAGGCATTTAGCTGCAAACTAAACATTAGATAGCTGCTGTTAAGTAGAACGGGCCCCCGACCTACTGGGCCCCTGTGCAGTTGCCCATATTGCACTAATGGTATGTCCACCTCTGAGTTTATCACTTGTGTTCTGAGATGGTAATCCATTCTCTACATCATTTATCCACTGGAGCACAACTGCTACAATTTTATTGCTTTAAAAAAAAAGTTACATGAATTAATCTGATCAGATCCATTTTGACAGTTTGACAATCTAACCACAGCTACCAGATTCATATCCCAACTGCATGAAAAGCCTAGAGATTAAAAATAATTAAGGGGGTTCAACAACAAAAGATATTTGACTTCCATATTCTGTTTTTTATGGTCAGCAGGATTGGTGTAAGGGAATTGCTAGAAGAGCAATTCCCCAGTAGCTGCTGTTGAACCCTTAAAGGAGGGGCACAATAGACAGTGAGTCCTAAGCTGGAACTTCCCCGCTGTCCCATCCCACTTGCCAGTCCTATCCTAAGCAATAGGCAACAACTCGTCGACAAAGCCCTTCCTATATATGTGACACAAAGAACGCAGACAAGACAAACAACAACAAAGGAAGGTCAGCTAGCCAAGGGGTCGGTAACAGTCGAGCAACGCAGTACAAATCGTAATCCAAGAGAATAGTCAAAAGGGAAGCCAAAGGTCAGAGGTAAGAAATACAATAATAGCAGAAATAGGAGCTTAGCAGGGAAAAAGTCTAAGGGCAGAATCACAATAAACAGCCAGCCTATGTGGGCTGAGGACCTGTATATAGGAAGCTAAAGACCCGCCCTAGGCTTGATTGGAAGACAGGTTGTCAATCACACAGGCAGGACTAAAATTAACCATTTGATGATCAGAGAGAAACAAAGTGCAGGAGATGGGTGTGGTGGAAATTCAATTACAGGCAAGAGGCAATATAGCAGTATTCACACAGTGCAAAAACTATAAGCAAAGAATCAAAATGAGCCCACCTCCTGCGCTGCGGCGCAGAGACCCAATCAGGCAAAGACGTTACAAATGTGTTGGGCAAGAGAGGTCAGTTTAGATATATAGATACATATAGTAGATATGCCATACATCTTTTGTGGGTAAACCTCTTTAATGACTCTTAGTAGAGATGAGCGAACAGTGTTCTATCGAACTCATGTTCGATCGGATATTAGGCTGTTCGGCATGTTCGAATCGAATCGAACACCGCGTGGTAAAGTGCGCCATTACTCGATTCCCCTCCCACCTTCCCTGGCGCCTTTTTTGCTCCAATAACAGCGCTGGGTAGGTGGGACAGGAACTACGACACCGGTGACGTTGAAAAAAGTAGGCAAAACCCATTGGCTGCCGAAAACATGTGACCTCTAATTTAAAAGAACAGCGACGCCCAGCTTCGCGTCATTCTGAGCTTGCAATTCACCGAGGACGGAGGTTTCCGTCCAGCTAGCTAGGGCTTAGATTCTGGGTAGGCAGGGACAGGCTAGGATAGGAAGGAGAAGACAACCAACAGCTCTTGTAAGAGCTAAATTCCAGGGAGAAGCTTGTCAGTGTAACGTGGCACTGACGGGCTCAATCGCCGCAACCCAGCTTTCCCAGGATCCTGAATGGAATACACTGTCAGTGTATTCCCGTATACCCGATATATACCCCGATACCCGTTCCAACGGTGTGCCCCCCCACCTTCACCCCAGAAATACCCTGCAAGTCCCCTAGCAATAGAATTGGGGCTATATACACCCACAATTTTTACTACTGGTATACAGTGCCATTGTCTGACTGGGAATTCAAAGAATATATTGGGAATACAAATACCCTCATTTCTTGCTACTGCCATATAGTGCCAGTTTCTGACTGGTAATTCAAAGAATATATTGGGGTTACGTGCACCCACAATTTTTACTACTGGTATACAGTGCCATTGTCTGACTGGGAATTCAAAGAATATATTGGGAATACAAATACCCTCATTTCTTGCTACTGCCATATAGTGCCAGTGTCTGACTGGGAATTCAAAGAATATATTGGGGTTACGTGCACCCACAATTTTTACTACTGGTATACAGTGCCATTGTCTGACTGGGAATTCAAAGAGTATATTGGGAATACAAATACCCTCATTTCTTGCTACTGCCATATAGTGCCAGTTTCTGACTGGGAATTCAAAGAATATATTGGGGTTACGTGCACCCACAATTTTTACTACTGGTATACAGTGCCATTGTCTGACTGGGAATTCAAAGAATATATTGGGGTTATAAATACCCTCATTTCTTGCTACTGCCATATAGTGCCAGTTTCTGACTGGGAATTCAAAGAATATATTGGGGTTACGTGCACCCACAATTTTTACTACTGGTATACAGTGCCATTGTCTGACTGGGAATTCAAAGAGTATATTGGGAATACAAATACCCTCATTTCTTGCTACTGCCATATAGTGCCAGTTTCTGACTGGGAATTCAAAGAATATATTGGGGTTACGTGCACCCACAATTTTTACTACTGGTATACAGTGCCATTGTCTGACTGGGAATTCAAAGAGTATATTGGGAATACAAATACCCTCATTTCTTGCTACTGCCATATAGTGCCAGTTTCTGACTGGGAATTCAAAGAATATATTGGGGTTACGTGCACCCACAATTTTTACTACTGGTATACAGTGCCATTGTCTGACTGGGAATTCAAAGAATATATTGGGGTTATAAATACCCTCATTTCTTGCTACTGCCATATAGTGCCAGTTTCTGACTGGGAATTCAAAGAATATATTGGGGTTACGTGCACCCACAATTTTTACTACTGGTATACAGTGCCATTGTCTGACTGGGAATTCAAAGAATATATTGGGGTTATAAATACCCTCATTTCTTGCTACTGCCATATAGTGCCAGTTTCTGACTGGTAATTCAAAGAATATATTGGGGTTACGTGCACCCACAATTTTTACTACTGGTATACAGTGCCATTGTCTGACTGGGAATTCAAAGAGTATATTGGGAATACAAATACCCTCATTTCTTGCTACTGCCATATAGTGCCAGTGTCTGACTGGGAATTCAAAGAATATATTGGGGTTACGTGCACCCACAATTTTTACTACTGGTATACAGTGCCATTGTCTGACTGGGAATTCAAAGAGTATATTGGGAATACAAATACCCTCATTTCTTGCTACTGCCATATAGTGCCAGTTTCTGACTGGGAATTCAAAGAATATATTGGGGTTACGTGCACCCACAATTTTTACTACTGGTATACAGTGCCATTGTCTGACTGGGAATTCAAAGAGTATATTGGGAATACAAATACCCTCATTTCTTGCTACTGCCATATAGTGCCAGTTTCTGACTGGGAATTCAAAGAATATATTGGGGTTACGTGCACCCACAATTTTTACTACTGGTATACAGTGCCATTGTCTGACTGGGAATTCAAAGAATATATTGGGGTTATAAATACCCTCATTTCTTGCTACTGCCATATAGTGCCAGTTTCTGACTGGGAATTCAAAGAATATATTGGGGTTACGTGCACCCACAATTTTTACTACTGGTATACAGTGCCATTGTCTGACTGGGAATTCAAAGAATATATTGGGGTTATAAATACCCTCATTTCTTGCTACTGCCATATAGTGCCAGTTTCTGACTGGTAATTCAAAGAATATATTGGGGTTACGTGCACCCACAATTTTTACTACTGGTATACAGTGCCATTGTCTGACTGGGAATTCAAAGAGTATATTGGGAATACAAATACCCTCATTTCTTGCTACTGCCATATAGTGCCAGTGTCTGACTGGGAATTCAAAGAATATATTGGGGTTACGTGCACCCACAATTTTTACTACTGGTATACAGTGCCATTGTCTGACTGGGAATTCAAAGAGTATATTGGGAATACAAATACCCTCATTTCTTGCTACTGCCATATAGTGCCAGTTTCTGACTGGGAATTCAAAGAATATATTGGGGTTACGTGCACCCACAATTTTTACTACTGGTATACAGTGCCATTGTCTGACTGGGAATTCAAAGAGTATATTGGGAATACAAATACCCTCATTTCTTGCTACTGCCATATAGTGCCAGTGTCTGACTGGGAATTCAAAGAATATATTGGGGTTACGTGCACCCACAATTTTTACTACTGGTATACAGTGCCAATTTCTAACTAGGAATTCAAAATGCGCAAGGCTCCCGGAAAGGGACGTGGACGAGGCCGTGGGCGAGGTCGGGGGAATGGTTCTGGGGAGCAAGGTAGCAGTGAAGCCACAGGGCGTCCCGTGCCTACTCCTGTGGGGCAGCAAGCATTGCGCCACTCCACAGTGCCAGGGTTGCTTGCCACATTAACTAAACTGCAGGGTACAAACCTTAGTAGGCCCGAGAACCAGGAACAGGTCTTGCAATGGCTGTCAGAGAACGCTTACAGCACATTGTCCAGCAGCCAGTCAGACTCTGCCTCCTCTCCTCCTATTACCCAACAGTCTTGTCTTCCTTCCTCCCAAAATTCCGAAGCTTTACAGAACAATAACCCAAACTGTCCCTGCTCCCCAGAGCTGTTCTCCGCTCCTTTCATTGTCCCTCAACCTGCCTCTCCACGTCACGATTCCACGAACCTAACAGAGGAGCATCTGTATCCAGATGCTCAAACACTAGAGTCTCCTCCATCTCCGTTCGATTTGGTGGTGGATGACCAGCAACCCACCCTCATCGACGATGATGTGACGCAGTTGCCGTCAGGGCATCCAGTTGACCGGCGCATTGTGCGGGAGGAGGAGATGAGACAGGAGTTGGAAGAGGAAGTGGTGGATGATGAGGACACTGACCCGACCTGGACAGGGGGGATGTCAAGCGGGGAAAGTAGTGTGGATGTTGAGGCAGGTGCAGCACCAAAAAGGGTAGCTAGAGGCAGAGGCAGAGGTCAGCAGCTTAGGCGAAGCCAGGCCACACCCGGAATCTCCCAAGATGTTCCAGTTCGTACCCAGCCCCGAAAAACTCCCACCTCGAGGGCACGTTTCTCGAAGGTGTGGAGTTTTTTCAAGGAATGCGCCGAGGACAGATATAGTGTTGTCTGCACAATTTGCCTCTCGAAATTGATTAGGGGCTCTGAGAAGAGCAACCTGTCCACCACTTCAATGCGCCGTCATTTGGAATCCAAGCACTGGAATCAGTGGCAGGCAGCAACGGCAGGACAAAGGCCGACTGCCGTTCACGCCACTGCCACTGCCTCTGCCTCTGCCTCTGCCACTGCCACTGCTGACTGTGCTGGCGATGCACTCCAGAGGACGAGCCAGGACACCACTTCATCTGCCTCCGCCACTTTGTTGACTTCTACCTCATCCTCCCCTGGTCCTGTCTTATCTCCTTCTCCTGCACCATCAAAGGCACCATCAGGCGTTTCTTTACAACAACCCACCATCTCTCAGACATTGGAGCGGCGGCAGAAATACACTGCTAACCACCCACACGCGCAAGCCTTGAACGCCAACATCGCTAAACTGCTGGCCCAGGAGATGTTGGCGTTCCGGCTTGTTGAAACTCCCGCCTTCCTGGACCTGATGGCAACTGCGGCACCTCGCTATGCCGTCCCTAGCCGTCACTACTTCTCCCGGTGTGCCGTCCCCGCCTTGCACCAGCACGTGTCACTCAACATCAGGCGGGCCCTTAGTTCCGCGCTTTGCACAAAGGTCCACTTGACCACCGACGCGTGGACAAGTGCATGCGGACAGGGACGCTACATTTCACTGACGGCACACTGGGTGAATGTAGTTGAGGCTGGGACTGCTTCCCAAACTGGCCCGGTGTACCTCGTCTCCCCGCCTAACATTCCTGGCAGGGACACGAGAAGAACACCCCCCTCCTCCTCCTCCTCCTCTACCGCCTCCTCCTCCGCCACCGCCTCCTCCTCCGCCACCGCCTCCTCCTCCGCTGTTAGATTGACCCCAGCTACGAGTTGGAAACGTTGCAGCACTGGCGTTGGTAGACGTCAGCAGGCTGTGCTGAAGCTGATCAGCTTGGGGGACAGACAGCACACTGCCTCCGAGGTGAGGGATGCCCTCCTCGATGAGACGGCAATATGGTTTGAGCCGCTGCACCTGGGCCCAGGCATGGTCGTTTGTGATAACGGCCGGAACCTGGTAGCAGCTCTGGAGCTTGCCGGACTCCAACATGTTCCATGCCTGGCCCACGTCTTCAACCTAGTGGTGCAACGTTTCCTAAAGAGCTACCCCAATGTTCCAGAGCTACTGGTGAAAGTGCGGCGCATGTGCGCCCACTTTCGCAAGTCGACAGTAGCCGCTGCTAGCTTAAAATCTCTCCAGCAACGCCTGCATGTGCCACAACACCGGCTTTTGTGCGACGTCCCCACACGCTGGAACTCAACGTTTCAGATGTTGAATAGAGTGGTTGAGCAGCAGAGACCTTTGATGGAATACCAGCTACAAAACCCTAGGGTGCCACAAAGTCAGCTGCCTCAGTTTCACATCCATGAGTGGCCATGGATGAGAGACCTTTGTGACATCCTACGGGTCTTTGAGGAGTCCACAAGGAGGGTGAGCTCTGAGGATGCGATGGTGAGCCTTACAATCCCGCTCTTGTGTGTTCTGAGAGAATCCCTGATTGACATCAGGGATAACTCAGATCACACAGAGGAGTTAGGGATAGCATCCGATCCGTCACAGCTGGAGAGTAGGTCCACACATCTGTCCGCTTCACTGCGTTTAATGGAGGAGGAGGAGGAGGAGGAGGAGGAAGAAGAGTTGTCCGATGATGTGATGGTGATACAGGAGGCTTCCGGGCAACTTCGAATCGTCCCATTGTTGCAGCGCGGATGGGTAGACATGGAGGATGAGGAGGAAATGGAGATTGAACTTTCCGGTGGGGCCAGAGGAGTCATGCCAACTAACACTGTGGCAGACATGGCTGAGTTCATGTTGGGGTGCTTTACAACCGACAAGCGTATTGTCAAAATCATGGAGGACAACCAGTACTGGATCTTTGCTATCCTTGACCCCCGGTATAAAAACAACATCTCGTCTTTTATTCCGGTAGAGGGGAGGGCCAATCGCATCAATGCTTGCCACAGGCAATTGGTGCAGAATATGATGGAGATGTTTCCAGCATGTGACGTTGGCGGCAGGGAGGGCAGTTCCTCCAGTAGGCAACCAAGTTCTCACCGGTCCACACAAACGAGGGGCACACTGTCTAAGGTCTGGGACACCTTGATGGCACCCCCTCGCCAAAGTGCCGCCACGGAGGGTCCTAGTGTCACCAGGCGTGAGAAGTATAGGCGCATGTTGCGGGAATACCTTTCCGACCACAGCCCTGTCCTCTCCGACCCCTCTGCGCCCTACACGTATTGGGTGTCGAAGTTGGACCTGTGGCTTGAACTTGCCCTATATGCCTTGGAGGTGCTGTCCTGTCCTGCCGCCAGCGTCCTATCTGAGAGGGTGTTCAGTGCAGCCGGTGGCATCATCACTGACAAGCGCACCCGTCTGTCAGCTGAGAGTGCCGACCGGCTCACTTTGATAAAAATGAACCACCACTGGGTAGAGCCGTCATTTTTGTGCCCACCTGTGTAAAGCACCCCAACATGAAACTCCATGTCTGTACTCAACCTCTCCAATTCCTCCGCATCCTCATACTCATCCACCATAAGCGTTGCACAATTCTGCTAATACTAGGCTCCCTCCACCCTGATTTCCCCCAACTCTGCTGGTTAGAGGCTCCCTCCACCATGAATTTGCCCAAACTGGGCTGTTTAGAGGCTCCCTCCACCATGAATTGGTCCAAACTGGGTTTTTTAGAGGCTCCCTCCACCATGAATTTGCCCAAACTGGGCTGTTTAGAGGCTCCCTCCACCATGAATTGGTCCAAACTGGGCTGGTTAGAGGCTCCCTCCACCATGAATTTCCCAAAACTTGGCTGTTTAGAGGCTCCCTCCACCATGAATTTGCCCAAACTGGGCTGTTTAGAGGCTCCCTCCACCATTAATTGGTCCAAACTGGGCTGGTTAGAGGCTCCCTCCACCATGAATTTGCCCAAACTGGGGTGGTTAGAGGCTCCCTCCACCATTAATTGGTCCAAACTGGGCTGGTTAGAGGCTCCCTCCACCATGAATTTCCCAAAACTTGGCTGTTTAGAGGCTCCCTCCACCATTAATTGGTCCAAACTGGGCTGGTTAGAGGCTCCCTCCACCATGAATTTGCCCAAACTGGGCTGTTTAGAGGCTCCCTCCACCATTAATTGGTCCAAACTGGGCTGGTTAGAGGCTCCCTCCACCATGAATTTGCCCAAACTGGGCTGTTTAGAGGCTCCCTCCACCATGAATTGGTCCAAACTGGGGTGGTTAGAGGCTCCCTCCACCATGAATTGGTCCAAACTGGGGTGGTTAGAGGCTCCCTCCACCATTAATTGGTCCAAACTGGGCTGGTTAGAGGCTCCCTCCACCATGAATTTGCCCAAACTGGGGTGGTTAGAGGCTCCCTCCACCATTAATTGGTCCAAACTGGGCTGGTTAGAGGCTCCCTCCACAATTAATTGGTCCAAACTGGGCTAATTAGAGGCTCCCTCCACCATGAATTGGTCCAAACTGGGTTTTTTAGAGGCTCCCTCCACCATGAATTTGCCCAAACTGGGCTGTTTAGAGGCTCCCTCCACCATGAATTGGTCCAAACTGGGCTGGTTAGAGGCTCCCTCCACCATGAATTTCCCAAAACTTGGCTGTTTAGAGGCTCCCTCCACCATTAATTGGTCCAAACTGGGCTGGTTAGAGGCTCCCTCCACCATTAATTGGTCCAAACTGGGCTGGTTAGAGGCTCCCTCCACCATTAATTGGTCCAAACTGGGCTGGTTAGAGGCTCCCTCCACCATGAATTTCCCAAAACTTGGCTGTTTAGAGGCTCCCTCCACCATTACTTGGTCCAAACTGGGCTGGTTAGAGGCTCCCTCCACCATGAATTTGCCCAAACTGGGCTGTTTAGAGGCTCCCTCCACCATGAATTGGTCCAAACTGGGTTTTTTAGAGGCTCCCTCCACCATTAATTGGTCCAAACTGGGCTGGTTAGAGGCTCCCTCCACAATTAATTGGTCCAAACTGGGCTAATTAGAGGCTCCCTCCACCATGAATTGGTCCAAACTGGGTTTTTTAGAGGCTCCCTCCACCATGAATTTGCCCAAACTGGGCTGTTTAGAGGCTCCCTCCACCATGAATTGGTCCAAACTGGGCTGGTTAGAGGCTCCCTCCACCATGAATTGGTCCAAACTGGGGTGGTTAGAGGCTCCCTCCACCATTAATTGGTCCAAACTGGGCTGGTTAGAGGCTCCCTCCACCATTAATTGGTCCAAACTGGGCTGGTTAGAGGCTCCCTCCACCATGAATTTGCCCAAACTGGGGTGGTTAGAGGCTCCCTCCACCATTAATTGGTCCAAACTGGGCTGGTTAGAGGCTCCCTCCACAATTAATTGGTCCAAACTGGGCTAATTAGAGGCTCCCTCCACCATGAATTGGTCCAAACTGGGTTTTTTAGAGGCTCCCTCCACCATGAATTTGCCCAAACTGGGCTGTTTAGAGGCTCCCTCCACCATGAATTGGTCCAAACTGGGCTGGTTAGAGGCTCCCTCCACCATGAATTTCCCAAAACTTGGCTGTTTAGAGGCTCCCTCCACCATGAATTTGCCCAAACTGGGCTGTTTAGAGGCTCCCTCCACCATTAATTGGTCCAAACTGGGCTGGTTAGAGGCTCCCTCCACCATGAATTTGCCCAAACTGGGGTGGTTAGAGGCTCCCTCCACCATTAATTGGTCCAAACTGGGCTGGTTAGAGGCTCCCTCCACCATGAATTTCCCAAAACTTGGCTGTTTAGAGGCTCCCTCCACCATTAATTGGTCCAAACTGGGCTGGTTAGAGGCTCCCTCCACCATGAATTTGCCCAAACTGGGCTGTTTAGAGGCTCCCTCCACCATTAATTGGTCCAAACTGGGCTGGTTAGAGGCTCCCTCCACCATGAATTTGCCCAAACTGGGCTGTTTAGAGGCTCCCTCCACCATGAATTGGTCCAAACTGGGGTGGTTAGAGGCTCCCTCCACCATGAATTGGTCCAAACTGGGGTGGTTAGAGGCTCCCTCCACCATTAATTGGTCCAAACTGGGCTGGTTAGAGGCTCCCTCCACCATGAATTTGCCCAAACTGGGGTGGTTAGAGGCTCCCTCCACCATTAATTGGTCCAAACTGGGCTGGTTAGAGGCTCCCTCCACAATTAATTGGTCCAAACTGGGCTAATTAGAGGCTCCCTCCACCATGAATTGGTCCAAACTGGGTTTTTTAGAGGCTCCCTCCACCATGAATTTGCCCAAACTGGGCTGTTTAGAGGCTCCCTCCACCATGAATTGGTCCAAACTGGGCTGGTTAGAGGCTCCCTCCACCATGAATTTCCCAAAACTTGGCTGTTTAGAGGCTCCCTCCACCATTAATTGGTCCAAACTGGGCTGGTTAGAGGCTCCCTCCACCATTAATTGGTCCAAACTGGGCTGGTTAGAGGCTCCCTCCACCATTAATTGGTCCAAACTGGGCTGGTTAGAGGCTCCCTCCACCATGAATTTCCCAAAACTTGGCTGTTTAGAGGCTCCCTCCACCATTAATTGGTCCAAACTGGGCTGGTTAGAGGCTCCCTCCACCATGAATTTGCCCAAACTGGGCTGTTTAGAGGCTCCCTCCACCATGAATTGGTCCAAACTGGGTTTTTTAGAGGCTCCCTCCACCATTAATTGGTCCAAACTGGGCTGGTTAGAGGCTCCCTCCACAATTAATTGGTCCAAACTGGGCTAATTAGAGGCTCCCTCCACCATGAATTGGTCCAAACTGGGTTTTTTAGAGGCTCCCTCCACCATGAATTTGCCCAAACTGGGCTGTTTAGAGGCTCCCTCCACCATGAATTGGTCCAAACTGGGCTGGTTAGAGGCTCCCTCCACCATGAATTGGTCCAAACTGGGGTGGTTAGAGGCTCCCTCCACCATTAATTGGTCCAAACTGGGCTGGTTAGAGGCTCCCTCCACCATTAATTGGTCCAAACTGGGCTGGTTAGAGGCTCCCTCCACCATGAATTTGCCCAAACTGGGGTGGTTAGAGGCTCCCTCCACCATTAATTGGTCCAAACTGGGCTGGTTAGAGGCTCCCTCCACAATTAATTGGTCCAAACTGGGCTAATTAGAGGCTCCCTCCACCATGAATTGGTCCAAACTGGGTTTTTTAGAGGCTCCCTCCACCATGAATTTGCCCAAACTGGGCTGTTTAGAGGCTCCCTCCACCATGAATTGGTCCAAACTGGGCTGGTTAGAGGCTCCCTCCACCATGAATTTCCCAAAACTTGGCTGTTTAGAGGCTCCCTCCACCATGAATTTGCCCAAACTGGGCTGTTTAGAGGCTCCCTCCACCATTAATTGGTCCAAACTGGGCTGGTTAGAGGCTCCCTCCACCATGAATTTGCCCAAACTGGGGTGGTTAGAGGCTCCCTCCACCATTAATTGGTCCAAACTGGGCTGGTTAGAGGCTCCCTCCACCATGAATTTCCCAAAACTTGGCTGTTTAGAGGCTCCCTCCACCATTAATTGGTCCAAACTGGGCTGGTTAGAGGCTCCCTCCACCATGAATTTGCCCAAACTGGGCTGTTTAGAGGCTCCCTCCACCATTAATTGGTCCAAACTGGGCTGGTTAGAGGCTCCCTCCACCATGAATTTGCCCAAACTGGGCTGTTTAGAGGCTCCCTCCACCATGAATTGGTCCAAACTGGGGTGGTTAGAGGCTCCCTCCACCATGAATTGGTCCAAACTGGGGTGGTTAGAGGCTCCCTCCACCATTAATTGGTCCAAACTGGGCTGGTTAGAGGCTCCCTCCACAATTAATTGGTCCAAACTGGGCTAATTAGAGGCTCCCTCCACCATGAATTGGTCCAAACTGGGTTTTTTAGAGGCTCCCTCCACCATTAATTGGTCCAAACTGGGCTGGTTAGAGGCTCCCTCCACAATTAATTGGTCCAAACTGGGCTAATTAGAGGCTCCCTCCACCATGAATTGGTCCAAACTGGGTTTTTTAGAGGCTCCCTCCACCATGAATTTGCCCAAACTGGGCTGTTTAGAGGCTCCCTCCACCATTAATTGGTCCAAACTTGGCTGTTTAGAGGCTCCCTCCACCATGAATTTGCCCAAACTGGGCTGTTTAGAGGCTCCCTCCACCATTAATTGGTCCAAACTGGGCTGGTTAGAGGCTCCCTCCACCATGAATTTGCCCAAACTGGGGTGGTTAGAGGCTCCCTCCACCATTAATTGGTCCAAACTGGGCTGGTTAGAGGCTCCCTCCACCATTAATTGGTCCAAACTGGGCTGGTTAGAGGCTCCCTCCACCATGAATTTGCCCAAACTGGGCTGTTTAGAGGCTCCCTCCACCATGAATTGGTCCAAACTGGGCTGGTTAGAGGCTCCCTCCACCATGAATTTCCCAAAACTTGGCTGTTTAGAGGCTCCCTCCACCATTAATTGGTCCAAACTGGGCTGGTTAGAGGCTCCCTCCACCATGAATTGGTCCAAACTGGGGTTTTTAGAGGCTCCCTCCACCATGAATTGGTCCAAACTGGGGTTTTTAGAGTCTCCCTCCACCATGAATTGGTCCAAACTGGGGTTTTTAGAGTCTCCCTCCACCATGAATTGGTCCAAACTGGGGTTTTTAGAGGCTCCCTCCACCATGAATTTGCCCAAACTCTGCTGGTTAGAGGCTCAATCCACCCTGATTTTCAAAACAAATGTTGGTGCCAACCTCAACTTACTACAAGGGCCAAATTCACTGCTGGTGACAAGCTCTCCTCACTGCAAGTGCCAAATACACATGTTTCAAGGTGTTTTCCTACTGTCAGAGAGGTGGTATTGAGTGTGTAAAGTGTGTAGTTGTTAGGCTGTGATGTTGGGGTAATAGAGGGTCTTTGGTGTGTTAGATGCCCCCAGACATGCTTCCCCTGCTGTCCCAGTGTCATTCCAGAGGTGTTGGCATCATTTCCTGGGGTGTCATAGTGGACTTGGTGACCCTCCAGACACGGATTTGGGTTTCCCCCTTAACGAGTATCTGTTCCCCATAGACTATAATGGGGTTCGAAACCCGTTCGAACACACGAACATTGAGCGGCTGTTCGAATCGAATTTCGAACCTCGAACATTTTAGTGTTCGCTCATCTCTAACTCTTAGGATTATCTGCAGAAAAGCTTTAAAATGTGAGGGCAACAAGTGTACAAAAAGTAAGACACCTGATGTCTGCTGCTCCTTCACTGCTGGGGTTGAGGGCAAAATCTGAGAACATAAGATTAACGGACTTTTAGAATTTTGTCACTTGAAGACATTTTCTGTGATTTCTGTCACATTTGTCACAGTGACAAGATACAGATAGGTGAGTATACTGTATATAATCCTGAAATAAAAAGAAATACCTTAGAAACACCCAGAAAGTTTTAGAAGTCTGGACAGAGTCATATTTGGAGTCTATTGTGACCTAAAAGCCCAGGAGAATGCTCATCTGCAGGTGTTCATGGATATCTTTAGAGCCATCAGTAATCCTGGTTGTAGACAGCAGACCTCTCCGGCAGTATAATGAGCCTCCTGTTCAGTGCCCTTGTATATCTGGGACTTTTCACTTATCACTGCATGTTCAACTAATAGTTAATAACACGTGTAACTGTATTTATATTTATATAAAGTCCGAAATGAAAAACACTGCAGAAAAAAAACGCAATGTTGTTTTTTTTTTTTTTTTTGTTTCGCTATGTTAGCTGTAGAGTTTTTTTAAAACATCTTGGAAAATTAACCACCTAACTTCTTTAGATGTAGGCTTGTTCAAATCCTTCTGTCTTTTCATATAAGGGCCCGTTCCCACGAAGTAACGCGGCGCTCAATCTGACACGTTAACACATGTCAGAGTGAGCGCTTCAAAACAGAATCCCATTGACTTCAATGGGTGCCGTCTTATGCACGATACACATTGAAATCAATGGGAGGCTTTTTAACCCATTGATTTCAATGTGTAGCGCGTAAGACGACACCCATTGAAGTCAATGGGATTCTGTTTTGAAGCGCTCACTCAAACGACACGTGTTTACATGTGAGATTGAGTGCCGCTTTACTTTGTGGGAACGGGCCCTAATACCAGACTGACTGGATGATGCTGAGATCAGGAGGCCTAATAGGTGAGGGCCGTATGATTACTTCCAGGATTCTTCCTTCAAAGAGTGGTCTAAATTTGACAAAAACTTCTATTCTTTACAACATTCTTACCCCTCGTTCACATCTGCGTTGGTATTCCATTCGGGAGAGTCCGCATGGGGACCCCTCCAACGAAATACCAAACACAATTGCAAGCGCTGTGTAGTAAAAGCACACGGACCCCATAGACTATAATGGGGTCCATGTGCTCTTCGTGCGCTGCCCACACGAATCATGCGGACATGAAAGTAGATTGTGAACTGCTTTCCTGTTCGCATGTTCTGTTCAGAGATCTGGCGGCAAGCACATGGACCCCATTATATTCTATGGGGATCCATGTGCTTTAACTGTACAGCGCTTGCAATTGCATCTGTTATGCGGACTCCCCCGAACGGAATACCAACGCAGATGTGAACCAACCCTTACTTTGCATCTTTTTCCACCCCTCCCTATATTTATACACAGCACATCTATATAATTTCAGGACTTCTACAGCTAAGGATGAGTTCACACGGAGTAAAGTGCCGCGTGATGTGGCACGTATACGCCGCGTGAGATTTTGCGGGCCATATACGCTCCCATTGATTTCCCGCAAAATCACGGCCTCAAAATAGCATCGCGTATACGATCCCGGCTCCCATTGAAATCAATGGGAGGGTATACGGCCCGCAAAATCTCACGCGGCGTATACGTGCCACATCACGCGGCACTTTACTCCGTGTGAACTCACCCTTATATGTCATTTAATAGAGACTGAATTATATAGAGTCTAGTGTATATGTTTGTGAATTACAATGATGCCACCAGTGGGCCAAAGTACATTGTTAACTGTTTTTGCATTGTAGTACGTACAGCAGGACCCTTGGTTAGATGGCCCTCCTGTGCAGGTTCTCAGGACAGTTATTAGACTGTTGTGCTTTAGTGTTTAGATAATTTTGTTCAGAGGCTATGATGTGGTGAAATGGCTGTGCCTGCCAGCACGTGTTCTGGGATGTCCAGCTAAAGACAATGGGGAAATGCCATTGCAGGCCATTCCAGTGTGAGAGCACATGGGAGTCAGTGTGTTGTATTCCTCACATGCACCTGGAAGCAGGTGGGCTAAACTGCTTTAAGCTCTTCCGGGTATATGCTGATAGCTGGTAGAACCCTCTGTGTATCTTATGAAGTGTCTGGATTGCACTTTGGGAGAATCGGGGACCAGAGGCTGGTACCTGAAACATCAAGGCTGCCAGTAGTTGCCATCGATAATGAATTAGGGTGTTTAATCCGAGGTTACAAGATAGATTGGGGAAATTGTCAGTCTGTGAGAGGCAACTGTATTCGGGAATTTGCCATATGGCTAATGCCCCAGCAGGACACCCTGTTTGATAAAATGCTGTTGTTGCAAGAGACCGTGTTAGTGCCATCCTTCACTGCCACACTACACAGCAGCGGCGAAGTGACCCATTGACCACGTCTTCTACATCAAGAGCAGAAATCTCACCGAACTCCCCAACCTTCCTGAAGTGTCTCAGGGGCAGGCAGTTCTGCTGAGGTCCACAGGGTCCTGTTCCCTCACTAAGATTTGCACATATTGACTGTAAATGACTGCAGTCAGCAGCCGGCCAGTGTTTCCTCGTCATTATGTAAAGTTTATTTACTCCTCTTCTACATTACACCGTGTACAAAGCTTTCATTAAATTAACTTTGCAGCTCTGCCATCGACTTTAGAATAAAGGACCCTGAGGGTGGCTGATGAGTGAATCTGCTGGTAATGGACTGATCCAGGAATATACAACACCTCGGACTACCCCAGAAGAGGAAAGGACCTTTTCCTGTCGGAAAAATGGGGAGGGGATATTTAGATGGGAGACTAAAATAAGTCATGACACAGAGTGTATCATACAAATTATAACGCAAAGCATTGTCATAATCATCTTTATCAATATTCTTAACCTAGGGGGATATGCATGGATGCTCATTCAGGGTGGAGAACAACAGTAAAGGGAAGAAGTAAGTGAAGAAGAATTAGAGAAAAGACATAGCTATACCTGGACAGGGTGGGAAAAGGGGTGAAAGTTCTACCAGTGCAGTATTCACTGTAGATAGATCGTGTAGCAGGGAGTGGTCCTTTGTAATCATGGCATATTGATACATAATGTATATAGTAATGGTGATGCTGTACGGCCACATTGCATTTGTTTTTGGAAACAAAAATGGCAAAATTAATAGACGCAGGGTGAGTATGGAAGTATTCCCCTTAGGTGTAGACAACTGGCTTCTACCTTATGGGTAAGTGGATGGATATGGCTTTTCAACATGTGAGAATAATTGGTTGACCTGCAAAGGCTGTAACATTACTTACTGCATTACTAAGTATTCTCAACTAAGTTCTACTCTGCTCAAATTTTCTACTTATCACAATAAAATGCTTTGTACTTGGTGGCCTCCTATGGGAATCAAAGTAAAATACTGAATGTCTCTGTGTGATATAGCAACCTGCTAGTTTACAATGACTTATCGGTAAGTAGGTGCAGTTATTTCAACAAACTTTGCTTGAATTAATAGGGCAGGCAATTGTAGAAAACTTTGTAATACATATCTTATCAGAAAGAAATTCCTCTTTCTGCTGTTATTAGGCTCTTTCCCTGTTCTTATTCCTGCTGTAAAAATCACTAACCTACCCCTTGAGGGACAGACTGTAGGTTACATTACTTTATGGTGAGGGGGGAGTGCGCAGGAAGTGCAGAAGATAGAAGAAAAGAGAGACGATTTTAAGCGGATTCTGTGGCGGAGTCTTGACTCCAATGCAAGTGTATATTCAACCTTTGGATGATGTTGGAGCTGGATAAAAATATTCTATTAAAACTAAAGCACTTTTCTCACACGAGTATAGGTCAGTGCTTCTCCGTATCAGTCAAGCATAGTCTTGAGTCAGTTTCTGAATAGGAAAGAGACAATTTTGGAGTAGATTCTCAGTACTCACATATGTGCAGTGTATGACAACAAATCTTCATCCACCACGTCAGAGAGAAATGAAAACTATAGATACATCATGCAGAGGGGTAAACTTTTAAAAATTGCAGAACAGAAGTCAGAAAATGGCCAGATACAGTGTTGCTCCTCATGTACGCACATTTGGCAGCTTATCCAGAAAAATCGCCAGAAACAACTGTTGTATTAATGTTGTGGTCCCGATGGCAGAGATTCTTAGCTTTGATCCCTGATGTAGATGGTTCTTGTCATTGATGTCTTTTGGAGTAAATTTACTATTTAAAAACTATTTACTATTACTATTTAGAACTGTGAT
Source organism: Leptodactylus fuscus (assembly GCF_031893055.1). Lineage (NCBI taxonomy): Eukaryota > Metazoa > Chordata > Amphibia > Anura > Leptodactylidae > Leptodactylus > Leptodactylus fuscus. The sequence goes on from NC_134270.1 coordinate 66,310,232, forward strand.
GTCCTTTGAATATACATACTTAACATCACATTTTTAAGCTCCTTCCTGGGACTGGGCTTATTGGAAAAGGGTTGCGGCTCACCAGAAAGATGCCTGACTTAAGATGTGTACTGTGCGCCAAAACTGTTCTAGAATACTTTCTGACTTAAACTAAGCCAACTAATGTGTAGATAGTCTAAAGGTGCACCAGATTTATCATTCGGCACTGGATGTACACTTTGCATGATGTTGTGCCATTTAAGACTGTCTAGTATAAGTTTACATGGTCTAACGTCTAGAATGTATTAGTAAATCTGCCCCTATGTTCAGGTCCCCGGGGTAAGAAGTCCACACCTGACCCTAAGGGGATCATGCAACATCTCTACTGCACGCTTCCTCCCCATTCAGCTTTCATCTGGAATTGTATTGTTCTTGTTATTTTGTAAGATGATGTCAGATGAGGCGTCTTGGGCAGCTTATGAATTATTAATTAACATTGTGTATCTTATGAAATTCAGAACTTATGGAGAACAATCCTCACAAGAAAACATCATGTAGGCGCCCATGAGGACAGACATATTGATCTGAAAATGATATGTGGTGGTCAGTACAGCATGTTGTAGCCATGGATTTACAGGACTCTTTCTTTATGAATGTGAGTCCTTGGCAATACTGTAGAATAAAACTGTCCTCGCTGTGAGCGACTGCCTGGCAGAGATGTTGTATCTGGGATGGGCAGTGAACGGCTGATGGCTGTTATATTGTGAATATATTGAGAGTTTGGCATAAAACAAAGCACTGGCTGTTTGTGGATAAATAGACATTGGCAGCTATTTAACATACCAATGAAATAAAGCTTTCTATGGGTTGGGTGTCTTTATGCTGCACTAAACAATAGGTCCTCGTCAATCAAAGTGTTTTCTATGAGTGAAAGGAGAAGGACACATTAATTAGACGTCTCCCAAAACTCCTATTCTCACCTAGAGTCGTTTTGAGCTCGGAGTCAGCTGTAGTGTATTGGTTTTACATGAGACTTTTGTTTTCAATTTGATTATTTTCTCCAGACTTTCTGCTGTTTTTCTGTTTGAGGCTTTACATCTGTGGTAATTTTTGGAAACCAGTGACGCATATCTCTGCCCAGTTATTCAGTCTATGCACTTCTAGATTTTGTTGTGCTGTTATAGTGTCACTAAATGATGACCTCTTTCAATGTCTAAAAATGCTGATTTTCCAAGATTGTTTAAGGGTCCTCGGGTGGGTTTAGTGTGGAAGTAGCAGATCTGTACATCTGTCACCATAAATATTACATGAAGAGCGTCTGGCTTCCAATTACAGTCTTTGGATTCAGTATGTGAATGATGAGGGACACACTAAGTGGCATTCTAGAAGTATAGAACATGAGATGTCCTCTGTAGTGGCAGCATGGTGGCTGGGGCTACGCCAGTCATTAATAAGGGACATTTAGACAGCTGGAAAAGGTCAGAGATAAACTTTTTATCTCTTAAAGTAGATCGGCATAAGCAACCTTTTTGATCTGGTCGCCACATTGTCAAGTTGTGCTACTTGAAGGCTCTGGAGATATATGTAGTAAATGACAAACTTTTAGCAAATTTAAAGTAGAATTCCACTTGACTGTCTGTCACACACTCCACTTCTTTTATGTATATTGCACTTGTATCCCTGTGGATTACCATCCTGTCTATTTCTAATCAGAGCTTAAAGAGGACCTTTCATCAGATTGGGTACAGGCAGTTCCATATACTGCTGGAAAGCCGACAGTGCGCTGAATTCAGCGCACTATCGGCTTTCCCGATCTGTGCCCCAGGTAAAGTGCTATCGGTCCCGGTACCGTAGCACTTTACAGTCAGAAGGGCGTTCCTAACAGTCAGTCAGGTACGTCCTTCTCCACAGCAGCGCCTATCGCGCTGTACAATGTGAGCGGGGAGGAACGTTCCTCCCTGTTCTCAGAGCACAGCGCAATAGGCGCTGCTGTGGAGAAGGACGTTTCTGGCTGACTGTCAGAAACGCCCTTCTGACTGTAAAGTGCTACGGTACCGGGACCGATACAAGCCTAAGCTTTGTATTCACATGAGTACAGGTTAGTAATATCCTTATATGTCCTGAATTCCCTTGAGGCTGTTTCTGAATGAGAGAAAGAATGATATAGAGCAGATTCTCCTCTACTTACTGGGTTCAGTGTAATGCAGCTAGTCTCCACCCAGCGGCTCAGGGAGAACTGCAATTTCTACATACAGCATGTATTGGGAAAACCTGCTAAAACCAGAAGTATATAAGTCATGTAAGTCATATAAGTGAAGCTGACAATCACAAGACTGTAGCTGACCATCACACAAACTTAAAGACTCAAGAACACCATCAAACTTTAGATTGTTAGATTGTTGGCAGGCAGCATCACACATGTGTGGATATTTGGCAGCAATTATAGTTATTATAAAATCTCCATGGTACTAGAAATACTGATTCACTGGAATCGAATAAGAGAGACTAGTAGAAGATGTAAATTATGCTTGTCCTTCCTGCCTGGCACTGGATGTATAGTAAGTATAGTACATCCAGGGACATTGCCCTCCCTGACTGGCACTGGATGTACAGTACATCCAGGGACATTACTACCCTCTTTTTGGAAATTATTTTTGTGGGTCTCTGCTGTGATCTGGGTGACTGGTGATATCACTGATTTCTGAACTCTTCAATTATTTTTTAACTTGCTAAATGTCAGTGCCAGCTGCAGCTGCATCTCACAAGAGGACAGATAATGGGATCAGCAGAGACTGTGCAGGTCCCTCACACAGAGAACTTTCTTGGCGTTTATTCTTGGATCAACTCCAAAAACCAGGACTGGGGAAAATTCATTCCTAGAAGCAAAATACTGCTTTACATGGTGCTGCTTTCTAGATTCTGCTTTCTCCTGGAGAAGCAGCCGCGCCAATAAAAGGGGGGGGGGGGTGGGCAATGAACGATCATTTATAGCAGCCGAATGGAAATTATCCTCCAATATCTTCAGCAAGTTCTGCAGTTGGCCTGTAATGCCAATCGTGTGGTGAGCAGTAATTGCCTAATACTTTTCTGTTATTGACCACAGGATGAAATAAAATTCTTGTCAATATGTAGAACTAGTGACCTTGACGTGTAGCGCTTTAGTTAGAAGCAAGTTGTTGGAGAGAGTGGATTTATGGGCTGGGTTTTCATTGTCTTGTAGGAGCACAGATGCTCTCAGATTAGTGGAGTTACACATTAGTCACTGTAGAACATAAGCAGATGCTTATTGCCGGAGCATGATGAACTGAGGGGCAGGACCTTATTTAAGGATGGACATATATAGTATGTGCTGGATTCATATGATATTATTTAATAAACAGCAATAAATATGTATCATAAGTAACTATAAAGTTTGATAACCACACCTTGTCCTGTAGCCAAGCAGTCAGACATCTTTTGCGTGCCTTCACACAGAGTTTACGCTCCGTGTATTCTGTCTACGCTTCTTGTATTCTGTCCATTTTACACGTGTAAAAATACACGTGTAAAATGTAGTTAGCCATTGAGTTCAATGGCTTGTTCAGATAACGCGCGTCTTGTTGCGTGTGTCTGTTTGCGCGCGCGTTATACAAACAAGCCATTGAACTCAATGGCTAACTACATTTTACACGTGTATTTTTACACGTGTAAAATGGAAAGAATACACGGAGCGTAGACAGAATACACGGAGCGTAAACTCTGTGTGAAGGCACCCTTAGGGTGAGTTCACACTGAGTATACGCCAGCTTATTCTGAATGTAAAACACGTTCAGAATCAGCAGCGTATAAAGCAGTTCCCATTCATTTCTATGGGAGCCGGCATACGAGTGCTCCCCATAGAAATGAATGGGCTGCTTTTTTCACTACTAGCACTCCCATTGAAGTGAATGGGAAGTCCTCACGTGTACGGCTCGGCATGAGCAGAGCTAGCCGTACATGCAGGCACTTTCCATTCACTTCAATGGGAGTGCTCGTAGTGAAAAAAGCAGCCCATTCATTTCTATGGGGAGCACTCGTATGCCGGCTCCCATAGAAATGAATGGGAACTGCTTTATACGCCGCTGATTCTGAACGTGTTTTACGTTCAGAATAAGCTCGCGTATACTTAGTGTGAACTCACCCTTAAGATGTGTTGAAACCATTGAGGATGGGACAAATGGTAAAGCGTGACTAAACTTTTGAACAACTTTTGATTTTCTGGCAGCATCTGGGTCATTAATACATTTTATAATATACTTTATTCACAAATGTTGGCTCCTTTCTGTGAAATCCTGCATTTTTTCATTCTTTCCATTACTTCTTTTGCGAGAGCTGTTGCTGCTTCTCATTGAGTATGGGGCTGTGTGAAGTGATGAGAAAATGAGGGTGGGAGACAGGCCCTTCAAATGGCTAAATCTCAGGCCTTATAAAACTTGCTTATGTGACATGTGAACGAAGATTCTCCTCTTTCATATGACACCAAAAGCAAGTTTCTATGTTTTATAATTCTTGAGATATAGTCATTTAAAGTGACCCTTCCCCACCCTCAATTTTTCTTCACAGTACGCAGCCCCTTTACTTTCCACACAATAAAAAACATGTACAGCTCTCAATAGAGAAGCAAGGAAAAGAGTGAAAAAATACAGGATTTTATTGAAAGGAGCCAAAATTAGCTATTTTAGGAATTGTATTAATGACATTAATGCTGCCAGAAAATCAAAAGATATCTGAAAATTTAGTTCCTTTTAACTGTCAATGTGAATAAGGCTCCTAGTGCCAGGGTTTCATGTGTCTATCTAGCTCCTAAACCTCACTGTCTTGGTATAGTAAGTGCTTTGTTGCTGCACATTACAGGTGGATTTTCCAGGCAGCAAGGCCTTGCGCGTTTGTCTATTTTTAGCTCTTCGAGTCTTGTTTTCAGATGCAAAACAAACCCATCAGCGACAAGTCCGGCGAATGTTCTGTGATTGTGTTTCCAAGGCCTCTCTAGACAGTTCCTATTGTGCATGAAATGCTGCGATGCATCTTCACGGCTCTGCAGTGTCCCTGGGAATTACTGTAAAATAAAGGAAGCCGCGTGTTATTAGTAACGGCAGAAATACAGATAACTGAAAGCACCGAGGACCTTCACCAATGACTTCACTACAAACAATGATATGATAGAAATGTATAATGCAGGGAGTCGAAAGACAAGGGGCCACTGTCTTTTACAGGAACCTTCAACTGATGAGGATACAGCATCTGTTGTAACATGGAGGAGCAATGAGCTTTTTGGACTCCTCATACTCACCTCCATTTCTTTAGTGTGTGACTAATCTGATGTATGATAGTGCATATACCAAATGGCATCCAATATCTGAAACATTTTTGGCAGCATAACCATCAAAATGAATGAAACTGTTAGTAATCCTTGGTATATCTGCTCTCAGCAGCCCTTGATCTCTGTGAGGCCCTTCATCAAGCAATTCCTGTTATGAACACAAAGGCAGATCTATTGTTACTGTTAGTATTGAAAGCATTAACCTAGAACAGATCACCAAAAACTTCCACATTTATCACAGGGATTCATAGTGTATGATATACAGTCCTATGAAAAAGTTTGGGCACCCCTATTAATCTTAATCATTATTTTGGTATTTGCAACAGCCATTTCAGTTTGATATATCTAATAACTGATGGACACAGTAATATTTCAGGATTGAAATGAGGTTTATTGTACTAACAGAAAATGTGCAATATGCATTAAACCAAAATTTGACCAGTGCAAAAGTATGGGCACCTCTACAGAAAAGTGACATTAATATTTAGTAGATCCTCCTTTTGCAAAGATAACAGCCTCTAGTCGCTTCCTGTAGCTTTTAATCAGTTCCTGGATCCCAGATGAAGGTATTTTGGACAAACAATTCAAGTTCAGTTAAGTTAGATGGTCGCCGAGCATGGACAGCCCGCTTCAAATCATCCCACAGATGTTCAATGATATTCAGGTCTGGGGACTGGGATGGCCATTCCAGAACATTGTAATTGTTCCTCTGCATGAATGCCTGAGTTGATTTGGAGCAGTGTTTTGGATCATTGTCTTGCTGAAATATCCATCCCCGGCGTAACTTCAACTTCGTCACTGATTCTTGAACATTATTCTCAAGAATCTGCTGATACTGAGTGGAATCCATGCGACCCTCAACTTTAACAAGATTCCCGGTGCCGGCATTGGCCACACAGCCCCAAAGCATGATGGAACCTCCACCAAATTTTACAGTGGGTAGCAAGTGTTTTTCTTGGAATGCTGTTTCTTTTTGGACGCCATGCATAACGCCTTTTTTTATAACCAAACAACTCAATCTTTGTTTCCAAAATGAAGTTGGCTTCTCCAAATGTGCTTTTGCATACCTCAGGCAACTCTATTTGTGGCGTACGTGCAGAAACGGCTTCTTTCTCATCACTCTCCCATACAGCTTCTCCTTGTGCAAAGTGCGCTGTATTGCTGACTGATGCACAGTGACACCATCTGCAGCAAGATGATGTTGCAGCTCTTTGGAGGTGGTCTGTGGATTGTCCTTGACTGTTCTCACCATTCTTCTTCTCTGCCTTTCTGATATTTTTCTTGGCCTGCCACTTCTGGGCTTAACAAGAACTGTCCCTGTGGTCTTCCATTTCCTTACTATGTTCCTCACAGTGGAAACTGACAGGTTAAATCTCTGAGACAACGTTTTGTATCCTTCCCCTGAACAACTATGTTGAACAATCTTTGTTTTCAGATCGTTTGAGAGCGGGCTGTCCATGTTCGGCGACCATCAAACTTAACTGAACTTGAATTGTTTTGTAGAAAGAAATGGTCCAAAATACCTTCATCCAGGATCCAGGAACTGATTAAAAGCTACAGGAAGCAACTAGAGGCTGTTATCTTTGCAAAAGGAGGATGTACTAAATATTAATGTCACTTTTCTGTTGAGGTGCCCATATTTTTGCACCGGTCAAATTTTGGTTTAATGCATATTGCGCATTTTCTGTTAGTACAATAAACCTCATTTCAATCCTGAAATATTACTGTGTCCATCAGTTATTAGATATATCAAACTGAAATGGCTGTTGCAAACACCAAAATATTTAGAACTAAAAATGATTAAGATTAATAGGGGTGCCCAAACTTTTTCATAGGACTGTATATGGTGCATCTTGCTAGACACGTTAAATACTTTTCTATTACCCCATTACTTCTCAATACTTTGTGCCATATTGTTGTGCATATTAATAAATGTGGTCCTTCTTTAACAACTTCTAAGACACTCCCACTTTTGAAAACACTTTTGAAAATTGTTTAGTGGATAGTAAAGGACGTCTAAAACACATAGTACATTTGGTTCACACTGTATACTGTCTACCTGGTTTTTTTTTTTACACATTTTGCCTAGTAAATATCCCCTCATTATGGGCTTCAGGGGAGACATTTGGGTTAGGCAGACTTGTTTATTTTTTATTGAGCTCTCTTTGTTTCATTACGCTAGTTGAGGCTTCTGCATCTCACCACTTTCATCCACTGATCGGGACTTTAGACTTTCTTAGGGTGCATGCACACTGAGTAACGCCGGGCGTGTATGAGAGCCGTACACGCCAGCGTTACAGCAGGGCTGCCGAACACTTCCCATTCACTTCAATGGGAGCGCTCGTAACAGCGGCGTTTACGAGCGTTCCCATTGAAGTGAATGGGAAGTGTTCGGCAGCCCTGCTGTAACGCCGGCGTGTACGGCTCTCATACACGCCCGGCGTTACGTAGTGTGCATGCACCCTTAGGGTGCATTCACACTGAGTAAACGCTAGCTTATTTTGTAGAGTAAAATTACACTTGTAAATTTTGCTATCCCATTGACTTCAATGACATTTTACAGGCGTATTTTTACAGGCGTATTTTTTACAGGCGTATTTTTTACACTTGTAAAAAAATATCATTGAAGTCAATGGGATAGCAAAATTTACAAGTGTAATTTTACTCTACAAAATAAGCTAGCGTTTACTCAGTGTGAATGCACCCTTAGTCCAGGTTTTCTGTAATGTGACTGTAATAACCGGCAATGGGCTCTTTAGCAGTGTCTACTTGGCGCTGGAGCCATGGGTCAGCGCAGTTCTCCGATGAGACATATTTGTGACCTGGAATGTATAACATTCCGCAGCAGAATCTCTCCAGCCCCCTCCCAACACTGGATGTTGGCACCGAAGGGAGGGGCGCACGACAGACCCCGCGTCACCCTCTTCTGCTCTGTTTGCGCGTTGCAGGGTGTTATTAGCACTCCTTTGTTCCGTTTTGTGAGCGATAGAAGCCCTCTGCGAGCCGGCCAAGCGAGCGATTGTCGCATCTCGCACTTTTCTGATTAACTAAGAGGAAATTGCAGCTTTCTGGCAGCCTGCTGAGAGGGATAATAACATAAGCGCTTGCTCTGGAGTAAAGTGGGTCTTTTCAACCACAACAGGCTGGCAGAGTCGACACGCTCCCCTCCTCCCGCCAAAGCTTTTCTCCCCTTTGATTCGTTCTGCTCTAGTCAATTGTTTCCTCTTTCTTCTTCCCTGTAATGTGCAGACGTTCTGGTAAACAGCAGAGAATATGCAGCGAGCAGCTCTCTGTGTCCTGACATATAGTTCAGTAATGTATAAAATGAGCCCATCCTCACCAACCCCCTCCCCCATCTTGATTTTAATTTAGGACTCTGTGGGTCACTTGTCGCTCATGCTGAGTCTCACTTCTTGAATTTTCGGTTTGAGATTCTCTTGTCGCCGTCTTGTTTGCATCCTCCCTTAATTCTGATGTTACGCGGCTGCTCGAGGGTCATGTGTGTTGTCTGGACTGCTGGTCAGAGTGAGCCGTGTCCATCTTCTCTTCTCTCCTCGTTGTGTGATTTTCCTGCCGCCCTCTGCTTGGCTCTTCTCCAAGTCAGAATCATTTTCTTTTCTTTGGCCGGTATCTTTTTTTGTGACTCGTGGCGCGCTCCCTGACGGGCTCTGTGTTTTTTTTCCAGTCACAAAATATTAATCTCTTTCTGTCTGTTGCTGTCACCTCAAATGTCACTTTCCTTATCCACAGAAAGAAGAAAAAGACTCAAGAAAAATGTCAAGACGGAGTCTGAAATAAGTACGTGCTCAGTGTGCATCATATGTAACCAACTCTCTGGGTCCACGTCTTTATATATGAGCAGTGCTCAGATCTCCATATATGACCAGTGTTCAGATCACCATATATGACCATTATCCAAAGCTCCATATATATATAACTATTTCTCAAACCTCCTGATGGTCAAAGCCATGGTCAGAGTGTGCATAGAAAACATGATGTAATCTATCATCTATGCAGAAGCCATGACCGAGTGACGACTCAGGGTAAACAGAAAGAGATGGGTTCATGTAGGTGATGTAAATAGTTTCCTGTAATAATATCAATCTGTGTTCAGTCCTTATGGGGAAGCTCTGATATTCTATTACATCTCAGTATGTCCTTGAATACTCATGCTCTCCCCTGCTGTCCCACCATATGTCACTTTGGGCTTCGCACCCCAGGAAGCAGCATGATTGGGTGGGCTCTGTCGCATGCACCTCCTCATCCATTCATTTTACTTCCTTGATTTCCATTATCAATTAATGGAATGAAAGCTCCTGATCCCTTTACTTCATAAACTTGGTTCTCTATAGGAGGGAGCCGAATCTTCAGTTATTCTGATTATTTAGAACATAGTGAAGTTGTAACATGCACTCCTTACATTCGTAACATACCGAGTAGTGAGGAGAATGCCCAAGAAGATCACTTATCTAACTCTGTTCTGTGGAGTCGTAAAGAGGATCTGTCAGCATTTCCATGTAGTGTTGTAAGGAGGATCTCTCAACTTTACTGCGTGCTGTAGTGTAGAAGGTCTTTTGCCCCTCCTGTATGGTGTACTAATGAATATCAGTCAGCTGGTCTCTTTGGCGTAGTATAGATGATCTGCCTGCTCTCCTCTGTGATGTAGTGTAAAGGATCTGTCAGCAGTCCTTTGAGTTTTAGTATAGCAGATCTGTGAACACTCTCTGTGGTGTTGTGTAGTGAATCTGTTAGCTCCACTCTGTGGATAGTATAGGAAATCTGTCAGCTCCCCAGCATGTAGTAGTACAGAGACTCTGTCAGCTGTCCTGTATGGTATATGATAGAAGATCTGTTGTCTATCCTGTGTGATGTAGTACAGGGGATTTGTCAGCTCGCTCCCCTGTGTGTTATATAGGGAATCTGTTAACTCTCCTTTGTATGGTCTAGTATAGTGGATCTGTCAGCTCTCCTGTGTGGTGTAGTATAGAAGATGTCAGCTGTTTTGTGTGGTGTAGTATGGAGGATCTGTCAGCTCTGCTGCGTGGTGTAGTATAAAAAATGTCAGATGTTCTGTATGGTGTAGTATTGAAGATCTGTCAACTATCTTGTGTGATGTCATATAAAGGATCTGTCAGCTCTCATATGTATTGAAGCATAGATGAACTGTCAGCTTTCTAGTGTGGTGTGGTATGTAGGAGCTGTTGTCTTTCCTGTGTGTGTATTACAGATGAGCTGTCAGCTTTTCTGTGTGGTACAGAAAAGATGTCATTGCATTGTGTTATTCTTCTATTACTCTGTTATGGAAATGGATGGAATCTATAAAAATTCTGGACTTATTGACTTAAATAGAAATCCCAAGAACACCGATTGCTTCCTTGTAAAGTTGTCAGTATCAAAATTAGCCCCCAACCTGAAAACCCTCCATAAGGTTTTGTTTCTTGGTCTTCCTTCCTTTATTTTTTTCATAGACATAAGCAAACAAGAAAGTCAGGCTTGTAGGACATTTTTTTGTCTGGAATTTCTGACTGACTCTGCGCCAGAGGCCCCGAATGGAGAATCTGATGTGAATATAGCAAAAACCCTACATAGACTCTAATGTACATAGACAGTAGACTAAGATAGACTCTACATAGACTCTAATGTACATAGACAGTAGACTAAGATAGACTCTATGTAGACTTAAATGTAAACCACAGTCCAACCTGTCAGTTCTGTAGGAATCATAGCTCTCAGCAGCAATATATTTCCTGGAGATTTCTGTACATAGGCAGCTTTCCATAGTGTTGATCTAGTCAGTGACTAATACTTGTCCTTAGGTAGCTGCACAATAAGATTATATATGGTTAACACAAGACTGTTACAGTAAATCCAATGGTATGCTAATTAAACAACCACCATTATACTGTTCTCTTCAGTTTTGCAGCAACATGTGAAGGATTCTCCCCTTCTTCTCTTGATGTGTGGGTAGGACAGAATAGAAGCACTTTCTGTGCATTGATAAAAGCGACGCTCATTACTTAGTGTCAAAACACACAAAACATATAAACAGCTCTTTGTGTGATAAACCTTATTATGAATTCAACATTCTGATGTCTTTGAAACTCTTCCCAAGAATGGGGACAGCAGTGTGAGCTCCTCTCCGCACACCTCACACAAAGACGTGTGTCACCGCATCAGCAGCAGCCAAATGAAACGTGTGGAACCTGCGCTCACCAAACAAAGAGAACATCGCTTCACAATTATTACCAATGAAAACCGAACCGCTGAAAAGAACATCAAAAACAGCCCGAAGACAAGTCCGTATAGAGCAATCTCCACGAGCTGTCACCGCACACAAGAGCTTCTATGGATCAGAGGTCCCTGAATTCAACATTTTTAGCGCAAACCACATACAATACTCAGGATTCTCATCCACTATGGAGCCTCCTAGACTGTGTAAAACTTCTCATTCGCTGTCTTCAGCTCCACTTAGCTTAGTATGACGTCTTCTGTGCTCTCGGTGTGTACTGTGATCATGATAAGTATTGTCAGGCTCACAAGGCTCTGCAAACCCCTGTGGTTATGGAAGGTACTGTTGATAACAACTGGAGCTGTTGTCTCCTTTAATAAACCCTTAGGTTAATATAATAGATATGTTAAATCTCTGCCAGTTATAGCAGGTTTTATATTTTGGCCCTGATCCTCCGTCACCTGCACCTGGATCAGCTTTTGTATTCCAGCAGCTTTGTGTCGACATGTCACAGTTTTCTGCGTCTGTTCTCTCGCTCTCATCTCTGGGATCCCAGATGCTTTCACGTGAATGAATGAGCTCTAAATGAAATAGAAGAGAAAGTTGAGTGCAGCAAACTGTAAAAATGTCCGATAATAAAAGGCAAGCAGCGGTAAATGAATTATGAACGAGGCCTGAATCGCTTCACTGTCAACCTGCGAGCAATAGAAATGTTTACATGGCAGATGGATTTATTTCACTGGAAAGTTACAAATGGTGGCACTAAGAGCGCAGCCCTGATCAGCTGATAACCGAGAGAGAATGGCAGCCGGGCCCTGCGCGGTGACGTCTGATGGCAGAGATTACACCGCTCACACAACTGTGTACTACAGTGGTAGAAATTCATAGTTAAAGAGGAGAATATATCATCCAAATTCATTGTTGCAAGCTCTGCACCCAAAGGCCAAACCGCTAATAATCTCCACATCACGTCAAGAAGCCGCCACATTCTGATCTATGTCTTTTATGAAAATCTGATGCAGTTTACATTTTCCTCCTACAACACATTCATATCGCCCCGTAATGTACAGGAACAGCTTAGGTATCTGTAGACTAAGGGGCCATTTAAATCACATTTTTAACATCTGTTTAACAGATGCAAAAGTGGATGCAAACAGATGGCAATCCACTTACCTAGAATCAATGTTTACAAAAAAAAAATAATGGATCCTTTGTAATAATAATAATAATAATAATAATAATACGTTTTATTTACATAGCGCCAACATATTCTGCAGCACTTTACAGATCCATTTTATTTTCATGGAGACAAAAGTGTAATATACCAGTTGTTTTTTGTTTGTTTGTTTTTACCACTGATGCTATATAAATGGATTGCCATCCATTTGTATCGCTTTTCAAGCAATTCTGCATCTGTTGAACAGATCTGCTGAAGGGATGTTAAAAATGTGATGTAAATGGCCCCTAAGGCCTGGGCTATACTAAGATTTTTGTAGCACTACTAATTGATTTTAACTATTATGTGACAGCTACAGTCCAGGCAATTCAATACAACTTAATGGGGTGATTTATCTTGCCTTACACACCATGAAAAAAGTGTAAGGCATGAAAAAAAGTAACATTTGCTCAAAAGTTTCAGACTTTTTCTCTTTTACGCCATTCTCGCAACTTTCCTGAAAAAGGGCATAGTGTGAATTGTAAATGATTGTAAATGATCCCTGAAATCTACATGAGCTATGAGCTGGCTTAGACTTCAATGCAGGCGTACATCCTTTTATAAGAAAGAATGCCCTTTATCATACTGTACGAGCGCAGGACATATGAAGACTAGCATTACAAACACCAACCTTCACATTTTTCCCCCAATTTATTCCTTCCGAATCCGTCTGCTTTCCATATGTAAATTTCAGTCTGTTGCCTCCCACAGGATTAGCACTTTCCTTTCCTAAAATACTCTGTGCTGCTTGGGATGTTTCTACTTCCATTATATAACTGTCTTTCACCTCCCACACATTCTTCTCATAGTCACAGCATTTTTATTCCTGGTGAATGTAATCCTGGCATCTGTGGAAGTGAAGGTGTTAATCAGGTACGCTTTCTGTAATGTGATTCTGTGCACCGCCTGTCCTGGTATATTAAGTGCGGCCTCTGTTTTGAATAGTCAATTTCATGGTGAAATGAGTTCTTAATAATATATTTAGCACCCAAGAGAAGTCCCTGCAGCATCTGGAGAGGACTGGGATTCTGGAAGGGGAAGCGCATCCCGACAATCCTGCTTTTATTTAGATTACTGGGAGGGGGGGCGCGTCCGGGACCAAAAGTGAGAATAATTTCATTCAGACATTGGAGGTGCGAACTGTAAAAAAAACGTAAGCATTTCATCAAAACATGGAGCGAGAATGAAGCCTTTGTGTATACATGAACAACACCCAGCACACACAACAAAAAAAGTGGTATTGTGCAGTGTTTAGACGTACAGAACAAGAGGAGTGGAACTGTACATTGTCTATGCATATAGAAGAAGCGAAATGGTATGTGTGCCATTCATACATATGATACCAAAGAAGAAAGCTGTTGATGTATAGAGCTAGGGAAGTGGTATGGTGCAGATTGTATACATACAAAACAAGATAAGTGGTACTGCGCAGTGACTATTCATACTATACTGAAGAAGAAAACTGGTGCTGTGTAAAGCTAGGGAAGTGGTGTGGTACAGTGTGTATACATACGGAACAAGAGAAGTGGTATGTGCGTCATTCATATATACTATACTGAAGAAGAAAACTAGTATTGTGTAGAGCTAGGGAAGTGGTATGGTGCAGAATGTGTACATACAGAACAAGAGAAGTGGTATGTGTGCCATTCATATATACTATACTGAAGAAGAAAACTGGTATTGTGTAGAGCTAGAGAAGTGGTATGGTACAGTATATATACATTCAGAACAAGAGAAGTGGTATGTGTGCCATTCATATATACTATACTGAAGAAGAAAACTGGTGCTGTGTAAAGCTAGGGAAGTGGTGTGGTACAGTGTGTATACATACAGAACAAGAGAAGTGGTATGTGTGCCATTCATGTATACTATACTGAGGAAGAAAACTGGTATTGTGTAGAGCTAGGGAAGTGGTATGGTGCAGAATGTGTACATACAGAACAAGAGAAGTGGTATGTGTGCCATTCATATATACTATACTGAAGAAGAAAACTGGTATTGTGTAGAGCTAGAGAAGTGGTATGGTGCAGTATATACAACAACAACAATAAAGGGGCTTTATTAGCCTAACCGAAGAAAAACATTTGGTATTGCCAAAGCAGAGAATGGTAGGGGGTGGGAGTGGTATACATACATACAGGAAAAGAGAAGTGGTACTCCGCGGTGACTATTCATACAGAACATCAGAAATGGTACTGTGCAGTGGTCATTTATACAGTACTAAAAAGTAGTATTGTGCAGTGGCTATTCAAGCAGGGCATGGGTAGTGGTACTATGCAATGTGAATAGTGAAATAGTACAGTGCAATGTCCTATATACTATACACAATGTACTATGTACTATACAGAGCTATGGAAGTGGTACATTGCCGTATAGACATACAAAAGAAGAGAAGTGGTACTCTGTAGTACCTATATATACAGAATATATACACTCTCCTTTGATGTCCAAAAATTAAAGCAAGTTGTGCAGATGTTTCCCCACTAATTTAACAATAACCATTGATTTTTGTTCATTTTTATGGTATAATCCACTTTGTAAACTGGCAGTCGTGTTTTTCAGCTTGACTTCCCTATCACAAAGATATAGCTTTCATTGCTTAGTGCTGAATGAGTTGGTGGTGGTTTTGCTATAGGCCTTCAAGGAAACATAGGATCCAAGCTCACCACACAACAATGTCTTCGTTATAATCTGCCACTGCTATTATAATATATTAAGTAATGTTAGTACCATGCGGCGGGGTTGGGGCAACCTCTTAGACATATTACTATTATATCCAGGAATGTTAATAATAGAGGAAGAGCTGTGATAACTTCAGACATGATATACAGTAGAAACTAGTCTAACAATGCCAGCTGGACACAAGACAAAATCTGGACTTCACTTAGTCCCCTTTTCTGGGTGCTAAGTGCATCTTCTGGTACTCAGTTATTCCCAGGACTTATAGTAGTACCAGGTTATGCAAAAACTGGACAGTGAAAAAAACCAAGAAATATAAAGCATGTGTCACAACACCGAACAGATGACTTAATCTGGATGGTGACGTTATATCAGATGATGGAAGAAATAAAAGATGGTATATAATGGATGATGGACATATTCATATGTTCTGTCTTCCTGTATATGCATTGGGGCTTGTGAGGCTGCTTTAGTCTCAGACCTGGTGTCAATGCTGACACTTGTCTTGACCCTGCTCTAAACCTTCTCATAACCTCGGTAAATGTCTCGTAAATGAGACAGTCTCGTGTTGAGATCTGGGCTTGGTTCCGTGAAGTAGCCCTTTGTCTTTATTGAAATTCCAGTAAGAGTTGGTAATGCTACTGCCCGGGCGTCTTTATACCGGTGATAAAGTTTTACCTTATAATGGGCAGTTTATAGACGCAGCAGAGGAAGAGCCAGATGGATTATAAATCTGTTGTGTCTCTGGGTCATACATCCCTGCTCATTAAGGAAGGCAGATGTGTGATCCTGCTCCCCGGGCCGTGCTCTCTCTACGCTCGGCCTGGAATAGCAGTAACAATAAAGTCTTATTTTTGGAGAAATCACTGACATATTTATTCATAAGCACTGCAGCTGCTCCACCAGTTCCAGGGGCAAAGCTGCTTAATTAAAGGGCCAATGCCATGAAAGCCGTGTGTAAAGTATAGCTATAGCAGCATCATTTTAACATGTTACCCAAGACTGGCCTTAGTGACACAGAGGATACGTAGGAGACTCTGCTATTATTTATGGCTTTGTGAATTCCTTTACTCAGATCTTAAAGAGGACTCATCAGCATACTGTTAATTTTGCAGGTATGTGTACCGGTGCTGCACATATTGGTGCTATTAGGTTTGGGTACAAATATCACTGCACTGTCAGAGAGGTCGACCTCACAGCTAGCTTAATCATGTTATGGTACAAGTCTATAGAAGTGTACCATCAGAGTGGATGTTCCTTACCACTCAGCGATGATGATGAACTGTGATGCCGACCCTCAAAAACTAGCAGTACCTCTGGTACCAGGGAACCTACCTGCCAGTGGCGTAACTAGGAATGGCGGGGCCCCGTGTCGAACTTTTGACATGGTCCCTCCCCCCCCCCCCCAACCGACACCGACAACCTCGACCGACCCCCTCCTCCGCATTCCTGTGCGCTCTATTATGTCCCTTAGTGGCCCCTGCACACAGTATTATGTCCCTTAGTTGCCCCTGCACACACTATTATGCCCCTTAGTGGCCCCTGCACACACCATTATGCCCCTTAGTGGCCCCTGCACACACTATTATGCCCCTTAGTGGCCTTCATACACTATTATGTCCCATAGTGGCCCCTGCACACAGTATTATGTCCTATAGTGGCCCCTGCACACAGTATTATGTCCCTTAGTGGCCCCTGCACACAGTATTATGTCCCATAGTTGCCCCTGCACACACTATTATGTCCCACTGTGGAAACCCATAAACAATTATTATACTCTGGGGTTTTTTCAGACCTCAGAGTATAATAATCGGAGACCCGAGGGAATAAAAACATAAAAAACTACTGTTTCTTACCTGTCCCCCAGCTCTTATGCTGTCGGCCTCCGCTACCATCCTTCTTCAATGACGTCGGACGTCACATGACCCGGGACGCAGGCCAGGTTCATGTGACGTTAGAGACGTCAGACAACTAGGAAGGAGGCCTGGCAGGATTGTGGAGAGGTAAGTAACAGTGATTTTTATGTTTCTTACCTCTCTCCTCTGCACACAGTATTATCCCCATAGTGGCCCCTGCACACAGTATTATCCCCCATAGTGTCCCCTGCACACAGTATTATCCCCCATCGTGGCTCCTGCACACAGTATTATCCCCATAGTGGCCCCTGCACACAGTATTATCCCCCATAGTGGCCCCTGCACACAGTATTATCCCCCATAGTGGCTCCTGCACACAGTATTATCCCCATAGTGGCCCCTGCACACAGTATTATCCCCCATAGTGGCCCCTGCACACAGTATTATCCCCCATAGTGGCCCCTGCACACAGTATTATGCCCCATAGTGGCCCCTGCACACAGTATTGTCCCCATAGTGGCCCCTGCACACAGTATTATGCCTCATAGTGGCCCCTGCACACAGTATTATCCCCCATAGTGGCTCCTGCACACAGTATTATCCCCATAGTGGCCCCTGCACACAGTATTATCCTCCATAGTGTCACCTGCACACAGTATTATCCCCCATAGTGGCTCCTGCACACAGTATTGTACCCCATAGTGGCCCCTGCACACAGTATTATGTCCCACTGTGGACACCCATAAACAGTTATTATACTCTGGGGTCTTTTCACCCTCTCTGGTGAAATCGGAGACCCGAGGGAATAAAAACATAAAAAAACACTGTTACTTACCTGTCCCCCGGCTCCTACGCTGTCTTCTCTGTTGCTATCCTTCTTCTATGACGTTGGACGACACATGATCCGGGACGTAGGCCGGGTTCATGTGATGTCAGAAAGGACGTCAGGAAGGAGGCCTGGCAGGATCGTGGAGAGGTAAGTATCAGTGGTTTTTATGTTTCTTACCTCTCCCGGTCCGCCAATCATTATACTTGGGGGTCCAAAAAGACCCCTGAGTATAATGATAGCAGCGGTAGTGGCTGTCGCCGGGCCCCTAATGTCCTGGGCCCTGTGGCAGCCCCCTCTGCTGCTATGGTGGTAGTTACGCCACTGCGTGGCTAGAAGAATCTAGAAAGCCACATCCAATAATTGGCTCAGATGTTATAAAGGACTAAGATAATATAAAAACTGATGGTGATCTGGAACAATCCTGGCAGATTGAGAATACTGCATTGATGTTAATGCACTCCATCTCTGTTCATGGACCATCCATTGCTCAGGGTGCTCTTCACTCAACGTCTTTTCCTGCTCTTTGGATTCCTGCCTTTGTGCCTTACTGGCCTGGTTATCTCTTCTCACAGTCAGCGCTTCGCAGCAATCCTGGTCCTGAATGAGTTACAGTCCACAGAGGCTGCAGGTACTTAGCAGCACTTTTAGCGTCTTCTATTGATTTTTCTTTTTTGAGGAGCATGAAAAAGATGGAAATAAAAGTAGTGAAATAATAAGCCCTAAAGAGCAGCTTCGCTCCGCACACTGTAAAACTGCCTTCGTAAAATTTTAATTACACAGGGAGGAATAGAAATCATTTAAAACAGAAAATATTCTTCTGCAGAGACCCCAGGCAGCTTGAGAAGAGACCAAACGCTTGTAAAATTCATCGCTTCTCGTAGATAATCACACAAGACATCTGGGGTGTCACAGCTCAGGAGCCTTATGGGAAGTGATGGGGGTTCCACGACCCCCCGAATTTTCTACTTTGTTATGTGCTGACCATGAGAATAAACACATAGAAGGTTTACAAGTGTCAGATCATTACTGTCATCTGAACACATAATATGCAACAACTGGATTGCCAGAGACATTTTCCACCATAAAGATGGCTGGCCCCAAATCAATTTTTCATACTAACAACTTACCCACAAGACCTGTGACACCAGGACCCCATACAGATCAGCTCTTGCAGCAGCTTTTTTGTGAACTCTGAGCATGTGCAGCACTTCTCTTGTTCAAGTAATAGGAGCAGCACAGCATTTTCCTGGAAGTACCACTATATAGTGAATGTAAACTGAAGCGTCTATGTACGACTATGGCTACATGGTGACTTGTGACTGTGAACATTAAAATTGCAAATGTTGCTCTGCTAGTCGCAACTATTTCTGGTGAATGTTTTCACACAGAAATTCAGCAGGTTTGGATTTTTGCAGACTGTTGTGAGGTTATTACGGCAGCTTATTTGTCACAGCACAACCAAATTCACTCCCGCCGGGTACAGTGTAATAGCAAAACATTGCAGTCTTATGTCATGTGACCACAAGTCACTGTGTCCTATCCTTATACAATAGTTATTTATTACCTTCTGGTTTTGGCCAATTATTTATTAATAGAGATGAGCGAACACTAAAATGTTCGAGGTTCGAAATTCGATTCGAACAGCCGCTCACTGTTCGAGTGTTCGAACGGGTTTCGAACCCCATTATAGTCTATGGGGAACATATACTCGTTAAGGGGGAAACCCAAATCCGTGTCTGGAGGGTCACCAAGTCCACTATGACACCCCAGGAAATGATACCAACACCCTGGAATGACACTGGGACAGCAGGGGAAGCATGTCTGGGGGCATAAAAGTCACTTTATTTCATGGAAATCCCTGTCAGCTTGCGATTTTCGCAAGCTAACTTTTCCCCATAGGAATGCATTGGACAGCGCTGATTGGCCAGAGTACGGAATTCGACCAATCAGCGCTGGCTCTGCTGGAGGAGGCAGAGTCTAAGATCGCTCCACACCAGTCTCCATTCAGGTCCGACCTTAGACTCCGCCTCCTCCGGCAGAGCCAGCGCTGATTGGCCGAAGGCTGGCCAATGCATTCCTATGGGAATGCAGAGACTTATCAGTGCTGAGCCAGTTCTGCTCAACTACACCTTGTGCTGGTCAGCCCATCTGATATAGCAGAGCTGAGTGTGCACTAGAACCCTTATGCACACTCGGCTCTGCTACATCAGATGTAGCAGAGCCGAGGGTGCACTAGAACCCTTATGCACACTTGGCTCTGCTACATCAGATGTAGCAGAGCCGAGGGTGCACTAGAACCCTTATGCACACTCGGCTCTGCTACATCTGATGGGCTGACCGGCACACGGTGTAGTTGAGCAGAACTGGCTCAGCACTGCTAAGTCTCTGCATTCCCATAGGAATGCATTGGCCAGCCTTCGGCCAATCAGCGCTTGCTCTGCCGGAGGAGGCAGAGTCTAAGGTCGGACCTGAATGGAGACTAGTGTGGAGCGATCTTAGACTCCGCCTCCTCCAGCAGAGCCAGCGCAGATTGGTCGAATTCCATACTCTGGCCAATCAGCGCTGGCCAATGCATTCTATTAGCCCGATGAAGTAGAGCTGAATGTGTGTGCTTAGCACACACATTCAGCTCTACTTCATCGGGCTAATAGAATGCATTGGCCAATCAGCACTGGCCAATGCATTCTATTAGCGCGAGCTGAGTTTGCACAGGGGTTCTAGTGCACCCTCGGCTCTGCTACATCTGATGTAGCAGAGCCGAGTGTGCACACTCGGCTCTGCTATATCAGATGGGCTGACCGGCACATGGTGTAGTTGAGAACCCTCAGCTCTGCTACATCTGATGTAGCAGAGCCGAGTGTGCACACTCGGCTCTGCTATATCAGATGGGCTGACTGGCACACGGTGTAGTTGAGCAGAACTGGCTCAGCACTGCTAAGTCTCTGCATTCCCATAGGAATGCATTGGCCAGCCTTCGGCCAATCAGTGCTGGCTCTGCCGGAGGAGGCGGAGTCTAAGGTCGGACCTGAATGGAGACTGGTGTGGAGCGATCTTAGACTCCACCTCCTCCAACAGAGCCAGCGCTGATTGGTCGAATTCCGTACTCTGGCCAATCAGTGCTGTCCAATGCATTCCTATGGGGAAAAGTTTATGTCACAAAAATCACAATTACACACCCAATAGAGCCCCAAAAAGTTATTTTTAATAACATTCCTACCTAAATAAAGGTTATCCCTCGCTATCCCTGCCTGTACAGCTATCCCTGTCTCTTAGTCACAAAGTTCACATTCTCATATGACCCGGATTTGAAATCCACTATTCGTCTAAAATGGAGGTCACCTGATTTCGGCAGCCAATGACTTTTCCGATTTTTTTAGATGCCTCCGGTGTCGTAGTTCCTGTCCCACCTCCCCTGCGCTGTTATTGGTGCAAAAAAAGCGCCAGGGAAGGTGGGAGGGGAATCAAATTTTTTTGGAGTTTGCCACGTGATGTTCGATTCGAATCGAACACATCAAACAGCCTGATATCCGATCGAACATGTGTTCGATAGAACACTGTTCGCTCGAACACTGTTCGCTCATCTCTATTTATTAACTTATTTTCTCGCTGTAGCATAGAAAAAAAACCTTTTAACTACCTGGAAACAGTCAACAAGTATGATGCTGCTATATGAATATGTGAGGGTTTAGAGCTCAGTTTTATGAATGATGGATCCTAATTTTTTTTATATATTTTATTTTTATTATTTTTAAATCCCTGTTATGAAGATCTGAACAAAAAGGGGAAAAATGCAGCATTGATGTAAAGTGTCAGGTTTCTGGATCATCCCGGCAGCTGTTTTCTCCTTTCTTCTGCTTACATTTTGATTCATTCTGCACAGAATTTATGCACAATATGTAAATATTTTCCACCTCATGTCATGTAGCAGGGCCTGAGAAATGAACATGGTCTGGGCTGTCCATATCTAACTCCTGGAAACCTTCCCATAGCTCCATGTTTTGAACCGTTTTCTAGAGTCATTGCACGGAGTTCACTGTTTGCTTCATGCATATCTAATAGAAGGCTACGCACTGCCTGGAGACAGCGCTTACTTTTTAACCTTGATTCAATCATAAAGAGGTTATCATCATTACATCCTCTGAGTAGAGGGAGACGCTGGGAGGAATGGGAATATTCATATGCCTTTATAGCAGTGGGCAAAGAGGTGCATAGCTGCTGCTTCTGCCATCTGTCTTGATATGTTTTCTACCCTGCTTCAGGTCTGCATATGACTGAATTGGTATTACCCCATTAGTGGTTCCAGCATCTATATCCTAGCGATAGATATAACGTGGCAAAGATTGCGGTCTTTAAGAACTTTCTATCTAAATCCAATTTAGGGAGCATTCACACGGAGTTTACACTGTACTCATTCTGTACGTAAACTCATTCAGTGTTTATTGTAAAAAACAGATCCCATTGACTTCAATGGGTGCCGGCATACGTGCGCTACCTGTTGAAATCAATGGGAGGTTTTTTTTACCTATTGCTTTCAATGTGACGCTGGGTTCACACCTGCGTTCATGTTTCCGTTCTATGGTTTCCGTCTTCTGCATGGCAGAAGACGGAAACCATAGACCGGGTCCGGCTGTGAGCGGCGGTGAGCGTTTTAGGCTTTCCGCCGCGAAACCGGATTTTTTTATCCGGACACAGAGTACTGCATGTCCGACTCTGTGTCCGGATTATAAAACCCGGTTTCGCGGCAGAGAGCGCAAAACGCTCACTGCCGCTCACGGCCGGACAGCTTTCTCACCCATTCAAATGAATGGGTGAGAAAGTCTCCTGCAGGCTTCCGTCTCCTGCATCTGTTTTATGCAGGAAACGGAAACCTGCAATAAGGACAGATGAACGCAGATGTGAACGAGCCCTGATATGCACATATGCCGGCAACCATTGAAGTCAATGGGATCTGTTTTTTACACCGCTCACTCTGAACGAGTTTACGTTCAGAATGATTGGAGCATAAACTTTGTGTGAAGGCTCCCTTACATAGTAGGTTTAATTTTCTGTAACGCTTCAAGATATGAAAGATGTGCATTGATTGGGCATGAGGTCCATATAGAGCCACCTTACTGAATAGCAAAATCCTCTAACTGTGATGTTCTGTGGCTGCTACACTGGTTTTAGCTTTTACGAATAACAGAACTTATTAAAGGGCTTTTTCCATCTCAGGATTTCTTGTTCCCCTAAAGGCTCGTTCACAAGGGGACAGAGGGGGCGGATTTTAGTGTCCGGAATCCACGTCATAATCCGCCCCCTCACAATGGTGGTCTATGGAGACCGCTGGCGTTCGTTTTTACGCTAGCGACATGACCTTTCTTGAGGCGGATTTTGCCTCAGGAAATCAATACAAGTGAATGGGAGGTGGAAAACACGTCGAGCTTTTTTGCCAAAAACCGCAACGCGGTTTTGGAAAAAAACGCCTCAAAAATCCGCCGTTTTATTAAGGTCCATTCACTGTGCTGGAGGAAAAACCGCCTGGCGTTTTTTGAGGTGGTTTTTACCAAAAACTGCTCCAAAAAATGCCTCAGTGTCCAAAAACCGCTTCCTAATCCCTGAAGCGTTTTTTTTCAGTGCCAAATTCCGCCACCCCCTATTCACGTGTGAACTAAGCCTTACAGAGACACAGATGAAGCACTGTTCTAGCCTTTTTCTGGGATCAGCTAAATTCTCTTTACAGGGAAAGAGAAGAAAATATAGTTGGCCAGAAACAGGGCCTTAGTTACTAGTCCAACCACTAGGTCTAGATCATGAAAGTGGTCTGAAACATAGGCAACCAGCAACTAAGGAAATATATTCAGCTGTATCTGACAAACAGAACAAGATGGGCAAAGCAATGCATTTGGCAAAACACTTCAGCTAGCTTAGACTACATGTTTAAATAGGATCCTGGAGATGGGAACACTCCTTTAGTGATACTATTATATCTGCTCTAATGGAATTGCATCTTCTCACCATCTTGTTGTGCTGCTTTCTTCCCACTGTTGTGTCTGGCTCTCGCATGGTCTTGGTTCAGTGTCTGATGAGACCAGACGGGGGCTTATAGATCTGTACAGCAGAGATTCTTACTGGCTCGCCGTGCACAGGACACCTGCAGTCAGGGTCTTAATATACCAATTCCCAGGAAAAGTGCCAGACCATGTGGAAATCTTCTCCTCCTGTTCTATATGCTGCGAACACTCCTGTGACCCTAACCCTAGATGCAGCTGTGGATGAGCACATTTCTGTCTATTCAGCAACAAGCAGAAATCTTGCTCTGTATGAACTACCCCAGTTGTAGGAAACCTTTCCCGTTAACTTCTTAAGAAAATATTTAGAAGGTACAAAAGAAATCCAACATATAACCTTCTGATCATTACTTGTTGTATCAGAGGTCTACTGAGATTGTGATGACCCACGTTTGCACAATGACCAGTACAGAGACATAATTTGAAGCTTCTGACCCCAATGCAAAGTGTCTTTAACAGGGACCCCAGCTACCAGTTATATTACTGGTAGCTTAATACTGTTTGTGATAGAGGGTCTTTGAACCCCTTAATATAGTAAGGGCTGAGTATAAATGTAAAAATCTTATATTGGTATGCCCAAAATCACCTAAGTGCCAATGAAGAGTTTGGACATATTGTATAACTGAGATGCCCTGTGCCTGAGCTGAGAGAATTGAGGTACATTAATAAAATGTTCCCCCTAATCTCTGACAGTAATTCGGCAGTATGCCATTTGCAGCTTTTTACCTCCACTTGTGAATATGAGTAATAAATATACTTCTATAAGAAGATGACTGAATTAGATTAGAGCAGTGACTGCAGCTCTGGAGACGGGCAGAAGAGAGAATCTCCAGAAGGTTAGAGCTCAGCCAGGATCGTGCACACATTGTATGTCACTGGCCTTTGAAGCAGAGAAAATCATTACGAGATTCTGTGAGCTTTCCCAATGCTTGAAGGACTTAAAGAACGGGAAGCCTTCAGTTAAAGAAGTTTTGCAGTCCGGTATCACTTGGCTGCACTTCAGACGGCCTAGAGCCAACAGTCAAACTTCAGCTTTGCCTTTTATGTATGTCTGTTTGAAATCTAAAGCTGCAAATCTGTGCGACTGGATAGTGATGGGTGAGAACTGTAAGAGCCTGTTCCTTTACTATCCCTTAGAGCTGTCCAGGGTACTGATGGAAAGGAGCTGCTCGAGGAGCCAATCACCTACTTGATTTAGCTAGACCATGGACTAATGAAGACTCTGCACCTCTCAAGCCCAGCTTCTCCATGTTCTGCTTTTTCCAAATATGAGAACTACTGCTATCCTATCATTGCTCTTATCAGCCAATGAGACAAGTAGAAGTGGGTGCAGATTATTTGTAAATATGTGCCTTGTCCTGATATGTATAAGGAAGATCCAGACGTATGTTAGAGGGAGCCTATCACATGGAAACAGTGCAATCTGCCCTCGTCATTTATTAATTTATGTCTTTGCTTTTTTTATGGCGAAAATGGTCATATAGTTATGGGGTAGCTACTATCAGTCATGCATGGAGGCTTGTCTGCCACTGATAGGACCACCCACATGACTATGTGACTACTTTTTGGCATATAAAAAGCAAAAATAACACTTAATTTAAAAAAAAAAAAAAAAAAAAAAAAAAAACTGCACATCAGTCTGCTCAGCTCCCCCTGCACTACGACATGCCGCCTTGACTACATTTGTGACAGGTTCTCTTTAAGATAAAAGTCAGGACAGAAATATGTAACAAATATTGTTACATGTTTGGTATATTGGAAGAATTTTTGTGTAGTTGTTCCTAGAGTATGAAATATACAAATAGAATAGAAGTTGGAAAAGCTTTGAAAAAAACACGTTTACTTCTCTTTCTACCCCTATTTTTGTAGGCTGGACCCTCATTGCTACTGCTTCATTTATTGCTTAATTTGTTGCTGTGTGAACTGTGATCATATTTTTACACATGCAAAAGATAGCAATGTACTATGTACACAGTGATTGCACCATGTGAATAGTGAAATCAGTTCTGGGAATAACACAAGGCAGCTTTAGCAGGTTTTGTATTACAAGTTCTAGAGATGAGCCAGTACTATTTGAAACTCCCATTTTGAATAGCATGCACCCATAGGAATGAATGGACACAGGGTTAAGCGGCCGGCCGCCGGCAAAGTCTGCGTGCCGTCCGCTTCCATTCATTCCTATGGGTACTCGCTCATCTCTAATTACAACACTTAGATATTCAACTTTATAATAAGGTTTTATACATTTTTTTCATGGAGCCTCTTCTCTTCACCCTTCTCCATATCGGCAGAACCCCCCGTTTCCCCACTGTTGATCTGAAATTGCAACACATTTAACATATTGTGTGCGACTTTTTGCAAATTTGTTGCAATTTCCAACAGTGCAAAGAAAGAAACACTTTTATTTTTCCTTAAAGCACAAGTCAATTTTACCAAACCTCTTGTGCCATTTTTAAAGTTTGACGCAAATTGCTCCAGACAAAACAAAGAACCTAGACAAAATAGTGGCATAAAAATTACCCTCCTGAAACATTTTCCCATAGGTTTATACTTTCTAAAATTTTTCTAAAATTTAGAAGTAGCAAATCTTCTCCAGTGACTTTCTGAAGATTTATTTGTATGTGAAAGTTATAACCCCAGAATTGAGATGTAGGTTGACTGGGGCTTCAGTAGTCTCGCTTGTATAATTTTACAATTTGATATTTGTATTCGAGTGGGTTGTTCTTTGCCCCCAAGTATACTACTTGGATTCCTCTGAATCTTCTCACATCCTTAAGACTTTGACAGCCTGGGCACTGTGTATGATACACTGCAGCCTTATTGACATACATGGAACAGTCACATCATCCACGTCTGACATTCATAGCCTTAGAAAATACATTCCATGTCTCCGAGGTCACTGTCATCTCCTCACTGGTTGCGAACAATACATCCATTGTGCTTGTTTCCTCGCATACAATGCTCCGTTTTTCCTGTGATCAGTTCTATCATTAGCTGGGTAAGTGTCCATATTTCTGACTGGTACAGATAACGCCACACTAAACAATTCTGGGATTATCCTGGGACATGACCTTTGTCAGATCTGGCCTTTATGTTTTAGAGACAGTGCCTTCTCCAGATAGTCTAATGAATGTGAACTATGGTTCTGATCAGGATCTGTTATATAACAGGAATGGATAAATTACACATATAGGTATTATTGCACTCAATGACAAAAAGAAATAAATGTACTGAGAAAGAGTTGGTGGAATTGAATGAAACTATATTTGTGTGAATGTAATGGTGATAAATATAAATGATTACTATATTACAGTAAGATATGAGAGGGTTTGAAGGAAGGTTCTAGCACGCTGTTGAATCCAAGATGAAATATGGTTGGGAATGGAGACATACATGTTAAGTATGGTATCCTTAGGCACATGTGCCCACAGATGTTGTAGCTAGGCTAGTAGATCCTGCACACTTATAATATGTTGAAGCTGATCTTGTAAATGCTAAATATGAGAAGTGAGCAGGCCAAAGAAGTATTGCAATCTGGAGACATTCCTGGAAACCCATCTTGTGTGAGGACAAGTGTCATTCTGCTGAAAAATACCAGTTGGATAGCCTGCAATAAGAGACAACATATGTGGCTACAGGGAATCCTCCACATATCACTTTTAGTTTGACCAACTCTGTTACTATTAGGTAAATAATTCTACATTTCTAAAACAATCTATTTAGGAAAACTAATGACTCTACATAAGCTATCAGTTTAGATAGCATCTTTGAGATGACCTGCAAATGGCCCATCTAGAAACAGCGGTGTTTTATGAAGGTGGATGGTGGACAAGGAAACTGCGGGATGCTTGTTGGTGGATCAAACAATCCTGACTACTGATGGTCCTTCTGGGCTGGCCAGAGCCTGTACACCATATGTGTGAGCTTACATGTAACCACTGCTCCCAAAACCTCCTAAAACTAGGTTAGAATGGCCTAGACAGTATGTAGTCCATCAAAACGACCATCCTGAGCCAATCATGAGCCCCATCACAAACTCTGATAAATGGGGAAAAAGCCTTTTGAATGGTTTCTAGAGGCATGTATAGCAGTCAACAATTTCTCACCAAGGAATATGTTATCCAAAGTCGCCTCTGAGGGCCTCTTGTGGCAAGACTTAGTGTCTAGTCAAACCAAAACTGTAATCACTTACATGTCTGCCTGAGATGTAGCTGTATGCTGAGTCTTGCTGCAGTCTAACATTTCTATGTGGGTGCATTATTTTATTCTTTCAATGAGTACAAGTATAGGAATTATATTAGATTTATTCTGTAGTATTTGCCTGTAAGACAGCAGACTGTGTGCCCATATGACTGGGATTTTGGGCTGCTTATTTTATGTTGCCATTAAGATGTCTCTTCTCTGTGTTAATGCTGTTGCTGTTCTGAGAGGTCAATTAGATTCACCTTAAAATTCTCACTCCTGCCTCATCATCCATTTACAAATAAAATGAGACGTAGCTGCGCACTCTGGAGGCCATGAAACAAGCAGCCGGGAGAAGCTTCTAAATGAAATCATATTCCTGTGATCTGGACATTCAGCTTGTGAAAACACTGTTCCCTAGAGAAGAAGGAACTGAGCTTAAAGACATGGCCCAAACTCCTAACCATCCAGCCAGTATCCAGGGCCAGTAGAAGGCCAGTCTGGTCTTTTGTAAGTGAAGTAGACATTGATAACAATGTCTGCACATCCTATTTATGAAGCTTCCTTTTTGTGGGATTCCCTCATGCTGTTTTCAGGATGTCTACTACATTTTCACTCTCTTCTCTTTTGTTAAAAACCCATTGAGACATTGATTTTATATATATATTTGGTCCTTTGTATTTCAGTTCCTTCCATTTTGAAGATCTCTGCCTGCTGATACTAATAACTGATAGAATGCAAATAAACTAAAACTAAAAATTCTTCCATGCCAAAATTGGATGATTCTTCGAGGGGTTAATGTTCACATTATATGTGTGAATAAAGAAATCTGGATACCTAAGAACTTGTCAGACTGTTCTGCGTTCTGACTTCTAGATAGAAGATCTGTAGAACATCCCGATGACTGCAGGCACTCACGATGTGAAGGGTGGAGGGAACAGTTTTTAATGAGGCTAAAACAATCAGAACATTGATCTGTGGGCTGCTGTAAATGCATCAACATCCGACCACCTTACATTATACAGAGAGGCTCCATGAAGTGCCGCTTGTAACAATAAGTTTAATCCGGGCTGAGGCCTTTCATCGCTACTTCCAGCTCAACTTCAAATCTGTTCATGCAGAATCACAGCCGGCTAAGAGGCTTGACCACGATCATACAAAGAGCCGTATAAATCAAACGGCTCCGGAACAGCAGGGACGCCACAAACGTTTCCTGCCTCTGCTCTTGAGAAATGGAAAACGAAGATCAAGACAAGTCCTTATGTAGAGTGGACTGTAGCCGGCACAGGATGGGGCTCCACACAGTGAGTCCAGGGGTCACCTGTAAATAAGAGCACTCTTCAGAAAATCAACCTGTTTCCTTGTAAATTACTTATCGCATGTGGTGTAGAAGAAAACATGGCTCACACGGCGGCACATCCTCTTTTTATTCACTTTGTTCCCTCTGGCTATTTACTTGAGTTTTTTTTAATTTATACAGAAGTTGTTGGAGATATTTCTGGAAAAGTCTTGACCATTTATCAAAGGTCATCTCTTACAATATTTGTATTGTTTACCATCTCCTATGATTTCCTGCAGACATAAATTGTTTCCTCGACTTCTTATGAACACCTTCATATAGATAACATACAATGTGGAAGCTTCAAGTCATGACCTCAATGCATTGCTTGGAAGTCAGAAGTCCTCCTGTGGAGTCATTCAGCACTGAATCCTCTATAGCAGGGGTGCTCACACTTTTTGGGCATGCGAGCTACTTTAGAAACTGACCAAGGGATAAGATCTACTACCCACTTCTTGTGGGCAGGGGCGGGGCCGGGGTGGGCCAGGGGCGGGGCTGGGCCTGTGGGTGGGGCGGAGCGAGAGAGCAGGAGACAGCTCTCCGGTGTCTGCTTGTTGACAGCGCAGGCTGAGAATCATCTCCGGACACTGGCAGGCGGGGCCGCCGCAGCCCTGACTGTGAACGAGTGCAAGGCCCCGGCCTGCCAGTGTCCGGAGATGATTCTCAACCTGTACTGTCAACAAGCAGACACCGATCCCGCGATCGACCCATACGTCCTTCGCGATCGACGTATTGGGCACCCCTGCTCTATAGACTAAGATCAACATGCACCACCAGCTGCCGATTTCTAGCAAGGGCTAATCATAAGTGACTCACAGATGTTACTATGTAGTTACCCTTCTCACAGAAATCTTGTCATTGGCTCAGCACCCTCTGCATTGGTGTACGTAGCCTTTATACTCAAGTGGAAAGTGAAATGATATTGGGATTTGTTATGAATCAATCACCAACATTGCTTGTGGGAAGCTGGGAACAATACTGGACACCTCGAATATCAGGATGAAGATCTATAAAACCTTTAGTATATTTCTATAGCTATATTAGATGTATAAAAAGTCTAGGTTTTAGATAGCTGGTTCTCTGAATGATCAGGAAGGAAGTCGTATGTAGTATATGGACCATGTATGAGTATGTATACTTCTATACCATACTGTATGGATCATCCATTTTGATCCTCTAGTTGAAGCTCCATGTCTATGACAGGCATTCTTCTTGGGTGATGGAGTCTCACCGACTCCTGTCGTATTGGGAATGGGTCTGTGTTTCACAGATTGTCTAAATCGAAGTTGTTTTTTGTAGCTGACTAGTGAAGATAAAGTGTCTGGATGTTAATTAAGTGTAATGATAATTAAATAGGGATGTTCTCTTGTGCTTACGGTTTATGAGTTTGCTGTGTGCTGTTTTACATAATTAATGTTATTGGACTTCCCTGGACTGAAGGAGACTGTGATTTATGGTTGGAGATCATTCAAGGGACCATCCTGTCTGCCACTGTCATGTGGATGTTATCTTTATATTGAGACGTTGCGATGAAACCTCCTTCCGCTCCGTACCTGGTGTCCATGTTGTCTGCCCTTTCCCTTTTATATTTCTTGTTGTGTTATCTTGAAATCGTTGATAGTATCAGAAAAATGAGTGGCCTGGGTCTTTCCTTCATTTATTCTATATAGTGTTGGACACACCAGTAAAATGTATTCTGGGGGTTCACTATACTGCTACATACAAATTTTATCTGACACTCATTCACAAATTCCTAAAATATCTCCAAAATAGTCTTTCTACTTCTTAGTAGCGTGCTGCTCAGCACTTGCACTGATAGTTTCTGTCCTGGGGTCTTGTCAGTAGCCTGCTGCCTGGCTCTTGCCTTGAACTAGGGCCCTCTTAGCTCAGAGAGCCAGGGATATGTTCCCATATGGCCACAAACTTCAGGCCGTAGCTAGAGGTTACAAAATGACTGGTGATTGGGGCCCCTGCAGTGTTATTGAGAAGATGGAGGGCAGGGAGAAAAGATGGTTGGCTTGATTCTGCACCTAGACGTAACCTCAGATGCCCATTGTGTCTATTGTATATAAAAATAAACTAGTTTAATCTACCCTGTATATTATTCTGTCACATAGTCTGGTAGAAATGTGAGTGAGTAACTGAATGAAGCACAGTGAGTATACTGTGCCATGCCAGTGTGAGCTGAGGACCCACCTGGCTCAGCGGCCCACCAGGAGATTCACCTTTGAGCCAGTCTCAGTCTGATTCTATAGATAACAAGAATTTATGACCCCTGAGAATAATGATTATTTTTGGAGATGAGGGAATTACAGCTTGTCTACAATGTAGCCAGAATATTCTGTATTACAGGAGGGACGTGGACTCAGGGGTCATTCCTTTCTGTATATCTGGTTGTGAGGGGGGGGGGGGGGGGGAGTGTGCGTCACCACTATGTATTGATATTTCTGTACAAATAAAAGTGGAAATCAGCATTTTACTCCATGATAAATGATTCAGGGCAGAACATTCTCTGCTGCTGCTGCTATTAATGTGCTCGGCTGCTATACGAGAAGCGGAAAATGTGGATCTTATTTCTTGCTGAGTTCTGGGACTCCTGAACCCCGGGGAGAAAGATTGTAAACTAAGAACAAAATGTTCCATTTGTTTAAACATCTCCCAAGCCGAAGCGCACGCTGGATATTCCTCCTGTGCTGACATAGGGCTTCGTGCGAGCCGAGCAAATTACCTTGGGAGTTTAACCCCTGAAGGCCTGAGGCTCTGCACAGCTCGGTCATCACCAGAGCTAAGACATCTGGTGATAGATCATGGGTGCTGGCTTTCCAGATCTTAGCTGACATGACTGTGGGGGGGCGGGGGGGGTCTCATGTTACCATCTAGGCATCTCCCTGCTGCCCTTGAGAATTATGTAACCAGACACACCCATGTATCTCAATGCAGCCAAATCTCTGAGGTACAAATACCACTCT
Organism: Leptodactylus fuscus; assembly: GCF_031893055.1. Classification (NCBI taxonomy): domain Eukaryota; kingdom Metazoa; phylum Chordata; class Amphibia; order Anura; family Leptodactylidae; genus Leptodactylus; species Leptodactylus fuscus. The sequence continues at coordinate 66,342,895 of NC_134270.1, forward strand.
CATGTAGCGAAGCTCATTCATCAATATGTCAACACCAGTAAGATGGAGAAGAAGGCTACCTGCTCAGCCAAAGGGCCCAGTAGTCTTCTTTTATCGTGGAATGTGTGCCACTAAATTGCTACACCTTGGTGTACTGTTGTGAAAGGCATTTGTCCATGTACTTCCCAGCCTTCTGTAGCTATGGATCCTCAAATTTCAGCTCACCATGTCCAACTCTCATCTTCTCCACTGGTATTCACCACCGGTTCCTGTAGTGGCAGAAGATAGTCCTGTCATGGTAGTAATTCTTGCAGAGCTTGATAAAATTCTCACGTCTTTGATGTGTTGTCACAATAAAGCTCCAGATTAAAGTCGCTTTTATTGGTGTGGAGATGAGCATGGTCCTTTTTTACATATTGATGATGGACAAACTATGGATTGTCCTTCCATAGGGCATAGTAATGTTGATTAAAAAAAGAGCTAGATACTTCTAATGAGACTTAGAATTACAAATTATATACCAGATTTTTGGATGCAGGGATTTATTCTAATTGCTATCTTTGGAGTCAGGAAGGAATTTTCCCATAATTTGGGGTAATTTGCATCCACCCCATAGGGTTTTTTTTTTGTTATTGTCTGGATCAACGCTATTGGATTATAGGTGGAACTTGATGGACTATGTAACTATGTGACAGTATCTTCTGCAATGGCTGCTGCCTCATGGATGGTCTCAGGAGTCAATGCAGTAAAAGAGGTAAAAAAAATAAAAAAAATCGCTTGACCGGGTAGCTACCATTTCAGTACATGGACTTACAGACATGGTCATGGGAAGTTCTAATGAGTCTGCCTTTGACTACTATTCAGAATTATTAGTTCCCTTCGTATGAAAGCAGGAAACAATTGTGCTAGAAATACTGCATCTCTAGGCTGAAAAACATGCTAGACAAGAGTGCAGGGAGCAGAAAGAGTGCACTGCCTGTACTGAAAGAGGCCTGAGCAGAACAAGAGCCTCTGCAACATTACCTCCAGCAGAGACTCCCTCTAGGACCCTGAGTCCCTGTCCTTGGACCAGATAAAAAAGCAGAAGACAACACGCAGGCAATTCTTCATGAAATAAGGGAAAGCAGCCATTTTCAATTACAGGTTTGTTTTTAGCTACTTCGGGATATGTTCCATATTAATTCAGTTTTATTATGGACACAAAAGGAGCAATAAAACTCAAACAGTGCTCGCAGTCAGCGCGTAAGAGGAATTTATTCCTTGCTATAAAATCAGAAACTCCTGATAGGTTTTTTAAATGATTCACTGATGTCCCCCAGTTGAGCAGGAATAGTGGGGGCGTCAGTGAGTCCCTGTCGCCAGCAGGTGGCGGCAGAGAGACAATGTCTCCTTCATACCTGCAGCAGGCAGTGTTCAGTATTCAGGTGCAGGCATAAATCTCACTCTTTATCCTAGGAGACGGATCCTTTGTACAGAGCTGAGCGCAGCACTAGTGCTTAATAAATAAAGGATAATTATTATAATCATGATAAACACAGCCTTTGTCTCCGGTTGTCACTGTACAAATATCACGGTGGTAAATATTAATGTGCGCAGTCACTGCTGGTGGAGGTAATTTAGTTTAGTATAACAATGATTGTAACAGGGAGACAGACTCATTAATAGACTGCAGTGCTGTTGCTGGCCTATTACAATGACTCGGGTGCAGAACTTGCAATCTACATGTGGTTGATGACATAGTCATGTTATATTACAGAGGGCCTGTCACCTTGAAAATGCTATTTGATGTATTATCCGCATGCTATAGGTCAGGATGAGCCGAGGAGATTGATATATAGTTTTCCCTACTTTCTCTATGCTTCAGGATTCAGTGGGCCAGCCTAATCAATGACGGACAGTCATGTGTGTATACATGCCTATATATGGAAGACAGCCCATCACTGAGGACCACCCATTGGACTCCTAAGCATAATCTAATTTCCGTCATTTGTAAGATTTGTTATGATAATAGGCATCTAGCCCTTTTTTTCAAATGCTGATATGGTATCTGCCATTGCTCCTTCATGTCAATAGTTTGACTACTCGAACTACAAATAATCTTTTCCTGCACAGATGCCTAAATTTCCTCTCTTCCATGGTTCCCTAGGCTTTGTACATTTTTGGATAGAATAAATCATGTGCTAGTTCTTTCACTATGGCAGCGTTTCCCAACCTTTTCAGACTGAGGAATATACAAAATGGGTACCTTAAAGAAGGGGGGGGGGGAGTACCCAGTGGTAAACCTAGCCTCTCTGCTACCTGAGGCGGACGATCAAAAGGGGTGTTCATCTTTTGATCGTCCGCCTCAGACAGCAGGCGGGTTGGGGGTGCTAGCGGTAACATTACAATAAATACAATGCAGTAATATTTTGTGCAGTAATACTCACAGGAGACGTCTTCCCACATTTCCCGTCTCTTCCCTTTCGACCGCCATGACCACTTCTTCCAACTGTGACTTGACTCTGTAAAGTTTGAAACACAGACATCTTTGACTCCTTACTTCTCCACGCACCCAACCCCTATATATATATATATATATATATATATATATATATATATATATATAATATATATATATATATATATATATATATATATATATATATATATGTTAGCATTACCCACGGCTCCCTCACTCCCTGCGTGACCCATCTGCAGTGCACCCGCGAGCCCACCCTCCTCAACGCACCTGGCCTCTTTCCCCCCGCAGGCGCTCCTGTGCCAATGTCCTTCCCCCGCCGTGACGCACCCGCCCACCACCACTCCTGCCGGCGCGCCCCAACATCCCCCCTCCGTAGCTCGCGACAACGGCCCCCGCCGGTGCAAAACACACAAACCCCCCCTGGTGCCCCCCTGCCACAGTCCCCTGCTTGCTCACCCCTGACCCCCTTCCTATATGATCCTATATATTCCCAGATGTTAGGTGGTCTGGGAATGGGCCTAAATGGTAATAACCATTTAGGCCCAAAGCCTGTGCTAGCAGTACCATACAGGGCCAAAGTCTGTGGTAGCAGTAACAGCCTGTTGCAATATAGGCCCAAAGCATGTGCTAGCAGTAACAGGCTATTACTACTAGCACAGACTTTGGGCCTAAATGGTAATATCCCAGACCACGTGACGTCTGGAACATTACCATATAGGCCCAAATTCTGCTAGGATTAACATCGGATCCCGGAGAGGTAAGTAACACTGTTTATTATGTTCCCTCACCTCCCCTGGGGCTACGATTATTATACTCCAGGGTCTGAAAAGAGAAAAAAAAAGTGAATTTAAAAAAAAAAAAAAATCGCCTGTGCTGCCGCCCCCTCCGGAGCGCTGCCCGAGACGGTTGCCTCATTAGTGGTGTGGCGCTGGGAGTACCCTGCCAAATGACTTTTACCAAAAACAGCAGTTTTGATGTGTTTTATAGTGCCATTTTTAAATTTGCAGCTGAAACATGTTTCACTTTTAAAATCAGGTAACTTCTCTAAAAACTGCATAAAAAAAAGCATTGTTGTTTTTTTTTTGTAGATACACCATCCTATATTTCCAATCCAATAACCTCCACCCAGTACATATTAAAAAACATATTTTATCATCAACCACAGTAAATTCGCCAAGCTCCCTTAGTGTTCCCCAAACTATATAATGCTCCTTACTGGCCCACATTCAGTCTAAGGGTAAGTTCACACGGAGTAATGTGCCGCAAAATCATGGCCGCAAAATAACGCCGCGTATACGATCCTGGCTCCCATTGAAATCAATGGGAGCGTATACGGCCCGCAAAGTCTCACACGGCGTATACGTGCCACATCACTCGGCACGTTACTCCGTGTGAACTTACCCTAATACTCCCCATTAGTTCAAACACACACAGTATAATGCTCCCCATTTGCTAAAACACAGTATAATTCTTACCAGTGGACCAGACACATAAAATATTGCTCCGCAGTGCCCCCTACACTCAACAAAATGCTCTGCAGTGCCCCAAATAGAATAATGCTTCCTAGTGGCCTACATACAATATAATGCTGCCAATGGTCCCACACAGTAGTTGGCCATATAAATAAAAATAAGTAATACTTACCAGGTTTTGTTCCTATGGAGGTCTCTGCAGCTTTCCTTTACTTGTCTCTGGCTCAATACAACAGGCCTGCACCAATTGCAGATACCACTAAGGGTAAGTTCACATGAGGTTTTTTGGTCCGGAACCTGAGGCAGAGGCCGCCTCAGGTTCTGGACCAAAATACGGGTAGCTACGACTGGATGCCGATGCAGTTCACCGACATCCAGTTACGCACTCCGCTCCAGATTAGGCCCAAATGAATGGGCCCAGTTGAGAGGGAGTGTCTTCAGGCAGATGTCGCGAGGCGAATCCGCCTGAAAGGATGAGCATCTTGCTTCTTTTTCCAGGAGCCGAATCAAACGGCTCTTGGAAAAAAGAACTGATCGGCTCCCATTGATTTCAATGGGAGCTGTCTTTTTGGTCAGGATTTTGTGAACTTACCCTAAGGCTTTCCGCTTCACCATTGTATTCAATTATACCTGTCTCCTCCCAATGCAAAAAGAGTTGAGTCAAGACATGTGGCTATCTTCCACAGAAGTTTTGCAGGTTTAGACAGCATCCCATATAGGAATGGCTGCTCTAAGACATATTTTTTCCAAGCTGAACAAGCCCAATTTTGCTCCTCAAATTGCCGTTTTTTGGGCCTTCTCTAGCTCTCCTATATCCTTTTTGGAATGGCATTGCTTTACTTTTATCAATGTTGAAACTGAAATGCTGTGTTCCTTTCTATGCTACCAGTTACTCAAGGACTTTATGCAATATTTTAGGATCAAGCTCAATTTTAAATAGTTTACAAAATTTTGTGTCATCCGCAAATATTGAGTTTCTGCACAATCCACAAGATCATTAATAAATAAATAAAGAGGATTGGGCCTAGCCCAGACCCTTGTGGCACCACACTGCAGACGTCAGCCTATGTACCATTCAGGGGCGTAACTACCATAAAGGCAGCGGAGGCAGCTGCCACAGGGCCCGGGCCATTAGGGGGCCCGGTGACAGCCGCTACCGCTGCGTTTTTTTTTTTTTTTTTTAAATTGGCAGTTACGGTCCCTATTTACTTGCCGATCCTAGACATAATACTGTGTGCAGCGGCCACTATGGGGACATAATACTGTGTGCAGGGGCCACTAATGGACATAATACTGTGTGCAGGGCTTACTAAGGGACATAATAGAGTGTGGAGGAGGGGGTCGGTCGCGGTCTTCGGTGTCGGTTGGGGGGGGGCCCATGTCAAAAGTTTGCCACGGGGCCCCGCCATTCCTAGTTATGCCACTGGTACCATTTACAATTCTTTTTCTGTTTCCTAACCAATTCTTTATACATGTGCATATATTGCCTCCTAGTCTTTTCATCTGTAGCTTTAGAACAAGGCTGTTATCTGGACATGTGGGGTATAGGGAACATGCCAGCCACAATGAACCCTTTAAAAGTGCCCTTAACATGAATGTTCACTTACCCCATATTAGTCATAGCACCTGCTAAGCCAACCATTTGTCCCTTTTTCTTCTTACCTATGAGAGTGGACATTGATCTTCTTTAGCAACAGCAGGAAATCCAGAGATATAGTGAGGACTGAGCAGAACTTTCTCTCCTTGCACCAGCATCATGACAGCGCTCTGGGAATAGACTGACAGCTTTCTCTCTTGCATTGATGGACCACAGTATTGGCAGCAAGGAACTGCTCTTATCCCTACTACCTATGCAGCAGTAGCACATACAGTACACCCTGAGTGAGGCTATGAAGATATGTATGTGGTACTGTTTAGACAAGAGGAATGAGTGTCGAAAACCAAAGCCTGCCATTGCTGCGGTGATCCATCAGTGCAAGAAAGACAGCGGTCACATAACTGGTGTCAGGATGCTGGAGCAGGGAGAGAAAGTTCTCTTGCACGATGCCTACATTTCTGGGGTCCATGATGCTGCTATGGAACGTCACTGTCCCCACCTCCCCCAGGTAAGAAGAAAAATGAACATGTGACTAGGGACATAGGGAGGACTATGACCATTATAGGGCAACCACACTTGTGTTAAGGGCACTAATACAAGGGCAGTCTTGCTCTGAGCAATGTGACTGACATAGGGGGCATTATGATTGGCAGTGATATGTAGGGAGATATGGCTGGCTCTATCTATAGTACCATTCATTAGATGCTGTCATGGGTGGCTGGTTTTGGGGCACTGTGGCTGGCACTTCCATAATAATTCTGTTATGAGGGCTTTTACTGTAACTGTACATTAATCCAGGAAAAGTGTGAATGAGGCATACTTTGGGTACAATACATACACTTACCATAGGTGGTGCTGGAGCAGAGGAAGGACATAGATCTCTGCCACCTATGAAATCAATAATAGTTTGGGGAGTGATGGAGGGAGAATGTGAGAAAGAAGTGGAGGCAAAGCATGGTAAAATCATGTTACTATAGGTGAGGACTGCCTACCACAGTGTCACGTATCATGGCTTGTGCCTGTCACTCGGTGGTACAGTCAGTGTCACTCTGTGGTACTGTCAGTGTTAGTCTGTAGTACAGTGTTAGTCTGTGGTACAGTCAGTGTCACTCTGTGATACAGTCAGTGTCATTCCGTGGTACAGTGTCATTCTGTGGTACAGTCAATCTCAGTCTGGGTACAGTCAGTGTTAGTCTGTGGTACAGTCAGTGTCACTCTGTGGTACAGTCAGTGTCAGTCTGGGCACAGTTAGTATTAGTCTGTGGTACAGTCAGTGTCACTCTGTGGTACAGTCAGTGTCAGTCTGGGTACAGTCAGTGTCACTCTGTGGTACAGTCAGTGTCAGTCTGGGTACAGTCAGTGTCACTCTGTGGTACAGTCAGTGTCAGTCTGGGTACAGTCAGTGTCACTTTTTGGTACAGTCAGTGTCAGTCTGTGGTACAGTCAATCTCAGTCTGGGTACAGTCAATGTTAGTCTGTGGTACAGTCAGTGTCAGTCTATGGTACAGTCAGTGTCAGTACACTGTGGATACTGCACTGTAGGAATTTCAAACTTAATAATCTAAAAATAAATCATGATATTATATGGGGTTACTAAATTAGTATCTCCTTGTAGCTCATACTACCATATGCCTGGCAATAATAACACAAAAGCTGTGCAGCCACGGTGTGGCCAAAAACATCCCCATCATAGTGATGAACACACTTTTATATGACTGCAGCTGAAAGCATTTTCATGTTAATGGCCACACTGTGACCTGCTGCCTCATTGTATAACCCGGTGGCCATTAAACATGAAATTATTTTCATGTGCAGTCATTTAAAACTGTGCAGATCTCTATGACAGAACGGCCACATCATGTGAATACAGCCAAATGTCAGGTATATGGGGTTGTAAAAGGGGTTGACTCCCATTAGAGAAAAATTAAGGGTTGTTATCTTATTATATTCTGAAGTGCAAATAAGGCTACAGTCAGACTAGCGTCAGGGTCTCTTTCTGCAAATCCATTCTGCAAACAGGACTGTTCTCTCTGACAATTTTGGGTGGAAACTGGGTGGATCCCATTATGGCGTCTTCAGGTTTCCAGAGGTAACCGCTTTTTTAAGCAGGTAGGATTTTAGCAGACCTGCAACGGAAACCAAAACACAAGTGCAACCTAGCATAATTTGTATGCGCTGTGTGGACGTTGGAGACGAGATATAAACATGTACAGATACAGACAGAAAAATTCATATCAGCTGCATGACCAACATCCACTTACCACTTCATAGAAACCGTGCTGAAGGCGGGCCTCTTTCGGCTCGCTGATATTATTGATCATAGGACTCGTTCTTTGCTGTCTTTTGCCGAATTGCGATCCCGCTTTGGCCTTCCTGGGTCCAGTGAGTTCACATATATTCAGATTTCCCACCTTGCTTCTTTTATCTTTCGGGGTCCTGTGGCACCTGTCCCTACGTCGTTTGAGAGAATTTGTAAAGCTAGCACTGGAACTAGAGGACTGGTTTCCGATATATATCGCTTTTTATCTGACCCCTCACCTGATATCCCGCCTGCACACTCGTATATGACACGATGGGAGGTCTATCTGGGTCAACCTATCTCGACAGAAGAATGGTCCCTTATCTGGAGCAGGGGTTTCAGGACCTTGAATTGTGTGACTCATAAAGAAAACTTCTTTAAAATGTTGATGCATTGGTACCACACGCCGGCTCTCCTCCATTCCTTTGATAGCTCTATTCCGGATTGCTGTTGGAGATGTGGTGCACGCCCTGCACACATCTTTCATCTGTTTTGGTCTTGTCCCTCCCTGCTCCCTTACTAGACTCAGGTTCAGGACCTTTTGTGCCGGGTTCTCGGCATTTGCCTCCCTCTATCCCCTAAAACCTATCTCCTTAATCTCCCTCCACTGAAACTGCTCAAGCCGGCCCTGCGACTTTTTCTGTTTCTTCTCACTTCTGCCCGGTGTTTCATTGCTAAATATTGGTGTCAGTCAGCACCCCCATCCCTGGAGGAGTTATACTGCAGGATCAGGAATGCGCGCTCCCTGGAATACCTAACAGCCGTGCTTAACGATGAGGAGGAGCGGTTTCACGCCGTTTGGGATCTGTGGGACTCGTTCTGGGCCACCCAGCCTCTGTAATTCCACCGCCTTCTGGAACTTCTGGTTTTTTCTCCCTCCCTTTCCCCAGCCTTGTCTTGTCTGGTTTGAGTTTGTCTTCCCTGTCTCCCCTTTTTTTTTTTGTTTCTACCTAGTTTACCATTTGTAATTTCGTCATTTTCTATTGTACTGTTCTTTGTGATCTCCTCTGGCTTGGTAGACATGTTGTGTTTCTTTATTGTTACAAATTTTCATAAATAAACAATTTAAAAAAAAAAAAAAGAAACCGTGCTTGTCATTAGGCAGGACTTGTTTGTGTGTGATTTTGCTGGTTATGTTGTTAGATTATGTGCTGTTGAATACTCTATACGTGCCATAGATGTGATACGTATTAGATGGTAGTTGTACATTTCTATCTTTTTATCTTTCTTATATGTTGGTACAACTTTTGCTGCTCCCCAATGCTGTAACACCAAACCTTTCACAAGAGAGTCAAAGAAGATGAGATACAATGGGCTGTCAGTTACTAAGCTCTATTCCCTTAATATCAGTGCAATAATTCCATCTGGGCATAGGGGTTTATTGAGATTTAATCTTTTCAAACAGCGCTGTGCACCTTCTCGGGGTAAGTTAGTAATTTTGGGTGGAATACCTTAATTATTGTCCCCCTGAATATCTGGTACAGACAGTTCACTGGTGAATTCCGATGAAGATCATTTGTTATATATTTTAGCTTTCCTTTTGCCCTCTACGGTTATATTCCCATGGTCATCTTTTAAAGGGCTTCGGTACTAAATTGCTTAGAAACCTAATTATAGTTCCTTGTAAAGGCAGTTCTACAATTTCCAAATATGCCTTTGTTATTCCGCTTTGGAGACCCATAGTCATATAAATAACAGTATTATTCATATTAAAATGAGAATGTGAGTGCTTTTCCAAGGAATCTAGAGCTGAGACTAAAGCAAAGGCAAGCTAATACATGTCCCCAAAGCACTTTACCCCTCATCTGCATATCAATGAAAATATGTCTCCAAAGCTGAATAACACAGACATATTTGGAAACCTCTATATATTGTGATTATGCTTATAACCAATTTACTGCTAGGGGCTCGTTCACATCTGCGCCCGGTCTCTGTTCTGCAGGTCTCCGTTTCCTGCACAAAACAGAGGCAGGAGACGGAAACCTGCAGGACTCTTTCAAACCCATTCATTTGAATGGGTTTGAAAGATGTCCGGCCGTGAGTGCCAGTGAGCATTTTATGCTCTCCCCCGCGAAACCATTTTTTTAAAAAAATCGGACACAGAGTCGGACATGCAGTACTCTTGTGTCCGATTTTTAAAAAACGGTTTCGCGGCGGAGAGCATAAAACGCTCACGGCCGGACCCGGTCTGACAGGTTTCCGTCTTCTGCATGCAGAAGACGGAAACCACAGAACGGAGTGCCAAACGCTAGTGTGAAACCTTTCAGGTGGTTTTCCACTATAAACTGACCCCCATATCGAGCAGTATAAAGTAATTCTCTTTCTATTGATGCCCACTATAAGCATAAAAAGTCATATGCAAAGTAACCTAAGTAGTCATGGGGGTGGGGAGCAGCTTAAGCCTTGTCATACTGTCTATTTATTTATCACATCTCCTGGACATGATTGACATCTCCCATATGATGTCATGGCGGTGAGAGCAATGTCAATGATAGTGGCTCAGTGGTTATCCCTGTTTTCTTGCAGTGTTAGAGTCCTGGGTTCAAATCTGACCAAAGACAATATCTGCAAAGAGTTTATATGTCCTTGTGTCTCTGTGGTTTTTCTCCTACACTCTACAGACATACTGATAGAGAATTAACTGTAGATTGTGAGCCCTAGATAAGACAGGATAACATAGGATAATGTCTGTAAAGTGTTGTGGCGCTAATAATGGGGACAAGGGGACTGTGTGAATACCTTTGTTAATATATACAATACAGACTAAAAGTTTGGACACACCTTCTCATTCAAAGAGTTTTCTGTATTTTCATGACTATGAAAATTGTAGATTCACACTGAAGGCATCAAAACTATGAAGTAACACATGTGGAATTATATACTTAACAAAAAAGTGTCAAACAACTGAAAATATGTCTTATATTCTAGGTTCTTCAAAGTAGCCACCTTTTGCTTTGATTCCTGCTTTGCACACTCTTGGCATTCTCCTTGATGAGCTTCAAGAGGTAGTCACTGGAAATGGTTTTCACTTCACAGGTGTGCCGTCAGGTTTAATAAGTGGGATTTCTTACCTTATAAATGGGGTTGGGACCATCAGTTGTGTTGTACAGAAGTCAGGTGGATACACAGCTGATCGTCCTACTGAATAGACTGTTAGAATTTGTATTATGGCAAGAAGATTATTAAGAAATGAAGGTCAGTCAGTCTGAAAAATTGGGAAAACTTTGAAAGTGTCCCCAAGTGCAGTTGCAAAAACCATCAAATGCTACAAAGAAACTGGCTCACATGAGGACTGCCACAGAAAAGGAAGACCAAGAGTCACCTCTGCTACGGAGGATAAGTTCATCCGAGTCACCAGCCTCAGAAATCGCAGGTTCACAGCAGCTCAGATTAGAGGCCAGGTCAATGCCACACAGAGTTCTAGCAGCAGACACATCTCTACAACAACTGTTAAGAGGAGACTTTGTGCAGCAGGCCTTCATGGTAAAATAGCTGCTAGAAAACCACTGCTAAGGACAGGCAACAAGCAGAAGAGACATGTTTGGGCTAAAAAACACAAGGAATGGACATGACACCAGTGGAAATCTGTGCTTTAGTCTGATGAGTCCAAATTTCAGATCTTTGGTTCCAACCACCGTGTCTTTGTGCAATGCAGAAAATGTGAAAGGATGGACTCTACATGCCTGGTTCCCACCGTGAAGCATGGAGGAGGAGGTGTGATGCTGTGGGGGTGCTTTGCTGGTGACACTGTTGGAGATTTATTCAAAATTGAAGACATACTGAACCAGCATGGCTACCACAGCATCTTGCAGTGACATGCTATTTCATCCGGTTTGCGTTTAGTTAAACCATCATTTATTTTTCAACAGGACAATGACCCCAAACACACCTCCAGGCTGTGTAAGGGCTAGTGAAGGAGAGTGATGGGGTGCTACGCCAGATGACCTGGCCTCCACAGTCACCAGACCTCAACCCAATCGAGATGGTTTGGGGTGAGCTGGACTGCAGAGTGAAGGCAAAAGGACCAACAAGTGCTAGGAATCTCTGGGAACTCCTTCAAGACAGTTGGAAGAGCATTTCCGGTGACTACCTCTTGAAGCTCATCAAGAAAATGCCAAGAGTGTGCAAAGAAGTAATCAAAGCAAAAGGTGGCTACTTTGAAGAACTTAGAATATAAGACATAGTTTCAGTTGTATCACACTTTTTGGTTAACTATACAGTATAATTCCACATGTGTTTATTCATAGTTTTGCTGCCTTCAGTGTGAATCTACAATTTTCATAGTCATGAAACTACAAAAAACTCTTTGAATGAGAAAGTGTGTCCAAACTTTTGTTCTGTACTGTATATGCCTTGTTCCCTGATATTATCATATATACGTATTTATATTTAGAGATTTTTTTTCCTTCTGGTATTTTAAAACAAAAATTTAGATTTTTTTTTTTTTTTTTTTATGCTGGTAGCAATTTGTCTTTCTGCTGCTAACTTTGCTGACTACATTTTCATGTTTCCTTCCCAGCTCTTTGTAAGTCTGTATGCTTTGTCTGAACCCTCAGCCTTCAGTGGTTTCAATGCCTTTTGTTTTTACCTATTTTCAGTACTCCCCTATTTAGACGGATTTGTTTGCTTTATTTGGAGACATTTCTTGGCAGTGTATGCACACTTACCTTACACTTCATGTAATAGATCTTTAAACATTGCCATTTATCTTCAGTATTCCTGCGTTCTACAAAAAGCTGTGGTGTCCACTGTCCAGGACCTGTTTTGGGTGGAGTCAGAGTCAAAAAAGAGTTACCAGCTGCCATTTAGGCTTCATATTAAAATGATTCATTATTTTTAAATAATATTAGACAATTATGAATATTATATAAATAATTAGATGTATAGCTTATTGGGGGACTTTAACATAACATCAGCCACTAGCTTTTAGTGAATCAGAGAATCTTTACGCATGCCTGGTTCACATCTGCATTCTGTAATCCGTTCGGGGAGTCTGCATGGGGCCCCCCCGAACAGATTACTGAACGCACAGGCAAGTGGTGTGCAGTGAAAGCACACAGACCCCATAGACTATAATGTGGTCCGTGTATTTTCCGCACAGTGTCTGCACAGAACACGCGGACAGAAAAGTACTTCACTATCTACTTTCCTCTCCGCATGACTGGTGCGGAGACCGCACGGGAAGCACACAGACCCCATTATAGTCAATGGGGTCCGTTTGCTTTCACTGCACACTGCTTGCCAATGCGTTCAGTAGTCTATTCGGGGGGTCCCCATGCGGACTCCCCGAACGGAATAACAAACACAGATGTAAACCTGGCATCAGTCTTTCTGACCATGGCATTTATAAAGCAGTCAGAGCAGATGTCAGAGTTGGGCTCTTGGATAATAGAGGACTCACAGTCGGTGTGGGTACCAACCAAACTGCCCTGCCTCTACATGATAAAAAGATTCTAATGAAATAAAAAGTAGACACTCATGTTGAGGGGTAGCCCTCTGATGAGCCAAAGGATCTCAGCCCAGTTTTACCTATAATATGATGCCAGAAGATGGATTTATTTTCCATGGTGGCAAGTTTGCTGTCTTTTTCCCCAAATACTGACTAACTGCTGACTTGGTCTCTATGAATATATGTTATATCATTGCGCAATTCCACGTACAGTAGCACTCTCCTATACCTAAGTAGGCAGAACAACAGCAGAGCTAAGTAATGATGCAGGCTTCCTCAGCTGGCACTTTAGTGGTGTTGTATGGATCTGGCCCTCAATATGGAGTTGAGTAATATTCCAGTCCTATATTCACCGCACACTCAGAGGGCAGCAAACTGACCGCCACCTACAGTGTGCACAGCTGCCAAAATCCTATCACTCCAATGATACGAACATCACCTCCAACAGATTTCTCTAATGAGGTACTTGATGTCTCTCGTATTTTTTCCGGAAGTAAGAATTATTGTTTAACAGGAGGAGAGAGGTGACCTCTATCTAGGAGCTTCATTAGTACCTCTCCCATCAGAAAACACCATCACTCCCAAAATTGTCATTACAGTCTACCAGGGACACAGTGACCCTATTTTACTACATATTTGTCTGGAAGCACTGCGGATCCATCGCTGTAACCCAAAGACACTTTTTGTCATCCTTTCTATACCTTTGTATCCATTGTCTGATAGTTCCAATGCCTCGGATATGAGAAATGAAGAAACACTGTAAGTAGATTTGATTATAGGGACTAAATATTTATGACCTATATAAGATCGGAAGGGGGGGGGGGTCTAACACTCTGCAACCCACTTATCAGTTTTTTTTAGAGACTGCAGTATTTGGGTGAGTGCTGCGGCCTCTTCACTACTTACTAAGCATATCACTGTGTATTGTATGGCAACTGTACTTGATATGGCCTGAGAAGTTGAAGCCACACTTACAGAAGTGTTGTGCTCCTAGGAATAGCTGATCCATGGTGGTCCTGGGTCTCAGACCCCTACCGATCTAATATTGGTGACCTATCCTTAGACCATACCTCCCAACTTTTAAACGACAGAAAGAGGGACAAAATGTGCGAGGGGCTACGACAAATTTATCTTCACCCACTTATAAATTGACCCCGCCCAATCCCATCCATTTCTCATTGGGTACACCCTGCACCCCACATCTCTCCCCTCACAGTACACCCAAGAACCCCACAGTACACCCATGCACCCCACATCTCCCCCACACACAGTACACACCGCACCCCACATCTCTCCACCCACAGTACACCCATGCACCCCACATTTCATCCCCCACAGTATACCCATGCACCCAACACCTCCCCCCCCCCACAGTACACCCATGCACCCCACATCTCTCCCCCCTCCCACAGTACACCCTGAACCCCACAACTCCCCCTCACACACAGTCCACCCTGTACCCCATATCTCCCCCACACACACAGTCAGACAGGTCCTTCTGAGTACAGTAGTCAAACTTTCCCCCGATCACCACCGCTCTTATCCCGGTTACAAACTTTTATCTGTTATAAAAGCGTGTGGTGATCGGGGAAAGTTTGTTAATAAGTAAAATACTTCAGCAGCAGAGCGGGACATGTGGTAAGCCGTGCGGGACCGCGGGACAGCATTCTAAAATCGGGACTGTCCCGCGGGATGGTAGGGAGCTATGCCTTAGACCTATGTTAATTCTGGAAAACCTCTAAAAATTTCACTGGTTTTATGTCTACAGCTTTGAGTAGGCCCACGTACCTCCACAGTAACAGACGGCACCACACTATGTTTTCTGACCCTGCTGAAATATGTCTATTGCTTCTTAATAATAATATCAATTTTATTAGATTAGTATGGCAGTGAGACTAGATTATACAGGGGTCATAATCTGTTACCATGGAAACACATAGATCTGCATCGAAGTCATAACAATAGACATGCAAATGCAATGATAGTAAATGCTCTATTTTGAATATTGCTTAGTTTATTATATTAGAGACGTTGGGATAGTATAATATTAGTTATAAGGGAGGAGGTATTAGCATCACATCTATTACAAGGGTTAGGCAGTGCATCACTCAGAACCCTCTGTACCTGAAGCAAAGTGTGCAGGGAGCCCTGAGATAAGAGTGGCTGGCATGCTACTAAACTTTATAGGCTATTTAACAACCAACCTCCACTGGTATAGAACTCATTATTTAGAATGTTCCTCAACTTGTACTATAGTGTTCCCCTTATGTTCCTACATATGCTTTTAAAGGAACAAGGACCAGGCTGCTTACCTGTGAGGATTTAGTATTCAAGTATTGGGATGCAAGTATTGGGCCTCCTCCATGACTGTGATGGTGTATAATATGTCCAGATACCTCCATCCTTGAATAATGAGCAAAATTAAAGAAAAGGCCGGGTCCAATTTTATACAATCTATATAAAAACCATTGTCACTAGTTCTAGATGGAATAGCTGTTACCAGGACTGCTTTAACCACAGGGCAAATGATGCCCGGGTATCAGGTACTATAGCAGTGCAGTGTCCTTATTTCAACTCTCTAAGTTCTGTATGCATGATCCTGAATATGCAGATAGGGTTGAATGCAATAGTGGAGCAGGGAACTACCACCTACTCTATAATGCCTCCCATTTGTGGCTTGGCACAGGGTGATGACATTGTCATGCTTGCTGCTACAAGCCAGAAACTTTACAGACAGGAGACCTGCTTCCTAGGAACTGGGCTGGGAGAGTATTCATTGTTTCTGTGTGCAAGACAGTTTAGTGTATTATACAGGGAATCAACCTATTGACTAGCACTACTACATGGAATAGCAAAGTGAATTTCATGCCTATTCACAATGTAATTATATTACTCTTAGTGTTCAACAATGTCGGTAATAGGGTGGGGATGTGACATACTCGGTGACAAGATGTAGAGACTGATTGTCAGCACTAATAGATGGAATAGCTTTTGTATTGTAAGGAGTGCGAATCTCATAAATGTCTGATCACAATGTAATTATATTACTGTGATGTTGAATGACAGAGAAGAGCTCTGACAACCTCTCAGCTATTGTGTAGAGGTTGGTTGTCAGCAGTAATACTGTGACGGGATTGATGTTACTGTAGTATATGGTGTGGGGATCTCTTGGACACCTGATTATAATGTAAATTATATCACTATTGTATGATATTTTATGTGGTCACTAAAAGGAGATGGGGATGAAACAACCTGACAGTTATGATATAGAGGCTGAGGTCAGTAGTTATGGACCATGTTATTGTTTTCATGCAGTACTGGAATCCCTAGATCTTTAGGTCTCTGTATGTAGTTTGAGTCAGAAATCTCAGAATGCTAGATTCTGTTTGGAGTCACCGCCTTTGGGTTAAAAAGTCTCCCATTGATTTCAATGTGTAGCGCGCGTAAGACGGCACCCATTGAAGTCAATGGGATTCTGTTTTACCGCGCTCACTCTGACACGTGTTTACGTGTCAGAATGAGCGGAGCGTTACTCCATGTGAAAGCAGCCTTATTGTGCAGGCCCAATCAGAGATCTGTGTCATCATTCAATGAAGAATAGGTAGGGTATTAATACCTATGCCTGTGATTGTCTAGTGTAATTGGGTTGTTACTCTGTCAGTGAAGACTTATTTTCTACTGATACCTGGTTCTTACTTCTGGCTTTGTTCTCTTTCTTAACCGCTTTATCTGATTTGGATTTGGTTCTCACATATTGGATCCGACTTCAGCTTGGACACTGATTCTCCACTGATACTTGTTTTTGGCTACAGCCTTGGCTTATTGATTATTCTTGTAGTCCTCCTAAGGTACTAATTGCATTTCGTTTGGCTTACACGACTCGTGGCTTTGCGATCAGGCACCCAAGCAGCCAAGTCCATCCATCCTTGCGGCTGGCTCTCGTGATTACATTGGGGGGTGCCTTCAGACCTAACCTGTTCTTATGGCATTTTAGGGAATACCTCTACCAGGTAATTCCATACACTACTAACAGTTTGTATGTTCTCTTGTGGTTTCTTCCTATACAATACATTTCCCATTGTTATTATTGTCGCTCTTGGCATATTTCTTTAGGGACACTGTAAAAACATTGGTGTTTGATGCCTTATTAACCCCTACCCGCCGCAGCTATTTTTTGATTTTCATTTTTGACTCCCTGCCTTCCAAATGCCATATATATATATATATATATATATATATATATATATATATATATATATGTATATATATATATATTTTTTTTTTTTATGTAGATTGTAAGCCCCAGATAGAGCTCACAATGTACATTTTTCCCTATCAGTTTGTCTTTGGAATATGGGATGGAAATCCATGAAAACACGGGGAGAACATACAAACTCCTTGCAGATGTTTTTTTTTTGCCCTTGGCAGGATTTGAACACCACAACTCCAGCGCTGCAAGGCTGACCACTGAGTCACCGTGTGGCCTCAAATGCCATAATTTTTTGATGTTCAGTCACAGAGCCGTATGACTTAATTTTTGAGGGACAATAGGTTGGAATTGAAAACTACATTTGAGCAACTTTCTTATGGGATTCACTGTGCAGCCAAAATGACACATCACCTGTATTCTACCAAACATATATGGTGTTTTTTTTTGTTTTTTTTTAATGTTTTAACCCCTTACAAAAAATTCAAAACTTTGCAATAAAAATCTAAAATTTTTTGAAGAGTTGCCATAAATTCACCAACCACATCACCTATAACTTTTTTTTATGTCTCTGTGTACAGGGCTGCGTAAGGCATTTTTTATGTAGGCTCAGATGTACTTTTTATTTATACCATTTTGAGGAATGGCTAATGTTTTGACTGCTTTTTATTAAAATTTTTATGGGAGGCGTTCGTCTTAAGGGAAACATGTTTTTATATGTTTGTAGACCAGGCGTTTTCTCCTTTGGGGATTAAGAATTTGTTTATTATTTAATTTATTTGTTAGTTTTTATTTTTTTTTTATTTAAAATCTAGGGGAAAAAGAGGTGATTTGAATAAAAAAATTTCCATATGTTTAGAAACTTTTTTTTTTAGCCCCTTACAGCCTATGGGAGATTTTCTACATAACCGTTGAGGCTGGCTATATTATTATGACAGGCCTGGGAACCTTCATTAGGCTCTTGGCTGTCAAAGTAACAGGATGACTAGGCGCTGTCCTGCAATGTTAAGGGTAAGTTTACACAGGGTCTTTTGGTCCGGAGCTTGAAGCGGCCATTCCGGACCAAAATACGGGTAGCCATGACTGGATGCCCAGTTGCACACTCCTCTTCGGATTAGGCCCAAATGAATGGACCTAGTTGGGAGGTAGTGTATTCAAGTGGATGTTGCAAGGTGAATCCACCTGAAAGAATGAGCATGTCGCTGCTTTTTTTTTTTTTTTTTTTTTTGTTATGTAGATTGTGAGCCCCACATAGAGCTCACAATGTACATTTTTCCCTATCAGTATGTATTTTTGGAATTTGGGATGGAAATCCATGCAAACACGTGGAGAACATACAAACTCCTTGCAGATGGTCTTTTGTCCTTGGCGGGATTTGAACACCAGGACTCCAACGCTGCAGTACTAACCACTGAGCCACCGTGTGGCCCCTATGTCGCTTCTTTTTTTCCAGGAGCTGGAACAAACGGCTCCTGGAAAAAGAACTGACCGGCTCCCATTGATTTCAGTGGGAGCCGTCTTTTTGGTCAGGGTTTTGATTGTGAATACGGGCTCAAAATCGTGACCAAAAAACCCCATGTGAACTTACCCTAAAGGTTTGGGGCTCCTAGGCACTCAGTGGGACATTACACAATACACTGCCCTCAATCAGAGTGAATGCTGATCGTGGTCATTAGTTCTGGGTGTTTGCTGCTTCAGAGTGGCCACCATATTTACAGGCCTGATATCTGCCATACTATTACGGTTAATATAATCTGGCCTGTGTTTCTTGAGATGGTTAGCTTTTCAAGACAATTTTCTTTCTCAATATTGTATCACAGAGTGATATTCTATATGTGGCATAGTCTTTATAGTCTTTAGTACAGGGTATTCTGATATGTACTGAACATTGAGTTCACTCACCTGATGGATTTTTCTGCTGAATGGGTCCCCTGACTGGTCATGTGATCATCAGACTGACCTGCTGATTCACACAGCAGCCAGAATTCACTTGTCTTATGCATATATATAAGAGCCTGGATGTAATAGAGTGGGGTTTCTGTATGGTATATATTGGGGTGCAGGTTATTAATATCAGGGAGCATGTGTAGAGCGGAGATGCAGCGTCAAAGCAGTGAAAAGGTTAGTGCGGCCTTCCAGGATTCAGCCTAGATTTACAGCCGCTAGTAAAAGAGAACAGGTTACTGCTTCAGCAATTTCTCAGCGCGTTTTATGAGCCGCACCATAAAGAAAGTTTGTGCGCTGCAGGATTTTATGGTCAGAACAGCTGGAGCTGGTGCATTAATGTCTTGTGTGTGACCCCAGAACATGATTGTGGGGGCAGGGAGGTCACCTGACCCATTTCACAACATCCTGCGTATGGAAAGTAATGCACATAGATCAGGAAAGTATCATTTTTTCAGTGACTATGATGCATTATTAATTGGTACAGAGCTCTGACGCTTCTTCAGGTTAAGATTCATAGATCTTACTGATGGCTAAATGTATTTAAAGCACCCTGTGCACCTTCATGCCGGTGTGCCTAAGATCATATCCCCCCACCACATTGCGTATAAAATGCACTGTGGGAAGTGGAGTATTCATGCTCTGCAGGAAGGAACCTTACCCTTTATGAAGTCATCGGTTCATCGCAAAACAATACAATGACAGCTATCTAATGAGGAGTTCCCCTATGAGGTGTCAGTGTTTGCCTTTAAAGTTCTCTATATATTTGAAGATGTATGCAATAATATTCTACACAGTGAGAAGTATAGAGGAAAAGAGGTCCTACAGAGAACGGGTTTTAGTGATGGATCTGGGTGGAGTGGGTTGCAAGTTGTAGTCAGTAGACAGCACTGGGATCACATGTGAACAACAAGAAGTGAGAGGAATTTTTATTTTTTATTTTACAAAATTTGTCATTTCTAATCAGTTTGTATTTTTAAACAAAAATGTAAGGTTATATCCTTTCATTCATTCATTCATTCATTCATTCATTCATTCTCCAGTTACTCATCCTTTTCTGCTCCCTTTCTCTTACTCGCTTCTTTCTTCCTTCTTCTGTTTACTTGTTTTCTCCTTTCCTTAGTTCCTTCTTCCTCCTCTCTGTATTCCTTCTCTTGTTTCCTTTCCTTGTATCCCTTATTGTTTACCTGTCTCCTTCATTTTCCCCTTTCCTTCTTCTCTCCTTTCTGAACCCCTTCCCTTTCTTAATTTCTCCTTCTCTTTCTTCCCTCCCTCATTGGCTTATAACCATTATTTCTTCTCTTTCTTACTCCCTGCCTTCCCCTTCACTTCATTTTACATTGTCCATTCTTTTCCACTCACCTCCTTACTTCAGTCCTCTTTTTTTCTCTTCCCCTACTTTCCCTTTCTTGTTTCATTGTTTTCTACCCTACTCGTACTTTCCAGTTCTTCCTTTCCCTTCTTTTCATTTCTCCCACCTTCTGTGCCTTCATCTCTCCCTTCTTTCTTTACCTCTCTCCTGTCCTCCCTCTTCACCCACCTCCTGCCTCTTGTTCATGTATGATCTGTTCTTTCATAAAATCTTATTTTACTAGTTACTTTACTTGAGTGACTTTGCTGTTCTCGGATACCCTGATTAGAAGTGAGTGGTTACATGTTATGTCCCTCGAATCCAGTCCTCCAAGGAGCAGCAAGTGCAGTGTGTGAGACAGTGAGCCAGGATTTCCCTTTAAGATATATAACTCTGAAAAGTAGTAATTACATGATAATTTATATCCACAATTAAATGAATCCGGAGGAAAACATACCATCATTTTCTACAAGAAGCAAATACGGGAAGTGTTTATGTTCTCTATTAATGAATCTTCCTAACGCAGCCACCTACATCAATATGTCATTTAAGAAAATAATGTCCTATCCAGTCTGCTCCATGCCACTGTTTACTGTCAGCTACTTGACAGTCAGCAGTGTGTAATGTGTTTCAGGGTATTAACATAACTCTAAACATGATTTATTATAGCAGACCAGTTCGCTAGCATTACTGGTCCCAGGAGCTTGCACTCTGTCAGTGACTCTGTCCAGATGAGTCTTCTGCTGATCATCTGGCCGTTGTCCTCACTGAACCTTGGATGATGGTCTGATAGTAAGGCAATGGTCACTGTAGTGAATGACCTCTGTCATAGAGTATATGATCTTCATCATTGTAATCAATATAGTAGTCCTATATATAGTGGTAAAAATGATGCAAGTTACCTCTCACCAATTACTGCAATGGTATAAGGGAGAAAACTGTAATGCAAGTAAGGGGCTTGAACTTGTGTGAATTATTGGTGGTGGAGGGTTTGCACCACTTAGGATCAGATATACTCTAATTTAGTTGAACTCTCCAGAACTGATTTCTGGGAACATTTCTGAAACAGCTTATAATTTTAATAGCGAATAGCATAGTCAGGCTTCAGACCACTTAAAGGGATTCTATCATTAGAATCCCGTATTCTAATACTAACGCGTAAGAATAGCCATAAGAAAGGCAATTCTTCTCCTACTTTTAGAAGTCTTCTCTGCGCCACCTTTCAATAGATATTCCTGGTTTTCTTAGGTATGCAAATGAGTTTTCTCGCAGCACTGGGTGAGTTCCCCTGTGCTGAAACAGCTCTGGGGCATGTAAGTGGCCGCAAGAAAATGGCAGAGCCGACTATGCATGCCTGGGATTTAGATTCAGAAGACAGAATCGCCGGAAGAAGACTCAGTGGAGAGGCATTCCAAGAAGAAGATGAGGCGGCGCTGGAGAGTTTTCAAGCTGCACAGTAGATGCCCCTATTGCTGTTTGAATGCAGGGGAACGCCCCAAGTGCTGTGAGAAAATTCATTTGCATACCGAAGAAAACCTGGAATATCTACTGAATGGCGGCGCGGAGAAGACTTCTAAAGAATAGCTTTTCTTAAAGGGGTATTCCCAACTCGCCTGTTCACCAACTTGCAGGCTGTCTGCTCTGTTCACTTCCTGGTTTTCTCGGTAAATTGGTGGGTGGGGTTTTACTTGCTATCTCACAGACCAAGCCAGCTCTGCTATCTCTCTTCATAGCAGTACATGTTTGCAGTCAGTAATGAGGGATGGTTGTAAATAAATGAGCACAGTATCATTGGAAGATGCACAATATGAAGCTAATGTAGCAGAGCTGGCTTTGTTAGGTGATGAGAATCCCAAATTTACATGCTACAGGACCACGAGTCAGCTTGCAATATACTCACTTTTAGGTCTGTGTTTAATGGACTCCCTGTCTCATCCCTTATAAGCAAAATTCAATTAGCCGACTGATAACTGGAAGAGCCGGAGATAAACAGCTCAGAGAGAGAGATAAGATCATCCCAGGTCTGTGGTTATGGAAACACAATGTAAACAATGAAGTGAATAATCTAGGATAGCGGCCAAACAAAGCAGTTTTGCTGAAGCAATGTATTTAGGAAAAGTCTTCAATCCACATAAGCTAGCAGTATAGATAGGATCCTTGAGAATGGACAACCCCTTTAAGGCTATTCCTACGTGTTAGTATTAAAATATGGGACATGTCCACATGATCAACATATCACATCAGATGCATGCCTGCTGCTTATCCATCAGTTCTCTGCCACGCAAAAGGCAAATAGAGGTAGTACTTATTTTAATCCCCAGGGCCTCTCAAAAAAGGTATGGTGTGGACCCCTATATGTCTAGTCATCAGTTCAGCCTGCGGATTTTAGGTCCCACAAATCTTCTGTAAATTGCATGAGAGAATGGGCGCTGATCTAGAGCATATCTATTGTTAGATACTTGGAAGTGAACAGAAAGCTTCCCTGTAACTCCCAGTGGGAGCTTTTTTTCGTGGTGCTCAGGGAGCCGCTTTATTAGGCTGCCTGGCTGGGGAGCTGCTGCGCCTCATTATGGGATAAGTTCTCCAGAAGCTTCCAAAGCCTCCATGCAGCTACTTCATAAATCTGCATGTGATAGAGCTGTCACCTGACAGAGACACATGTTCCCTTCATGTCCTTAGCTTTATGCTTTTCAGCATCTGCAGCTCAAATTGAGATGTTTATCCTTAAATATCATTTGGAGGGGACAGAAGAGAGCGGGCTGGGGAGAGATAAACCTCATGCTGCCCCCTCTATCTGCTGCCTTTCATTAGTCACCGCTCCTCCCAGCTCTGCTGCCTTTTCCATGGTTCATATCTACTTTACATGAGCAAATTATTCTAAAAACACAAACACAAGCGCAATAAACAGCCCGATACGAGGCGCCGAGCAGAAGACTAGATAAGAGGAAGAAAGACAATTCTGACAGGTTTTATGGGCCTCGCCGCTCCCTCCACTGCTGCAATTTATTCTGACATTTCCTTTTGGCATTTAAAGTATCTGAGTGTTTTCTACATATTTTCTGCCCCCTCTGAAGCTTTCCAGTAGTTTCATCTGCTGGGAAGGTAAATCTGCACCAAAAACAGACTTTAGCTATTTTCTGTCGAGTCTTTATCCTTTATATTGTTTTCACTTTTTACTTCTGCTGTTAATAATAACAGCATAATATTTTTAATGAGGCAGAAAGATTGCTGTGTATATATGAATGTAAATCTATCTATGGAGTTAGAAATTCTTAGTTGTTGTTTACTTATATATTCCATAGAGAACAAAAGTTTATACTGGTGTCAGAGAAATAGTGACCTATAAAGTGTGGTGGAGATAAAGAAAAATGATCAATGGTGAGGGATGTAAGAGAGGAGCAAAACATAGGGATATGTACAGAATTACGAGTGGTGAAGGATGCTGGAGCCAAACAGAGCATAGGGATCAATAGACAAGTCACGGGGGTGTCAGATGATAGAAATGAGCAGAACGGAAGGAGCAGTATAGATTTATTAGTAGTGTCGGAAAGTATACAATCAGTAGAGATGCTAGATGGTCAATAGTAGTAGAAATCAACAAAATGTATATATCAGTAGCAAATATCATTGGTAGGCAATGATAGAGATGAGCAGACTGTTGGGATCAATAGAGAATTATCAATGGTAGGAGATGGTAGAAATAAACAGAACAGAGATTAGTAAAGAATTCTCAATAGAGAAATGATAGAGCAGAATGTAGAAATCATTATAGAATTATCAATGGCGTTGGATGTCAAACATAAGCAGAATGTAGGGATCAGAAGAGAATAATAAATGGTGTCTGATGACAGAGATAAGCTAAATGTAGGGATCAGGGAAGAATTTCTGTACGTGTCGGGCTGTGTATACAGGATGTTTCTACTGCTGGAAGGATCTTGTGTTTTATTTCTTGCTGATGTTCTCTTTGTCGGGATTTTAATAACATTGCAGATTCCTAATCAGCAGAGTGAAATCCTATCTGCAGAATATCGCCACTGCCCTGGTTAGAGGGAGATGTGTACGGGTAACTACACTGTGTTGTCTCTAAGCTCGGAAATTACATTTTCACCTGGTATCTCCCAGTGAATGAAATTGATTTTGGCTGCTCATGTCCGGGGAAGGAGGGAGAAGGGGGGGGGGGGGTAAGCTGCACGGTTTATACGAGGGAGTGTAGTGTACAAAGCACCCTTCATTACATAGCAAATCTGACTGCAGATTCAATCGCCAAACACCTCTGCTCCTAGGCCTTTATAGAGAACGCACCTTGTCACATGTCATTGCTGTTTCCTTATCACATCCTTGCTAGGTACGCTGGATCCCTACAATAATTAATCCTTAATTGGGGTCTACCACCACCAAAATTACTTGTATACCACTTATATGCTGTTGTAAGGGGCTGTTAATGGTATAGTGAATAGAGATGAGCGAGTACTGTTCAGATCAGCCGATCCAAACAGCACGCACGCATTGAAATGAATGGACGTAGCCGGGTTAAGCGGCCGGCCGGCGTCAAAGCGGAAGTACCAGGTGCTTCCATTCATTTCAATGCGTGCGTGCTGTTCGGATCGGCTGATCCGAACAGTACTCACCCATCTCTAATAGTGAACATAACTTTTTTGTCTGTCTGTCTTAAATTAACTTTTAATCTGCATGTAAATGAGCTGTTTAGTGCATCCAGGATGGTGGCCCTCCTGTGGTGGTCGCCACCCCCTAACTTAAAGATTGGCCATATGCAACGACTCCTTTTGTACTCCCGCCAGCGTTCTTTTGAGTGAGGTAATAAACCCCACACGCTGCTGGCTAGGGCCCTACTTCCCATTCCCCTATTCTACTCCCCATTCTGTGCATGACCCCTCTGGAGTCCTTCAACACCACGCTAACGCTATGGCTCGAGTCTTTCACGACTATTATACTAAATTGTACAATCTGCCCCCTCCCCAGGCTACGGCCCAGACGGATGGTCGATCTCTCTTGGCTAACTTTCTCGCTGGTTGTCGCTTGCTGCGTCTTTCTTCAGCCACCTTGACTTCCATTAACTCTTCCATCACGGCCGAGGAACTGGAGGGGACTCTCAAAGATTTTCCTATGGGTCCGATGGGTTCACGTATTACTACTATAAGGTATTTCAAGGGGAGCTCACCACTCATCTTCTGGATCTCTTTAATTCCTTTCTCTCCGGCTCCCCCATCCCTCCTTCGATGTCCTACTCGCTTCTCACTTTAATACCTAAACCAGGCAAGGCCCCCACAACTGCGCCCATTCGCCCTGCTAAACACCGACTTGAAACTCTTTACCAAAATTTTTGACAACAGATTGAACGCTTGGCTCCCTCTTCTTGTCCACAAAGGCCAGTTGGGCTTTGTTCCCTGCCGTCAAGGTTGTGATAATACTAGAAGGGCTGTGGACCTGGTAGAGGTAGCCAACCGTTCCTCCACCCCGGCCCTCCTTCTAAGTCTCGACGCTGAAAAGGCTTTTGATTTTCTAGTTTGGACATTTATGCAGGCCACCCTGGAGGCCTTCGGGTTCTCGGGACCTTTTCTTACAGTTATCCGGATGCTTTATTCTTCAACTTTGGTGGCGGTTAAACTCCCCCACGCTTCGTCACCCACTTTCCCTATTCGTAATGGTACCCGTCAGGACTGCCCCCTCTCCCCTCTAATCTTCGCTCTGTGCATCGAGCCGTTGGCGGACGCAATCCGTCAAGACCCCTATGTTAAGGGTATACTAGTTCGTGACAAGGAGTTCAAGGTTTCTCTCTCACTGCGGTCAAGATGACCCTTCTCTTTAAATTTTTGTACTATTTCGAGACTCTTCCTATCGCGGTCCCGTGCGTTGAACTACATGGTTTGCAGAAGGCTATCTTTCGGTTCATCTGGCAGGCTAGGTGCCACCGCATCCCCCGTTCGGTTGTACTGGCGGGCAGGGAGTGTGGGGGTCTGGCTGCCCCGAATTTGTTGCATTATTATTGGGCTTCCCTCCTGCGTTGTATCCCATTTTTGGCTGCTGCTCCGGCCTTTTTTGGTTGGCCTCCCTCCCTATGCCCCCTCCCCCCATTTATTGGGCCCCATCCACTTCACTTGCTCCATTTAGTCAACTTGTAAGGCTCAGTTTTCCCTCATGTCTCCAAAATCGTCAATGATTTCTTTACTTTATAACCCTCTTTTCTCCCCTGGCCTGTCCCCCGATATGGTCAGGGTATGGTCCAAGGCCGGTATATTCCGAGTAGTTGATATGGTGGACCCTATGTTGTTGGAGCCCAGGCCCTTTCACTACTTTGTGGCCAATGTAGGCCTTCCTAAGGCTGAATGGTTCCACTACTTTCAGGTTGTACACTTCGTCCGATCTCTCCATGGCTCATCCAAGGTATCCCTCCCTACGGCCTTCAAGAGGATCTGCCGAGCAGGCACCTCCACCAAAGGCTTTATCTCCTCAGTTTACCAGCTTCTCTCTTGTGAAGCACTTGGCTCCCCCATTCGGCATCGTTATATGTCTAAATGTGGAGGAAGCTTTGGGTGCTCCCCTATCACCGGGTCAGTGGCAGATTGTTTGGTCTCGAGCTCAGTGCATGCTCTCATTGCATTACTTTCAGGGAAACGCAGTTCAAACTATGCATTGGTACCATACCCCAGCGCTTCTCCATGCTTTGAACCCCGCACTTCCTATGGAGTGTTGGCATTTTAATACTGCTGTAGGCACTCTGTATTACATTTTTTGGACCTGCCCCCTCATCCTGGGCTTTTGGCAGGAGGTTAGAGCATTGACGGACTCCCTTTTCCTTCAAGGGGTCCCCCTAGAGCCCCTTACTTATATTTTGAACCTCCCTCCTAGTAAGACCTCCAGGCTGTTCCTCCACCTCTGCTCAGCTGCGAAGACCCTCATTGCCAAACATTGGAGGAGTCCTAGCCCCCCCTCTGGTACGAAGCTTCTGGCACGCATTAAGGACGTGCGGAGTCTTGAATACCTTACCGCCAGTCTTAACAACACTCTAGACGACTTCCTCTCCATTTGGTCCTCTTGGGATGCCTACTGCGCTCTACGGGGCCTGTGACCTGATATTCCCTTTACCTCTCATCCCCCCTCTTCCCTTTTCTTGTCTCTGTGTGTTTGAATGAATGGTTTTTTGAACTGACCACCAGCAAGCTGTCCCAGAGCAGTTTTGCCTGGCTTTTCCACGGACTCATAAAGGGCAGACAGCGGCGCTAGTGTAAACGCCCCTGTAGTCAGTGCAGTCTCAGGATCATATATAAACACATGTAGTAGCAAATTGACTCACTCAATATGATCTTTCAAAAATGCACTAAGGTTCTCCTATTCATAATGAGTCCTTGCCCTAGTGTAACCAAGTGTCACACCACATGGAATGTGTCCAAATGTCCCGTCCCATGGTACAACGCCTAA
Organism: Leptodactylus fuscus; assembly: GCF_031893055.1. Taxonomy (NCBI): domain Eukaryota; kingdom Metazoa; phylum Chordata; class Amphibia; order Anura; family Leptodactylidae; genus Leptodactylus; species Leptodactylus fuscus. The sequence continues at coordinate 66,371,091 of NC_134270.1, forward strand.
GCGCAACAACTTCTGCCTGTTACTCAACATATCAGAACATGAGATAATAAATTAGCACAACATAAACATATACACCTATATGTTGATACACAGGGAATGCTAACCTGTCTTGGTAGGAAATTTCATCTACTTAAGCCTAGATTCACACAACCATTCTACACATGAGAGGCGCCTGTTTTCACAGATCCCTCATACATCACAGTGTGTGGCGGGATCTGTGAAAACAGACAAAATCGAGCATGACCTATATTTTAACAGTCCATTACAATGGACTTTCAAAATGTTGATGATGGGACTATCCCCCCACTCACAGACAGAAAAATTAATGGGCTGTTTGATTGTAGTTAACCCTTCGCCCCCCCCCCAAAAAAAAAAAATAAAAAAAATAAAAATAAATAAAAATAAAATAAAATTACAGCTGTCACACAGGCAATTTTCAGTCATGTTAACATAGGGTAAGGATGCTAAACTAAGGAGATTATACTTCATCTTCTTATCGGATGTCCTCATTGTCCATAAACATGTGTGATACTGATCAGTGCAGTCTTCTGATCACATATGAACACATGTGGTGTTGGTCAGTGCAGGGCATAGCTCAGCCTCAGTCATGAAGCTTCACAGTGGAGAAAAAGACCCCTGCTACTCCTGTTGGAGCCAGTCATGAAATATAGATTGTGCGTCTCCTTTTAAATCTTCCCCAAGCTCAATTTTTCTTCCTTTTAGCGCTTACAGAATAAATGGAATGTGTAATCAGAGACTGTAAAGTTGTGATTTATAAGCCACTCCTGGAGATATTTAATAACTCGCTTATAGTTTATTGCACTTTTCTGTATTACTGCCTTTTGGGATCAGACTGGACGGATTTTCATTCCACTGCAGGGCTGAAAGGGGAATTCAGGGCAGAAAAGAGACCCCTGAGAGTGTAGGGCCTTATATCATGGACGTTAAGATGTGCAGAATCTTCCCATCCTTATTTAGCAGTCTCTTGAGTCTCTGTAAGGAGTCACACTACACACACAGACAGGATGTGAGGACCTGACATTTGTGCTACAGAGCAACAATTATAGAATTGTTACAAGAGAAGACAAAGGGGGAGATTTAGGCTAAGTCTACACAGCAATTTTGGCCATGACACTCATATATATGTCAAAACTTTGCCACAGGGCCCCGACATTCCTAGTTACGCCACTGTGCTAAACGTTAAAAAAAAAGAGTTAGAAAACCCCTTTAATGTATAACCTGCCATCTATAGTATGATCATTACCTATACATATCATGGCTGTTCTAGAAAACTCATCTAGAAGTTGAGATTTTGCTTTCATTAACGGTTGCTTCCTGCAGATCTCCAGTGGACATTCTTTAGATATCTGTGGTTACTTTGCCTCATCAGTGTGTGTGGGCTCAAAGACCAGTCCTGACCCATAATAACCCTCTCATATTTTGCCACAAAGACTATCACTCACAATAGAGAATGACGGCGTCAGGATGTGGATGAACAAAGTCACCAGTCTGGGTATCCCTCTCCTAACCCCTATGTTCAGCTACTAAGACCCTCTACCCTATAGTCCTTCATTCATTATAGGAAGTTTTCTTGGAGCCCAGTCACTTCAGTGGCTGAAAATTTGATTAGTCATTTAGTCATAAGGTTTCCTTAGTAATAATTTATCTTGTTCTCATGGGGTGTTAATAAAGGGTTTCTCTGTCTCTTTGCTGATGGTCTTCTACTCTCACGTTACTGATGGCGTCTCCTTACAGCTCATACGTTCTGTTCGACATGCGGAAAACAACTGTATTCATCATTCCAGGAGCAGAAAAACAACTAATATTTTCTGTGTGACTCTGATACATTTCAGGTGTCTCCAGATACAGGATAAATGATCCCAGATCACGGTCCTTCTGGTGGATTCTTCCAGAATTCCAAGTAGAGATTCTGTCAACTTCTCTATGCAATAAAAATCTATGAAATCTGGCATTGAGGGGACAAGTGCTGGATTATCACACATCATGAAATATGTGGACATTGGTTGTGGCCTCCAAGCACTAGGATCCCTTTTCATTAGTTTGACATCAGCAAATTAGCAAATATTGTAGTAGCATCTAATGTTAATGTTCTATGTACAACCACAGACATCAGATTTCACCAACCTTACTTGCATCTGTAGAAGGCCTGAAGATAAATGTTCTATGTCTGTGGCCACTTTATTGAGGAATTATCCAGATTGTCATTAAGCTGTAGTTCCTCATGAAGAACTTGTGAGTAAACAGTCCAGACCATGGGGACTCTGAATTGTGCCAATTGTGGGTGTCAGGAGGGGATTAGACAATTTTTCTAAATGTTGTGATTCTGTTGGTCATTTCATCAAATCCACCAGATAGAAAGGGATTTATGTGCAGTCACCAGATGACTGTATAGTTGTATATTCCCTACTATGACCTAGGGAAGGGTAACATCTGAAATGTTATGTAGAAGTCGCGTGGCAAAAATTTCAGTGTACCGCCATGTTGTCACATTGCGGTTGCAATGCAACAGTCACAGAAAATCCAAACCTGTTGGATTTTTATTCACACATTTTTTACCATTTTTTTAGACTTCAATGGAAGACACATGTGACTGTTTTTACAGTCAAATCACCTAAAAAAATAGGCAAGTCAAGAATTTCTTAATCTTCACACACATATCACCAGCCAGACTCATGGGTGATAGTTTGGCTTTCAAGTATAAACCACGCCTGTTTCTCTTACCCCATATGGCTGAACTTTATTGCACAGACTTTTAGGAAAAAATTTAAATATAATAGGAATATTTTTTTTTTTTTTTTTCTATTTTGCTAATTTTTTACCAAAGAAGCCAAATGTAAACTGTGAAATTACTGGGTACTCCAGTATCCGGACATAAGTCAGGCGCTGCCTTACCCATATGGGCACTTAGGCTGGGGCCCCACATTGCGGAAACACAGCTTTTTTTGTTGTAGATTTTGTTGCGGTTTTTTGAGCCAAAGCCAGGAATGGATTCAGGAGAAGGGAGAAATCCAAGAGCTTCCTATATTTATCCCATTCCTTATGTAGCCATTCTTGGCTTTGGCTCAAAAATCCGCAACAAGATCTGCAACAAAAGAAGTTGCGTTTCCGCGCCATGAGGCTAAGGCCTCACTCTAGTCTGCTGCTGTCTTTGATTTTCTGTTTCAGACACGACCCTCCCATTTCCCACATATTACAAGAATATTTAGTATTTGGAGTTCATCAGGGCAATGAATGGACCATAAACTGTTATGCATGGATTGTGCTTAGAAGAAACATCATCAACAGAAGGAAACCTATTGATCCAAGTGTCAGGGGCCATAGAGAGGCTTCAGGGTTGAACTTTGTATTGGGAAGATGAAGGGCTGAGGAAAGCATGGGACTGATGGGGAATATGAGAGGAATATGGTTTGCTGAATGCGCTCTGTGAGATTACTGTAACAATGTGATAACCCTGAACTGCTCTATACACTTACAGTCTTGGATACTCCACAAAAAGCGACATAAATTAGTCCTAATACATGTTAATTTGGTGTAGACTCTGCACTCCTGGGAGAGTTCTGGAGCGAATCCAGGACCATTAGAAGATATCAGGGAGGATGAGAGGTTTTGAGACTGGGCTTCGATTAAATCAGTGATAAAGACACTGAAAGCTCTGAAACCTAGATCTGAAATTCTGTTTTGTGTTCTGCGCTCTGGCAGTTTTCCCTAATACCACTGACTTTATCCAGTGTGACATCTGGGCTGCTGCACAATCAATATACTGAGGATATTTGGGAGCCAGGTTACAGGAGCCCCCACACCAGAACCATGTTTACCCTACAAACTGGAGCATATTTAATACTACCTAGTAGACACTCCCTACGCTCAATTATAATTAGCCCTCCCTATTACTGTGTAATGGCTTCTTCCTCTTGTAATTAGTGGCTCCCCCTAACTTAGGATTAGAAGCTTCCACTTTTCATAATTAGTAACCTCTCTCTGTTATTGTAATCAATGTTTCCTCATTTTCTCTGCTATAATTAGTGACTTCTCTTTTTGAAGTTTTAGTAAGTAACAGCTCCCTCTCGATATATTTAGTGGTTCCCCTTCCTCTCCTATTGCTATACTGAATTCTTCTTAAGTTAATACAATTCATGGCTCTTTCCTCTTGATTTATTATTACTTTTATAATTCTGGCCTCCTCCTTCTACTTTATATTTAGTGGCCGGCCTTTTTTTTTTTTGTCATGAACGGTGTCTCCAACTTCTCTTATTATGAGTGACTGTTCTCTTATGTTCTCTTATAAATAGTTGCTCCTTCCTCTGTTATAATTAGAGACTTCTCATTTTCTTTATTATAATCAGCGGCTCCTTAGTATCTATTATAAATAGAAGCTCCTCCTCCTCTTTATCATTATCAGTGACACCTTACTGTCTATTCTAATTAGCAACTAATCTCTTTTTTAGTGTCTCTTAGATTCTTAGTGACCATTGCCTCTGTGACTTATACTGTGGCTTCCCTTCTCATATAAATAGTGGCTCCTTCCTTTCATTATATAATAGTATAACTAACGGCTTCATCCTTTTGGACTATAGTCAGTGGCTCCCCCTACTGTTTTTTGATTCTCATTAGTTGTTTCCTCCTCTGATGGTAAACACTTTAGTGAAATAACATAAAACCACTCAAATGCTACAAAAAGTAAAACCATTGTTTTTAGCAGCTTTTAATGTTTTTTAGAGTACTGCACTAGAAAGGTAATGTATCATCGGTATTTATTTCTATCATCATGATTCACATACTATTGTTTTGATGAGGTGTATTGCACATGATCTGGGAAGGCTATGTTCACATAACAAAAAATACATGTTGTGGTTTAAGGCTGAAGCCCCGCCGTGCTGCATAGTGAATAGGATTGTGACTAATCCCATATACACATTACATAAAAAAATCTGCAGCGAAAAAGCTACGTTTTAAAAAACGCTTGCTTGTGAACATAGCCTAAAAGAACATACCCTGCTGTGTGAACATACCCTAAGAGAATCAAAACAAAGGCATTACCATTTATGGACTCAATGAGCGCTGCACAGGTGACACAAAGGCAGAATAGACTCTGCACAGTGTGTGACACCAGAGAGTGACACTAGAGCGAACAGTGTGGAGAATATGGTGGCCATGTGTCTGTGGCATTTACAAGCGATGAGCGGATCCTGGTCTGCTAACATCTCCCGCCAAGTGATTATCTATTAATTGTGACAAGAGGAAACGTTATAAAGTGAATTAGACTCATCACTTGTCAGCCGCTGCTCAGTATCTGTACCGCTGACTCAATTCTATATTAGATACTAAGCTCTGAGAAGAGGCAGCTTGTTCTTCATTAACCCTTGTTCCGCCTCCCCTGCCCTCCACATGTCACGTTCATTCAGAGCCAGTAGAATGAACAGCAACACACCTAACAATTGCCATCTTCTACCATTGTTTGGTTGCTTTCTCTTTTATAAGTAGAGCGTTGCTGGAAGCCATTGCACAGATGTAGCAGAACCAAGCGGCATGAATCAGCAAACTATCAGCAAAATAGGCAAACTATTGAGACTAAGAGAAGGGAACGTCCGTTACATTTCAGCCCCTTAAAAATCCCAAAACTTTGGAAACTTTGGAAAAGATTTCTGTGTTTGGGGATGCATAAGGTGTCTTTTTTTGAGGGGGCCCGATGCACTTGCTATAATATTTTCGGGAATGTCTATTGCTTTGATTGTTTTGTTATTCAAATTTTTAAGAGAGGCAAAACAGTGAAAAAAACATTGGTTCGGCTCTCTTGTTTTTTTATTTTCCACTATGGCATTCACTGTAATATTTTTATACTGTAATTTTGTAGAACGGGCATTTTTGAACACCTGTTATGTATCTGTTTGACTTTATATTTTTTACTTTTATATGTGTTCTATGGAAAGGGGGGAGATTAAATTTTTTAATTCTTTTTTTAAATTAATTAATTATAAGGGGATTTTTTTTAATGTTGTAATTATTAGACCACCTTTTACCCTCGGATTCCGCACGTAACATGTGGAGAGAAAAGTTCTGCAAGCAGCACTTTTCTCTCCACCTGTTGCGTGCAGAAACCACATGGACCCCATTATAGTCTATGGGGTCCGCTGGTTTCCGCAGGTAACCGCTTTTTTATGCATATAGGTTTCCCAAAGTGGACTCCCTGAATGGAAACCCGAACACAGATGTGAACCGGGCCTAACATGCTGTAATTTCAAAAACCATTGCGTTGACATCGCATCATGTGACTTATACCTACGGAAACGCTGGCGTTTTCCGTATAGCCATAATTGAAGCAGGTTTGAAGCTTTTCTGCACTTTTTGGCTGTGGCTCGCCATGTGAAGAAAAACATAATAGAAAATGCTTTAACTAGGGCAAAAAATGCCAGAACATTTTTGGGGAGATTTACTATGATAAATGCAGCAGAATTCAATTATTATTTATTTTAGACGGTGCTTCGTTCACTGTGAAAATCTGGCACATTTTACACTGTCTGTTCTAAGCTTAAACTATTTATGCCTAAATATTAGATAGAACTAAATCTGTCCCATTGTGTGCTGAAATATTCATAAGTTCACATAGACTTAGAACAAACATCTGGCTGCAAAGTCGTTAACTATGAAAAATGCAAAAAATAGAAAACAAACAAACCAATATATACATATATACTTAAATGCAATAAGCCAATGGAGCCTGGTGTCGCTTCACATCTTTTCTTAATCTTTCTCCACTCACTAAAAATCAGATTCTCCATTCTGGAGTTTTTGTTCAGTAATAGCCTGACCTCTGCTTTAGTGAAAGGGTGAATTGTGTAAAGTGAGATATGATAGATAGATAGATAGATAGATAGATAGATAGATAGATAGAACGTTATTACATAAACTGTAATGTATACCCTGTATCTCTTCACAGGGGGTACACTACCGCCTATTACATGGGCAGTTTCATACAGCTCTTCAAAAGTGGCATACAACAGACTACACTATGGACCTTCTATACAGAAAGTACTCAATCTCCTAGCTCATGGATGGTATAACACAGACGCTCCAGAGTCGACACAATAACTGTCAGGTGGTCGCAGGTTTGGTTGGTTTATGAAGCTCCCAGGCTTCATACTTACCATCTCACAGCATATCATGGAGAATATTGGGGGAAAGACAAATACTGTCCTCCCCAGCAGGCTGAGATAGTTCTGGCTCCACCTGCTCATAACAATTAGCAGCATACAGAAAGCAGGGTGAAATCTAAACTAAAAATGGTGTCTTATGAGAGTGTAGGAGGCCAAACTGCAGGGAAGTCAGTAAAGTATATGTGTCCCGAACATGATGGGCTATCAAGTGGAAGGAAAGGCCTGTGATGGAAATTTTCTTAAAAAAAAAATGCTTCAGGAAGCCAGTACAATAAGTCCCCTCCAAAGAAGATTTTCCAACGCACCCTCATGCTATTCAGATGTGACCTGGTACCTCTACAGCACAGATGTGTCATAAGGCAGACAGCAGCCACATGGGTGTCTCCTTTGACTCCATTATCATAATTTTTAGTCTCTGGGTTATAGCCCCTATTATACCATCTGAATCCAGCAAGAAGTGCTTAGTTGTTCGGTAGGGTGGATTCTTTTTTCTTTACCCCAAATATTTTTCCCTTCTTTGTTTGTATAATATGGCCAGTACTGGGACAGCGAGGGTTAAAGCAGAGAAGCGACATTTCATTAGGCTGTAATAAGACGGTTATGGCATGGCGGAGACATTACAGAACATTAACAAGGAGTATTAATGGCAGGATAAGCGCGGCAGGCCTGTGTACCCGTGAACTGCTACTCTGTTTATCCCCCATTAATAAGCTTTCAATAATCCGCCGCTATTTATGTGCCATAAATAAGCTCCACAGCTCTCTCCACTCATTTATTTCCCAGCCTGTCAGTTTGGCAAAGGGACGGTTCTCATCGCCTTAAAGTGACACTGTTGTAATTATTGTAGGAGTCAGAGCTGGGAAAGAAAGGGGGCCAGTACAGACCCCTTAACAACATAAGGTGTCTCCGGAAGACTCCTACTGCTTGAGTACGGTTCACAAGAGTTAATCTCTTCCAGCACTTCACACAAAGGACATTCAATGTGAGACGGCAAAGTGTGAGTTGCCTGGGGGCCAGTTAAGTGTGGTATCATGGCGGCAAAGGAGAAAACAGCTAGATTGTGACCCTAGAACATCTGATGAGATAACTATTGCCTTCCTTTAATCCACTCACCTGCATTGAATTCTGGAGACTCTCGCTGTCACCATCACATAGGGGCTGTGCTGTACATACGCCTATTGCTGCCCTTTGTTTACCTCTGCTTACTCACTGTCATTCATTTAACTTTTGCCCAATCGCTGCCCTTTGTATACTAGTGACCAAGACTACTCTCTGTACACCTATGCCCACTCACTGTCCTCGGTACACCTGTGCCAACTCATTGTCTTCTTTACAACTGTGACCCTATGTATAACTACAGTATATCAAGCTGCTGTTCCTTCAGTGTTGACATACAGAGACACTTAGTTGAGATGAAGCTCCTCTTTAAGATGAGGACATATCCCCTTCCTTGTGTGCGGCAGCAGAGATGATGCTGTAATTGTCAGGGGTGTAAATTGAGGGGGTGCAGAGGGTGCACTCGCACCAGGGCCCAGGAGCCTTAGGGTGAGTTCACACTGAGTTTTTTGGTCAGGGTTTTGAGGCCGTAGTCTCCTCAAAACCCTGACCAAAAAGACGGCTCCCATTGAAATCAGTGGGAGACGCTCAGGAGCTTTTTCCGGGAGCCGTTTCTTCCAGCTCCCGGAAAAAAGAAGAGAAATGGTTCCGATCCAAAAAAAAACTACATGTGAACTTACCCTTAAGGGGCCCATAAGCACTGACATCAGTATTGAGATTGCAGTTTCCATCCGTCCCATAAACCAAGGAGACCCATAGATTACCCTAACCACACTAAGGTTGATTAAACTCCTTAGCACCCGGAACCATTACTATCAAGAATTTGTTGTAAGGATGAGGTAGCGGGCTCCAGTTAAAAGATTGCACCGGGACCCACAAGACTTTAGTTACGCCACTGGTCGTTGTTCTATACATCATACAAAATGAATACAGCCCAAAATAACATTTTCCTGGAAATGATGAGTCCTGTGGATTCAGGGCAGAGTCTCCCCAGTGCACAATGTTACAAGGAATACTAGTGTCCAACTTTCTACCTGTATGTCTGAACCATCATATACTGAATCCTGTGTGAGCAGACCCATACATGATAAATACTATGCGAATAGACCCTCATATCCTGTATACTAAAGAGCCTCATAACCAGTATATCGCATGATCAGACCCTCAAATCTTATATACCCTGTGAATGAACTCTTGCATCCCACATAACATATGACTGAACCCTTTATACCACGACTGTAACATCCATACAATTACCCTGCTATGCTGTGTGACCAGACCCACGTATCTTGTAAACCATGTAACTAAACCCTAGTATCCTTATACTATATGACCCAAACCGTCACCACAGCCCCTGACCATAATATTCTGCAATCACATGACTAGACCATAGTATACCATTTTACTGTATATACACTACATATAAAACGCTGTATTCACACTTCCGCATACAGATAGGTGGTGTCTGTGTGGCTATTTTGCAGATGGTGTGCTGTCCGTGGTTAATACGCTATTGCTCCTTATCTGTGAAAAACTTTTTTACTGTACTTTTCAATTTCCATGGGTCCAGGAAAAACAGATGACACTCAGATATCAGGTGGTTTTTTTCAAGGACCTATAAACTTTCATAGATGTAATGCATCCGCATCATAAAAAAGCCCCCACTTATATTTTATCTTCTGTTGCCTCATGGTCCGTAACAAAATTATGTCTGAAAGAAGGCATGAAAATGATACGTATGCATCCCGAAAATATACATATGGAATAAGTAGATGAAATGCGGCCATGTGAATAAGCCCTAACTATGTATCACTGTAGATATAAATCAGGATATGGCAGTGTGACTGCAGACACAAGGTTATATAGTGTATAGGACTATGGAGCTAGGTGACACTGGATCTGCCTTATTACAAGTGCCATAACCATGCCGGCACACAGTAGACAGGACACTCGCAGGCTGGCTCCGGATGGGCAGGAGCCGGGGCCCCGGGCCCTCAGCAGCTACAGGTGAGGAGGAGGAGGGGAGCACTGAGAGGAGGAGACGGAGGAGGGTCAGTCAGGCGGCGGCGGGGAGGGAGTGAGTGAGTGAGGCGGCGGGAGTAGAGCAGGCAGAGCCCCTCAGTCACACGCAGTCACCGGCAGTCAGTGAGCGGGCTCCGGAGACATGTAGCAGTGACAGTCCCGGGGCCACTGGTGCTGCTGTTGTCAGTGTCAGCTGCGCTGTTTGTGGTTGTCGGCGGGCGGGGGAGGGGGCAGGATGATGGGGGTCGTCGCCCCCTGGAGGTGGCTGCTCGCCCTGTGTCTCAGGCTGCTCTTTCTTGTGCCCGTAGGAGTGCCGGTGCGGAGCGGGGACGCAGGCTTCCCCAAAGCCATGGACAACGTGACGGTGCGGCAGGGGGACAGCGCCATCCTCAGGTAAGAGAGGTGTCACCATGACGGGATATGTAGGGGGTCGCTGCATTACTACAATCAGTGTATATTACATGTTCTCTATGTATTATATATCGGAGGAGGTCTGATTGTATAGACTGGGGCAGGGACTATGGTCACTCTATATGTAGCCTATATAAATGTATTGTGTATACGTTTTATATGTACAGTGTGTATGAGTTTTGCATTCCTCTAAGGTTCAAGTGTACGCTATATATGTTTTATATACCTGAGGAATCAGGTCGGTAGTGACATATAAATACAGTGTATGATGTATGCTAGAAGTATATTACTGTATATACCTCTGGAGGGCTTACTATATACAAGAAGCTGTATATTAATGTTCTATGAGTACTTTGTGTAAGTGTATGCTATAACTATTTTATACAAGTCTGATAGTGTAATCTATGTGTCAGGATGTGTGATGTTCTATAAGTGCAGCGTATGTTACTGGAGATCAGACTGCACAGAATAAGCAGGTTCTGTGTACATCTATGGGAATGTTACAGTATATATACTATATCTGTAGAATCAAGGTTGGTGATGATGTTATGTAAGTGTGGTATATGTTATAGGTGTATCATATACCTCAGGTGGACTATTTTGAGGGGGCAGAGTCTGTGGTGGTATTATAAGTTCAGTATATAAGTGTGGGAAATCTGGTTGCAAGGCGTCTGTGGTATTATTATATAAGTGTAGTGGATAAGGGTGTATTATATGTTTACTACATATGTTTAGGATACTGACCATACAGAAGGACAAAGGTCTGTGATATTTCTATATGTAAAGTGTATAGGTGCATGCCTTATGTATATTATATACCCATGAGGGTCTGTGGTGATACAAATACGGTATATAAATGTATGTAATATATGGGCACTGTTCACCACTCCCCTCTCCATACTGTATATCAGGTCTGCTGTATGGAGGAGTCAGGGTTTGAGGTAATAAAGTATAAGTACAGGGTATAGTGTGTTTATTATATCCATGGGGGTCTGACTGTATACAGTAGGCTCGGTCAGTGGTAATGTCTTATAAGTACAGTGTATAAATGTAAATATTTTATATGCATCTGGAGGTTTAGCTCTATAGCTGGGCCTGTGGTGATATAGAAGTACTGTGTGTTATATGCTTGGGGAGGTCAGACTGTATAGTGAGGTCAGCATAAGAAGTGATATTATAAATGTATAGTGTATAAGAGCACCTCTGTTGGTGCGGCTGTATAGGGGGTTGGGTGTGTGGTATATTTTAGAAGTACAGTGTACAAGAAGGTTTTTTTTATGTGTAGTATATACCTCAGGAGATCAGCCTGCATCTATAGTGAAGTAAGTACAGTGAATAAGTTCGTCTTATGCCTTTGGGCTCTGGTTCTACAGAAGAGATACTAAGGCTTATTACAGTACAAAATAAATACAGTATGTACGTTTATATGAGTATTGTATACCTGGCTATATAGAGGTGCCAGAGCATGAAGGAATTCTAAAAGTACAGTGTAGTTTTATTATAGTGTGTTGTATGTGTATTATATAGCTCTGCCGCTGGTTGTATATAGGATGCAGGCTCTGGGGTGATACACTTATTTACTCTGGAAGTCAGGCTACATAGAAGGGTCAAAGTATGTGGTGGTATTATATAAATATAGAGTATACGTGTATTATATACTTAAGGAGGTCTGGTTGTATAGAGGGAGTAGGGTAAGAATAGTCTGTATGTAGTTCTTATATTTATGATATATCGCTGGAGGTGAAGCTGTTTAGTAGGGTTAGGGTCTGTAGTGATATATGTGTGTGTGTGTGTGTGTATATACTGCAGATAATATATATGGGTATGGAACCCCTCCACTGCTCAATTTCCATCATGGAAACTCAATAAGTGGTTTGTCTGAAAGCCTTCATTGCTGGAATCGCACTAGGTCTACCTCTGGTTTAAAGGGAGTGTAACATCAAAACCCAGCAAATCATATGGTTTTCTGTTCTTTTCCCTTTCAGACATTTGTACATATGATATTTGAGTCATGCGTTTCGCCTTGTGAATCAGCGTCTACGTTGCTGAGATATAGCTGGTTTTGTCAATATGCAAATGAGCTAATTGGAGCAGCAACCATGTTATCATTGCTCCAAGGAGGTAAGTGGCCACACCCCCATTGCTCCAAAGAGCTCATTTACATGTTGACAAAACAGCAATATCTCAACAACAGAGGCACTGATTTACAAGGGGGTAATGCTATCTGATTCAGGTAACCCTAACCGATCTGCAGGGCTGGGTTATGGTGAAAAGACTCCCTTTAAGACTAGAGCCATACTCCTGACCTTTGACCAAAAATTACTATTTTGCCCTGCGACTTTTTAACTACTGTAAGTGAATGGAGTCACGTTGCAACTTAGTTGATGTTGGAACCATGACTTCTAGTTGCCAAGAACTCTAGCAGTGTTAATTTTTTTTGCAACTAGAAGTCGCAGTTGCAACATCCCATAGGTTGCAAGGTAACTACTTTTATTACATTAGTGAAAGAGTCACAGGTTGACAGTTTATTGGTCAAAGTTACCACTGCCAAATATTATATTATATAAGTACAGTGTTTCAGATATAATTTATTTTTTAGAAATCTGGCTGTGTGCTAGATGTAAGTTTCTCCTATGGATTTTAGGGGATGTTGCGGTCAAGGGTTGCTCCTTACTTGGAGTAGTTGGCAGTTGTTTGGTTAGAGGACTGTGTCACTAGCTGCATGCAGGATAGTATATGTAGTTGTCCCTTCTCTATAAGGAGCACATATATAGAGAGTCTTCTTAAGCTCTGCGTTGTGTGCCGCCCTCCTTGCAGCATAGTCTCTAGCCTGGCAATGGTTGCCGTTTCCTCTGCAGCTGTGGTTAGAAGCCAGGCTGATCCTATTACCCTCATTAATTACCCCTGCACTTGTATAAGCAGTGCGTCCGGGCTGGATGGCAGCAGGATTCCCAGTGTCAAGGGTGATATATGGAAGGCATTGGGAATGATGGTTCTTCACAATGCGAGCTATTATACAGCCCCCATCCTATTTTCATATGAAAGTGGGGACACTGCTATGATGTGGGTATTTACAGCCTGTGTATGCTTCCTACAGTGCAGCCTCCCCTGAAGTTCACTGCTACCTGTGCCCAACATCCTGCTTCTCATTCTCTGCAATCAGACATCTGTAATGCTGTAAACATCAATTATACGCTTCCCATACTGCCAGAGCTTTATATACCGGAGCCGCAATGGCAACCGCGTGATGACGATTAACCCTGAAGTAGACACCAGCATGTGGTGATGCAGACAGCAATAATTCACCTACACAGAGAGCTACAAGCTACAGGACGTGATTAGAGCAGCGTGGGGGTGTCATACCCTGTATAACCACCCAGATGAAGTTGCTGGAAACACTGGTCCTTTTCTACTTGTCTTTGATGGGATGTGAATTTCTTATTTAGATTGTTTTTTTTCCTTTTCTGAGTATGTGATGCATGCATGGTTCTGACAGATACTGTTAAGGAATATACTATGCCTATGTACTAAGGAAGAGACTGTTGTTGGTAAAGAGAGTGTCGGGGTCTTAAGCTGGTTCAAGTCCATATCTGATAGAAATGGGTTAAAAGTTTTTTTTTTCTTTTTTAGTTTTTTACCTGTATGCACACCTTCTATGTATTTTATTTCCCAGTCTGTCCACATAGATACAGATGTACCGGAAATCAGCAGCATGTGAAGGACAACAGAGGCCAGGCAGCAGATACATTGTACGTTGGTCTTAATAAATGTTGCAACTGGCACAGGGACCAAGAGATTTATGAAGAAGCCATGGCCTCTTCATAAATCTGTCTGCCATCCCTGCGCCACAATGGAAATCTACGTCAGTTAGGACCTGTTGCAGATTTCCATTGCCCGAACGGAAATCTATACACATTAAAAAACGGTTACCTAAGGAGAAACACGGACCCCATAGACTATAATGGTTTCTGTGTGGTTTTGGCATGAATCATGTGGAGAGAAAAGTGCTGCTTGCATGACTTTGCACTCTGCATGTTTGGAGCAGAAACCACACGTACTCCATTATAGTCTATGGTGTCTGCTGGTTTCCCAGGTAACTGCTTTTCAATGTGTATAGGTTTCCGTTTGGGGGTCCCCAAGCGAACTTCCCCAACGGAAACACGAATGTAGATGGGAACCAGGCCTAACTCGCACCAGAAAACTGATGTTATTTACAGTAATCTGTCAGACCACGGTGCTGCCCCGCCTGAATTCGCATGTGGCTGGTGAGGCATGGATTGTGGATTGAGGTGCACGCTTGGCACAAGAAAGGGCCTTTCGCCAATAACCTGTGCCTCTATGCCAGTTGTCGGGTGTAATTATGAATTTTGATTTTGCCCCAGTGTGTGGTCTCGTGAACTGTGATCAAAAAACAAGTGATGACTTCCATTCCCCTATGGATTTATTATAATTCTCCGTAAAGGTAACCTGTCAGATCAGTTTGGGACTCTAAACCACCCCAGAAGGTATCAGTGTCTCAAATCATCCTGTTGTAAAGCCATTTGTGCCCACATTAAAAAACAAACAAACAACTCCCCATAACATTAAGACTTATCCACAAACCAGTCCATTGAGTCTCATCGGACTCATCTCTGGTGCTTTCAATGCTTGTGCAGTTCTTCAGTGAAGCTGGAGACTTACACACTGACATATTCCCCTGCCTTCACTGAGGAATTGCGCTGGTATAAAACTTTTTTATTTTTATGCTAGGTTCACACCAGAATTTGGCTCTCCGTTGTTTGGGTCTGCATAGGGACCCATGAGATAGAGAGCCCATCTCCTAAAAAAGTGTTTACCCGTGCACTCCATAGACTATTTTAGATGGAATCTGCAGTGGAGACTCCAATGCAGACGTGAACCTTGCCTTAGTGCGGGTGCAAATGACTTTACACAAGGGCAATTTGAGACTGTCCATAAGGACATGTTGGTGGTTTAGTGTTCCAAATCGCCCTGACAAGTTCCCTATAAACAGGACCTTTCGCTACCTCCATCAATTCATGTTCTTATTATCTGTTATTAGTCGCTGCTCCACTCAGCACAGTTGGAATTTTTTTCTGTACCCGCCAACATTCCTGAGCAACAAGTACAGTTAGTTTTGGCGTCCGATGTGCTGTTTCAGCTCTGTAATGTGAGAAGGGCAGTGCCAGGCAGGGGGCGCAATTCAGAGCTTCAGTCAGAAGCAGCCAGTGTTAGAGCTCAGAATCACACCTTTTGTCTGCTCCTGCCTGACACCGCGCTCCTGACATTAGAGATCCTAAGTATTATATTGGGCACCAACACTAACAGCAATGATCAGGAATGATGGGGGCTAGAGAAAAAAAATTCCAACTGTGCTGGAATCAGTGGAGCAGCAGCTATTAAATGATATAAAGAGCTGGACTTGTTGTAGGTGGTGAAAGACCCTCTTTAAAGAGGACCTTTCACCACTTGGGGCACATGCGGTTCTATATACCGCTGGAAAGCCGACAGTGCGCTGAATTCAGCACACTATCGGCTTTCATGTTCTGTGCCCAGGGTGAAGAGCTGTCAGTGCTGGTACCGCAGCTCTTCACCGCCAGAAGGGGCATTTCTGACAGTTAGTTAGGAACTCCTTTCCTATACTGCGAGAGCAGGGAGAAACGCCCCCTCCCCCCAGTACTGGTCTATGGACGAGCACTATCAGGAGGGGAGGGAGACTTTATAGTGGTATATAAAACCGCATGTGCCCCAAGTGGTGAAAGGTCCTCTTTAAATAGAATATAGTCACTTGTAACCAAGTCATTCCCTTTGGTGACCCATTTATCTTTCCTCCCACCTTTTGTCTGCAGTTACTGGAGGTTATCCCCTTATGACTATTGTCAATGGTTAACCTATTATACCTTAGTGTCTAAGGTTGCTGGTGCCCCCCATTTTCTCTTCATATGCTTCCAGCTCCTAGGTCTATGTTATGCAGTTAGATATTTTATGTGATTTTGTTCAGAGAGTTGGATAAGTTGCAGGCATGTAACAGTCGACCAGCAGTCATGTTGGGTTCTAGAAAGAAACAATGGCAGACGGGTTTCATCCTTTTCTTCCTGTATGGGCAGATGGCACTAAGATGATTCTGTATGTGGTGCCAAAGCTCATCGCTGTCCCCATCCATGTCTCTTTCAGCCTATCAGTTCTGTTATATTCTATTCCATTACAGCACATAGTTATAGAATGTGACCCTGTGCACCCACAATGGCCATTGTCATCCTCTGCACCTGGACGATTTTGTGCGTTTGTTAGGGTTGGGGTAACATGCACCCACCCTCAGTGATCATGTAGATGATTTCAGAGTATTTTCTTGAGTTGTGCTGGTTACAACCTTTTCTTGACATTGAATAAACATGGTCACCAAAATGCACATTACTGGTCTGGCTGCTGTACATTACATTCAATGTTCCCAGTCACATTATCAGATATTAGATTTTAGTGAGAATAACTGCATTCAGCGATTATCAGACGCTTCTGGCTGACAAGGTTATATAACATTCTGACAAATCAGATCTGGTGCAACGAGAGCAACGACAGGTAAAATGGAGACAGATGGGATATGTCAATCATGTGTTGACAGTTCATGGACAGGACACATATACCGACCCAATATCTTGCTGATTTCTTCCACATGACCCTTCATTAGCAGCTAGTTTGCTCTGCAGCACTGGGTGGATTGAAGGGGGGGGGGGAGGATGTGGCAGGGGGTTATGATTTTATAATTTTCCTGGACCATTGGTTTATTTCCTGTGCACAGTCTAATTTTCTGTGTGCAGTCTACACTGCATGTACATGGATAAAATGTTAAGATTCACACATGTCCTCAATAGGTAACATAAAGTATGTAGACTGAATTTTACCACCATGTCTTATCTGTGATATTGCGTAGGACTCTAGGTCACACCTAATACAGTCAGGGAAATTCACTAAGACTGGCATTCTGGGAAGTGACGTACACGCCAACACACCAAAATTGAACTCTGTGCCAGTCAGGAATTGGCATGATGTTCCATATTGCTCAAAACCGGTCTCTGTCTTGAGTTATAGTAAATTTAACAGGCTGTGGCATTTCTGCCTCACTTTGCCCACTTCTGTAAAAGGTGGTGAGTGGGGCACAGAAAGAGGAAAGTGGTGTTTCTTAGGCACAAAAAATAGCTGTGCAACAAAGATACACCACAACTATTCTCATGTAGTCCAGTTTCCCCCATTATATTGACGCTAACTATGTGATATTTGTGGGGTTACAAAGGCCTACAAGTAACATCTACTATATTTAAGGAGTAAGTACATTGTGTTATTTGAGCCTTATCCACTGCATTATCTCTATAACACAGCCATCATTACAAGGTATTTATTTTCCATCAGTAGGAGGAGGATAACTTTCTGTGCTGCGGTCACAGGATGTCCATAGAAGCCATTAATAGCTGATGGACACGTGAAGTTCTGGCTGATGCTGGAGTTGAGGATTCATGCCTGGCGGATATGTCCATAGACATGGGCAGGCTGTCACACAGCAGGAAGGATATGGATACATCAGCAAACTTGGATCCTTTCTGGTTGTGGCTTCCCATTGTTATGGTGTATAATATAAAAGATGTCAGCGTAAAGCCTAATGTCAGAGATTGATGTGGTGAGATCGCTGTCACTCTGTGAATTTGCATCATGTCTGACTGCTTAGCTACAATGTGAACTATTAAAATGAATCAGCTGGTCATGGAGGACTGGCACAGACATGGAAGCCGCTCCTGTGCTCTCCCCCTGCAGGGTTTGCTACTTCTTCTCCCTTCCCTTTATAACCTGTGAATGTACTATATGGAACAGACAGAATAAGACAAATATAGTTTGGGGAAATCAGTTTTTGCCTGCAGTAAGCAATGATCTGTAGTAAGTGCGTGTGAGAAGTGCAGATTTCTATGGTCATTCCTCAGTGCACAATCACTTTCTGGGTGAGAGATTGATTGTATATCATGTGAGGAGACGGGAGAAGAGAGAAAAACACAATTACAACAAGGTGACTGGAGAAGAGAGAGAAGGAGTATAGTGGCTGTGAGCATATGTGGGGTTAATAATGCAGCTATGTGAGTAATGGTAAGGACTCTGCCCAGGACCATGGAGAGCGCTCCAGACCTGCATGTGCTGTCCAGCAGAGCGTGCGCTGTCTCTTCACGCTTTTTGACATTGCCCTTCTATAAGGTGCTGAGTGCAGGCTGCAGATCCTACATCTTGTCCCCTGGAAGGTGTCGACTGTCAGAGGTGGATGACCTGTTACAGGTTCTGCTTGCAGTGTATGAGCTGGATGACCTATGGCAGGAGCTGTCTGTAGCGTGCTAGACACCGCCTGCTCCTCTGTGCCTTGCACAATGATACCAGTGGTGGGTCAGCAGATGGTTGGGGGCAAGCAATCACTTCTGACATATTGGTGTCTTTTTTTTTATGCCTTTACTCGATCTCTTGCCTTCGTAGCAGATGTCTGCATCCTGTAATGATGCAGGTGCCTCTCCCCACACCAGAATGAGATCACAATTTAGGATGTTGTATGGAGTCAAATACATTGCTTTGGCCCGCTGAGTTAAGAAAGTGACCAAATGTTTGCTCTTCAGTGCAGAACATCTCCATACATCCCCGTATTTCAGCTGCTGGTCCTGTAGGGTGTGTCATTGGCATAGGATTCAGGTGCTGGGAGAAGTTTAGTCTTTATAAAGGTCATATGAGTAATTCTGAAAACATATAATCTGCTTGGACCTGAGGAATAGTCACCCTGTTCTGGTAAGCACAGCCAAGCTCCAGTCAACAGGCTCCCACCCCCCTCTCCTGGCTCAGGGAACTGAGGAACATCCGGAGATCTGCCCTGTGTTTGGTGGGGGTGGTGAGTTCCCAGAACCATTTCATTAAATTCTTTTGCCCATTTTACATCCCATTAAATCTTGGCAACCAAGTCCGAAATGTTACATTGTTCTCCCACAGCCAAAAATTCCCTGCTCGCAGCCCCTATTTGGATGCCTTAAACATGTTTTTTTTAGTTTGGCTCGCACTCTTTCCAGAAATGTGCGGACACTGATCATAGGGCCAGCACAGGCGGGGTGGACTGGCATGTACCATATTATTGCTGTTCACATCATCACAGGCAGTGAAACCTGCTGTAAGCCTATGGAGAAGAAAGAATGGGCGCATGATTATTAGATAATTCTCCTCCTCCTTACCCTGTTTCGGTCACCAGAGAGAGGGATGAATGTCCAGTGTTGAAACGTTTCAGATAACCTTTCAGGATGAGCGACTGTATGTGTGCAAATGAGCAGTAAGGCCATTATTACCTATTATATGGCTGGTATTCTGCATTTTTTTTAGCAGGATTACCCTTTCTACCTCTGTTATTCCTGAGCTGGAGGGTGGGGATTAGCTACTATGATGTCTTCCATAGACCTCACCTGAAGATAACATCCAAGCGAGAAGAAGCAGCACCATGTAGGACATAATAGAAAAGTACTGAATAGTCTTAATGTGAATTAAGTATTTGGGGTGATATTGTAGTATTCTGTCTGGGCATGTGTGTCTCTTTCTCACTTGGCTCCTCTCCTCTCCATAGACTTCTATTATGACGTGTAATTTGACATTTCAGTGAGCTGCAGTCTGCCTTTGGAGTAAATCTCGATTTAGGAGGAGGGGGAAGGAGAAAAAGGAAATGGAGAAAAATGCATTTTTCTCTCATAATGTTTCTTATATTTGCTCAGACTATTTGTACTTTTCATTTTTGCAAAGTTTGTTGGCATTGAAAATAATCTTTATGTGCATTAGAAGCGAAATTTTTATTCCTTGATTTGTTTTCAGACCTGAAAATCTACATGTTACACATTCATTGTAATGGCAAATTTCCCATGTATTTTCTGCGGATTTCATAGCAAGTCCTTATCAAAGCCATACCAGAATACACAAGCACAAAACTCAGGACAGATATAGGACCTGTCCTGAGGTTTCCATTGGGCGGACTGCTGCATACACAGGCCTATAATAAAATATAGGAGTGTGTATAAGGCCATACAGATGGATAGTTCAGTGTGATAACCATGAAAAACACAGTTGTGTGCTTAACGCCTGACTATATTCAGTCAACAGTTTGCATTGTGTTTAGTTGGTGACTGAGCCACATCTTATATAAACTAAGCCTTCAGTAAAATGTCATTATTACAGAGTAAAAGTCTTATAAAATGCAAATTTTTGCAGATTCTTGTCACTTTTTTCATACATTACAACTATGCTTTGAGCCTTTTCTGTTATATTCTCCCTGAGATCTGATGGAGCCATCAGATTAATCTTTACACAGACGATTACTATTTCTTTCTGCAGACCTAATAATTCAGCCGCTATTTGTTACTGTGGCTTCCAGTTTTAGCAGTCATCTGTGAGGTAAACCACCAGCACTGATACATTGTAAGGCTGCATTCACATCTGCATTCTGGATTACGCTTGGGAACCCCCCCTGAACGGAAGCCTATACACATTAAAAAGCGGTTACCTGGGAAAATGTGTGGAACCCATAGACTATAATGGGGTCCATATGGTTTCCGCACAAAACCTGTTTCGTGCAGAAACCTAGTGGAGACCACACTGACCCCATTATAGTCTATGGGGTCCGCGGATTTTCCCAGGTAACCGCTTTATAATGCATATAGGTTTCTGAACGAACAGAAACCCGAACGCAGATGTGAATGGGGCCTAACAAACTATTTGGACACGAGAAATTTGAGCTGTTGATGTGGATAGTCTAGATTAATATATTATAACAAAGCTGCTGTGAGAACTATTAGGTTTTAAACCAATTTTCAACCTCTAGATATAAATGTCAACACTTTCATTCACTGACAGCAAAAAAATCACTTGTTTTATTAATAAAAACACTTTGTATAAACCCAGCCTTAGAAATGTGCAGAATTTCTCATTGCACAGTGATGTATAGAAGACCATGCTAGCCCTTTTACATAAACTGATTAATCCCAAGAACATGAGGGTGTTTATTTAGGGTGAAGGAAGGCTGCCAGCTTCCAAATCATAAAAATAGTGTTCTGTAGGGCAGTTTATAAGGTTTCTATGCATTTCTTTAGTTTGTCCCTTTGTTTTGTAATGTTCCAGCAAAAGAGTGTTTTATCTGTATTTGTGCTGACCAACACAGCTCAAGTGCTTGTCCAGTAAGGGGTGGTGCGGCTTATCATATCCAGACAAGTCATTGATAATTTTGTTGCTTGTGTATCTGCAGCATTTCATCTACTTTCAGCTGTGTTGGCTGAGGGCAGTGTTGGATCCATCACATGGTGGATACCATGTGTGCTTGACTTTAATTTGTCCAAGTTTGCACCATGGTGTCTGTTGTGTTATGGGACAGAATAGCGCAGCATGCTGAGTTATTTTTTTGGCATTTCTGGTGACAGAATTAGCACCTGAAGAACCTGGCAGAGCTTAGATTGCAGGTGTGACTCCATCTTACCTTACTGATTTGTGATCCCTGATGGCAGTGATTTGTCTGTAGAAGACCCCACATGGTGTGATGAGCTTGGTAGTTTAGCCGTGAATGAAGGCCAGCAGTTTCAGTGAAGGGCTTTTCCTGTAGATTACTCAGATGTTGTAATGTGTTCACTTGAGAGGTTACAGGCAACGCAGTTCTCGCCTCCCCAATGAAAGCGCAGACAATCAAGAGCTCTTTACTGCGAGGACAGCAAAATGACTTATCTCTTTCTGAACTGTTGTCCGCTCATCAATTGGGGAAAGACTATCCTAGAAACCAAAGCAGAATTGACCGCAGCAGCAAATATTACCAGCTTTTAGTACAGGAGGAATTAACACAATGGCCTGCTGCATATTAGGTCATGTCTGGGATGTAAGTACCGTATCTTCCATTTGCTTAATAAAATAAAACCCTTCCTAGCTGGGGGATTTTAGAGTTTTATGTGTAAGCACTCTGCACAGTACTGTGTCTTTTGGGGAGGTGGTAAATCTCAGCATCTGTTCTTACTCTGGATATATGGCCACTATGCAGTACCATTCTCTTGCCACGCATGCTGGATTCAATTCTCAGTATCTTTTCTTCTCATTTATATATATACAATGTACAGTACCACTTATTCTGTGTATTGTGTGTAGTTCTCAGAATCTGTCGTTCTTATTTATATATGTACAATGTACAGTACCTATTCTCGTATCCTGTGTGGTATGTGTAATTCTCAGTATCAGTGTGTGTGTGTATGTACTGTGTATATATATATATATATATATATATATATTGTATTATATATTATACATATGTATATATATATATAATGTACAGTACAGTATCACTTCCCTTATCCTGTGTATTTTGTATAACTCTGCATATATAGACATGGTCCAGTTCTTATGTCCTGTACACAGGTTGATACTGTTCCAAACCACTTCTCTTGTCCTGTATTTAGTGGTTAGTGGTATAGCCACATGTTACAGTTTCTTTTGTTTGCGTATACTGGCGTGTTGTGCTGTATGAAGGAAGGTAAAGGGTTAATAATTAATGCCGCTTTCTCTCTCCACTTGATCACATTTGCTGCTCCCAGAGTCGCTAAACACTTTAGACGCATTGAGACGATGATGATAATTTAATGCCGTGTCCCATGTGATGGATCATGTGACTTCATTACATATTGTTCCTGGTAAAGTGCAGAGTATCTAATTGTAGCAATTAACAGAAATCTGCGTTTGTCAGCTATTCATCCCCATGTGACTCTCCTTTGGAAGACCACAAAAAATCTTTAGTCTTGTATCCCAGCTATTTCCAGTCAAATAAAAATTCTAGTATTAGACTGGGGAGGGTCTGACTCTTGGCAGCATCGGCTGTTTAGATACCCCAGTGCTTACTTTTGCACACCATTGTCACAATCCATTTTTTTGTGTAAAGTGTTAATTTTGACATTGAACTGAATGGGGAAACTGTAATAACTATCACAGTTGCTACAAACTGCAATAGCAAATCTGCATGATGAGTAGTGAAACATCTGTAGCACCTGCACATGGGCTGAGGCACCTTCCAACAGCTGATCCGATCTGATCAGATCTCATGATCATATCAATATAACCAAGTTTAGATTTGTAGACAATTAAAGGGATTCTATCATTAAAAAACATGTGTTAAACTAAAAGCACATAGGAATAACCTTTTATCTTGAAGGTCCGCATCACTGTTTTTGAATTTTTCTTCATTGTGCTCAAAGAGCACAGGGGGCGTTCCCCTTGTGCTCTGAGCACAGCATTGTCATCCATTCCAGCGCTGCCTTTCTTCTGCTTCGTTGGCGATTCTCCTCCTCTTCTTACACGAGACCGCTGGTGTCTGTATGCAGCCTCTTCGCGTAGAAACCGTGTTTTTTGGCCGGACACAGAAGTCCTGCGTGTCGGACTCTTTGTCCAGCCTTTCGGGGGGAAAGGCTGCATATGGACTCCAGCAGTTTTCTTTTAAAACCCATTCATTTGAATGGGTTTTAAAACTGACTGCTGGAAAGCCGTCCCCTATCCAGTGTATCTGGGGAATAGGACGGAGACGCGGCAGGCAGACATGGGCGCAAGTGTGAACGCCCTTAGATGTTTAGAGAAAATCTTCAGAACTGCAAATGATTAAAAAAAATATATATATATATATATATATATATATATATATATATATATATATATATATATATATTTTTTTTTTTAAAAAAAAGCATTAACTATTAATTGTTTACAAATACAATATGGTTATATTTGTGGGAAAAACCCTTTGAGCATAGGACATCAGTTTTATTTGGCTGGAAAACCCCTTTAAAGACACAGTAGGGGGCAAACACTTTCCTATTCATGAGATCGATAAAATGCCAGAATTATAGTAAAGACAGAGGTAAAACAAATTGGTAAAGGAAGGTAATGGATACAGTAATTTCATAGATTCCCAACCACTCTAGCGCCATCTTCTTAGTTCTCCAGTCTCATTGATTATGTCGCAGCAGTGATGTACCATACACACATGTCCGCTGCAGCCAACACTGACCTTAGTAATCTCAATATCCTTTTTTCGGATCTTAGAAGAACCCTTTAAACCACTGAATGAAGGATCCCAACAGGGCTGTAGATGCTCCTGCTCTTCAGCCATCTTCTCAGCCTCAAATGGTTGATTACAGAGAGCAATAGTGTTCAATGATTTGTTCTAAAGTAGTAATCTTACAATACTATAGACAGTAATGACTCCATCTCCGTAAAAGAGAGTTAAAAAAGACAATTGCGGCTTTTAAACAAAAAAATGTCAAAGTAAGTATACCTTGCAAAGGTGCATCTAAACTAACTAATACGTGTACAACATTTATCAAGGAGGTATACCTACATCATAAAAAGGCACCATAAAAAAATATGGCCTAAAAAGGAACAGATGCTAAATAACCCCCATTGTGTTTTTTTCTGATTTAAGTTTGTTTGGTATAAACACATATCTAGATATCTGCAGGAATATGCATGAGTGAAGGGCTGAAGGCAAAATTTCCACCCCTTTCAGTTCTGGGAGTGCGTTGACTAAAGCAAAATAATAAGGTGTATGTATATAAATAGCTCTCAGGAATTGGAAGGATGGGGATCACAGTCAAGAAGTGGAGGAGGTGGTACTAGTATTAAAGATGTAGGATCAGGACTCAGCAAGATAAATGTCTCAGCATTAAATGGCAGTGCTGTCTGAGATGCATCAGCTCCCTGATCTGCTGCCGTTGAGAAGGTTATGTCAGTATAGGCCACACAAGCAATCATTCTGCTATTCTCTGCTCGCTTCTTAAAGGACCCTCTGTTGTGTGAGGGAATGTTTGTGTCTCCTGGGATGGAGTCGTGTGTCTTGATGGCGGTATATTTTACGTGTACATCTTTTGTTACTGCTATCAGAAATTACCGGAGATAAATTTAGAATGAAATGTAATGGGAGACTTTGAGGCCTTGCAAGTGTCAGCACCGCATAGACGGTATCAGATGATCCTTGGAGCTGCCGCTGTCCATTAGTTGTCATTTATCTGTAATGTGATTATACTACCAACGCATGATTTCCCTCCAAACAGGATCAGCATGTCAGGGGTTAGGTTACAGCAACACGAAGACGGTGGGCAAATTTCCCATCCTTCCCATAGACTGCAGCACTGGATTCGGAAATTGTACTGCCCTTGTCAATATGTACACACAAGATCAGGCCACTGTACGTGGCACATTTTTTGTTACAGGGCATGTGGCTTTACTGTACTTCCACTGTACTGCGCAGTCCATCAGGTCCGTCTAGTATGTACAGAGCTGTTCTCCTCCTTACATGATATCTCCCTGATGTATCTCCTGATGGAGCTCGCTCAGCACACAAAGGTCCACATTTACTTTTGTGGATGGGACAAGACTCTGGTGTAAACATGGCGCATCTTTGATATATCTAGATATGTCTAGTTTGGGCTAAAAAAAAAATTACATACTAGAAATGTAGTTGTGGATTCTTTGAAATAGGGGGCATGGCTTAAATGTGCCAAAATATTGTTAAAAAATTCATATTCAAAGTAAACAAACTAAAGGTGGCATAAACTTAGACCAGACAGCCTAAAGACACGCCAGATATATCATCCAGCATTAGTCACTGTGATAAATCTTGTGCATTTTCAGACTGCCTGCCTGTAAAAGCTTTTGCTGTCTAACTTTTTGTAAATCTGGGCCAGAGTGTCCACAGCCTGGTTATCTGTTCTGACCTAGTCCTGCTCTACATATTTGTCCACCTCCCATTCATTTCAGTGGTCTTTGCATGGCAGAATCCACTTGAAAAATGATATAAAAATCTGCTACAGACTCCCATTCAAATGAATGGGAGAGTTGGGAGGTTTTTTGTTTAGGGGGATTCCACATCAATATCTGCCTGCATGTGAACATACCCTTACACTGTATTAAAGATCTAGATTCTCCCATGTGCAGGCTGAGCACTGAGCCTTCTGGATGTGCAGGATTGTAATTACACTTTGATGAGCCGGTTATTGGCTGTTAACTTGTATCAGATCATCAGTTAATGAACAATTATTGGGGTTTAGTAAGAGATAAGCGTGGTGGAAAGCAATGAACCTGGCGTCGGTGCTCAACAAATATCTTAATTGTGTCAGAAGTTTTTCACTTTGCTTAATTAATCTCCACACAGCCCTCAGCAACGGCAGCGAGAGACAATGCATCCCTCCCAGATCCGCTGACACGACGGCTGCTTCCTAATGGATGGGAGACCCCAGAGAGACGTCTTATTAAATGCCAATTAGTTGGTGCGCTCTTCTGCACAATGAGCCTTTGAGCCCCTTTTAGTCTGAGCCTCTGGGTATGATGGGGTAAGTGTTAACCTCCTCAGTACTAGTGAGGTGGGCTTTGTGCCCACTCCCTCAGCAGAGTGGGCAGTAATGTGGGTTCGATGAACATTATTCATGAGAATGCAGCCCAGTAGCTGGTGATAACATCTGCAGCTAACCCTATAAGAGCCAAAATACATTGATAACCAGACTACATAATCTGCAGGTGTGGAGGGCACCAGAAATAACTCTGAGGTGCGTCTTTACCAGTGCCCAAGTAGCTGGAAAAGGCAGTATGTGGCATAATTCAATAATAGACACAGCCAGGAAGAGGTTAACCAGGAGCATTGCTGTGTAATTGCAGTTTTCCCTGGCGGAGGTGTAGTAATTGCTGAGATAAGGGAAGATACAGTACTTTGCTTTTCACGGCTCTGTTGCTTCCCAGCACGCAAAAAGGACACGAAAAGATACTGAAGCGCAGGGGAACGGCGAGCAGTGCTTCCTTCATTCATTCCAAGCAGCTGCTTCCCAGCCTGTCGGCTCCTAAGGGCAAGACTATAGGCACCAGAACACACAAACCCCAGGATCAAACTGTAGGGGCTATGGACAACAGAAGATGGGCCCGGGATACAGGAGTTGGGGAGTCAGAAAATTCAGGCCTAAAAAATAGCCAAATGAATTTCTCAGAAAACATGAGTTATAGGGTGTGAACACTGGGGCACAAAAACATGAGCCACTAGGCCACATTCTGGAGTCAAAATGGTTAGAACACAGAGACTGGGGGGAAGGGGGATGTCAGAATTGAATTTTGAACCCAGGATACAGGGGACGGGCAGGCTGAAATATAGGGCTAAAACACTCAAGTTGCAGGGCAGACCATGGGCCAGCTTGAAGTGGTCAGAGTGTTGGATATGAAACTGAGTCATAAATTAAAGGGGAGGTTTTTTCTTTTTCCTGCCTTTTTCTCTGTAAGAGTAGCAGATGTTGTGCTGGCGTTCTTGTCAGTATTTTGCTCTCTGTAAAGCCCCTGGTTGATGTTGTGTTGCTGCCACAGTCGCTGTGCAGAGCGAGCACTGACACATTCATGCTGTACTAATGAATCCAGTGACATTTTAATGGCTCCACTAGTAAATATTGTCACGAAACGCAAGAACCCAAACTGCAATCAATGCAAATAATGATGTAAATCTTCTGATGATGAGATCACAGGAAGCAGAGGCCATCAACAATACTATCCATACTGCCACTAAGTTATAGCAGGATCACTACTGCCAAAACAGTCAGCAACGGCAACATCGTAGCAGAAGTAATGGCGTTAAGACAGCGGAGAACAAGTTGCCAGAGGATGGCCTGCGCAGCTAATGAACAAGTAGAAAATGCTTTGAGAGTTCAGCTCTGTATATGCAAAAAGGTGAATGCAGCTCTTTTGTAAAATAGGACAGAAAAGTGAGTCCAGTTCTGAAGTATAATGCTGGATATGACTCAGGATGACTACAGGATAAATTATATAATCTATGCACCAGCAGAATAGTGGAGAGTGCAGCTCTGGATTATAATACAGGATGTAAATCAGGATACGTACAAGATAAATTATGTAATGCAGTTACGTAGTGACTCCATCAGCAGAATACTCCATGTAGGTATAGAGGGTAATGCAGGCAGGAACAGCTTTAAGAAAAGTAATACCCTGGGCAAAATTGGTGGCACAAATGTTTCTACCATTAAAGAAACACAACCACTTTAAAGGGAGTCTCTCAGCAGTCTAATGTATATGCAGCCAGCCCTGTTACAGTGTATACAATGTGTTCATGACTATGAATTAGATCGGTGACTAGATGGTTGATTGTTGCCAGTACAATATTCTTTTGCTTCAGCAGATCTTGTAAGAACCAGGTAAACAGAGAAGATGGTAATAAACTAGAATGGACATCGCTGGGTAGAGATTTTCTGCAGAGAGACAGAACTGGAAACATCCCATCCAGGCTCTTTGCCTTCGCCCAAAAATAAACTACTTTTTTTTTTATGAGTTTTTTTTTTTTGTCGCTAGGTCACGTACTTTTTAAGACATTTTGGGGAATCTATAATGTTTTGATCATTCAGATTTTTCAATAGGTTAAATGGTGCAACACTTTAAATATTTACTCCCAGTTACAGTGTTCACCATATGGGAAATATATTTTTTTTATGGGTTTGTAGTTCAGGCAGTTTTTTAGGAGTCTTGGACCCAAAAGGGTCTGATCAATGCATTGCAGTATGTTGTGAAACCCATACAGTTCTATTACAGGCTGGGAGCCTTCAATAGACTCCAGACTGTCTAGGTGCCCACAGTAAAAAGATGCCTCAGTCATGTTTGATAATGGCAATTTAAGGGCTAATCCCTGATCAGGCTCTTATCGTGGGCATTGCTTTGGGACTAAGCTATGTTGGTGTGACAGCAGCTCAGCTTCTAGTATGGCAGATATCAGGAAAAATAATTATATGCATGTATATTTATCAAATAATACCACTTTATCAAGACCAGATTATCACCATGCAATGACCAGTGTTATAGTGCAATTACATCACTATAGAAGACCCAGATTCTGCATCATAACCACATATTACTACCATATAGTGCTTAAAAATACCACCATAGTGTTACTGATTAAAACCAACTGCACCAAGACCAATATTGCTACCTTATAGTGGTAAATTACAGTAGGTACCCTCTTTTGTGCCCCAGAAAGTAATAGTGCCCCATTTTGTACACCCCCTTAGTAAAATTACCCACACATACTCTCATTGGCAGTAGTACCCCCTCATAAGTAATAATGTTCTCTCTGTAGTGCCTCCTTGTAGATGAGTGGGCCCAGAGAATGCCATAAAAAAAATTCCCCAGACCATAAAGCTGCTGCCACCAGCTTGTGTTCTTACAACAGTGGTTGCATGTGTGTTCTCTGTTTCTTGTCTGACGCCACCGTCCATCAGTTCAATGAAGCAGAAAATAACTGCAGAGAAGGCAACTATTTGCCAATCATCAGTGGTCCAATCCCTATACTGCTGTGCTAATAGATGCCTTTTTTCCCCCTATTCACGTTTGTTAGTATTGGTGCAGTTACCATCCTTCTGCTTTGGAGCCCCATGTGCAGTAGGGTTGAACTGCTGCTTTACATATGTCTGGTATCCCCCAGTTCATTTTCATGGTGACCACTTTCGTTGTAGGTTGTTGGTTGGCCTTCACCTTGTAGCCAACATTCACCTCTCAGATCAATGAGACATGGAGCTCCGTAGTTTCCATGTCAGTTATTCCCAATGGTGCTGTTTGTCCGTTCATGATACACTCACAGCAGCATGCAAATAGTTCACAAACTGCGCTGCTTCATAAAAACCAACACTCTTAACCCGAATGGCCAATTTTCGGCTCTTTTTGCAACACTCAGAAATTGCCCCTTTTGTCCAAGAGTAATGTGTGTTCAGAGCGCCTGCCGCACATGTTATATACGCACCAAGCCAACCCACAACGCATCTCTTCCTTCATGGGCCGCGCTCCTGATGTTGAAAGTAGGGTGTGGTCATAATAATGGGGCTTAACTTTGTGGTTAATAGAGCCCCTTTTTGTCCACATAAAGTAATTATTCTATATTGACTTTACCCGAGTCTTCTTACAAGGGGACCATTACAAGCCTTTTCTGGAGTCAGCAATCTTGCACTGGTATTATACATTGATATCATTGTGCCACCTACAATGAGATACTGATGTCCAGTGCATAATCCTTCTTTTTTTTTTTTTTTTTTTTTTAAATGTAGATTTGAGCCCCATATAGGGATCACAATGCACATTTTTCCCTATCAGTATGTCTTTATAGAATGGGATGAAATCCACGCAAACATGGGAGAACATACAAACTCCTTGCAAATGTTGTTCCTGGTGGGATTCAAACCCAGGACTTCAGCACTGCAAGGATGCAGTGCTAACCACTGAGCCACCATGTTGCCCCCAGTGCATAATCCTTTCCATCTATATAAGCCACGATCCAAAAGCAACCTATAGCTTAGAACAACCAAATGTGCTCCCTGAGGACATGCATACAGGTGAAAATAACTGGGATTTCTGAGAGGACCTTTAGGTATGAGGGCCCTGGGCAACTAAACTCCTATTCCCCTGAATGGAGGAGTAACTGAGGTTCAGTACAAGATAAGCAATGTCATGTATTTACACAGTGA
The DNA here is from genome assembly GCF_031893055.1 of Leptodactylus fuscus. NCBI lineage: Eukaryota > Metazoa > Chordata > Amphibia > Anura > Leptodactylidae > Leptodactylus > Leptodactylus fuscus. The sequence goes on from NC_134270.1 coordinate 66,402,301, forward strand.
GTGTCTGCTTAGATTCTTTCCATTCTACAGTACAGACCAAAAGTTTGGACACACCTTCTCATTCAAAGAGTTTTCTGTATTTTCATGACTATGAAAATCGTAGATTCATACTGAAAGCATCAAAACTATGAATAAACACATGTGGAATTATATACTTAACGAAAAAGTGTGAAACAACTGAAGATATAGTATGTCTTATATTTTAGGTTCTTCAAAGTAGCCACCTTTTGCTTTGATTACTGCTTTGCACACTCTTGGCATTCTCTTGATGAGCTTGAAGAGGTAGTCACCGGAAATGGTCTTTCGACAGTCTTGAAGGAGTTCCCAAAGATGCTTAGCACTTGTTGGCCCTTTTGCCTTCACTCTGCAGTCCAGCTCACCTCAAACCATCTCAATTGGGTTGAGGTCTGGTGACTGTGGAGGCCAGGTCATCTGGCATAGCCCCCCATCACTCTCCTTCTTGGTCAAATAGCCCTTACACAGCCTGGAGATGTGTTTGGGGTCGTTGTCCTGTTGAAAAATAAATGATAGTCCAACTAAACGCAAACCGGATGGAATAGCATGCCGCTGCAAGATGCTGTGGTAGCCGTACTTGTTCAGTATGCCTTCAATTTTGAATAAATCCCCAACAGTGTCACCAGCAAAGCACCATCACACCTCCTCCATGCTTCACGGTGGGAACCAGGCATGTAGAGTCCATCCGTTCACCTTTTCTGCGTCACACAAAGACACGGTAGTTGGAACCAAAGATCTCAAATTTGGACTCATCAGACCAAAGCACAGATTTCCACTGGTCTAATGTCCATTCCTTGTGTTCTTTAGCCCAAACAAGTCTCTTCTGTTTGTTGCTTGTCCTTAGCATGGGTTTCTAGCAGCTGTTTTACCATGAAGGCCTGCTGCACAAAGTCTCCTCTTAAGGGTGCCTTCACACGGCGTAGTGCGCTGATCCTTTAGACGCGTATACATGTGTCCAAGCGCGGTGCTTCAAAACAGAGCCCATTGATTTCAATGGGTGCCCATATACGCGCGCTATCCATTGAAATCAATCGGAGGATTTTTTACCTATTGATTTCAATGAGTAGCGCACAATTATCGGCACCCATTGAAATCAATGGGCTCTGTTTTGAAGCGCCACCCTCGGACACGTGTATACGTGTCTAAAGGAGTGGCGCGCTACGCCGTGTGAAGGCACCTTAACACCTGTGAAGTGAAAACCATTTCCAGTGACTACCTCTTGAAGCTCATCAAGAGAATGCCAAGAGTGAGCAAAGACGTAATCAAAGCAAAAGGTGGCTACTTTGAAGAACCTAGATCAGGGGTGCTCACACTTTTTCCGCATGCGAGCTACTTATTAAAGGACCCAGTCAAAAGATCTACTACTCACTTCTTGTGGGCGTGGCCTGGGCCGCAGCATTGTCAGATTGACATTGGATCCCAGAGAGGTAAGTAATATTGTTTATTATGTTCTCTCACCTCCCCTGGGGCTCCGATTATTATACTCGGGGGGAGGGGGGGTCTGAAAAGACCCCCGAATATAATAATAGCGGTAGTGGGATCGCGGCCTGACACGGGCCTATTCACTACTGCCCGCCACGGCCTATAGTACAAGGGGAAGCGGGGGTGGCAGTGAGCAGGTCCGTGGAGGTTGGTAAATAGGCCGCTACCTGCTGGGAATACTCAGCAGGTAGGGGCCTATTATAAAACAAACAAACATAAAGTTCTCATACTTACTGACCTTGATGCTGATGCTGCTCCCGCTGCCGCATCCTTTTCTCCTGGCAGACGTCTGTGTATCAGCGTAGGCTGTGTAATGACGCCGCCTACACTGAAACGTAGACGTCTGAACCAGATAAGATATACAATGTCACGCGATCGGCCCATACTTCCTTTGCGATCGACCGGTAGATCGCGATCGACGTATTGGGCACCACTGACCTAGACTATAAAACGTATATTTTCAGTTGTTTCACACTTTTTTGTTAAGTATATAATTCCACATGTGTTACTTCATAGTTTTGATACCTTCAGTGTGAATCTACAATTTTCATAGCCATGAAAGTACAGAGAACTCTTTAAATGAGAAGGCGTGTCCAAACTTTAGGTCTGTACTGTATGTGTGACTTGTACTTTAGGATTCTCTCACTACTGCATTGGCCAGACTTTAGGAAGCATATTTCTATCTTTAGAAGCTCTGCAGAAAATGGTTTCTCATTGTAATGGTTAGTGGGCATGTTGTGCCCTCTCGTCCTTCATGTGTGAGTGGGACACGGTTAATGGTTGGTGTAACTTCTCATGCTTTTGGTCCCCGACCTTCCTATGCGCCCTGTGATGAGATTTTGGGATGCCACTGATCTCTGTCCTACTGGGGGTTCATCTGATCACTGCGGTTTACAATTTGTATGCTAATCTGTCTGTCCTCTGAGTGACCCTGAGGTCAGTGGGTGCATTTTAGGGAGACTTGAATCCCCCTCTCCATCAGGGGTAGTGGTGCCCTGGGCTTAGCGTTTATTCCGTCTGACTCTCTGAGCTGCTTTGGGAGGCGTCTGAGCTTTAAAGGGTTGTAAAGCTGCGGCACGAGTCATAAAGCCCTCCGCAGCCTGACGCCCTGCAGTCTATTTCAGCTGCCCAGGAGTTTTCATTTTGCGGCTTTTTATGTGACCTCGTAAAATCGCCGTCAGCGCCGCGTACTGATTGGCTCAGTGGGACGGCTGCAGTTAGAGTTACAGCCTCTGACAAATTGTTCCGCTCTGAAGTCGATAGTAATTCGGCTGTGCTCCCCTCCTCCTCTGTCTGCCACTCTCCTTCAGGCTTCGCTCTGTGTCCTGTCTCTGCCATTGTCTCCATGTGCTTATTCTGTCCTGTCTACTACAAAAGTGGAGCTGTGCAGCCCCAAGACACACAGAACAGAAATGCGAATGTGCAGTAACAACCTATACAGAAGTGCCCATATAGTGTATAGTACCCATATATAATGTGCAGTATTCAAGCACCTGTGTGCCTACACATGCAGTGGTACATTGCCGCATCCAAACATACAGTGGAACTGCCGCATTACTGTGTGGTGTCCACATGCACAGCCAAATTGTAGTGATGCTGTGCAGTGCCCCCACATAACAGTACCAGTGGTCTGTGCGGAGATATGTATATACATGAGAATTGCAGTGGTACTGTGCTGCAACCATCTATACATTAGGAATAGTATTGTACAGTGTGCAGTACATTGGCTGTGGTAATGTACAGCACCCTTATATACAGTAGTATTGTGGTGCATCCACGTGTACATTAGAGTTGGCACTGTGCAGCATCCATATATGTAATAAAATTGCACTACATCTTGTGGTGTTTAACTTCATTGAGAGCTTTGTGCATATCCTCTTCATATAAAACACGAAACAGCAGAAAAGGTTTAACTTGCATGAATGTTGCTTTATGCCTTGTACAAGGACAGGAGTATGAGAACGGAGTCTCATCTGCAGTTTGTGTCCTATTAGATCATGGCCGACCAAATGGCTCTTATATGTGGCTATGTGTTCTGGTTTTGCCAAGTTCTGATTCACTTCTGAAATAAACTGTTAAAAAGCCCTTTCTAACTATAACATGTACAGTGAAGACGAGAACAACACAATTCTCAGGATGTGATAATGGATCTGTACAGCCTGCAAGACCTGGAAGGAACCCGAGATGTGGCTAGTGTGTGGGAAGTGCACCGAGCACTACAGCTGATCAGACATATGGATAAGTGAGCGTGGTTTGCTATGTCAGAACATAGCATGTCAAACATTGTGTCCCAGTGCTATGGATAATTTTCAGGTGATATCTTAAAGTGCACATATAACTTTAAAGGGGCTCTATCAGTGGGAAAAGTCATTTTTAACTAATCACATCCTTGCATAGGCTTTAGAAATGCTACTTCACACTTACCTTTAGTATGTAGATTGCCTCAGTGGTTTCTGAATAAGTCCGTTTTTATTCATATGCTAATGAGCTTCCAGCCAGCTCAGGAAGTTCCCAGCAGCCTCCTCTCTCCTATTATCTCCTATGTGTGTGAGGCAAACAGGAAGCTGAGTCATCATCATCAGTCTCCCATAGGAAACAACAGGAGAGGAGTGCACAATGTATCGTGCAACAGTCTAATTAGCATATGAATAAAAATGGACTTATTCAGAAACCACTGAGGCAATTTACATACTAAAGGTAGGTGTGGAATAGACTTTCTAAAGGCTATGCAAAGATGTGATTAGTTAAAAATGACTTTTTCTAGTGATAGAGCCCCTTTAATAGCTAGCCATTCCGCCTGACTCCCACATACACGCCTGATTCGCCTGTGCGTGCATCTGTTCACAATGAGGAAAACCTCTGTCACTGACATATCTTCAGGGTAAGCATAAGGAAGGGGCTTTGAAGTTCAGAATGTGCAATACTTCTTTTCCCTGACGTCATCTGTTGGAGAAGAATCATAAGGCCTTCATACACAGAAAATAGTTGACTGAGCTTGCCACAATCAAATGGTTTGATCAACTTTTCTCTAACATGTATGTCGGTTTTTAATTGTCAGACCCACAGTTTTTTAAGCACTGTAGCATGGGGCCCCAAAGAAGACAATTTGAGTTCAGAAAACACCTCTAGGGACACAGCCAATTGTGGCCCTTAGGATTAATTTTGTTCATTGTCACATTTTGAAAGACACAGCTTTTAAAATGTTTTCTTAGATATTGTTACTTGAGTGCTTTGTTTTTGCAGGATGAGCTATGTTTTTCAGTGGTGTCATTTTGGGCATGGGAGTATGAATTATTGACTAAATTTTATTTCTTATTTGGAGGGAGAGATTAAAGAAACCTTCCTGTTCCAGCATTTCTTAATTACTTTTACATTTTGAACCCTTGAATGAAATAGTTTAACTTTATTCTGCAGGTCAGAACAATTGTGGCGAAACCTAATTTATAAATGCCTTTTTATGAGACGAGCTTTCTAAAGTTTTATATTTATTAACCCAAGAGGGTCGATACTAGACAACCAACATACATAGAGATATATGTTAGCGGATACAAGTTTATATGGTTACAGAAAGACATGTTACAGTGCAGTAAGATAAAAAGAATAAAAGATAAGAAAGAGAATTATAATACCCAGTTGGGTCTCCGGAGTTCACCTCATGAAATCCAGGGCACAGTCCTTTAGAGTCCATAAGTAGTTAAGAGTCCATAAGTAATCCTTAGGTGGTAAGGGTTTGACGCCCCATTAGCAGAAAAGTCCAGGGTGCATGGTATCTCCATAGGCAATAGAGACCTTAGTCCAAGGAATTAGCTTCCAAGCACTCAGAGCACTTTGTGACACATCCCAGCAGTCCAGGAAGAACAAGCCCTGGGGTCTTGTGATGTGTGACAATATATCTCCACTCAGCCCCCTCCCACGATGAGTTCAGCAAGGTGGGCAACTCTTCCCCCTCACCTTGTACCAGTATGACTACATACAGTCATAACTCTTTGAAAGTCTCCTATGGTTGTCAGATTGTCTGCAAAAAAGGTTATAGCAAGGCTCTCAGTCCACTGATCCCAGATACCCCCTGCTAAGAATAATGAAGTTAGCACAATCATGATAATGCCATGCCCAGGTTGAGACAAAGGGATGAGCCAAGCTACCTCCAGGGAGGAATTAGGCTCTGGCATCTTGCTAATCAGGTAGAGTATATTAACAGGGAAAAGGGAAATATATCTGAGAAGGCAGTGAAAAAAACCCATAACTCTGGGCCATTCATCACACCAGTGTCATTAGTCTTGGCACAGATATCACTCTTAAAATAATTTCTAAAATTGGTTATTGCCTGGAAGAGCGGTTAAAATTGGTCATTCTGACAATGTGAGATCACCACTACAGCCAGAGACCAAGCGTAGGAAAAGAGTGGAGAATGCACAGAAGCATAAACACGTTTTTACTTTCTATTCCTCCCCTGATGTCTGCATTTAATTTTATGATCCCAGGCAATCAATTTAAGGATAGGAGATCCATTTCAAATCTTTGGTGATCCGACCGCTCGGATCCCTGCAAATCTCAAATTATTGACTTATCTTCAGAACAGACCAGTAAAACATTTAAGATAATACTGATACAATACAAAGTATAACATAGCAATTAGTAGCTGAAACTATTCTTATTTCTTAAATCAACTGAACTAGTTGAAAACTTAAAGGGAATCTTTACCACCTCCAACAAGTCCAGCTGTTTACAGTGCTGCTCCAATAATTCCAGCACAGTTAGAATTTTTTCTCTAGCCACTACCAAGCAATAAGTGTTGTTAGTTTTTGTGTCTGATATTTAGGCTCTATACTGTCAGGAGGGTGGTGTCAGGCAGAAGCAGGAAAGGGGTATGATTTTGAGCTCTGACGCTGACTGCCTTTGATTAGAGTTCTGAATCACACCACTTGACTGACACTGCTCCGACATTACAGAGCTTGAATAGCACATCAGGCACCAAAACTACCTGCACTTATTGCTCTGGAGCAGTGGAGGCTAGATAAAAAAAAAAATTACAGCTGTGCTGGAATGAGAGGAGCAGTGCCTATTAAGAGAAGGTAAGAATTTGAATTGTTGTAGATGGTGAAAGGTCCATCTATGGTGAAAGGTCTTATTATGTGCCCCGGAGGAGGAGAAATTGGTGCTATTAGTTTCTATAGACTTGTATTGTGTGTGTGGGGGGGGGGAGGGAAGCGTTCCTCACAGGTCAGCGTTAGCTGGGAACGCCCCCTCTGACATTACAGGCCTATGGATGAGTACTGTCAGAGGGGGGCTTTCCTCACAGATGATGCTAGGCATGCTGGGGCACATAACGGGAAAGCCGACAGTGTGCTCCATTCAACACACTGTTGGCTTTCTATCGGTATATAAAACTGCATATGCAGTTCCTCTTTAAGCAAATTGGGTCCAACGCAGGTGTGAACCTAGCGTAACAAATATCCCATCTCATGAGAGTTAGGACCCAATACTTCTCAGTGTCATGGCCCATTCAGGGTCATTTTATCTATTGTGCCTTTTTTAGCACATACCTCTTTACTTGTAGTATTTTCGTGTACCTAATTTGTTAAAGGCACATGATTACTAATAAGCCTTGCACAAAATCATCTATACGGAAGACCTGAACTGCTGTAAGAGATGTTTTGGGCCTTTTTACGATACTTTTGTGTCTTTTTTTTCTTTTTGTAAAGGCATAATAAAATGTTATTCAAGATAAGCCACATCCACTTTTCCTGACAAAGCAGAAAATGAGGGGCAATCTGATTAAAGTTAGAAAATGGATACAAATTAGTAGTAAATCTTGCACAAGAAGTGTAAAAATATTAAAATTACGAAGAATTAGACCAAAAGGTACAAATGGTATGATAAATGCCCCCATTGTGTTGTTCCTTCCCTGCTGCTCATATTCTACATTGTTGTGATCATGAACACCCTGGATTATATGCTACGTTTGCTGTAACATGTTGTGTTGTCTTATTATGTTTGGGGGTAAGTCTGTGTCCCTTAAGATGCTCGTCAGAACATTTCCACATCCTTAGCTTGTTGTTTTCCTCATCAGAGTTTCTAGAAGGTTCTAATGCTGAACTTCGGGACCCAACTTGAAGACTAGGGCGGAGGCGGCATCATTAAGAGTAGCAGGGGGTTTGTTTCCATGCAGAAATAATGGGGGACCCTTCCATTTCCCTCTCGGTTCTGTCATCGTCATAAGTGACACATTTGCCAGTGATCAGGAGCTTTGATGCCGCTGTCGGCGGGAGTCCTGCCGAGCTTTATGTTTTCTCTTCCTACACTATTAATAGGGACCACAGCCAAAATCCTGTAATTGGCTTGTTCTAAATATAACCGCCGGCAGCTTTTTAGATCGGCTCCGCAGTCTTTACCATTCTGCTGTCACCCTAGGGGTCACGGGGCCGAATCCTGGGAGGAAAACACATTTGCTTCCTCTGGGAGGTATTCTAATTCCCCCCTCTCCCAGGGATGTATTGCTCACTGTTCCTCATCCTGATATCATCGTTTAATGGTGAGTAATTTCTTTAATTAGATTTTTGTGTTTCTGCTAATAATCTGATCATTCATCTTTATAACAGTCGGGTAATTGGGAGCAGGAAATCGCTGCACAATCCTTTATGGAGCAGGAGTTCATGACCCCAAATGCCATTGTTCATTTCTACAGTTTTAGAACCTTGTGCTTATGGCCTGGATTTAGTGCCAGTGTCCAGCAACGGGTTATGGACTCTGTACAAGGAGCTGAGTAATCGCCAGTATACCCGCTGCTAGAGTAAGATTTTGTTCACACTTAAGTGTCGGAAGGAGAATTGGTATCAAACTAATGACAGTACCTTGTAGGATGGCTTCTGTACTTTCCAAATATGCCTTTCTTATCCTGCATTGCAGCCCCTTTTTCATGGAAATCAGTATTTTCTTCTTATGCAAATTAATTGAAAAGTGCTTTTTCTTCTCCTGCCAGGGCTTTTTTCTCAGCTCTAGATAATTGCCCCTATCTGCCATTCAGCTCCGCCCCTCATTGCTTGAGTGACCTCTTCCCCTGTGCTTATTATTTGGTCCAGCGGTCCCTAGTGCAGTACTAACTGTACAGTGCAAGTCCAATGACGTTGGGAAGGGGGGTGGCTTTAGATGAAGGCACCTGCAGTTAAAGTGGGCAGAGAGCATAGCCCCAGCAAAGGAGGAAACACCCTAAGGCTAAGTCCCCACATTGTGGAAACTCAGCTTTTTTTGCTGCAGGTTTTTTGAGCCAAAGCAAGGAGTGGATTGAACAGAAGGGAGAAGTATAAGAGCGTAGCCATTGTTGACTTAAAAAAAGACGCAGCAATATCTGTAACAAAAATTGTGTTTCTGCAACGTGAGGCCTCAGCCTAAAGCACTTTTCAGTTTATTTCCATAAGAGATCATCCCCGATTTTCCTGACAATTGAGCTGAACAAGACACTTTACAAACTGTACAAGGTACTGTCATTAGCCTGACACTAATTTTCCTGCAGACTCACAGACCAGACCTAAGCTGCCCTTATTCATTTAGTTTCTGCAGTTTTGAAGTTGTGGCTCATAAAGAAACTTAAGTGTTAAAGAGAACCTGTCAGGTTAATTTAGGACACTAAACCACCCACAGGCCCTTATGGACCAGCGGTTTACTGTCCTAAATCACCCTGTTATAAACCCATCCATGACTACAATTAAAAAATAACCCCTTTTAGTTATCTAGAGATGAGTCTCATTGGACTAATTTCTGGTGCTCTCGGTGCATGCACAGTTATTCAGTGAGGCCGGAGATGTACACCCCGACTTCACTGCCGAAGTGCCGGAGATACAGGGCATGCTCACTGATGCTGATGTTTAATTCTTTGGTTTCAGTGAAGAACTACATCGGTACCGGGAGTTTAGTGTGAGGGTAAGTTAATGCCTGGTCCATAAGGACCTGTAGGTGGTTTAGTGTCCCAAATCGCCGTTACAGATTACAGAGCAGTAGATACTTTACCTCCTCCTTTTTTAAGTCGCTCCTAGTTTAAGCTTCAGAAACTACCGGTATATCAGAGACTGATCATGTAAGGGCAGCCTTAGGTCTGAGTGAGGCGTGGACTTCTTTTTAGTTTAACGATACTCAATACTTCCTGAGGAGGGTATATTATCGCCATTGTGACCTGTGACCTCTGAGATTGGCACTTTCTTGGTGATATTGGTTTCTACTCCAGGATTGAGCTGCTGCTTGTAGCACTCTTCATCTTTCTGATAGGAGACTTACTGTAGCGCAGGGGTGCACAACCAGTGTCCCTCATTGCCTCTAGCTGTGACCCCTGTCCTGCTGAACAGACACAGCTGATGGCACAGGCAGACTTCCGGCGGCACCTGCAGACCTCTGGGGCCAACCCCTGTAGGGCTATAATGAGATCACTGCTTTTTAGGAATCCAGATTGCACACTGTGACAGGCACTTCTGAGTAAACAGTGGGCTCTTTCCTTTATTGCAGAGTACAGGGCTGAGTGGTGTAATAGGCGTCTGTTGCACAGATATAGCTTGGGCCTATACATAGTAAGGGGCTGTGATTACTGGATATTGAGCAGCAGGGTCCACACACACACACACACTTTTGCAGAGTCTGTTAAAAATAGGTAGAAAAAATTCTGCATCGAGGACTTTTTCCTCTGCCACTTTAAAAATGGCAGACCCCATTATAGTCAATTAGTCAATGGGATCCATCAGGCTCTGTGTGTAACAGCTGTTTTAGCTGTCTTCCTCTCCGTTTCTTGGGTTCCCTGATGGACCTGAATGACGAAGAGCCAGCGCTAGTTTGAACCTAGTGTAAAATAATTTTTCCGATTATTTCCCCTTCTGATTATGAACATTTTCATGTACGAGATATATAGTTTTGGGCTGGCGGGGCAGGATTAGAGGCTGCAGACTATACCATCTGTGAAACAGGGACACAGACACTGGATTGCACACAAGTTCAGGCTTTATTCACATGTAGCGCATACACTGCTTTTGCAAAGCCACAGGATAAACAAAATACAAACTCCTTCTCGGCTGAGAAAACTAACTTAAACATAAGGAAACTTTTCCCTGACTATACAGGAGACTGGCTACCAGTCTCCCTCCTTGGCAACAACATCAGGTGGCACAGTACCTGCTTTGGAGGTCCGGTTTGGATAGGTCAGCTCTGTCAGTGTGGTGCCACACTTCCCAGTCTTCACACACAGACTATTATCAGGCCTTGATTAGTCAGCTGACCTCCCTGGTGTGAGTTTTTACCAAACACCCTTTAGATGCCTGGCTGGGACATACTAGACCAAACCCTACACTCACAATATATATGTTTTACCGTTATTTATTTGTCAGATTATACACAATTTACCACTTGTAATGTCATACAACCTTTGAGTGGCATCACATCATAATTTTTTTTTTTTTTTACTTCTATTATTTGTATGGATGCATTAGTCCCAGTTGCAGGGAGAATACAGGGGAGATGCATTACAGAGCTGATTTAGATCTTCTCAATACCAGTAGCTACCCAGCATCCAGCCATCTCGTGTCTCTTGGGATCTGAGCAGAAAATTGCCATGCCACATAGTGGATTGTGTGTATATGTATAAAAATATATAATTACATAGTAATCATTGAGTGCTAGGTATATAGCAATGGGGAAGGCTGGGGGCCTGAGTCTTGGACCCCTGTAATCTTCAATTGATGATCTATCTTAAGGATAGGTTATCGATAGTCGCGGAAAGCCACTTTTGGCCAGGAGACCCATGTAGCATAAATTCTACTGTATTTTGCAGTGGCAGAAATGCCACTGCAAAAAATCGCAATGTTTAACAGTACCTGTAAAGTGGATGGGATTCTAGTTAATCCCATCCACACATTACATAAAAATATCTGCAGCGGACATGCTGTTATTTCAAAAACTGTTGTACTTTTGGAAATTGCAGCATGTCACTTATTCCTACGGGAACGCTGAAAGGTAGAAATGAAGTAGAAAGTCTTCAGAGTACTCTGCAAAAAAAGCACTTTGGGTAAAAACGCAAAATCTGCAACAAAGAAAGCAGTTTTTCTGCAAGGTGGGGCTCAGCCTTAATGTCTGTGTCTGAGGTTGTCCAGTCGTTGCTGACAGCTGTCTCTTCTTTCCTGCAGCCACATAATCTCCATACTGCTACAGACTTAGCAATAACATCATTGTAGAGTTGCTTGTTGACCTGCCTGACATCAGGGCTGCTTTAACCCTCGGGCGAATGGTGCAGCCCCCTCACCCGCCCTGGACTGAGAGGGACAGTCCTGCATTTTAGATGCTGTCTTGTTGTTCTGGGTAGCAGGCAGTGATTTTAACTCTGTGTTCTTAGGACATAGATAGAGGTTGAATACGATAGTTTCACTGTTTGAACGCTGAGCAACAGCCGGGGCCTGCAGGTCCATAGGAACGAGGATACCATAGGTGAGTATTTGTAGTACATTTACAGTGTGTAATATTTTGGTTGCCGGTGCAGGGGGCCTTTTGTGGAGTTTATTAAGAGAAAAATTAAAGTAATAAACGGCCCCGTCTGACATTTATAGTCAGGTCAGCAATTTGTATCTCGAACCTGAACTACATAAAAATATTCAGATTTATTAAATGCAGTAAAAAATGGCAATATTCTGATGGGTTGCAATTTTTGCAATACTCACTTGTTTGGAGCTGGTCTTATTCTAACCTGTGAAAGCAAGACGAATTAAAAATAGGATAGACAACCATGATGAAGGTAATGTGAAGAATAGCTAGGAAATATCTGAAGATAGATAGATAGATAGATAGATATGATTACGTTCATGGGGATAGACATTCTATGGCATTGCCCGTAACTTACTCTCTGACATACATAGTGAGAGATGACTGTTGTCCGCCCCATGTGGCTTTCTATATACAAGCTGCTACATGTATGGTTCATGAATTCACAGCTCATCTGGCCTGATGCTCTCATTTTCACAGTTTTGTAAAGTTTTGCCTTTTATTTGTCTAATTTCAACCCTTTGCTGAAATGTTTTAAGCTTTGAGTCTGTTTGCTTTGTCAGGAGGTTGACAGGTGTTAAAACTTTCCAGGTACATGTATTTGAATAGGATTTACATGTATACAGTCTACACCAAAATCTACATGCACATACAGAAATGTGCATCAACTGTCATGGATTTTGGGGCAGATTTCATGCAGATTTTGAAGCCTTTTATCTGTGCTGGGGAAATAGAAGCCTAGGTTCACACCTGCGCCCGGTCTCTGTTCAGGAGTTTCTGTCCCCAAATCCGCTTAAAAAATGCAGAGAGAAAAGTTCTGCAAGCATTTCTCTCTGTTTTTTTTCTGCCTTTTTTGGTTGGAAACCAGGAGGACTCCATTATAATCCGATTTTTTTAAAAACTGATTAGATTTCCATTCGTCAGGTCCTCAAGCGGACCCAATGAACGGAAATCCGACCACAGGTGTGAACCTAGCATCAATTGATATGCTGCACATCCACACCACTAGTCAGTTTTTGCACACAAAAATATCTACATTATGCGCATAAGTAGAATATTTCATTGATACAGTATATATATATATATATATATATATATATATATATATATATATTAATAATAATAATTAATTATTATTATTATTTGGATTTTCTACCATGAAATCTGCATAGAAAAACTGCATGCAATCCTGAGCATGTGCATGTACCCTGTGTGCAAAAGTTGAAGGTGGTGAGGGAGATATTTTTAATGGGGCATTTCCTGTAATAAAGAATTTTGTACACAAGCACCTCTGACCCACCATATGTATCAGGTGTATTTGTGAATCGGAATCTGCAGCATAAGATTGACAATTGCTGTGTCATTGAATGCTGGTCAGAGTCACTTATGTGTCATGTGAGAAAGTTATCATTGGATGGTCACTTGTGGTTGGACCTTGGGCTGTAAGGGATAGGACGAGAAGAAGGTTGGTGGACACTTGATTTATTATGTAAGGAAATTTTCTGGGTCTGCACTAGCATTATTTGTGCCAAATTTATCAAATATCGCACAATGGAAGTGTTTTATGCAGACTGGTGTATTAAACGCCCATCTTATCTGTAACGCTGAGGAAGAATGCACTTCCTTTATAAAAGGCACGTGTCTATTCATATATGAGGTGCATTTTCCAGCAGGGTTAAATCTGCCTCAGTTTTTGAATTTGGTGCATCTATAAGGCTAAGTTGTCTTCTATATTATTCCACATTCTGCACCAACTCTACTTGCAAAAAAAAAATAAAAAAAAAAAAATCACATTTCTTAATTCTAGGGTATAGACAGCTAGACAGACTAACCAATCCTACTTTTCAAAAGTGGAATGATGTAAATGCAAAATGTACAGGTGCCACTGGATGGATCTCTATGCAGGAAGATTTCTAGGGTGGTCCCAGCGGTCTGTATTGTGTTGACATTCACTGGGTGAATGTTTGGTTGTGTGTATTAAGTGGAGAGTAAACGTGAAGCTCCTCTGTTGGTTTGCCCTCTTAGGTATAGGGGGAGTGTTACTGTATATGGTCTTGCACAATGATATCACAATAACATATATTCATAGAGACCAGGTCAGCAATCGGGCAGTATTTGGGGTGTACAGAAGGTAAAACACAGGAAACCTGCCACCATTTGTGCTATTTTCTTATGCTGTGTGTCTTAGTGATCCCAACCAAGTCATTGCAACAAGGAGAAGAAGCCTACTATATAGCAGATATACTGAAAAGGTGGTCACCCTGGGGTACATAACAGTGACATACTGCCACTTGAGAGGAAAGGACAAAATAACAGTAACATTTGTGGTAGAAAACACTAATAATTTGGGCACAAACACTGATGCACCATAGCATTGGCTATTAGGGTTCAGGGCAATAGCAGCATTAGATTTGGGATGCAGGTCTGTGATGCTCTTACATGTGACGTCCATGGTAGCAACGTCCTTACACTTGGGGTGAAGAGCAATGACACACTGACCCCTGGAGTACTGAGGTAAATGTCTTTCTTTCACCCTTCTAGAAAGCCGTCTGGTGCACATTTCACAGCACAGTAATCGATGCTTTTATTTTGCTGGATGGTTATAGCTCTGTGTAAAACGTTTTGTCTTTTATTGCACTGTGTCGTCTTGTCTAAACTCCTTTACTCTCCCTGGAATGTGCCTGGAGACGACACTTTGCATTGTCATGTTTATTAACGCTCAGAGAGTTCCAGTATGATGGCTGATGGGAGCGTCTCTGCAGATATCCAGAATTTGGATGAGTTGGTGAGGAGAGGCTGTCCCAAAATGAGGTTCCTCTCCCTTCTGATGCCCCTGCTGCTCCTCACTGCCCCCTCAGGTAGACGTGACTCTTGTTTTATGACTTGAGTGGGTGGTACCTTCCTGCAGTGTTGGGTTTTGTGCTCACGTCTCTGCTAATTGTGTTATTTTGTCACGAGTCAGTGATTCATTCCCAGATATTGTCATTGAGTTGTCAGGGCCGCGGGGGGACGATAACTCATGGAGCAGGCAGAACCCTTCTATTTCTAGCATAATACCCAGCCTTGCTCTGCTCATTTGTCGGGTCCTGTGTGACCCAGGGTGTGAGGGCCTGAGTAATTGAAATGATTTTGGAACGATGTGTGGCAGGAAGGGTGACGGGTTAAACGATGCGCTCTATTATGTGTATGGCTCGGAGCATCCGACAAACCGATGTAAGATGTGAAGTCTCTGGATAATAAAGAACATAGTGAACCCCGGGGAGTCTGTCCTTTTTATTTTGTCGCACTTGACTCTGCTAATCATTGTCTGCCGGTGAGGGGGAGCCGTGATGTGTGACTGACACCCGTCTTGCTTGATGTGTGATTATGTTACTGATGGAGTGACGGCTTCTGCGGGGGCTCTGCTTCCTTAGTACAAAGCTCTGCTGAAGACTGCAGAATAATATAAGGCAAACACTGCAGGCAGTAGGGTGAACAGGGCATCCATGTTCGAATGCAACTAGGGGAATAGGGTGTATGACTGCAGGGCCAATGTATATATGAGCTCGGCCAGGTGAGTGGCGTGCATGGCTGCAGAGCCCCTATATATTGGAGCTCCGCTAAATAGGCTTTTAATAGATTGTCTAAAGAAACAGTGAGCGTGAATTATTGACCTCTGCCCTACAGGAGTCATCCCTGATCTACCAGTCAAGAGCACATGTAGTGATTATATTGGTCGTAGTGATTAAGGCAAACCCCTAAGGGTAAGTTCACACAGGGTTTTTTGGTCTGGAACCTGAGGTGGAGGCTGCCTCAGCTTCCGGACCAAAATACAGGTAACTGCGACTGCGCACTCCACTCCGTATTAGGCCCAAATGAATGGGCCTACTTGGGAGGGAGTGTCTTCAGGCAAATGTCGCAAGGCGAATCCACCTGAAAGAATGAGCATGTCGCTTCTTTTTCCGGGGACCAGAACAAACGGCTCCCAGAAAAAAGAAATGACTGGATCCCATTGATTTAAAAAAAAAAACAAAAAAAAACTGTGTAAACTTACCCTAAGGGCTAGTTCACACAGGGCAATGGAGGCTGATTTTGACAGCAGATTTCACCTCAAAAGCCGCCTCCATACAATGGTGGTCTATGTAGACTGCTAGCTTTTTTTTTTTTTCTGCTAGCAGAAAAAAAAAGAGACATGACCTTTCTTCCGCCTGAGGAAAGGCAAAAGAAGTGAATGGGAGGTGGGAAACGCCTAGCTTTTTTTTTTTTAGCATAAAGCCTAGCTTTTTATTGCAAAAAAAAGCGACCGAAACCACAAGGCTTTTTTTTTGCGGCCATTCACTTTTAGTGGAGGGGAAAACCAATGGCATTTTTTTTATTAATTAGGAAACAGTTTTTTTCTGGACCAAAATAAGCCACACGTAATTGTGAACTAGCCCTAAAGAGTCCATTCACAAGGAGGAATTTTCAGCGCTGACAAAAAATCCTCCCATTGACTTTAATGGGCGCTGCTAGCTTTTTTTTCCACTAGCAGAAAATTCCGCTAGTGGTAAAAAAAAGCTAGCAGAACCCATTCAAATCAATGGGAGGATTTTTATTTCAGCGCTGAAAATTCAGCGCCAAATAAAGCTCCATTTTCCTCCGTGTGAAATAAAAGGTGCTATTCTATCTCTGTGTTTTTACTTGAGTTAATGCAGGCGTTTTTATGGAGACCTGTATTTTGCATTTTCGATCATTATTAATTTTCATTTGTTTAGAAAAGCACATGTTGAGTGGCATAACTTTCTATAAGACTGTATAAGAACAGCTTGTATTTTGCAATGGTACCATTTTGGAATACGTGTAGCCTTTTCATTAACTTTTATTAACGATGCTGCGGGAATGAAAAACAGCAATTATTTGTCATGCAGCAGAAGTAAGGCTAGGTTCACATCTGCACTTGGATTTCCGTTCAGGAATCATATTTTTTTATGCTTACTTGTATAGCACCATCATATCCCCCAGCGCTTTGCAGACATTATCAGCCATTGGCCCATATAGGGATCACAATCTACATTCCCTATTATTATGTCTTTATGAATAATGCTACAGGACCGTTCTTCAGAGGTTGGCCTAAGTCCCTCAGTTCCAGTAAAGGGAAATCTCAATGCTTCAACAAAGCAAGACATTTTGGACAATTGTATGCTTCCAACTTTCTGTTTGGAGATTTCCCTATTATGTTCTAGTAGGACTGTGCCCAAGTGTATAAAGCAAGTCTATAAAGGCATGGGTGGGTGAGTTTGGTGTGGATGAACTTAACTGGTCCGCACAGAGCACTGACCTTAATTCCATCAAATACGTTTGGGATGAACTAGAATGGACGTTGTGAAGTAGACCCTCTGGTCCAACTCACAAATGCCCTTCTAAATGGACAAAATTTCTCATAGACACACTCCAAACTCTTGTAGAGGCCTGCAAAGGTGAGTCTAATAGCATATTAATGGGATTTTTTGGCCCCCCTGGGGCAGCTTTCATACTAGTGACTAATGCAGTATAAGTCATTGGTATGTAATCACTGGGCTTGATGGAAGCAGACGGCGCTGTCCACTGTATAGTGCTGGTGCTATATTACTGCTGCTCTGTTTCTATGCAAGTGGATAGTAGCAGAGCTGCAATACTCTGAATTCTGTTCTAGCACCATCCTTACTATAGCTTCTAGGACCCAGATGCATATGAAAAACTGATCCCCCCCCCACCCATCAGATAATAATTTCCTATACTGAGGATAGGCTTTTAAAGTGAAAGCTCCTTTAAACACCCCATTTAATACCTATGGATTTAGAATAGGATGTTATAAAAACACCTGTAGGTGTAATGTGTAGGTGTCCCAATTCTCTTGTTCATGGTGTTGAAGAGTCATTGCCTGTAGTGCTGACATGTGAAACAACTGATTTCAACCCCACAGCAGGCGCCATGACATTCTCAACAATTTACAGACCTATAAAAGGTTTTCTGCTAGGGCTTAGTAGATAATTTCTATGCACTGCTGGAGGGAAACCTTATGGCCGGGGCAACATGTCGACTTAAACACAAGAGGGAAAATGTAGACAACTTATTTTTTGTTCCATCTAGAGTTGTGTACAGTGGAAACTTTCTGTAGCCTCTGTGATTGTTAGTCACAATGCAATCCCAGTGACAACTGAAAAGAAATGCACGTTTTCACAGTGACAAAGCTAACCCTAAGCAGAAGGAATGCACCGTGCCTTCTCTTAATACTGAACACGAGCTTTGCACACAGACATCCCTAACACAAGGGGGCAGATTTATGACTGGCATTAGTAATCCCCAACTTGCAAAATAAATTCTAAATTTTTATGTTTTGAACGCTATATAAGGCATAAAAGCATAATAAATGTCCCCCAAGGAGTTTTCAGTGACAACCCTAAACCTAAGTCCCACCACCCTGTTCTTCTGCCCTGTCCCTTCAGTCACAATGCATCCTTTGCTGCTCACGTAACTTGCTCCCTACACCCCCTCACATACTACCCATAGTTCTCCGCTCTCAGGTCACCTTCTACAGTGACGTAAACAGCTGTATGTGAGGCTTGTAGGAACTTTGGTGACATCATCTTCATCTTTCAGCTGATCTGCAGAGGTCCCATCAGATGTACTGTTGATGGCCTGTCCTAAAGATCAGCTTGAATGGGGTTGAGTTGCAATCAAGCCATGTGATAAATGGAAGTGACAACAATGCCCTGTGATGTGGAAGCACTGGACCCCCACTGATCAGCTGGATCGGGCATTGGGCCCCCACTGATAAGATATTGCTGATCTATCGTAAGGATCGGTCATCCATATTTAACTCTTGGAAACTCCCGTTTTCTTGACAATTCTGCAGAGTGACCTAAGAAAAAAGGAAAGAGGCCGACTCCATATGAGCACCAGACCACCCACCCTATACAGTAAACTTATGTTCTCTTACATTCCCTCATTCACCGGTAACTTTCCCGCTTTGGAGCCTTCTAGCATCTGCTCTATGGCGGTGAGACGCAGGCTCTTGTGTCCAGGATGTGCAGCTTGGTAAGGAATGGAGAACAGCAGTTTTTCTATGTCCCAACTCCACAATAACACTTGCTACCATTGTATCTGACATTCAACACTGCTACATCTTTATTACACATGACATGAAACACGTCAGTTCAGCTACACCTGTTAGTCTCTACACGATATCCTGTCAGATGTATGAGTAATGCGGCTGAATTGATTCTATCAGATGTAGTAGAGTTTAGTATGTCAGATGTAGTGGTGACAAGTCTGTGTCCTGTTAAATGTAATAGTATTGCAATACTGCAACCGACATGATAAAATCTGCTACAACTGCTATACTTGCCATTGCTACAACCTTGCCCTACTACATCCAGTACTCTCAACAGCGTATCCTGCATATCTGGAAGTGGTACCGCAGTGTTGAGTCTTTGAGTTGTAGCAGAGTTTAATATGTTAGATGTGGTAACAGACTCAGCGCCCACATCTGAAATACTAAAAACTTCCACATTTTACAATCCGAACTTTACTGCATATGGAGAAAACATCCTGTTGTATGGATCAGAGAGAAACAACCACCCTGCCCCAATGAAAGAACAAGCGAATGGAAAAGTATTACCCAGCTTTTCATCTGCTCTGGTCAGTGCAGTCAGTTTGATATTAGTGGAGCACAGTCAAGCAGTGTGTACTACAGAGATGCAACCCAGCTTTTCCATTGCTTGAGTCACTGTAGTCTGGTTTGGCTTCTACATTATTTAGTTAATATTACTGTAGTAGACTTGACTCTTCCATACAAAGGTATACAGTAAAAAATGTATGCTGCTTGGTGTCCATTTTCTTGTTACAGTGGAAACCTTTATGCCATGTACTGTATGCCTTTAAACAAGACATCCCAATGGGCGTTCCAGTGTTCAGACCTTCACCAGTCTGCACCTTCTACCCTGTCCTATATGTATAGGATAAGTTGCTTTTGTGATGCAACCCCTTTAAAGCTACCCATCAACAGAAGAAGAAAGTTGGCTATACATTTCTTTGAAAAATTAATACAAATGATTTTTGTAATGACTGACAACTGACTTCTGCCATCTGAAAATGTGATCAACCCGATTGGAAAATTTCAGCCATTGATTGGTGTAAATTACATGTGCGTGGCATTATTGTCAATCATTTACCACTTTGCTGAAGCCCCAAGGAGTCAATTTTTAAAATGATTGCCCAGATGATTGATTGTCTGCATTGTGGCCAATCATTATCTCATGTGTATGGCCAGCCTTACAGATGCTGAGGAAAGTCTGTTCTTTGTCTAGCAGACAATAGAGCTGTCATCCTGCCATTTCCGTTTCAGACTTGCTATCGCAATGAGATTACCTGGCAGATATACTTTTCCCTGTGCAGTAGTGCTGTAAACTAAGATCACTTACTCTTCTGCCCCAGGACTTTTGTCTGTGTACATACTGCTAGAGAAGAGCAATATTTTAGATTTCATTTTTAATCGCAGAGTACTGCCTATTAAAAAAAAAAAAATTGTAAAATAAAGTTTCTAATGATAGGCTGTGGTTTTTCTAGCCTTGGGTATTGATGTATGGCTCAGGTGGTTCTGGTGACTGCTGAGCTCATACATCACTATAACTGAGTATCGGTAAAACTGCCCCTTCACTACCAGAACTACCACCAGAAAGTTCCCCATGATATGATACTGCCGGTCACATTGAACCATCCAGGAAGCCGGCGTCTTGCTAGGAATGTGTCTGGCATTGAACGGGTTGATACAGCTGCATTCCATCTCTCCGTCTCTCGTTCCCTTCTTTTCTTCTTGTTTCCATGGAGACGGCAGATGGGGAAAAAGTAGAAATCGGAAGAAAAAAAAAAGGAAGCGTGTGACAGAATGTGGAGAATGTAGCGCCAGGCGTGAGGTTTGATGGGCCCGTGTGCTGGGGAGAGGAAGGAAGGAATACATTAGAGAGCAGAAGGTGATGTGTTACGGTCGAGGGTGATGATTCTATAATGTATCCCGATGCTGCACTGATATTTATCCCAGTACCTAGTTCAGTAAAGATGAACAATGAGGAGTGAGTCATTACTTACATTTGCATTATTTTGCCTTGTCTTGTCCTATGGTTCTGTGAGCAATAGGTAGTGTATGTCAGCGTCACTGAAAGGAAGAACAGAGATCTTCTGAAATCTTAAAGAATCTGTGCTCCAACCTCCTTTTCACTTGAATGGGTGCCTACCAGCTACAACATTAGGCTTCAAGGACAGAAAGCAAGGAATAAAGCTGCCTAAGTGAGGTGATGGAGCCGGGTCATTGGCACTGTATGAATGGCCATTCAAGGTTAAGCCTGCACTGCAAATGTATTCACACCCCTGTGATCATTTATGGAATCATTTGAAAATCATATTATTGGATCTGGAAAAAATATAACCGGTCCTTACCTTGCACCAATAGTAAGGTACTCACTCCAGTATGGTTATATAGTAGTCATGTACAAAGTGTTGTACACATCCTTTCACCTATTACCCCAGTTGTGGTCAGGTGGTATCACAGGGTAGCATCAATGTATAGACCAGACAGGAGAGGAAGCAGCTGATCATGTAGGCAGATAGTCTCATGGCATGGCTGCTGATCTTCTTAAATTGACAGTAGATTTTCTTTTGGCATGTAATATGTGTCTTTGATTCACCTTTGACAGGAAGGCCTGTCAGAAGCAATGATAAGTCATAGAAATCTACATAGTAGGATTTAGTGCAGGTACATACTGAGTTTTTATATGCTGGTCAGTGAAAATGACAAAATTTGTGCTTTTCTCAAGCAAGGGACTGAAAGCGTGTCCAGTAGGGGAGTGGCTGATTGATCACAGGCACTCAACCCAACTCCCACAAGAGTCAGTTGGTTTTTATTTGTATCTAATTTACTCCGTGCAGATGTTGCTGCTAACTACTGAGCCACCATGCAGCGCTATCACCCCAGTGTCCCAGCTAACCTTCACCAGAACCCAGCAAGTCGCTCCCGACCAGAAGATAGGTTAGGGGCACATGAATCAAATGGTGTTTTCCTCCTGTGTATAGGAGCCTCTGTCTCCAAGATATCACAGTTTTGGCAATATGCACTATTTGGAGCAATTATGCTCTCATTGCTCTAAAGAGCTCATTTGCGTATTGAAATAGCAATATCTTGGCAACGGGGGAACCGATTTACAAGGAGAAAACTGAATTACCTAACAGACCACTCGAAGGTTATACAGTATTTTAATATACTACAATTCCTATCATTATTATATTTGACAGGGTGCCTCTCAGGCGACATTTACATCTCAGGGCTTTTTCCTCCATTAGTTTCAGTTTTGTAACAACAGGTGCAGATAGATCCCATTATAGTTAATGAGATCCACTGGACTCTGTGTATTACCACTGTTTTAGCGGTCTACCTCTTCGTTGTTTGGATACCCCAAAGGACGGGCGACAATGAATATAATTGTATTTTAGTCTAGACCAGGGGTGGGCAATTAATTTTCCCATGGGGCCACATGAGAAATTGTTACGGTTCTAGAGGGCCATGCGCGTCGCTGCAAATTTAGCTCCACCCCCTTCTCCACGGACTCCGTCCATTCTCAATCATTTTTCCATGTGCCCTACAAAGTAAAATCCTCCTACAGTCACCCTAACATTATACACCCCCACATTATAACGTTTCCCTCCAAATGTCCCACAGTATTAAAGGGGTTGTCCCATCACAAGGATCCTATCTATACTGTTTGTTAATGTGAATGTAAGACTTTTCCTAAATACATTGCTTCAGCAAAACTGCTTTGTTTGGCCGCTATATCACTTTATTCATTTTTTTGGGACACATCCCTTGGCTTATCTGCTCATAAGTCAAGTGATGTATCTGCTGCTCTGAGGGGGGAGGGAGGAGGGGCTAAGTGCACTGGAGCGAGCCTGGAGGGGGGGGGGGGGTAGTTTACCCTTTGGGGGGGGGAGGGGCCGCCAATGCAGGCCAGCATCCGCACAGACGCCGGCATAGGTGCCTGCAACATCGCTATGCTTCTGCCCTGCATGCAGCCAGCAGCCGCAGGAGCGGAATAACAGCATCGCTTCTGCCGCTGCTGGCTTCATGCAGGGCAGAAGCATAGCGATGTTGCAGGCACCTGTGCCGGCGTCTGTGCATCTGTGCCGGCGTCTAACCGTCCCCGGCATCCGCCTCTCTATTACAGCAGATGCCGGGTTTGTATTCACATATGCACAGCCAGCGGCGAGATGCCGCTGGCCCTGCGTGCACGCTCATAGACCAGTCTAGCCTTCACAAAGCGAATACAGACCCGGTATCCGCTGTAATAGAGAGAGGCGGATGTCGGGTCTGTATGCATTGTGAAGGCTAGACTGGTTTATGAGCGCGCACGCAAGGCCAGCAGCATCTCGCCGCTTGACTTTGCATATGTGACCCCGCCCACCAATGACGCAACAAAGCCGGAAGACAGAAGATTTTTCAACAACGAAGACTGGTGAGTATGCGACGTGGGACAACCCCTTTAAGTCCTTCTCCTGGTGCCCCAGTATAAACCAGCAGAAACTAGAGGGTATATTAAGCTTGGGAAGCTGGAGGGGGACATTAAACTGGTGGCAACTAGAGGCAGACAAGCTGAGTCATCATCATCAGCAGCCTCCCATAGGAAACAACAGGAGAGGAGTGCACGATGTATCATGCCCCAGTCTAATTAGCATATGAATAAAAAAACGGACTTATTCAGAAACCACTGAGGCAATCTACATACTAAAGGTAAGTGTGGAATAGACTTTCTAAAGGCTATGCAAAGATGTGATTAGTTAAAAAATGACTTTTCCTAGTGATAGAGCCCCTTTAATAGCCTCCTCCAGCTGCCCCAGTTTAATGTCACCCTCCATCTGCCCCCTAGTTTAATGAACTCCCTCCATGTGCATTAAGTTTAACTAGTTCCCCTCTCTTGCTCACACATGTTGTCTCTTCTCTCTTTATCATCCAGCAGCCCCCATTGCCGGCAGCTTGCAGCAAGCACAGTACCGTGTGGCTCCGCCCACTAACGAGTCATAGCCTATCCTGGTGATAGGCTGTGATGACATCATTACAGGTCCTTGAAAAAACTTCCACTAGCTATGCAGGCCGGATAGAAGCAGTCAGAGGGCCGGATGTGGCCTGTGGGCCGTACATTGCCCAGGTCTGGTCTAGACAATGCTCTTTGAGCTAAACAGCCTGATCTTAAGACTGATACATTGTGGCAAACTTGCATTTTCTTCAAATACGGTAGATAAAATTGTTAAGAAATCCTCAGCTAAAACTTCATCTTTACGGGTTTGCAGCTTTGCAGTGGCAAGAAGAATGTTCCCATTTAGTTATATTAAAGACAGTAAAATTGCTTAAAAGTGGTAAGAAATCAATACATAGACCCAGATTTAATATTGTGGTTACACCTAGCATAAATGTTACACATCTACTTTGAATTAAGCTCTCTACAACTTCCTAGACATGTGACCAGCTTATTAGAAAATGGCGTTCATGTACTCATCAATGTGAGGTTTTATATACCGCTAGAAAGCAGACTGAATTCAGCACTCTGTTGGCTTTCCAGGTATGTCCCCGATACTGGAACTATCGGTACTATTAATTTCAGCATGGATATCTCCCCATTGTCAGAAGGGTGGGCCTTTCAGCCTAGTGTCATTGCTCGGCTATGAGGAACGCTCTCCCCTGTCTGTTCTCACCCATAGACTTGTACTGGGTGATAGGGAAGTGTGGGGGGGGGGGGGTCCTCACACCTCAGCGTCATTGCTGCGCAGTAAGGAACACCCCCTCAGAAAGTACAAGGCTATACTAAAGTACAGTGTGTGTGTGTGGGGGGTGTTCCTCACAGACTGTAACCGTTCTCTGTGATAGTTTAATGTCCGTTACTGTCATCCTATGAATGAACACAGCACCAGACATTAGAAACAGTAGTGTGAACACCTGCTTTAAGTCTCTAGTTTAGCTTAACACCACTTTTTAATTGGCTTAGTTTTTGACAAAATTTTGGCATAACTGGCAAGAAATTGGCACAATTTCTGTATCACAGTTTAGGATGTTAAGCCACACCACTTTTTCTACAAGCCCCAGACACATGTACGAGGTGCACAAACTGTGTGAGAGTCTGGAGTTACATCTACGTAGGAGTATCCATAAGAGACTGCGCTACAAATTCCACCTAAAATCAGCAGAGAGAAAAATCCTGCCAGGCGGACTTTTCTCTCTGCCGATCTTAGTATAAAACAAGCAGAAACACGGCAGACTTCATTATAGTCTATGAGGTCCTCAGATGTCCGCAAGTAATCGCTTTTTAAGCTGACAGGCTTTTCATCTTTCAGGTCCCCATGTGGACCCAAATGTTATTGTGAACCTATTGTAAATCCCATAGAATAGTATGTATAAAGCATGTACACTTGGCTTTTGGTTCAAATTACATCAAAATTCTGGTGCATATTGTTTTAGTTAGTTTATCTGCCCGATTGTATTAATTACCACCATTGATGAGGTTGCCCTCCTCCCCTTTAAAAAAAAACAAAACAAAACAAAAGCAAAATACTTTTTTATTGAAGAAATTAAAAAATATAACCATGCTAAAAAAAAGAGTAGTTAGCAAGACCACTTCAGACAATACAAGGCATTTCTAGAGTATACAATATATTATTTAAAATGTACAAAATGTACAATATATAGAGCAAAGGATCTGTCATTCATAGTGTCAGCAAAAGACTGTACAGCTGGCAATGAGGCTTTAGTGATGTGTTCTGTGGTTGTGCTCTCATAGACTGTGGACAGTTTCTAGCATTTGATCTTTGTGGCCGTCATGTTGCAGCCGGAGCTCTGTGCCGCACGCTCCGCTCTTACTGTGCTATTATTGTTTTATTGGCACTTACTTACAAAGAGACAAACCTGCAATTTATTCCAGAGCACATTACAATTGCTGGGAAAGTGATGTATAGACACAAAACAACATAAAATCGATACGTATGACTGTGGAAGCCGCTAATGTAAGGATTGCTGGATTAAAAACAAAACGCGCCGTCTGTGGCACTTTGTCAGGATAATAGCAGCGCTGGATCTCGGAGCTGTGGAGCAGAAGTTGCGCTTATTCCTCTACTCCAGGAACTTTCTGGGGAATAGATTTAAAAACTTGTATCAATATAAACTTACAGATGGGTCCAGAAGTATTTGGAGAGAGACACAAATTTAATAATTTCACTTCTGTACAACAGTTCAATAGATCTGAAGCAAAGGGCTAGTTCCTCCCTTGAGATGCTTGTCAGACTTTTATTGCTACCATCTCCAGTTTGTGGGATTTTTCTGCCTTTCCTCTTTAGTATGTGAAAAGCATGGCCAGGTGCATCAGGTTGAGGTCAGGTGACGGACAAGGGCATTGAGAGTACGGGGGTCATACAGCAACTAGAGTGTGGGCGCCAGAGGATGACACAGGGTTCAGGTGGGTATGTATCATCTTACCAAGTACAATATACTAAATGACATACATCATGTGATTGTTGCTGGGCCCCTAAACAATTATTTATTTATTTATTTTTTGTAATTTTGTCCATCTGTTCAAAAGATATGACTACTGGGGGGTTACACTATGTAAATTAGCTCTTATTCTCCATTTGGGCGTTAAATTGTTATTTTCTCTGTTCAAAGTGAAAGGTCACCACCCATTTGGATAATAAGATTTACTTTACATATAAACTGTTAAAGGACTTACAAACTACTATT
This sequence comes from Leptodactylus fuscus, assembly GCF_031893055.1. Taxonomy (NCBI): domain Eukaryota; kingdom Metazoa; phylum Chordata; class Amphibia; order Anura; family Leptodactylidae; genus Leptodactylus; species Leptodactylus fuscus. The sequence goes on from NC_134270.1 coordinate 66,429,068, forward strand.
GACCCTTCCTTCATTGGATGAGAGCAACGGATATTAATGGTAATAAAGTAACAGACACAGATGGGCCTACCTCTATCTGCATCCATTCACGTTGGTGCTAATGTAAAACTTATAGCAAAAGCTTCCTTCCATCAGGTTTTACTTCCGTCAGAACACTAAAAGGCATGATGGAAGAAAGCTTCCATCATGTTTTATACATGAAGCTGTATGCAGATGGACACCAGATAGAGAGGGCACTGTCTGCATTAGTTACTTTACTGCCATTAATTTCCAAAGATGAGAGCAACAGACTTTAATAATGGTTGTGTGAACCTACCCATGGAGACCATATCTTTTGATCGGGGAAGCGGACCCCAAAAAAGCCAAATTGTTCAGGGGAACACCTCTTTCAGAAGCTACCTATCCACCTAAAGTCTGCATCATTTCCTGGCACCCACATTCTAGGAGCTCTAGAATCAGAGACCTAGGCCAGGTTCACATCTGTGCCAATTCCACCGAAGAAAATCAGTGGATAGAAAAGTCGGTCTGCCATTCGGACCTGTGCGCAGATGTGGACCTAGTCTTATTTGGCCTATCTTTTAGATTTCCTATAGGTTAGAAGAACATCTTGACTAAAGCACCATCTTAGTCCATTCTCCCACCATGAGTGACTTGTGAGGATAGAGGTCCCTCAGATGCACATTATCCACAGAGGAAAAAACTGTGTCAGTGAAGCTGGGACCACCTTTCCATGGACCACATATCAGCCCAGTAGCAGCTACCGTGGTCACTACATTGATCTCTTTCACTGGTAGAGTATTGACATCCATGGTCCTGCTTACTGGACCATAGTGCGTGGCTGTGACCTTTCATTTGCTCATGGTCCTTCCATTACTGGGATTGCTATAGATGTGCACCTTTCCCTTTTGTATTGATCATGTAGTGTTGACCAGTTTTTGCTATGTTGCCTCGAGCAATTTTATATCGCTGCTAGTAAGTTCCTAAATTAGTTATAACTGAGCAAATGCTCATGGCGCCATATCTGGCCATAAATAACTTGTGTAATGAGGCAATACAAATGTTGTAATACAAGCACAATCACGTTAATGTGCAGGGGATGATTATTCGGGGGACTCATACTATAGACACTGACAGATACTTGCATATGATCAAAACACCCATTAGCAGCCCCTCACCACTTTACTCTTTGAGATGAGGACATAAGGAAATCATACCCAGAGCCCACCAGGACAGCCCTGACTCTGCTGTCTCCAAGAATAAAGATCTCTCCCTCTCTGTGTATTGTACGTGTGACTGCGGCTGCTCTCTGCGCCTTCATCTGGGGAATATTCCCTGCGGGGGGGACTTTATATTGTTCCAATTAACTTATAAAAGCAATCTCCAGCCAGAATTGGCACATTTACATGCATTAACAATTAGAGCCGTTTGTTCTCCGATCTGGCTCACAAGACAAGAAGCCAGCAGCATTTTCTTGAAGGGAGAAGGACATGAGGGAGGAGGGAGGATTTCAGACTCCATGGTCACCAAAGATGAAAAGTAAAATAGACAAAGCAGAATATGAGTATTAATCTGTGCTCTCATACAACAATTACCTGACTGCCCTTCCCCCCTGACCCCAATCTTCCACGCTATCCAGTACATTTATATTGAATTATATCATATTAGTCTGTATTTTACATGATCGTTGTCTGGGTGGTATTGTAGGCAATATATTATTGTTTATAGGAAACAGTGTTACGGTAGTCGTATTCTTGTACATAGGAAGTATTATTAAAGTACTTACATTCTTGTACATGAGGACAGTGTTATAGTATTTATAGTCATCGTATTTAAGAATTGCTGTTGTTAGATTCTTGTACATGGGAGCAGTATTACAATTGTTACATTCTTGTTCTGTAAAGTGGCATTATTGTGTTACATTATTGTACGTGGGAGTGGTATTATAGCAGCTATTTTCTTGTTCTGTACATAGGGACAGTATTATTTATTCTCTTATACATAGGGGACTGTATTATAGTTGTTAAATTCTTGTACATAGCGGACAGTATTATAATTGTTTTTCTTAAACCGTGGAGCAGTATTATGCTTATATTCTTGTACATAGCGGCAGTATAATAATTATATCCTTGTTCTGTACATAGGAGTCGTATTATAATAATTATACACTTGTATAATTGTTATATTCTTGTACTATAATACTTACAGTCTTGTATATGGGGGGATTTAGTTATTGAATTTCTATCAAAGTAATAATGTAAAAAAAAACAAAACCTAGGTATGTATTTTACAATAATAATTAATTGTATAATATTAATTTTATAATATAATTTAAAAAATGTAATCATTTTATTTCAAAGCCAGAGTTGGGAACTTTTTTCCAAATCCAACTCAAAAGTGGCTCCAACTCCACAGTCCTGTATAGGGGTTAGTAATTTAGGAGGCATTTTGCAATACTTCTTACTGATGTAGGAATAACCAACCATAAGTCATCTGTCCGAATCGGTAGTCAATAAGTAGTTATTGACAGTCATTATTACTTTTTCCATGAATTATTTTAGGATACGGCGTAGGAAATGCTAAACTTCTCAGATCTGTGGAGAAAAACAAGTAGTTGTCTGGTGAGAATCCAGAGAGCGCTGAATAACAACTGATTTTGCAGGTACATGTGATGTCGCCGCTGACCGCTGACTGAGTCCTCAGGGAGCAGTTGATGAGATTTGAGCACGTACATAATGAAGTAATAAGCAGAGGGTTGCTTCTCCATTTTCTGCTGTCAATCATACTTCGGATCCCTTGCATTTATCCCATGCTGTATACACCTGTTCATGTGTATTAATTGTTCTAATAGAACTGTGCCTGATATGCGTCAGTCGGTGATATTGATATAACATGATGTTTGTGCGGTTCAATCTGATTTTTTTTGCGCAGGTTGAGGAGAGGAAGTAATAGACAGCACATGTTCTTACACATTATCTTCTACAACATGCTATGAGGATATAATTAGGATATTCTGTGATACTAAGGAATAATTAGAGATCGGGCCCCTGTAATAGACACATGATGTTCATCTCCTGGAGAGCTCGTCCTGCGCTCACAATCTGCTTCATTCACACAGTCTCATGGGGATAGTTTTCTACATGGAATAATTGTGAAATCGTCGAAGTGTGAGATTCTGAGCCCCCGTCTTCCTTGCAGAGTAGAGAAACATGTCAGGTTCCTAGACTGCTTTCTTCGGTTGGTCCTCACACGCTTTCATATGCATCCTGGTTTCTGGCAAGTCTAGAAGTGGTGTGCCTCATGCTCTGGCTGTAGTTTCTGTTGTTCATCATGTATTCCCCACCAGGTTTACTTTTTCTTTTGAAATTCAGTCTATTTGGTATGCCATTTTTGTGACCGATGGCTGGCTGTCAACCTGCTAGAGCTAAGTGGACTCACTGAAATTTGAGGCACATTTTATGCCATAGTTATATTAGGTACTAGTGTGCCCAAAGTCCAGTGTTTGATGAACATTTTTGTAATGTACTTTTATCAACGCGTTGTATTTCCCTTTAGTAGAATATGTTTTTTTTTAAGTTGCTAGGGAGAGTCTTTTCACAGTGTATTGCCAGTATATACAAATGTAAGAGTTGCAAATGGGGAGTGTGGGGGTCTCTTCAAATAGTTGTACCTCCACTTTTATACCACTAACTGTACCTTTAACCAGCGATAGCTTTATTTTCATAGCTAGAACTGTGATCTTTGTAGCATGTGAAATCCAAGAATCGTGGCCTTCATATGACATTGGAATCACTGTTCTTGGTGGTATAAAACCAGAGATAAACAATTTCACAAAATAATAACAATGAGGAGGGATTGCAATCAAATTAAACTTTCTCTGTATAACGGACAGTGGATTGTGGACCACTGTGCTACCAATCTGGTTTGATATAGGGCCGCCTCTAAGTGCGTTATCTAAGTAGGGCAGCACGGTGAGTCACATAATAAATAAATAGTATTCACCTATTATCCCCACATGGGGAGTCTGCCAGGTTGCTAACTCCTGAGATGAGCCCAGTGTTGGTAGCAGCTGACCAGGAACATCAAGGACTATGATGCAGTAAACCACAGATTTGGGCAAAATGCATAGTAATAATACAGGTTAAATATCGGGGCAAACGGAGTACATACACTGAATAAAAAATGTAAAATCAGGACTGGTAGCCGAAGTACTAAATCATAAATAAACCAGAACATAAGCAAATAATAGTAATGGCATCTAAAACAGGAATCCATGGCAGGAGATTTTGATAGGTAACAAGTTGGCAATTCACAGGTAACAGTGATACAGACCTAACTGGTGGACATATACACTCACCGGTCACTTTATTAGGTACACCATGCTAGTAACGGGTTGGACCCCCTTTTGCCTTCAGAACTGCCTCAATTCTTCGTGGCATAGATTCAACAAGGTGCTGGAAGCATTCCTCAGAGATTTTGGTCCATATTGACATGATGGCATCACACAGTTGCCGCAGATTTGTCGGCTGCACATCCATGATGCGAATCTCCCGTTCCACCACATCCCAAAGATACTCTATTGGATTGAGATCTGGTGACTGTGTAGGCCATTGGAGTACAGTGAACTCATTGTCATGTTCAAGAAACCAGTCTGAGATGATTCCAGCTTTATGACATGGCGCATTATCTTGCTGAAAGTAGCCATCAGATGTTGGGTACATTGTGGTCATAAAGGGATGGACATGGTCAGCAACAATACTCAGGTAGGCTTTGGCGTTGCAACGATGCTCAATTGGTACCAAGGGGCCCAAAGAGTGCCAAGAAAATATTCCCCACACCATGACACCACCACCACCAGCCTGAACCGTTGATACAAGGCAGGATGGATCCATGCTTTCATGTTGTTGACGCCAAATTCTGACCCTACCATCCGAATGTCGCAGCAGAAATCGAGACTCATCAGACCAGGCAACGTTTTTCCAATCTTCAATTGTCCAATTTCGATGAGCTTGTGCAAATTGTAGCCTCAGTTTCCTGTTCTTAGCTGAAAGGAGTGGCACCCGGTGTGGTCTTCTGCTGCTGTAGCCCATCTGCCTCAAAGTTCGACGTACTGTGCGTTCAGAGATGCTCTTCTGGCTACCTTGGTTGTAACAGGTGGCTATTTGAGTCACTGTTGCCTTTCTATCAGCTCGAACCAGTCTGGCCATTCTCCTCTGACCTCTGGCATCAACAACGCATTTCCGCCCACAGAACTGCCGCTCACTGGATGTTTTTTCTTTTTCGGACCATTCTCTGTAAACCCTAGAGATGGTTGTGCGTGAAAATCCCAGTAGATCAGCAGTTTCTGAAATACTCAGATCAGCCCTTCTGGCACCAACAACCATGCCACGTTCAAAGGCACTCAAATCACCTTTCTTCCCCATACTGATGCTCGGTTTGAACTGCAGGAGATTGTCTTGACCATGTCTACATGCCTAAATGCACTGAGTTGCCGCCATGTGATTGGCTGATTAGAAATTAAGTGTTAACGAGCAGTTGGACAGGTGTACCTAATAAAGTGGCCGGTGAGTGTATATCCACACAGAAAGCTGAAGGTCACAGGCTAGGTATTGCAGAATCCCAAGGCCACAGAAACCCGAAGGTCACAGGAAGCAGAGGTATGACAGAAGTCCCGTTAACATATATACAGACAAATACATGGCAGAAGCACTGTGTGCCCACAGAAATGTAAAGAAACATAACTTATACAGAAGAATAGCATGCATGCTTACAAACAGATCCTAAAAAATACAGCTGAACTCATTGCTCAGCCGGAGTGCAACTAGAGTAGTAGAGTTATATAAACACAGGTAGATGGGGATCGGCAGAAGGAAGTTTAGCAGGTGAAAACAATAATTAAAGAGACAGGAGCACACCCAGAGGTAGCCAGGCAGCTGGGTCTGATGGGAAAGGTAGAAGCATAGTGTCAGCATTACAGTATAAATATGCTGACACTGTTGATCCCCCCCCCCCCCCCAGTAGTTTTATGAGGGACACTAACAACTCAGGGAGGGATTCCAGCATGATATTTGATATGATAGGATACGTTTATTGGGGAAAACAATGCAATTGAAAAGAGTCTCTACTAATCTCTAGCCCAGATACTAGATGAGACATGGTCAGGCATAGAAGCATAAAGGTTCTGAATGGTATACTGAGGCACATTTTCCATAGATGCTGCAGCTTGGTCTGTAGATCTTGTCCCAGCTGGTTCCATAAATGCTTCATTTGGTGATAAATCTGATGACTGGGCAGGCCAAGGAAGTATTGCAGTCTGGTGAAGACATTCCTTGCCGTGCATGGGCAAGCGTTATCATGCTGGAAAATGCTGGAAGCCCTCCCTGAGTTGTTAGTGTTCCTCATATCGCTACTGGGGAGGGGGGATCAACTGTTGTATGTGATGGCTCCCAAGAGTGTATTGCTCCACAGCAAAAGTAGGAATGAAGCGCTCACCATGAGGCCTCTAAATTTGAACCTAACCAAGCAGACGCTGGATTTGTTGCTAACAATAATAAGGTTACAGTACATAGAAATCCAGGTTTCACATTCACGACACCACTGCAAACCAAGGTGGCTTTCTATGGCAGGACACATAATGGCTACTACAACATCAAATTTCCTTCTGCTAAGAGCTTGGAAATGGTCAGGGCAGAGACCAGGGTGTGTAGTGAATTTGCCACCTGTGTTTGGACGATGAACAAGTTAAAGGGTTTGTCCAGTCTCAGACAAATATTAAGAGATTTACAATTCTCCAATATACTTTCTATATTAGTTCCTCACAGTTTTTATATCTCTACTTGCTGTCATTTACTCTGCTTATTCCCAGTTGATAAAAACCAGTTCATAGTCATGTTATATACAGTCCATGGTCATGTGATGTACAAACAAGTGCACAACTCTTTATAGTCACAGCCCACTAATCAGACATCTATTTGCCTAATGAGTTGTGCACCCCTATGTACATCACATGACCATGCACTAATTTTTATCCACTGGAAGTAAACAGAATGAATGACAGCAAGTGGAGAGCTAGAAAACTGTAAGACATTGACATAGGGAGTATATTGGAAAATTGTAGAACTTTCCATTATACAAACAAAAACATTTGTCTCTTAATATTGGTTTGAAACTGGACAACCCGTTTAACTGTGATGATCCTCTCTACTGGTGGTGTGTCTGGGCCTTCCAGAGCCTTTGTACTGTTTGTGTGAGACCTCCTGTCCTACTGCTCCCAGTAACTCCTAACAGCTAGGTCAGAACAACCCAATAGGCAGTTCATCCAAACCACAGTCCTACTTTTCTGTCCATTGATGCACCCCTTCTAAATGTCTATCAACTGAGTAAAATGTCATAAAGTGCTTTATATAAGTATATCTAGCAGTCAATGGTCTCTCGGCCAAGAAGTACACTCCCCAAAAGCAGCATCTGAGATCTTTTTATAGGACAGAGGCGAAACCACTTTTATGCCTTCTTGTGTCTTAGGGGACATTTAAAAGCAAACCACTGGCGTCCGTATGCAGTCTCTCTGGTTTTTGTTTTTTTTTGTTGGACATGCAGGACTTTGTGTTCGGCCAAAAATAAATGGTCTCCCCACAGAGAGGCTGCATACGGACACCAGCAGTTTGTTTTTAAAACCCATTCAAATGAATGGGTTTTAAAACTGACCGCATGGAAGCCATCCTCTATGCAGTTTCTCTGGGGTTTAGGACAGAAACCCAGCGGAATGAGACAGGGGCGCAAGTGTTAAAGCCCCCTAACCAGACCAAGTCTGTAATCATTTACATATCTGCCTGAGATATAATTGCATGTCAAGTTTTGCAGCAGTCTGGCCTATTGATCTATATCTGATATACTGGCAATACAGGGGACTTTATAGCCTGTTTTCTAATAAAATAAGGCAAATAACTTCATCTATAGGATAGGGAATAACTTGCAAAGTGTGAGCAGTCAGACCATCACTGATCAGGAAACAGGGGACTTTTGTCCCCCATTCTGAATGGAGTGGTGGTCGGGCAGCATGTACACTGCTTAATGAATTTCAATGAGAGTACCCAGTGATGGTGAAACTTTTAGAGTTCTCGTGCCCAAATTGGAATGCCCACTAATTTATCGCAGAGAGCTAACACGGAAATTTAACCTTAATACTCTGCAGGTCCACAATTGCGGACAGTTATGGACCCGCAAAATATGGTCGTGTGAATGCAGCTATACAGAGCTTTCAATAATACAAAACAACTTTGTACTGAAAGGCAATAGTTTGCATTTGGTATACTTTTGAACAATTAATGTTCACTATTTACATCGCACATGATCTGTTTTAGAATGACCGTGCAATGTTATTACAGACTGTACTAATATCACATCTGCTATAAAACAGGCACTTTGTGATATAAATAGTGAAAAGCTCCCATATGTTACAATGTTCTCCACTGTGGCCTCCAGATGGTACAATATGCTCCACGGTGGCCGCCAAACAGTATATTATGCTCCTCAGTGGGACCTCACATGTTATGATTTGCTGCACAGTGGGCCCCCACACAGTATTATATGCTCCACTTTGGACCCCCACACAGTAGTGTATGCTGTACAGTGCGCACACCCATTTTGCTCTGTTTCCCCCCCCCCCACACACAGCATGTAGATTTGTGTAAATCCTGTCCTTTTTGCTTGATAATTCACTGGATTAGAATAGCCGCCAAGAAGTCTTGAGTGGCTAATCTACAAGTACATCTCATGTGGACATACCTTTAATGTACAGTTCAAGGCTGCAGACTTTTTGATACAGTTTTTGTGGGCTCTATCTAAAGACAATGTTTTTCCAAGTCAATTTCCAACCCCCCCCCCAAAAAAAAAAACGAAACAAAAAAAAAAACCTTTCTTCCTGGTATTTGCGAAAATAATGGTTAGCAGTGACTTTTCTCATACCTTGATTCGGGATTATTGCATAGGGTTCCTGAACAGCTCTCCTGGTGATGTCCCTTGCCTATGCTTGTGACTACGTTCCAGTCTTATTACCAGCCTGTGACCTTCTACAATCTTGCTGCTGTCATACTATTGTGCTACCATTTACTTGTCTTGTACAGATTTCGCTTTTTGTCCCTTTCCACCATGTTTGGGATGGCACTGTTGTGTTGTCAGTGATATTGGTGATGGTGGTCTGACTTTGCATAATGAAGAATGACCCTTTCCAGCTTGCCCATAACAACCTTCTCAGAGCTCATACCATGGTGAGAGTAGATGAAGCATAATAATACATGGGAGAAGAAGGGCTTGGAGAAGCTATAGATCTACACTATTTCTATAGATTGATCATGTGTGAGGTACTAGATGTGACCGTGACTTGTTAATATGAAGTATCCTCGCTCAGGATTGCTTTGTACGGGTAACCCTTTTGGCTGTACTTTAGTCTACTTCACCTGATCTTCTCCTCAAAATCTCTCTTTATTCAAACGACTGTTATTGAAAGCGGCTGTAAAAAATGAATGAATAGGAATGTATAATATAACATTTTTGTCATGTGTTTTTACTTTCTGATTTGAAGCATATTTTATTCAAATTTTTTACATTATTATGGGGCTGCCATCTTGCCTGAGCTTCTCCTCTGGCATTTAGTGCTGTGCTTTGCAGTAATGTTACGGCCATAGGTAGTCTGGAGCTGACTCATTGAAGTTTATAGTTGAGTTTTCCAGACTTGCTGTGACATTATCAGTTGTCAGTAGTGGGTGTAATGATGGGTCACTATGGGTGTTATCTGTAGAGGTGTGAACTTCTATTGTATTCCTCTCTGTCATGTTTATGATGCATAAGGCTGCTAATAGGCTTTAGTGGACACAGTAAAAATTGCACTTTTGTGCTGATAGTGACATGGAAAAAAATTGGTTTAAAAAATTAAGCCATTTTTGGTTACACAAAACCATTGTGGAGCAAGTTGGTCTTGATAATCCCTGTTCTGCCAGAATGTGCAGCTAATTTATGACAAGGCGCATTCCTCATAAATCAGGTGTTTCCTCCAGTGAAAAAATCCCCCCAAATAAATTCCAGCATGCCACCAATTATTTAAAACATAACTTTTACTTCAATGACATGCTATAAGTAAGGGACTTACATCAACTTTTGTCCCAAAACGCGGCAGCTTTTCATCATATTCCTACCTGCTTTAAGGTGATGTAATATCCATCTTTTTTATACATTGAAGTAAAAGTTATGTTTTAGATAATTGGTGGCATGCTTTTTTTTTTTTTTTTTTTTCAATTTTCAAACTCCTTTACGGTCGTGGGGTTGCAGCCACATTGGTCTCAAACTGTGAATTCAGGACAAGTAGAGCGATTTTTCTTTTTGGCATTTCCTCCAGTGAAGCCGTGTGCCTGCACTGAAATTTAAGCCATAGCTTTCAGGCATCATTTACGCCAGTAAACTGGCGTAAAGGATCGTAGATCGGATAGGGTTGATGGCAATGGCCGTGTCATTCCTTCTTTCAGGAAAGTGACAAGGTTGGAGTAAAAGAAAAAAAACACAAAAACGACTTGTGCAGAAAATTGCTACTTTTTCATTCCTTTTGTCCAGACAAGAGTTGTCTGACCAAATATTTTTTTTTTTTTTTTTTTTTATGTTTATGACCAATCCACAGGATAGGTCATCAGTATGTGACCTGTGGAGGTCCAACACCTGTAACCTGCACAAATCAGTTGTTTCGGCAGTTTTCGGGTGCTGAATGCTACAACAGTGGGTGGAAAGTGTGCACAGGCTCTCCTATTGATGAAACAGTAGAGCCTATGGCTAACTTCACACGGCCAATTTTGGTCTGGAATTTGACGCGGATGATGCTTCAATACTGGATCAAAATACTGCCTCCCGTTAAATTCAATGGGAGCCGGGCATTTTGTTTTTCCATGAGCGGATTTGTTCCACTTGCGCAAAAAAGAAGTGACGTGCCCCATTTTCCGTGGTGTGTCACTCCCCCTGGTCTAGGCCCACTCATTTGGGCCTAATCCGGAGCGGAATTCCGCGACTGGTTGCCGGTGCACTGCATTGGCATCCAGTCGCAGATAGACGTGGCATCCCGCCTCAAATTCCAGACCAAAATCTGCCATGTGAACTTAGCCTAAATGTTCTCGCCATCCTGCTGTCACTTACACTGCCCAGTGACTGCCAGTACAACTATAGAATGGTCATCATTATAACAAATCCTTTGGGAGCCAACAACCCCTGTTAAGGCATGATGAGTTCCACCTAACTGTTGTCACGTTTTTTCCCTACTAGTTGTCTCCGCCACAAATCAATATTATTTACAGACAGTTTTTTGAGTCTTTTGAATACTGTTTTATTTATTTATTTTTTACTGTTCAACTTTTCTTTTCTCTGATGCTCTTCTTTTTTGTCATTGGTTTCTTGTGTATATTTCAGGTTGTTTGATAAAAATGTGATTATTGAAAATGAGAACTATTTGGTTGAGCACTAATTTAGACAACAGTTATTACTTTGATCCTTTCATATGCATGAATGGATACAGAGAAGACAATTTACTAATGTCAGACCTCTACTTTCTCCCACCCATACCTCTAGCTCGCCCTCTTGCTCCTCCAAATGTCTTGTCTTCCTTCCCCAGACCTAGGTGAGACAAAGAATTAAGATTTTAATTTCCCCTGTAGAGGTGAATATGTGGAGCAGTGATGCAGTTAGTCAGTTGTGGACCGATATTCTAAGTCCTTTTTTTCCACTGCAAAGGCCTAAAATAATAAAATATGCATACTCGCCTCTCCTTTCAGTCAGGGATCCAATGGAGGGTCTCTGTCTGGGTCTCTAATGGACGCGACCTTTGGTCTGCACTTGTGTGATGCAGAGGATCAATGTCTGAGCAGCGATCTGACAGGTAGACACGTTTAATGACCAATGATCCACACAGAGGCTCACTGCTGGGTCCTGGCCAAACAGAGAGGTGAGTATACATATTCTGTTATTTTAAGACTCTGTAGTGGAAAAAATTACTTTGAATATACCTTTCGGAAATATGTTGTGTTGTTGCTCTCTGACAGTTTTTACATGTGTGTTTTGTGTATTTGTATACATGGTATATGTATGTGCATGAGTGTACATATGTTGTGTATCTGTCTGTGCATGAGTAAATTTACGTCTATATATTAATGTAGTCTACCTGTATGTACATGACTGTATGTATGTGTTGTGTGCAGTTCATGTGCAGTGAGTATTCAATGCTTTTGTCTTTGTATATTTTGGTGTAGGAATGTCAGTGTGCACTTTACCTGTCCATTTCTCAGCAGCCGTGTCTCGTATATGATCTATAACCCTTGTTCCTCATGTCTGATCAGTTGCCCTCTCGCCGTCACCCTTACTTTTCCGGTTATTCTGTAGTTACTGCAGATCCGGGCTCCGATTTATCAGCGCTCCATTAGCAGATGCTGCGCGCATCACTTTCCAGTCCATTAGACAGGCTGATTATTGTTCCATTTCTAGACATCCTGGTAGAGAGACTCCACGGCCTGATCTTTATGTGTCTGTGCGCAATGAGCCTGCAGATTGTGTTGTGCGCCTCCTCCCTGTCCGGGTCCACAAACTTTATTCAAGATGAAAATATTTTGAGCTCTGATTGAATGTCTGCATCGAGGAACTGTGGTTAAATTTGAGATGATTTCATCACAATTGATTTGTGGCCTCTGCTGATGACTGTAAAACCACAATTGTGTTAGCGGATGATCAGTCTGAACAGCGCACAAGCATTCAGAGGTTCTTTTACTGATGTTGTACTTCCCAGCATGTTACAAGTAGCTGCTGTATTAATTGATGATGTCACTGCCAAGGGGCGGATCTGTGTCAGTTGCACGACACGATATCTGGTGTCTGAGAAGTCCCCCCTCAACTAAACAGAAAAATGGTGACCTCTCTGTAAGTAGGAGAAACCTCACTGCCTTACTGATGTTTGGGCATTTTTATATTTTAGTGAATTATTTTTATATACACTGTAATGTCTTCTATTATCTGAAATCTGTAATAATCACCTTGGAGGAACAGAGCCTTGGATTGGCGAACATCTTGTAATTAGATCCCCCTCCCCTATACATGTACAGCAGGGGCCCATTCCCGCGGTCAGGTCATTGTTGCTGACTTGACTCCTGCGGAGAAGGCTTGTGCTGATTCTTGTGCTCAGACACCGCTCTCATTCCGCTGATAATAAAAAGCTCATCTTCTTTTTAAATTAATACGACAAAATCTTCCTCAGCATGAGGCGATCGTGGTGCAGGATATTTAGCGTCTCCCAGTGCCAGCAGGACTGAGTGTGAATGGCCTTCTGTCTCTGATAACAGGAGTCCCAGTGCTATACAGCCATATATAGCCATAGACATATTGTATACACTTCCATATAGACCTTTGTAAACTGTACATATGGACATGGAGTTATAGGCATAGATATACAGAACCTTTCCAGCTACTTTGCTTTGCCTGCACACATGAAGCTTTAAGGAGGAGCAGATTAATGGCTTGCTGGATGATTGCAGCCTGTGGAGGGCGATGGGTTAAATCGGTGTGCTGCCAGAGCGAGCAGCTTCTTAAAATATTCTGGGAAGGTGGAAGCAGCGATTGGTATGCATTAGGCGAGCTTCAATGAAAATTAACATGTAATTGCTTCAAATGAAGTAAGTGAGAGGAGGTAATCTGTTCTTAAATTGGATTCACAGAGTTTTTGTGGGCACCATAATGCAGCTGGAACATGAAATATTTTTAGACCCCGTCGTACTAAAGCCCCCTTCCTGTGAGTTTTACATACACAAGTTGAGCTTTGAAGGGGTTAACAGTGAAGGATCCTAGAGGAGCCTATTACCTTTCAGATGTCCATCCTGTGTGTTTAGTCCTCATACTGCCCCTGTGTGGCGCTGGGCATGAGTGATGGACTCTGTGGTCACCAGTGAATATCCTTCCCTGACTAGCACAATAATAATAAAGCACACAGAAGTTCCTGAGAGTCCAACACCAAGTGTTACGAGTGATCATCCATCTGTAGACCAGGGGGAGACTCATCTTTACAATGGCTTTTAAAAGCTATGCAAACATTTTAATTATTTATATTTGCAAAATGTTTAACTTTTAATTGTCTACAAATAGAAATATTATGTTCCTGGCAAACCCTATTTAATGTACACTGATCAGAAGCAATTCAAGACTTAATAAACCTTTATATCCAGACACACAGGTGACATCATCTTTGGTATTAGTCCTTTACTTTCCATTTATTACTTTGTTCATTTCAGATCAGCCTGACGACTTCTCTTGCCCTCCATCTTTACAGAATTTACTGCTCCCTTCGTCCAACACACTGTGATGGTTCCCCATACAGTTATAGTGGCTCTTTAGTACCCCCCAGAGGTAATGGTGTCCCTAGTATTTGTGCCTTCCACACAATAGTGGTGCCCCTTAATGCCCCCAGTTAGTAATAGTGCCCCTCAGTACTCCATCCTTGTTTGGATCCTGCTCAATATAATGTCACTTTGTGTAGTGTTAGTAATGGTGCGCACTTATTATGATCTTGCACAGTTATTTCCACCTGTAGACTGACTGTTAACATCAGGGATCAGTTGCTTAGAGTTTATTTGCCATTGTCTTAGACTTGACTTCATGGTGTTTTGCTTCTGTGTGTCGTGAGTGGCCGGCGAGGCTGCGCACATAGAAGTTTATAGCACAGCCGTGTAATGCACCATATTCCTGACTGTCGCAGCTTCTCATCACTTCCTGTTCTGTTTCTTTTTACGGTTTTCCCCATCTCCTGCTCCTCCATGTTACCTGCAGGTTCCCGTCTCCATTTCATTACTGGTTCTATGTCTCCCCAGATGCTTGTTGCCTCCTTGTTAATGGCTCTGGAACTCAGACACTTCAATCCTGGTGAAGACTGGATAGAGAAGTTGTTTAGAATTTGCTTGTCTGTTCCCGAAGACATCCTGAACGAGCATTCGCCCTCCTATCCAGTCTCCCCCCCCCCCCCCCCCATATGCAGAGACAGTGCATAAAGTGAAATGTCCTAGTAATTTTGGGGGAGGTCACAGCCTCTGAATTTTGCCCTTTGTGTGTTTTTTGTGCTGAGCGTTTGAATGCGCCACAGATGCAGACTTCTTTGATCAGCCATTGTCTCAGGGCTTAATAGTTATGCAAATGAGAGTGAGTGGAAGCTGGCAGAGAAGCGGGCAATAGGGAATCCATATTCCCTTCCCTTATTTTTGTGACAAATACAAGCTGAGCCTGTTTTGTTTACTGACGTCTTTCCAGAAGGGGAGATTATCTGCAGCCTTCAGCCTGGGTCTCATGGGGGGCAGAGAGGAGATGATACCGCTATTTAGGATCTGGAAGGTATTAGCACACAAGCTAAAACATTTCTCTGATAATTATAAACCAGGTCCAGAGGCCATGGAGAAGACTGACGGCTGGAGAAATATTCAGTAAGGTGGCATCTGGGTAATCTGTCCAAGACTATAGGCACAACAGAGGCCATGGCTATATCTGGACATCTATGAAAGGACAAATACATACATTCATGGCACCCACACTGCCAGCGGGGCCTGAAGCCTTTGCATATCTCGGAGAAGCTTCATTATACTGCCAGGGCCTTATTCCTCTATAACATTGCAGCCAATGGGGAGAGGGCCCCATGAGGGCTTGTCCCTAACATCTGGTGGTTGCACAAGTCGCTGTGTCTGCTGTATTGATGCAGTGAACTTATCTGGTATCTTCTCATCTGATTTGCACACTACCTTTTCTAATGTATACTGTAAAACAGAGATGTCACTGTGTGATTGGGAATCCAGTACCCATTCTCTCTGTATGTGTGTGTGCGTGCAGCTAGTTGTCCTTAGTACCAGGTGGGTACAGGAACATGAAGATCTCCAAACCATGTACTTACCTCTGGTTAGAATTGCAGTTAGGCACCCATAGTTGCAAGGTTAAAGAACTAAACACTGTGCTGCTCTTACGGCTCTATAGATCACCAGACATTGTTTAACCACTGCCTTTAAGAGGTTCTTGCTGAGCTAGACACTTGTATGATAAGTTGGGGCATTGATCAGCGCTGTGTTCTCCTGCCTGGTCCTGGCCTCTTTGCTGAGGTAACGCTCTTCTCCTACTTGGAGAATGAGAAACTTTTTGAATGTGCTGCAAGAAGCGCTGACGTCTGAGAAATTCACAGCCGAAGCCAAATCACCGGCGATTCAGCCATTTTATTGAGTGCTGTTTGGATGTGAGATAAGTGCTTATTCGCTGCAGTTAGGAGGCGATGACTTCTCCACACCTGGAGGTTATTTAGATGGCACTCTTTCCGGAATTAACTGTGTGTAGTGCAGGGAGCGGTGCGCCCAGCGACTGGATGGCTTCTTCTTATACTGAAACATCTTTATAAAATAATAGCAATCAGTGCGCTGCTCTGCTCATGTCTCCTCTCCACCTGCGCTGTCACTATGCTCCCTGCTGATTTCCTCTCCCGTTCTCCTATGAATCTTTCATCTGTTGCTGGTGTCAATCACACGGCAGGACGAGCGTGGTGCGTTTTTCCTCCCTGTGCAGGAATTTTCCAGACATAATGTGGCCTCTCTGTTCATCCCCACTACTTCCTCCTGTCCCTGTCAATGCTGTGTTCCTTCTGTCCATCATTCTGGTGGAATGATGCAGGGACAATGCGCATAACCCCCAGATACAGTGCGACAGAAGGAGACAACACTGCTCAGAAATGTTTTAATAATCACCCATAATCCTAGGAATCGGTGATAATAATCTGCTCATGTCATGTACGCCTGTCACAGCGATTGTGTGATATTGCAATAGGGTGACGGTCATCGTAAGATATGACACATAACATTATTATTACCCTCAACAGTTTATTAGAGCAGGGTGCTGGGCAGGTGCTGTTGTTGTGCTGTATAGGATAGGCTAGGTTCACACCAGTGCCTGCTCTCTGCTGGGGGTTTCCACCGAGAACTTTTCTCTCCATATTTTACGCCCTTTTCGGGTGGAAACCCAGAAGACCCCATTATAGTCTGTGGGGTCCACGGGTAAGAGCTTTTTAAAGCAGATTAGGTTTCCCTTTGTGGGAGGGACCCAAATGCAGGTATGAACCTAGAGATAGCTAACCTGGAAGGTGAAGTGTGGTGAAAGCATTGGGAATTACTTTGATATGTATCTACGCTCAAGCGCTAAAGGGTACCTGAGTTTTCATGAAAAGGTGAAAAATGTGCAGGGTTTTGCTGGGCAATCTATTCTCGAACTGTATAAGCCTTTATACATTATGTCCTATCAGTTTTTCTGCTGCTAATAATCACATTATGGCTGCAGCACATTTTCCATGTGTCTGAGGCATTACTGGTTTCCTGAATGTGGTTCTAAGGATATATTCACATCTGCATCAGTGTCTCCAATCTGTTGAAAATCGGCAAACGAAAAAGTGCTGCAAATCTGACACTTTTCTCCAACTATTTCAGTTTAAAAAAGTAGGTATTGGGCACCATCAGTTTCTGCTATTTTAGCGGTCTGATGGAGCAGAACAACGGACACATTGGCACAGATGTGAGCATTTAGTCATCTGCAAATTTTGCTTGTGTTGGACAAATTAACCCATTGTCCATTACCAACCATGAGCTTCTTAAAGAAGTGGAATCATGTGACAGATGTTATCTCCTTCCTCATTTTGTGTCTGTTTTTTACAAGGTGAACGTTGAACTGAATACATAGAATTGTATTGAATTCTGTTTATAGCGAAGAGGTTGAAGAAGACCCAGTTCATTAACTCCAACCTATCCCCTATGTATCTTAATTTTTCACACTTCCCTCTGCAACAAACATTTGGTTGTCCTCTACTAAGTGCTGCCGCTTTCTACTTTACTGTGGGTATATGGCAAGCTGTGATATTGGACATCACAAGAACATGAAGTTCAACTAGTCAAGGGTGGTGTTCAAAAAAACATCCAAGGGTAAAAGTTAAAAATAGATATGTGTCCCATTGGGATAATAACTGTGACATCATACATAAAAGGCACATGGTCATTAGATGTGTACCATGACATCATTGGATGATGGTTTCCATGTTATTGGGTATGAGCTGATGCATTATTTAGTGTGGGCTGGTATATCAGTAGCATAGTGTTGTGACATCACGGAGATTGGGCTGTGACCTCATTGGCTATATACACTGTGTTTGGATTGTGACCTAATTAGATATTGGCTGGTCTCTGTTTCTGCTTACATGTTTGCTTGTCTATGCAGGTTTTGTCTCTGTTTCTACTTACATGCTTGCTTCTCTATGCAGGTGCACAGTGGACAACAGAGTGACCCGTGTGGCCTGGCTGAATCGCAGCACCATTTTATACACTGGCAATGACAAGTGGTCCATAGACCCTCGTGTGGTACTTGTAACCAACAACAAGATTCAGTACAGCATTGAGATCCAGAATGTGGGCATTTATGACGAGGGACCCTACACCTGCTCAGTGCAGACAGACAATCACCCCAAAACCTCTCGTGTGCACCTCATTGTACAAGGTAAGTGTGAGTCTTATGATTAAGTCAGTTCCAGATGGTCTTTGGAGTCAGTCTGTAGGAAACAGGACCTATGCAATGTTCTGCAGGCTTTAGAGCATGGTCACGACAGACTGTCAGATTCCTTCACAGAGCATCCTGGAATGTAGCTTACATTGCTGAACATCTCATGGACTAAACTCCAGACGTACCCCACCCGCACACCCCGGGTGTTTATCACTTTGCCCCCCCTCCCCTTATCTGCCATGTTGTATTGTGCTTGTTCTTACAATCAGCTGGCCCTTTGTTAGCTACAAATAACTTCCCTCTTCATCCAGCGTGGCGTTAATCTCCCATTCCCGGCCATTGTTTGCGGCTTAATTACCTGGTCATAGCTGCTTTGCATCTGAGCTGTGTAGGTGGAGGGGGCTGTGAGGGGGGAATCAGGCGCACAGGATTCGGGGAGACGGAGGGAGCTGCATTGATCCTCTGGTGTGTCCCACGTAGATAAGGAGAGATTCTGGGGGGATTGTTAAACATCCTGTAGAGCTGCCATTTTCTCAGCTCTGAAAAGCTTTAATCTGCAATTTTCTCTCGCAAACTGAGCTAATAATTTCCAGAGGCAGAGACGAGAGGCAGCCGACACTTACAGGACTGTGGCAAGCGGCGGCAGAGCTGTCCAGCACACATGAGGCATAGAAGCTCATGGAAGATGAAAGCTGTGAATAGAATTGTGGATGGATGGATGGATGGATGGATGGATGGATGGATGGATAGATACGGTAGGTAGATAGATAGAAGTATATCACATGGTCAGGTTATTATAATTATTATACTGTGTATACAATTATATCACAGGGTCTGCAGTTTATATATGTATATTACATTGCGGGGCCTGGAGTATTAGGTATGGTATTATTCTACAGGTTAGAGAACATATTATACAATATTATATTACACGTAGGAGAGTATTATGGTGATAATATGCTGCAGTTGAGGGAGTGTTATATCACATGGCTTGGAGAATTAGGTTTCATGGTTTCATACTATATCATTTTATATGATATTATTGTACAGGTCAGAGCATATTAAAGGAAGTCTTGCCACCACCAAAAGCACTTTGAAAACATTTATATACTGTTGTAGGGGTTGGGATCGGCATTGTGAACATACCCTTTCTGTTTGAGGGGTTGGGATCGGCATTGTGAACATACATTTTCTGACCTCACATATCAGTGGTTGTGAATACATTTTGGTGGTGGTATAGTTTAAATCTAGTCTATCACATGGGTGGGAAAACCTTCTTGAGCTATTAGTCCATCCCGTCTGCATAGTGTGTGCGATGCCTATCATCTCTTACTGTCTGTGTTTCTGTGTGACAACACATTGAATGCTCACTTCTGACATTTTATTCTCCTTGCAATCATCATGTGACTTTGCAGCCTTAACCGATAACATTTGTTGTGCCACACTTGGTAGCAGAGCTGTTATCTGGACTATACAAATAATTGTGGAGCTTTGTGTGAGTAGCCCCTTGTGATGTTGGTGCGGGCCGCATGTGTAAGTGGGGAGACAGACGACGTGCTGTCTTTGTTTTGGACTTGCAATTTTACTGTAGATCTGTTTGTTTCTCATTAGTTTCCTGGACAAAAGATGAGTGTGGAGGGAGGGAACGGATTCTCAGCACTGGGGCCAGGTCTACAGAATAAGCCGCCGCGTTTTACGAACCTTACCTTTAAAGAGCTTGTCAGGCAGAGCAGCGTCTCTGTGGGCAGCCGTGGGCCGCAGCTCGCCTTTTCATCATTCTCTCTGTACTCACTCTTCCTTTATCTTTCTCCCCGTTTGCCCCGTCCTTCATTCTCTAGAATCCGCCTTCCCTGCGCTCAGCAAACAGAAGACTCTGCATTGAATCTTTATGTTGCCTTGTGCCAGCTCCATTCTGCTCCTTGTGTAGCAGCTAATGACTGCCACACAACCATGAGGTGACAGGCCAAAATCATACAGCAGCTAGGGGGTGCCCACATGGAACGTAGTATATAAGATAACACCGCAAAATCTATAAGTTGAGTCGTCATTGGGTGTGTTACATGTAAAGAGGGGTGAAATTTACAGTATATCCTCGGGAAACCTGTAACCGAGAAAAATATGACCTTTATCTGTAGTCAAAGAGACTTCTAAGATTTGACTGTAACAAGAGACTCCTGACGACTGCCATTACCTGTAACGGATTAGACTCAGTACCACTGCTGACAATCACCTGTTACGGAGGAGACTCCTGACCACTTCCTATTGTGGAGGAGACTCCTGACCACTGCCTGTTGTGGAGGAGACTCCTGACCACTGCCTATTGTGGAGGAGACTCCTGACCACTGCCTGTTGTGGAGGAGACTCCTGACCACTGCCTGTTGTGGAGGAGACTCCTGAACACTGCCTGTTGTGGAGGAGACTCCTGACCACTGCCTGTTGTGGAGGAGACTCCTGACCACTGCCTGTTGTGGAGGAGACTCCTGACCATTACCCGTTACTGAGGAGACTCCTGGCCATTTCATGTAACTGAGGAGTATTACCCATAACTAAGATACGGTAAGATCCCATTACCATTACCTGTAGCTGAGAAGACTTATGACAAATACCTGTAACTAGTAAGACTACTATCACCTGTGACTGAGGATACTCCTGAATATTACCTGTAACTATGGGAAGATCACCTAAAATTGCCTGTTACTGGGGAGGTTCCAACCCATTGCCTACAATGAAGGAGACTCCTGACACATTATTATTATTGTTGTTGTTGTTGTTGTTGTTATTATTATTTTTATTATTATGCTTTTTTTATAGCACCATCATATTCCGCAGCGCTTTACAGACATTGACAGCTACTGTCCCATATAGGCCTCACAATCTATATTCCCTATCAGTATGTCTTTGAAGTGTGGAAGGGAACCAGAGTACCCGGAAGAAACCCACGCAAACACGGGGAGAACATACAAACTCCTTGCAGATGTTGTCCTTGGTAGGATTTGAACCCAGGACTCCAGCGCTGCAGTGCTAACCACTGAGCCACCATGCTGACACATGCCTTTAATTGAGTGCTGCACATCCTGAAATTTCCCTCCGCTCCCATGCAGACTCCCTGAGCTCTCCCTTTCATGATTAGGCAGAGCAATCCTGAAATCTCTGCCTGATCACAGAGAGGACTCGGCAGCTGTACAGTCACAGCTGCTCCATCTTTTGTCTCTCCATGCACTCACCTCTATGGTAAGATGTGAAATATTAAGAACTTCATTGTCATCAACTAGGTATTCAGACACGCTTCTCTTTACTGTCCTAGAACCTCAGATGTATTGACAGCACCTCATTCACTGCCTTCTGCTAGCTAATTATTATGGCCTTGTGCATTAATATTTATTGGATGCTTTTCTGCATTGCTGACTCAGTCCTGGTTAACATCACATTAGAGCTTTACATTAGATGTTGGGACTCATGGGTATTTCCTAATATTTAATCTCTGACAGAAGGCTCATATGTATCCCAGTGTATAGGCATACAATAGAATAAGTCTACAATTCACACAAAAAAACATATGATAAAAGCGTGTGAACATACACTATTTTGTTCACTGGAGCTCTCTGGATATGTTTAGAGCTGTATTGTGAGCATTCCCTGAACATGCTGTGAGTATGGGGAATATATACTTTCCGTCACCCACATTATGATGTAAGTGCTGTACATAGAGCCGCGCTAGTTCTCTAGCTTATATCATTATACATCAGTAAGTTCAGTTAACAGAAGACACTGTTGGACTAACTCGCAGACCACATTTCTTGTCCAGAATGTAACCATATTAAAGGTCCCTTGGAGGGTACAATTGACCTGACCATTGCCTGTTACTAGGGTTACCCCTGATAGTTACCTGTAAGCAAGGAGACTCCTTGCCATTGATTAGTACTGAGGGAGACTCTTGACTACAGCCTTTAATGGAAAAGGCTTGTGACCATTATCATCTGAGAAGACACCTGCCCATTGCTTGTAAAACCTTAGTCACACAATAGTGTTTGTAAGCCAAAAATGAGAGTGGACACTACATAGAGATAAGGTATAATAATGGAAATATTTGCACTTGTTCTTTTTTTTTTATACACTTCTGGCTTTGGTTAAGGCTGGTCTTACACGACTGTAGTGGTTCTTGCGGTCCGCAATTTGCGGATCCGCAACACAAATTTCACTTTAAAAATTAATTCCGCAGACATCCGCAAAGTGCATCCGCAACGTTCTGTGTGTATTACTATTATGCGGATCCGCAAAAAAAAAATCACACCACAAAACACACATGTTGATATCCGCAATTGCGGATATACACTATTGTATGTTCAGTGTATATCTGCAAAAATGCACGTGCCCATAGACTTCTATTGGACGGTAAGTGTTCGTTATTTTTTTAACATTGAAGTCTATGGGCAATGGACTTATAACGGACAGTAACTAATAGCCATCAGTTACTGTCCGTTATGATAGGTGTCCAGTTTTGTTTTTTTTTAAACGGACACATAACGGAATCCAACGGTAGTGTGAACCCTTTCTAACTGAAGAGATGTGAGATTACAGCCTGTTGCTGAGGTTACCGCTGATTATTACCTACTTACCTAGTCTCTTACAGAAGAGACTCATGACCACTACCTGTAACTGAGGAGACTCCCGACCACTGCCTGTAACTGAGGAGACTCCCGACCACTGCCTGTAACTGAGGAGACTCCCGACCACTGCCTGTAACTGAGGAGACTCCCGACCACTGCCTGTAACTGAGGATACTCCCGACCACTGCCTGTAATTGAGGAGACTCCCGACCACTGCCTGTAACTGAGGAGACTCCAAAATACTGCCTGTAACTGAGGATACTCCCGACCACTGCCTGTAATTGAGGAGACTCCCGACCACTGCCTGTAACTGAGACTCCTGACCACTGCCTGTAATTGAGGAGACTCCCGACCACTGCCTGTAACTGAGGAGACTCCCGACCACTGCCTGTAATTGAGGAGACTCCCGACCACTGCCTGTAATTGAGGAGACTCCTGACCACTGCCTGTAACTGTAGAGACTCCCGACCACTGCCTGTAACTGAGGAGACTCCAGAGTACTGCCTGTAACTGAGGATACTCCCGACCACTGCCTGTAATTGAGGAGACTCACGACCACTGCCTGTAAGTGAGGAGACTCCAGAGTACTGCCTGTAACTGAGGATATTCCCTACCACTGCCTGTAACTGAGGAGACTCCTGACCACTTCCTGTAACTGAGGAGACTCCTGACCACTTCCTGTAACTGAGGAGACTCCCGACCACTGCCTGTAACTGAGGAGACTCCCGACCACTTCCTGTAACTGAGGAGACTCCCGACCACTGCCTGTAACTGAGGAGACTCCCGACCACTGCCTGTAACTGAGGAGACTCCCGACCACTGCCTGTAACTGAGGAGGCTCCTGACCACTTCCTGTAACTGAGGAGACTCCTGACCACTGCCTGTAACTGAGGAGACTCCCGACCACTGCCTGTAACTGAGGAGACTCCCGACCACTGCCTGTAACTGAGGATACTCCCGACCACTGCCTGTAATTGAGGAGACTCCCGACCACTGCCTGTAACTGAGGAGACTCCAAAATACTGCCTGTAACTGAGGATACTCCCGACCACTGCCTGTAATTGAGGAGACTCCCGACCACTGCCTGTAACTGAGACTCCTGACCACTGCCTGTAATTGAGGAGACTCCCGACCACTGCCTGTAACTGAGGAGACTCCCGACCACTGCCTGTAATTGAGGAGACTCCCGACCACTGCCTGTAATTGAGGAGACTCCTGACCACTGCCTGTAACTGAAGAGACTCCCGACCACTGCCTGTAACTGAGGAGACTCCAGAGTACTGCCTGTAACTGAGGATACTCCCGACCACTGCCTGTAATTGAGGGAGACTCACGACCACTGCCTGTAAGTGAGGAGACTCCAGAGTACTGCCTGTAACTGAAGATATTCCCTACCACTGCCTGTAACTGAGGAGACTCCTGACCACTTCCTGTAACTGAGGAGACTCCTGACCACTTCCTGTAACTGAGGAGACTCCTGACCACTGCCTGTAACTGAGGAGACTCCTGACCACTGCCTGTAATTGAGAAGACTTTTAGTCATTCCTTATCAGTAACTGAAAACTCCTGACCAGGATCTAGAATGCATCCAAAATTAATATTAATTCAAGGGGTTTTCCAACAAACATAACTGTAATTAAATATGTAGGGCATTAAAAGTTAGTTTTGAAAATTTTCTCTAATCAACATTTGTCTTGATTATTTGCTAATGGATACGACCATGAACGCAGGAACTTTCTATGGTCTGGTTCTTGTCAAAAAATCAGCCATGCTTTCCTTATTGTGGTCAATTATCAGGCAAGAACTCTAAACGCATGAGAAGATAACCCAGTCACAGTAAAGAAATCATGGCTGGGTTTCTGGCAGGTCTCAGACAATAGAAAGTTCCTGCATTCATGCTTGTATGCATTAGCATTAGATTTTTGACTTGGATTCCGCATCAAAATCTAGACCTAAGTGTAAAGGTCTTTAATAGGAGCAGAAACATGTCTTCATAGCCACAAACTGATAAAGCAGTTCAGTGATCATTATCGGGTGGGCCCAATCCACTAGTTGTTTTGTTTGTTTTTTTCCTTTTGTGTCTCAAGATGGCTAAAGGTTGATGTTCCAGAGGAGAGCTAGATCACTTATGAATGTCTATATGAAAAATTAGGCCAGCCCCAAGTGCACTTACAGGCTGATTTCCACATGTATAAAAACACAGTCTCTTGGACTATGGTTGAGTTACTAGTTATGCAGCGGTCTCAGTTTGAGCTATTAGTTATACAGTTGCCTGTCCAGTTAAATTCCTGGTTATGGGACTACCTTTCTGGTGGAGTTGCTAGTTATGCAGCTGCCTTTCTGGTGGAGTTGCTAGTTATGCAGCTGCCTTTCTGGTGGAGTTGCTAGTTATGCAGCTGCCTTTCTGGTGGAGTTGTTAGTTATGCAGCTGCTTTTCTGGTGGAGTTGCTAGTTATGCAGCTGCCTTTCTGGTGGAGTTGCTAGTTATGCAGCTGCCTTTCTGGTGGAGTTGCTAGTTATGCAGCTGCCTTTCTGGTGGAGTTGCTGGTTATGCAGCTGCCTTTCTGGTAGACTTGCTGGCAATGTGGTCACTGTTATGACTTCTGTGTGTCCATGCTGCTGGTGATGTACTGTCAGCCATTTGTGGGGTTGTATTGACATCATAGCATTAGTGCCACGTTGTTGGATTTTCTAGTTCTCCCTGAAAACATGAAGAGTAACGAGGTTTCCTGTGTAAATGAATGGAGCGTGGATTTGGCTGCGGCTCTGCATCGATGTCAGCCTCGTAGCCTTTATAATTACTCCAGCTGTTTCTGTTTCATCTTCTGCCTCTCCCGTCAATAAAGCCTCGGAGCAGATGGTTCACTATTGATTATCTCAGCTGCACTGCTCGCCAGTGACGGCACCGCTGGATGAGACACCTGATTGCGGCGCAGCGTCTGAAGGTGACCCAGTCCCTGCATGTCTGTTGTCTTATAGGTGATATCTTACAAATAATGGGATAGAAACTTCCTGCATGTTAGAAGGACTCTGTTCTTGAAGGATCATCTGGGGAGCGTTGGTCGTCATTGTCTGCCATGTGGACTTACACAGAAAATCACAAATGATTAGTGTTGAGCGAGTAGTATTCATCGAATACCTCGCCGGCACAGGAATGTGTGTAATCGGACGAACACCAAGGGGTTAAACGCTTCGAAGATTCGATGCGTTTAACCCCTTGGTGTTCGGCCGATTACATGCATTCCTATGCCAGCGAGGTATTCGACGAATACTACTCGCTCAACACTACAAATGATCACAACAATCACATCAAACATGATCATAGCCACATATAATACACTGCTGATGATGCGCCAAAGGTTATCATAACACATCATACACCAAGCTTCATTCATCATCCTCGTCATGCCAGACATGACCTCCATCTATCACTACACCACTCATCATAAATAATCACACTATCACATATCTCATGAGAATCTTCTGGTCTCTATCTCATTTGTTAGTGAATATCACAAATCTATAGTTTTAGAGACAACACTGTTATGCTTGGCACAGTACCTATGCCGTGACAGGAATGATACTGTAGAAGTTTGTGTTCCTTCCTCTCTGCCGCCTGCTTGTATAATAACTTTGAGCAGGTTCCTATTTTTAGCTCTTGTTCCACCCATTTACTATGCTTTTGACAGTAATTGAACCTTTATAGTAGATTTTCATCCAAGCTACTTTTCTGTACCAGTGAAGGAAAGACTGATGTCCATACACAAGGGATAGAAAGAAAATCTGAAGAGCGGGAATTGCTGTAGAAGCCAATTGTGGTCGTGTTCAAATGGTTATTTAACATATTTTACATATAATTAGAAGTCTGACATTTTCAGCAGGGAGATTAGAGGTGAAGCCTGGCATGATCCCTTGGGCCCTGAAATGAAGCCCACTGACAGACCGCAAGGAAGACAAAAACGTCTTCTCTTTAGCAGACAGCAGCACTATTGTTAAGGTACTTTGATAGCTACTTCACGAAGGGTCTCCAAGACCACAAGTGGTTGTACTCTGTATCTGAAATATGGTCACTGAGACAGCTGTGCTGCCGCTGATAACCTGCACTCCCCGAAACATGTCTAGATATAGAGTCTCATTGCTGTGCCGCCTGCACCTCTGCTTCCTTTTTTTTGTGCTGATCTTTAATGAGTGATTAATTATAAGACGAGTACAACGCACAACATACTTTAGGGCTAATATGGTGTCTATAGAGTAGACAGTGCTGCTGCTTATGGTGCTTTGCAATAAATGCCAGATTCTTGTTCCAGGTGGTATCAGAACTGTATCTCATTCATGTATCACATGGACTTATGAAGATCTATTCCATTTCTGAACTACTTGTCTGATAATGCAAAGGCCAGTGCTTCTAAGGTGCTATCACGGAGGGGATTTATTATTACTTGAGGGAGTCTGTAATTTGGATTTTTTCATTTTAACTAAACCTAGATTCATGAAGCCTTTAAAAAGTCTATTGTAGGCATACCTTTTTGTTTCAATTATGTTACCAGCGTTTTCTTAAAAAAGCTGGTTTCTTCTTATGCAAATTAGTGTTAACGGAGCACAGCTGGCGTTCCCACTGTGCTCTGAGCACCTCCGCCTCATTGGCCTAGACCTGCATCCCCGCCCCCTTCTTGATTTGTAGTTGAAGTCTCCTCCTCTTCTTTGCTTCTTACTTGAACAGATGTTCTGTGTCTTCTCGTGTAACAATAAGTCTAAGATGGAGCACAGGGCATGCGCTGTACGCTCGGCCCACCGAAGTTGGGCCTGCTCATGTAAGAAGGTAAAGTAGAAGAGGAGGAGGCTTCAACTACAATCAAGAAAGGGATGGTATCCAGGTCCAGGCCAGTGCTCTGTGAACACTAATGTGCATAAGAAAAAAACAACTTTTCCATGAAAACTCCGACAACGTAATTGAAACAAAAGGCATGCCTACAATAGCCTTTATAAAGGCCACATGGAGATAAGTTTGGTTAAAAGTAAAAAATCCCAATGATAGACTCCCTTTAAAGCTATACCAGGTAGGAAGAATCTACACCAGAATTATCACAGTAGCTAATCCATTAAGATGTGGCACATCTTATGTCACACAGTTTGGTTGGCTTACTTTACGCCATAATTGCTATCATTCTGTAGTTGTCCACAGGAGACTGGTGCACAGCATGTGCTACAAATTGTTTTGAGCAGAGCCATGTCATTTTTTGGAGTGTCAATGCCATCTTTGAGGTCTGACACACCACTTTTTCTGCATGCTATATCACTCTTTTTTTTCTAACCATGGCAAGCTGTCCACTTATAAAATGAAAGAGCCCCTAGTGGAGATTTGGCACCTCTTCCAGGACTCTTTCGGAGCTTCACGAGAGTTGCCAAGCATTCTTTGCACCAATATTTTGTGCCATCGTTTTAGAGCAAGGAGAACCATGCCCCCTTTTGTAGACACTTTTCAAAAATGTCTATTGAAGTACAATAAATTTTCTAAAAGATTTAATAAATCTGTCACAAGGAATATACTCCTGTTTTTTTGGCACAAATTGAGCTGGAATTCTGGTATATTTAGCTAGTAAATCTCCCTCCATGCCCCTATTGAAAGGTATATTCGTTTTTGATTGTAGGATTTCTGGTGTCTTCATTATCTGTACATCTCGCTGCTGTAATGACAATCCCCTCTTTAGAGTTATTGTTGCTGCAGTTTTAGAAGATTTAGCCATTTATTCCTCTCTTTTATGATAAAGACAGCGGCACAGAGCATTGTCTCATCCCGGTATAATGGCCAAGAGACGCAGAGTGCTCCCGTTCTTCAGTGTATTCACCCAGATGAGCTAATAAATGGAATAACCACACTGCAGAGACTGCAGGATGTGCCCAGTGTGGTCAGGTAGACATGTGTCTAGCCATCACTGAGCTTATTACAGGGAGGATACATTTACACTGCATTTAGGTGCAGAACATTGCACATTATTTCTAGGCTTTGCTCACACCTACGTTGTTCATTTTTGTTCTTCTGATCTAGGATCATAACTATATAAGTGACTGCAGTGATAGACAGCCGTGCTGGACCTGTCACATGGTGCACGCCTGCGGAGCCGAACGGACTCCAATGAGTGTACTAGGGTGCGTTGGGTTTCCATCATGGTGATAGGTCTGCATGCTGTGCTATTTGTTAGGTATTTTTAATGAAGACTCCTAACAGAACTTCCAACACAGATGTGAGCAGAGCTTCATAAATAAAACAGGGACTTGGTCCTCTGGTATGTTCCATTGTCCAGTCGTGTCAAGAGTGGAGAGGTCATACTGCTCTGCTTATCCATGTGTTGTAGTAGGAATCATTTCAAGCTGTGCAGTTATATGAGGCATCGTCTGGCTAGAGGACTTCTATATTAAACCTTGTGATTGGGATGGTGAAGCATGAACGGGGTTAACGGTAGACCGGCTGCGCAGTGACAGAACGTTCCTCTCACTTTCTGCTGATCTGAGCTCTTCGAAACCCACATGGGAAACCAGCCGCCCATAAAAAGATAACCCAGAACTTCCACCTGAAGTGCTGACTGCAGCTTGTCATGCCTTTCCCATGTGACCTTCACCCTCTTCTCCAATCTTGGGGTCCTCTGGGAGGAGAGTACAGAACACCGTGTAAGTCTCTTCCCATCTGCCAGGGGCTCCTGGGACATAAGATGAGCTGGTGCCGGGGTCTGTGTGAGTCACAAGGTGCAGAATGTCTGTGGGCACCTGTTACACCTTCCCATGACCTTAAAATGCTTCATTCGCCACAAACTGCTGACATCTCTTTTTCACCCCCAAGAGACCTGCAGTAAAACGTCACCTCCTTATTTTAACCTAAAAATCTCCTCCTTTTCTGGCATAAGTATGTATTTAATTCTATAACAGCCTCCAAAATCTCTACAAGGTCATCAGTGTGTGACTCTTCAGCACTATTTGCATTCCTCTATGGCCTCTTACAGGCTTGAGCCAGAGCCTTGACCTTCAGTAGACAGAGCTGTACATCATGTTTACTAGATCTGCTTTATTTTTCTTTTACTGATACTTCTCGAGTCGCTTCCAGAGCAGCAATCATAATTCTTTTTCTTTCATAATGACTTTTCTGGCAGTCTTATTTAGAGCTGCATTTACATTACTGTAGTTTGTCTGTGCTCCATCCACAGTGCACATATTCCATAATGCCTCTGATCTGTCATAATACCATCTAGTGTAGTACATTGCATTTTGGGGGATTTGTTTGCAACACGCTACAGTTTCTGCAATTCACAATCGGAACATTCCTTATCTAGGCTTTGACCCATCACATATTAGGGAGCTTGTACAGCCTTGGAATGAACCCATCAGCCATCAGAACTGTGACTGTAGCTCAGTGTGTGACTGTATGTGTATAAGACTTGATGTAACTGAGGATCATTAGAGAAAGTAGAATGTATTTTAGACTTGGTTCACACCTGCGCCTGCTCTCCAACAGGGGATTCCGTTCCCCATTTCGCTTGATAATGCAAAGAATTTTCTCTCCACATTTTTCGCCCTTTTCAGAGTCGGCGGTTTTCCACAGGAGACCGCTTTTTAAAGTGGATTAGGTTTCTGTTTGGGGGATCCCCAAGTGGACCTTCTGAACGGAAATCGGAAAGCAGGTGTGAACCTAGCCTTATATGTATTTGGTATATTCTACTCTGTTGTAAAACATGAACTTGCATAATTGTTGCTTGTCATTTGAGCGATGTTTACTTTTGTGCTCCATTTAGTGGTATAATCTGAGTTAACAACCGCACCCCTGCAGTACACTGCGTGTGAGCACACTGATATTCCTGTAAGTGTGTGTTTGTCGGTCTTACCCGCCATATACATAAATGAGCTGCCGGAGATCATTCCTTGAGGAGCAGCAGTGCTTCAAATCAAGCCTAAGCTTTTACTCGTTTTGGGATTTATGCCATTTTCTGCAGCTTTATGGTGGACACAGAACGATGGATGAAGAGCTGACACTGCGGCCGTTCTGCACCCATGTGAAGAATTTATAAAACGCTGTAAAAGCAAAGTCACAGATTCCTGAATGATTGAGCGCGATGACACGTCGTGTGGAAATAGTCCTGGCATTCACTGTTCCAGACATTAGGGCAGGTCGCTGTAATGGGGGAAAGAATCCATGAATATATCTTCTCATAAACCTATAGAGATAATGTTAAGAATGCACACAAAGGGGCTATAGTACGAGAGGCTTGTAGGATCGGACTCTACTGGCATTTAGTGTTATCATGTAGGAGGAATAGATTGGACATTTGGTTTCTTCCTTTTATATCAGATTCCCCATGATCTATCGGATTAATTTACAGTAGATTTGGGTTGTGGTCAGCGACTTGACCATGAATAAATGGCTAATTCAACTCAATCTTTCCCTAGAAATATACAATATAACAATCTGCTTGGCTCCTCCTGCTCTATAACATCGAGATTGAACTACATTTTTACTGTCATAGGTGCTTTTAATTTTGTGGCCAATCCAACAAATACATCAGCAGAGAAGTCCGGAAACAGTGTTTTATTATAATAGTTATTAGCAAGCTCTGTGCATCCGACCGATCAGACTATCGATCCCAACCCTGACACCACCTGTGACATTGGTTGTGATTTACTCTTTGGCATCATTGGTAACGTTGCGTGTGATATTATCTCTGTTTGCCTGTGACTTTATCTATGACATCGATTGTTGGGAATGTGAACACTGAATGGTTGGCAATACGGAAATAAAATAATATTTGGTTGGCTGTTATCTCATGCCTGTTGACTACTTTAAATGGGCATGATGACTTCCCTCCATAACCCAGCCACAGCTGAGACTTGTCCATGTCACCCCTGTTATCCTGTCAGTGGCTTTGGTGCAGCACAGTCGCTGTATTCTCCATCCACAGATGAACCTCCTGTCCATACCGCCTGCTTCGCCAGGAAATCTCCTCTTTGGATATCTCTAGAAACAGCTTGTGCCGTGTTATGGGCAAATATTTATTCTCCTCCTTATATCTGCAGCCTCAGCACTTTCCTTATAATAAAAGATAAATACATGGACGGAAGAAGACGCTGCACAGTGTGGACAACTCACTCATCGCTACACGGACAGAGACTTGGAACCCCCTGATTAGAAATCCATTATCACCCTATGTAGAACTGCTGAAAGTCTACATGCAGAAAGGGGTACATAGTTTCACTGTAAAAATAGGACAAGACCTAAACTCTGTTCTTATTGGTGTATTCTCTGGTGGGGCAACATTTGCAGCTGTAGCTTCTGCAGTAGTATGAAAATATTTATGAGCTTATTGTGGTTTTCCACACCGATTGTAGATGAATAAACTAAAAAACATGTAGACGTAGGGAAAAACAATGCATACCCTAAAAATCACAGTTGCCTTAAAAGGGAGCCAGTCACAATGAGAATTTAGGGGAATCTGCAGGCAGCACGCTACTGAGCAGAGTGATATAAGGATTCAGTAAAGACTTGGCAGAACTTCTTCTTTGTATCTCTGCTCTGTGTGTGTGTAGGGGGGTAGAGCTATCAATGAATGACAGCCTTCCAGCCGTGCACCTTTATAGGGGAAAGTGGATAAGAGTACAGCAAGTTTTTTTTTTCCTCTTTATGGAGGATGATGTAGGTACTTTTATAGCAGGCTTGTTTGTGGTACAGAAGCATTGTTCCATTCGGGAGGATGATGATGCAGGTGCTTGTCATTACAACGGAGCTGCCACTTTTGTTCCTGCTTTTGTTTGCAGCCTCACTGCACTCAGCTTTTCTGTGCTCGGTGCATTAGTGGGAGCAGGATTCGGCTCCACATGGAGGCTGCTCCCACCTGCTGGAATTTCCATTCATTGACAATAAAAGCTATTGTTGCCTTGAATGGAATATTTAGTTGCATTCCGCCACGTGATGAGATGGATGATGTCTGCATTTCTTCTTCTGCAGAGGGGATTGACCTTGACCTCTGCACATGAGCTCTATGAGTTGTCCAGTAATAAGCACTTGAGCTGTACTATAATAACACAAGCTGCACTGTAATGATCACACACTATACCGTAATAAGCACACAAGCTCTACTATTATAAGCACACAAGCTGTGCCTTAATAACATAGATTGTACTGTAATAAGAATGCAAGCCGTACCATAGTAATCTCATTAGTTGTATCCTGCCTTCCCAGAATGACTGACCCTGCCATTTTGTGATCACTGGAATACACTATGAAATTCTGGAATTTGTGGATTACCGTATATGGTGCCTGACCTTTATCTCCACTCTCATGTTTTCTCTCACTTTTTTTTTTCTGGATATCTAAGTGGTTCTTATGAATATCCTTCTCTTTTTGTCTTGCAGTCCCCCCTACAATAGTGGAGATCTCATCGAATATTGTTGTCAATGAAGGAAATAATGTCAGTCTGAGCTGCATTGCTACAGGGAGGCCTGAACCTGTGGTGAACTGGAGATACCTGTCACCCAAAGGTAAGTCACTGAATGAGTTCTGCACAGGTCTGAGTACACAGGCAGTGTTTTGGAAATGTGTCTGAAAGAAGCCAGCAATGTGGAGCAGTGCATTAGAGCTAGTGGTGCAGACTTGTGTACAGAGATGTGGGTCCAGTAGGCCAAACCTTCCATGACTGTATTTTTTCACAGCCCGACTCCATCTCATAAATGGCTGACCGTCGTGATCAGACATAAGGATTATAGCAACTCTAATTCATTAAAAAAGTAGTAGTTGTATTCCTATGAATGTAAATATGCAACAAACTATGCATGTAATTAATAATAAATATTCATAATTTATAATTAAAAATAATGTGCATCTGTATGTATGATTTTAGATGTTGTGTGTGAATGTAGACTTATGATTGATATATATACTGTGTACATATATATACAAATTTAGACATCTGCATAGATGCTAGGTCCACTCTAGCGTTTAGTTTTCCGTTCTTCAGATGGAAACCCTATCTGCTTGAAAAACGGTTACCCATGGAGAAGACTATAATGGTGATCCGCTGAGTTTCTGACTCAAATTGAAGACAAGCAGGACATTTCTCTGC
Organism: Leptodactylus fuscus; assembly: GCF_031893055.1. Taxonomy (NCBI): domain Eukaryota; kingdom Metazoa; phylum Chordata; class Amphibia; order Anura; family Leptodactylidae; genus Leptodactylus; species Leptodactylus fuscus. The sequence continues at coordinate 66,463,338 of NC_134270.1, forward strand.
GCATATGTTAAGTGGGATGAGGGACATGAGTCCCTGAATGATCGCCGAATGCTAGTGTGACCACAGCCTTAGGATGTCTGTATAAATGGAGATATATGCATCTAATAAGTCTGTGCATGTATTTTGGAATATTGGTGTGTGCATATATATGTAAGGCTGGGTTCACGCCAGTGCTTGAATTCCGTTCAGGGATTCCTTTCCCCTTGAAAAATGCATAGAGAAAAGCGCCACAAGCCCTTTTGGGCGGAAAGCCGGTGGACACCATTATAGTCTATGGGGTCCATGGGTTTCTTCAGGTAACTGCTTTTTTAAGTGGATTAGATTTCTTTTCAGCGGGTCCCCAAGTGGACTCCCCCCAAAAAACAGAAACCCAAACTCAGGTGTGAATCTAGCGCAAGTCTCTTCATGTATTTGTATGAATGTAGATTATGTATGTATATATGTTTGCATGCACATGTATAATTATAGATACATATATATGTGTGTATGGACATGTGTGCACATATATTTATGAATAAGGATGCATGTATCTAGGACCGTGTGTTTGTATGTATGGTGCTCATACAGTATGTGTCACATTAGCCCTTCCACACAGTGTCATGTGGCACATACATAGGGATGGCGAAACCTGAAATGTTCAGTCCAAATGAAACTACTGGCTCACAAGGTTTGCCTGGCAAATCCTCATCTTCAGTAGACTCCTGCGCCCATCCAGTGACCTACAGTGTCAGTGAATGCCCATATATGGTTGATCGCGGAATTCGTTCATAATAGAGCTATGGGCAGTTTCTTGCCGTTGGGTCCCTTTGCTCCTTGGACCCTGAGCAACTACCCATTTTGGCCTTTTTTTATATTCCGCCCCTGTGTATGAATGTAGGCATGTGTATTCTTAAGTATGAATATACATATGTATGAATGTAAATGTATGTAGATTTCCGTGTACACGCATATAAATGTCTGCTAACTTGTACAATGTATAAATATAGTTGTGGGAATGTAAATGTAGGTACGTAGGTTTGTGCGCATGTATGTACATATGAGACTGTGGATTTGTTGATGTATGTGTATGTACAGCCTATGTAAATGCTGTCATGGCTTCCATTACTGTACATAAGCAGCTGTGATCTGACCTATATTCAGCAATTATGGCACATGAACAATGATTTTACTGATAGAAATGTCGCTGAGATACTAGTGATGGCCGAGTACATGGACTGTTTTACTCCCTGCTACACACCTGCACACTTCCATCACTGGATTGTAGTTTTGTGCATCTCGCTCCCGCTTGTTTAAGGTTTACTATCTTTGGTCGTCTTTGTTCATGTTTCTTCCTTTTTATTGGTCTCTTGACTCCTTGCAGAGCTCCTGTCCCCTACACTGTGTTGTGGGGGCGTCACTTCCTCAGATTTTATGTAAGGCAGAAAATAGTGTCCCCCCTCGCTGTGATAATGCTGCACAAGATGGAACATAAAGTGTAAACACAAGGTGATGGGTGGAATCTGCTCCAGTCTCCTGTAATCTCATGCAGACACTGTACAGACATAGCTGCTGCACTAGGACTGGAGTCTGGTACCTGAAACTTGGGGCTGTAATGCAGGGAATAGGACGGGGGGCTTCTGTCCCTGCTACAATGGACTCATGGGCACAATGTACAGACTTTTCTTCTCCTCTGCCGTCTTATTCTGGGTAATTTCACTGCCTTGCCTTGTTGTCTGTTTTTGTCACCAGTTTTTCTGAGCATGAATGTATCCAGATGTCTATGCAGCCGTGAGGTGGGTCATTGCTGGATATAATCTGCAATGTACCATTTCTATTTGTCGGAATAGCACTCTTAGGTTTATATTTAAAGTATTGTTTACTCTGTACCATTTCCTTTTTTCCCCGCTATGACTGGCAGCATCTGTGTGCGTTATCTTCTCCAAGGCTCTGCCTTCTTCTTTTCTGTTTCCTTCGTTTTTCTCCATTTTTGCTGCTGAACTGCTTCTTGTTCTTTGTCTCAGATCTGAGATTGGCCTACAGGTGTCTCCTGGAGCTTTGTTCTTACTGTGAATTTAAAGGAGCCTTAGACGACAAGTTATCAGAAACTTCTGTCATTCAAGTCCTTCTGGTGACACTATGCTTAGTGACTACATATAAGATTAAAGGGGCTCTATCAGTAAAATCATGCTGATAGAGCCCCACATATGCGTGCATAGCCTTTAATAAGGCTATTCAGGCACTGTAAAAGTTACATTAAACTACCCCCCCGTTTTAAAATAATAACTTAAAAAAGAATGTTCTCTACTTACGGAACGTGCACCCTGGGCGGGCATTCAGGGTGCGCCGTCTTCTTCTTCCCCGCCTCTTCTTCCTCTGACGTCTTCGGGTCCCGTCCTCCTCCGGCGCTTGCTCGCGGACACTGATAAAAAAAAATAGCCCGGGCGCATGCGCAGTAGCCGTAGTAGGAGCCGCGTGCTACTGCGCATGCGCCCGGGCTATTTTTTTTTATCAGTGTCCGCGAGCAAGCGCCAGAGGAGGACGGGACCCGAAGACGTCAGAGGAAGAAGAGGCGGGGAAGAAGAAGACGGCGCACCCTGAATGCCCGCCCAGGGTGCACGTTCCGTAAGTAGAGAACATTCTTTTTTAAGTTATTATTTTAAAACGGGGGGGGGGGGTAGTTTAATTTAACTTTTACAGTGCCTGAATAGCCTTTTTAAAGGCTATGCACGCATATGTGGGGCTCTATCAGCATGATTTTGCTGATAGAGCCCCTTTAAAGGCTCTTCCTGAATAGGTCATATACACAGTGGTTCTTGTCTAGGCTTGTCCTGCCAGCACAGGTGTCATCACATCAAGGTCCAGGCATTGACTTCATGGGGCAGATTGGGCTAGTTCACACAGGGACATGGACGCTGATTTTGACAGCTGATTTCATGGCCAAATCAGCCTCCATAAAATGTAGCCCTATGTGAATTGCTAGCTTTTTTTTTTTCTGCTAGCTTGCTAGCAGAAAAAGAAGCGACATGACCTTTCTTCAGGCGTTTAACGCCTGAAAAAATGAATTGGAGTCTATGAGGCGCTGAAAAAACCACTAGCGGTTTTTGGTCACTTATTTTTGCAGCTGTTTTGGCAAAACAGCGACTGAACCCGCTAGCGTCTTTTTATAATGTACTTTTTTGTAGTGCAAAAAAATAGCTTCCAAAAAACAGTGACCGAAAAAGCATCAAAAACAGTGTCAAAAACAGTGTCAAAAACAGCGTCCAATGCAAAAAACAGTGTCCAAAAAAAACGACGCTGAAAAATCAGTGACAAAATCAGCTAAGCTTTTTTCACGTGTGAACTAAGAGGATAAATTCATACAGGTCATATTTATCGGAATATAGCTTTGTGGTAATTGACCTGCTGCAGAAACATCTCTGTTTGCATGGCTGGTAGAAATTGCTAATAGTGGTGCATGTGGCATAATATATTAAAGTACAGTGGGTTTTTCTCTTGACACATGCACATTTACATCAGAATCTGCCCCAAAAAGTAGCTGACGTCGCTAATAAATTTGATGCATTTCACCACCCTTAGCTTACACTGTTTTTGTAGACTAGTGATAAAAATAAGACAAGCCATTAAGTGCACATCATGGATGCCAGTGTTTGAGACTTTTTCTTTGTCTTGGAATATCTATGATGATGTTAAGGTTCTGGAAAACTGATGACAGATAACCCAGGTATAAAGCCAGTTGTGAAGGAATTAATCTGTCCGTGGATGGCTTGAGAACACCTATCCACTCGAGACTTTTTCTGTCCTAGAGACTGTGAGGCTGGAGGTGACCGGTTTGAACATGTCTCATCCAAATACTGTCTCCACTGTGGGAAATAGCCAGGAAAATCTCTGTAGATCCTTTGGCCTGTTCTCCTTATTTCTGGAGAAGGCTATTCCTACACCCTGAAGCACCACAGACCTAGGGGTAGTTGAGATCAATGTGGTCTCTGGCAGCCAGAAGAGATCTGCTGCCATAGATGACAATACAGATTCAGTCCGGAAGGTGCTCTGCTACCTAAGAAGTGCTGTCCCTAGTGTCATCTCCTAGCCGCTCACACATTATCAATTTAATTCCTAATGCTGTAGAATTTATTACACTTTGTCAGTGATCTTGCAGTGAGGGACATGTTGTCTGTGCTCATTCATCACCTCGACCCTGAGCTCTCAATTATTTATAATCTTCTATCTAAAGTCATTTTCTAAACAAATATTGTAAAAGTTTTACTTCCTACGATAAGATTCTTCCTTCATAAGAATTTTCTTTTTTCTGTCTTCTATTTCCGGCTGGAGAATATGTTAGGAGATTGAAAGCAATAGCAGCCTTCTTCTGAAGAAGATGTACAATTGCTTGAAGATAGTGGAGTCAATGATGTGCACCAAAGCCAGTGAGTTTAGATCCTTTTTTTTTTGCCAGCCTCAAAAGTAAAGGTTTCAGTAGAAATGGGCATGGCTGAGTGTTAAGGAGGTGCCATCTTTATTAAAGTCTTGCACCATTTTAATGCAGATTACATTAGTATGTATGAAGGAATCTACAAAACCATTAACAATTCTCCCCCATTGACATCACTTTATTGGAAAGCTAGGCCTGAAGGAGATTTTTATGATCTCTGCAAGCTGCAGTAACCAAAGATTTTGTATCTCTTATTTCTGTGGCAGCTGAAGCTTGAGCCGCTGTTTATCATTATTTGAGGACAGAAGTCTTAGGGTAAGTTCACACGGAGATTTTTGGTCAGGATTTTATCCGCCTCAAAATCCTGACCAAAAAGAAGGCTCCCATTGAATCAATGGTAGCTGCTCAGGTCTTTTTCTCTGAGAGCCGTTTCTTCTGGCTCCCGAAAAAAAGAAGCGAGATGCTCCTTCTTCAGGTGGAGTTGCCTCACAATTCGGCCTGAAGAAACTCCCTCCTCTGGACTAGGCCCATTCATTTTGCCTAATACGGAGCAGAGTGCGCGGCTGGATGCTGATGCAGTGCACCGGCTTTAAGTCGCGGCTACCCAGTTTTTGGTCCGGAACCTGAGGCGGCCTCCCCCTCAGGTTCCAGACCAAAAAAATCCTGTATGAACTTACCCTTAATGCATCTACCACGGAAGTATTCGTGAATGTAATTTAGGATTTTCCTGAGCAATAAGGTTTCATTTAAACTTTTAGGACTTCTCTATAGGAACTGTCATATTGGGCAAGATTTATTTTATATTAGGCAGAGCAATATCAGCTAAAATATAAAGAAAGTGATTTATTCTTTCCAAGGCTAAGACTCCACATTGTGAAAAAGCTGCTTTTTTGTTTTTTTTTGTGCCAAAGCCAGGTGTGGATTCCTTTTGTAGGAGGAGATCCACCATTGCAGATAAAAAGTCTGGTCATGTGCATTGCAGCTTAGTAACTCCATGTGCCTCATAGTAATTGCAGTTAACCCCATCATGTCCCTCACATTAACCCCCTGTGTGCTTCACATAAGAGTTACTGACATGTGGGACATATGGAGGTAATAATTAGGTATCTTCATAATTAAGGTCCTTTATTAGTACCTCCATGTGTATCACATATTAGTAACCCTTATATGGGGCACACAGGGGTTAATATGAGGGACATGATGGGGTTAACTGCTATTAATGGCGTTACTGAAATTAAATTAATAACCCCTAATGCCTGACATTACTAGGAATAGTAATCCCAGCAGGTACCTGTGTGTTTTACTTTCACTTTGCTGTAGCTTCCTCTCCTCCATACGACAAACATCTTCTATAAGACACACTGAATCCTGGCCACTTACTTATCTGTAGATGTTACATTATAGTGGCTACAGGACCTTTGATGACATCAGTCATGTGACCTACATGACAAGCCAATCACAGAGCAGTAGCACTAAGGGACCTCCCCCTTTGTTTAATTTATGCAGGTCCTTCAAGTTTCTGTGCTCAGTGGACCCTGACTCGAGTATAAGCCGAGGGGGGCTTTTTCGGCATAAAAAATGTGCTGAAAAAGTCGGCTTATACTCGAGTATATACGGTAATCTTTATGCAACTGTATTGAGAGTATGCTAGGAATGGTGTGACTGAGGGAAAACCTCTATTGCAAGGGAATCCTGTAGATTAGTAGCAACTTATTCTTAGCACATCTACCACTATCCACTATAAAGTTGGCAGTGGTACTGGGCTTTAAATCTATCTGAAGTTAAAAGACCATACATAAACCCCTAAAGGGCAGGTCAGCACAGATAGAGGTGAATAGACGATCAACTGGTAGCACCTGCGACACCCCTGTCTGAAAAAGAACACCCCACAAATTACTCTTAGGGAGCCTGCACACGGAGTTTGCCCTCGCTCATTCTGAACGTAAAACTCGTTCAGAGTGAGTGGCGTAAAAAACAGATCCCATTGACTTGAATGCGTGCCAGCATACGCACGCTCCGCATTGAAATCAGTGGGAGGCTTTTTTACCTATTGCTTTCAATGTGATAGGCGCGTTTCAGAATCTGTATAAAACTGGTGGATTTCCTCTGTGGGCAGTGTAATGGCAGCCATTAGTGATGCTCATTCTTATGTTCCAAAAAAAAAAATCAGATTGTAAGATTCCACACAGAAGGACAAACCTGGGCTAAGATTCCTAGGGAGAGTATTTTTAGGTCTTAAATCACAGAGTACTTGATTATACTCACCAATGTATTGGTCATCTGGCTCAGCCTATCCCCCAGCTGAACTCGCTCAGAATGGCGGATGTTTTTCTGCACGGTCAGCTGGGCTCTTGGAGTCATTTCTTCTCTCCGCATGGTTGTACAAACATGTCGGCAGATGGGAGCTTGGTGGTCCCGGTGCCCTCAACTCATTTGGAAAGTTGTCACCGGAAAATGTTGCCAGCCATAAAAATTGGCAATTGCTGTGGAAAACAAAATGACAAGGGAGCCACGCTCGACCCGGAGGTGTTTACATGCGCCATTGTTGCACGCTTTTAATTGAGTATTGCACATGTGATTAACCTCGTGTAACTATTGCTGGAATACACATTTACATCGGGTTGAATTCCACATATTATTCTCATAATACCAGAAGGGAAAGAAATGTACGCTTCTGAGTGTGCTCTGCTCTTCTTCAGCAACAAATAGGTGCACAAGACAAAGATGAAAGACAGAAGTCCATAAAAGTCCTTGTGAACTCTCCATACAGTGATAAGACTATCAATCTTTCCTCTCAGCTCTTAGTTCATCTCAAGTGAGATAATTCACCAAACTGCCCCCGCCCTGCTAGGCTAAGTAAGGGTGCATTCACACTGAGTAAACGCTAGCTTATTCTGAACGTAAAACACGTTCAGAATAAGCGGCGTCTAAAGCAGCTCCATTCATTTCTATGGGAGCGGGGATACGAGCGCTCCCCATAGAAATGAATGGGCTGCTTCTTTCACTCCGTGCAGTCCCATTGAAGTGAATGGGGAGTGCCGGCGTATACAGCAAGCTCTGCTCATGCCGGAGCGTACACGCCGGCACTCCCCATTCACTTCAATGGGACTGCACGGAGTGAAAGAAGCAGACCATTCATTTCTATGGGGAGCGCTCGTATCCCCGCTCCCATAGAAATGAATGGAGCTGCTTTAGACGCCGCTTATTCTGAACGTGTTTTACGTTCAGAATAAGCTAGCGTTTACTCAGTGTGAATGCACCCTAAAGAAGAGAGCTTTGCTGAAATCTGCAGTCAATGGCTGTAAAATTGGAAAATACAGATCTCTTTAGTCATGTCCTAAGACTGACTGGTGTATGGTGGTCCGGACATGACTGCTCACAAACACCTCATGGGAACCCCTCATCCAGTTGCTGTGAAGTTTCTATATACACTGTCTACCAATAAGTATTTGGACACCCATGCAAATGAAGATATCTGCGGTCATGATGTACAGTCATGTCTTGTGCCATTAAATATTGTGTAGGAAACAGCTTTGGCATTAGTCGCAAGCAAGATGCCACAAAGTAGGGGCCACACAGTGGCTCAGTGGTTAGCACTGCAGCCTTGCAGTGCTGGAGTCCTGGTGTTCAAATCTCGCCAAGGGCAAAAAACCATCTGCAAGGAGTTTGTATGTTCTCCCTGTGTTTGCATGGATTTCCATCCCATATTCCAAAGACATACTGATAGGGAAAAATGTACATTGTGAGCTCTATATGGGGCTCACAATCTACATTTAAAAAAAAAAAAAAAAATGCCACAAAGTGCAGAGTTGACTGATTTTGAGAAAGGGGTGATTGTCGGATACCACAGAAATGGTCCATCCTTAAGGGACATAGCTAGCGAACTGAATTACCCAAAATCGCCAGTGGCCTATGTGATTACGAAGTGGAAGGTAAATGGTGATTGTTGGAATGTGCCCCGAGTTGTCAGACCCCCGAAACTGCAGTTGTCCAAAATCGGTGAACGAACTTACCTGTCTTCTCCAAGCCAAATGGAATAAAATACCACTACATACAAGGACTTGTGGAAAGCATGCCCCAGAGGGTCGAGGCTCTACCAACTATTGAATAGGAATAAATGTTGTTTTCTAGTCTACCACAGGTGTCCAAATACTTATTGGTAGACAGTGTATTACAAGACATTCTATAAATGGGAGCCCCTAATCCAGTGGCTGTGAAGTGTCTATATATTACTAAAGACTTCATAAAAAAAAAAAAAAGCCTCATTTCTCTAATGTGTAAAATTCTTTATTTTTTGTTAATGCTGGCGGTACTTGAGCAGATTTTTGTGATTGTAATTATCATTCCTAACTCACAGTAAATGTCGGTAATGTGTTTATAGCAATTTATTCCGCAATAAGCCTATAATATTTGGAATTTGTTATAGCTTTCTAATTTAGATGTAAAATTTTTGGCTATTTTTGGTTTTGTCCACAAAAAGAACAAATAATAATAATTCAGGTTGAAATACTGACCTTTGATGTAGGAGGAACGTCAGAATTAGGTTTGTTTTAGTGCGTTTTCGTTTTATTTCCATCTTTAGAAGTACTGTGTGGGACATCTAATGGCCACATCGGGGTAAAATTATCAGACTCCTGGATGCAAGACAGGGAATGGGAATGGGAGAGGGAAATAGACAGTGAGACTAAATTGCAGTAATGAGTAGCATGTGTTGCTATGTGTCTCTCTTGTATAATGGCCAATAGACTCGACACCTCTGGTGTACTAGCTGCTAAATCCATCCCTTACACAAGCTAATGGCAAGTAAATTGGGGAGAAAAGATTGTTCCTCTCTTAGGCTGGGTTCACACTACCACCACTGTCCACCCTAGGTTTCCGTTGTAAACCCCGGAGAAACTGGACAGGGGATGGCTTGCCGGCGGTCAGCTTTAAAACCCATTCATTTGAATGAGTTTTTAAAGGAGACCACCGGTGTCCGTATGCGGCCTCTCCCCTTGGAAACCGACTTTTTTTCACAGAGACAAAGTCCTGCATGTACGACTGTGTCATTGTAAAAGAAAAAAACAAACAAAAAAAACCCCAAACGTTTTCCAGGCAGAGAGGCCGCATACGGAATGAATGGGTTTTAAAACTGACCGCCAGCAAGCCATCCCCTGTCCAGTTTCCCTGGGGTTTACGACAGAAACCCTTGGGTGGACAGCGGCGGTAGTGTGAACACTGCTTTATTCACCTGCATAGATTATTGAAAGCACATTCCTCATAACACAGGGTGATGTGCTGACCATGATCTCCATCTTTAGGCTAAGAAAAAACACATGCCTTTACATATAAAAACCTGTATGTTTTTTATATGAAAAAATGCATGATGCATTTTCTGGAAAGAATGTAATGTGTGAACCTAGCCTATTGTTATTGCATTAAAGATCAGCTAATAGACAGGAGTGTCCTTTGTTCCCGATATTTACCTTATTAGCGCACTGTCACATGATCCCAGTCTGCCCGCATTTACTACTGGCTGTGCTGTAGCCAACAAAACCATGTGGCTAGTAACTAGCACCAGGAAATAGGTAATAGATCTTTCAGCTTTCAGGAAAATGCTGGCAACGTGGCCCAGCATGTAGTAGCGCCCTATTAGGCCATTTAGTCTGCTGGTTCCTGAGAAGCAAGATTGTTTAGTTACCAATGGAGAGTTATTTATGTGTAGGACAAAGCTGACACCCTTTTAGCACATCAACCCTTGTTTATAAGAGACTGTAGCCAGGAAGAGAGAGAAAAAAATCCAGAAGTGGCCCCATGTTATGGTTGGGCTAAACTGTCAGAAGGCAGGCCTAACATAAGTAGGTAATTTAGGTGGTGGATTGGGTAAAATTTCTTCAGTCATGGGCTACTTTTGTTTTTTTTTAAATGTAGATTGTGAGCCCCACATAGAGCTCACAATGTACATTTTTCCCTATCAGTATGTCTTTGGAATATGGGATGGAAATCCACGCAAACACGGGGAGAACATACAAACTCCTTGCAGATGTTTTTTTGCCCTTGGCGGGATTTGAACACCAGGACTCCAGTGCTGCAAGGCTGCAGTGCTAACCACTGAGCCACCATGTGGCCCCCGGGCTACTTTTGTATGACTATGAGAAACTGAAGAACTATGGACTAACTCCTATCTTCTGCAATATACAGGATATCTGTACAGACACAGGTGTCATTCACATGTTTATATGCAGGGGGTTGAGTGGCATAATGGGGAAAGTGATTTTACAAACATGACAGTACACTGAAAAGCCCACTTATTCTTTAAGAGTAAGAGGTCTAAATAATATATCTATCCCAGCGCAGTTATTTCAATAATTCAAGCCCCCTCCCCCCATTTCCCCTCTGTTTCCCCTCTACTTTGGCGAAAGTTGCCTGAGCCCATATCTTGAGGTAGATGCATCTGCATGAGGTGCTTTGTCTCTGCAGGAGGTCAGTGAAGGTCACTTAGCATAGGGAGCAAATAGTTTATCATGATCCCTACTTGATGCACATGTCATTGAGCAGACTCCTTACTGGAGTGGAGAAAGTATAAATTATAAGCATGATTTATACATGGCGTTAGAACACAGGTCAGATAGCCCGATGTATCAGCATAGGTTGCATATCACCAGGAATCTTCCCAGTAAAGTATGTGGCCAGTCCACCTCCGGACCCACAGGCTGCATTTTCAAATGGGTTGTCTCACCACTCTTAAAGCATATTTCATTTCTTAAATGAAGTCTGGCATCAGAACCCATCATATTAACCCAGTGTTAGCACTTACCTCTTTAGGTTTGATTGGAGGTCATATACTGTAACACAGGTGAATCCAGCTCACCCTGGCATGGCATAGAGCTCTTACTACAGATACAGCTATACATAACCAGGCTATGTGATACTAGATAGACTATACTAAGTAAATTGTTTAAGAAACTGCCCAGTTTATTTTTATACATTATATTTTTTATTTTTAAATGTAGATTGAGAGTCCCTCATAGGGATCACAATGTACATTTTTTTTTTTTTTTCCTATTATGTCTTTTCTAGAAAGGGAGGAAATCCACGCAAACACGGGGAGAACATATAAACTCCTTGCAGATGTTGTTCCTGGCAGGATTTGAACCCAGGACCCCAGTGCTGCAAGGCTGCAGTGCTAACCACTGAGCCACCATGTTGGCCCTTGTTTTTACACATTCAATAGTGACAGAAGTGTTCATTGTGCCTCTACAATAAAGGTGTTGCCCATGGACTTGCGCAGGTGCCTTTCCTGGCATGGGGCACTTGTATACAATGCAGCATGTCATATAATGATCACTGAGTGCAGGAACACTAGGGGAGTCCACTATGTAGAAATGTCAACCTGGGAGAGCTCTTCGCGGGGTGATTTTTGAGCAGCGGTTTGTGGCAAAAATGGGAATGGTCTATTTTGTTTGTAGCTTTGGTAAATGGATGTGGTTAAATACATTTAGACCCCATATATTTAAGGGATTGTGTAGGCATACTCAGAGGCAACTGCTTGACACCCAGCCAGTAACGGGTACAGCTTCTATTAATTAGGATAGGATCTGTGGACACTGTTCTCTGGGTGTAAAATTGTACCACATGGCATGGAGGTGGTGTCTGTTTTTGCTGAACTGACATGACGAGGTACTGTCTAGTTCTTCCATCAATAGTTCCTTTCACACCTGTTAAGTAAAGACTCAAACACCAAGGGTAGAGTTGAATTGGCCACAGTAGCCATTTTATTAACAAAGAACAAATAGAATACTTTATAAAATAACAATCCTGACGAAGGAGGTCCTCTGACCCCAACACCACTGGCCTATTACATTCTTCCCCTTTAAGTTACCTCCAGTCGTAGACCCCAGCTCGGAAGCAGTAACAACACCATACCTTGGTATAATGTGGACCTCTAATCCAGGTCCCCTGATCCCAGGCCAGCCCAAAAACCGTTCCTCATAAGTCCATAAATTGGAGGGTCCAGAACCTCAGGGCTTCCTTCCTTCCCTCCCCCCCCACGAAAAAATGTATGCACCCCCCCACTTCTAATTGACAAACCTACCGTCAACTAACAACTCATAAAGGGTGGGTGGGAACTTCTTCTCCTGATGTCTTCCACATGGCGACTGAAGCTGCGCTTTGCGGGCTTTGCTTATAAAGCCCGCCTCCCTCACATACCAACCAATTGCGTCCGGCGTTTACTTTCAAAACCCACCAATAGGATAGCAGTCCATCCATACCCACATCATGTGGGTCCTCCCCTAAGTCTCCGCCCTCGGTCCGTCCCCATCTTGATGCTTGTGCAACATCATTAAACTTATATGCAGAAATATGGTCGAGGAGGTCTTGCAGGTATGCATCCTAGGCACCCCAGTCCAACACTGGTCATATGGGTTTCTTTAAGCCCTAGGATGAACTTTGAATCTCTGACCTGTGGCTGTGTTGACCCACATTGTGGCATGATGTACACAGGCTTTCTCTACATAATGGACGGCTATCTCTGCATACATCGTAGTTCACGAGGATATGATATTGGTACGGTCATGTTTTAGAATCATTCTTCTACAGGTCGCTCATGTTTTCAAGTATTTCTCTGCACACTTCTTGTAGCAACACATTCATAGCCCGGAATCCAGGCAAACGGTCAGCAAAAACAACAAAACAAAAAAGCATCCACATTATCTGAAGACATGGCTAATCTTTATGCACAGTGCAGAGCCGGAGGGGGCTGAAGTGAATGGACAGAGCCGGCTTCCAGCCTCATTACCGGATTACTTTCTAGCTAAAAGTGTCTCTCGAGGGAGAACGCGTTAACAGCTCGAGTGCATTCGGTGGAATGTCTCTGTGGCAGCCTGTCCTATATCTGTCCCACATTTCTTGGAGGTGTTAGAGCTGCTTCTGTATTTCCAGTCTTGCCAACCGTCCGTGCTACAAAAAGAGATCTTTCCGCAGGCAGTTCTTAAGGGTGTGAATCCAGCAAGGAAAGCATGGCTGCTCCCTCGGGCTTGCCACCGAGGGAAATGTGAAGACATGAATATTAAAATAGTCAGAACTGCTGGGTTTAACCCATTCTGCAGGGCAGAGATAAGCCAGCATGTCTCCCACTTACCTGCGGCTTAATTATCCAGGGATAGTGATGAAAGATGTACCGAAGATGTGAGAATAAACCCTTCATTTACTGCTCTTAGAATCAAAACATTTTTACACAGGTTATAATTCACATCTGTGTGTGGGGGTGTTGAAGTATAGTGAAGCCGCAGCCACCTTTGGTGGGTTATACAGTAGATGAGACACTCTAGTGAAGATACAGCCATCTGTGGTTGGTTATAGAGTAGATGAGACAGCCTAGTGAAGATGCAACCACCAAGTGAAGGTGCAACCATCTTCAGACTTAGCAGCCTGATGATGAAGTAGTCACCTGTGCTATACTATAGATATGGCAGCCTGTGCTATCCTATAGATGAGGCAGCCTAGTTATGTGCAGCCACCCATGGTGGGTGATACAGTAGATAAGACAACCTAATGAAGGTGCAAACACCTGTGGTGGGTTAGACTTGGCAGCCTGATGAAGTAGTCACCTGTGCTATACTATAGATATGGCAGCCTAGTGATGTGCAGCCACTCTTGGTGGTTAATAGAGTAGATGAAAGGGACTAGCAAAGGTGCAGCCACCTGTAGTGGGTTAGATTTAGAAGCTGATAATGGAGTAGTCTGGGATGATGTAGATATGGCTGCCTAGTAAGGTGCAGCCACCTGTGGGTGGGTACTAATAGAGTAGGTGAGAGAGCCTCGGGATGGAGCATCCACCTGTTGTGTGTTGTAGACATGGCAGCCTAATGAGGGTTTAGCAGTAGCTGTCACATCCTACTAAAGGTACAGCCCCCTGTGAATGTGCTGTAAATATGGCAGCCTGGTGATGGTGGTCATCTTTGTGGTGTGATGTACACATAGCAGCCTTGCAGTGGTTTTTTATCATGTATCACAGTTGGATGTACAGTTCCATAGTAATGGAACAGTCACTTGTGGTGTGCTATAGATGTAGCAGCCTGGCAATTGCGTTGTCAACATTTGTGTCCTATAAACATGGCATTATTGATTAGGCAGCCCTTTGTGGTAGGCTATAGACATGCAGCCTGATAATGGACCCGTCATCTATGTTATTCCATAGATATGGCAACCTAGTGGTGTAGTGAGATATGCACATAGCTGCCTGATGCTGGAGTAGTCAACTGTGGTATGCTGCAGATATGGCTGCCTAGTGATGTGCAGTCTAGTGATCTAGTGAGTGATTGATGTAGCAGCCTGATGATGAAATAATCACCTGTGGTATGCTATAGATATGGTTGTCTAGTGATGTAGAGAGTATAGACATAGCAGCCAGATGAAGGAGTAGTCACCTGTCATACGCTATAGATATGGTTGTGTAGTGTTGTGGTGAGTAAAGACTTAGCAGCCTGATGATGGAGTAGTCACCTGTGGTATGCGCTATATATATATATATATATATATATATATATATATATATATATATATATATAGCAGCCTAGTGATGTGGTGAGTGTAGACATAGTAACCTGATGATGAAATAATCACCTGTGGTGTGCTATAGATATGGCTGCCTAGTGATGTGGTTAGTAAAGACTTAGCAGCCTGGTGATGGAGTAGTCTCCTCTGGTATGCTATAGATATGGCTGCCTAGTGATGTGGTGATGCTTCAGATGGACCATAGATTCCAAGATAGATTCAGGATAAATAATCTGTGCTTACCAGAGGTACTTTAAAGACAAATCCTTTATTAAAACACTTCCAATAAAAGCATGACGCGTTTCGGGTACCACTAGCCCTTCTTCAGGTACAAAAATTCATGGGTCTGCAGCCTTAAAGGGTTTGTCCAGGGAGTGTAATTGTACTTTCATGTGCCAGGGTTTTTTTGTTTTTTTTTAATAATGCTGGAGTAGTCACCTCTGGTATGCTATAGATATGGCTGCCTAGTGATGTGGTGAGTTATAGACGTAGCAGCCTGATGATGCAGTAGTCACCTGTGGTATGCTATATATATGGCAGCCAGCCTAGTGATGTGGTGAGTATAGATGTAGTAACCTGATGAAGAAATAATCACCTGTGGTATGCTATAGATATGGCTGCCTAGTGATGTGGTCAGTTATAGACGTAGCAGCCCGATGATGGAGTAGTCACCTGTGGTATGCTATAGATATGGCTGTCTAGTGATGTGGTGATGCCTCAGATGGACCATAGATTCCAAGATAGATTCAGGATAAATAATCTGTGCTTACCAGAGGCACTTTAAAGACAAATCCTTTATTAAAACACTTCCAATAAAAGTATGACACGTTTCGGGCACCGCTAGCCTTTCTTCAGGTTCATCTGTCTGCAGCCTTAAAGGGTTTGTCCAGGGAGTGTAATTGTACTTTCATGTACCAGGGTTTTTGTTTTTTTTGTTTTTAAATAATGTCGGAGTAGTCACCTGTGGTATGCTATAGATATGGCTGCCTAGTGATGTGGTGAGTAAAGACGTAGCAGCTTAATGATGCAGTAGTCACCTGTGGTATGCTATATATATGGCAGCCAGCCTAGTGATGTGGTGAGTATAGATGTAGTAACCTGATGAAGAAATAATCACCTGTCGTATGCTATAGATATGGCTGCCTAGTGATGTGGTGAGTATAGACATAGCAGCCTGATGCTGGAGTAGTCACCTGTGGTTTGCTATTGATATGGCTGCCTAGTGATGTGGTGAGTATAGACATAGCAGCCTAATGCTGGAGTAGTCACCTGTTGTATAGATATGGTAGTATATGGAGTAGTCACCATGCTATAGATATGCTTGCCTAGTGATCTGCAGCCACCTGTAATATTACAATTATAAGGTGGGTGGTTTCATCATTTCTGACTCATCGGAGGGATGTTACGGAGTAGCCGTATTTGATTGGTAAACTCCTGGCCATCACCTTGATGTTTGTTAGATGCAGTACTCCTTGTGAGCTCCATACGTGATGCTTTGTATCGGCTTTTAAAATTCCTTTTCATTTGTGAGAGCGGCACCAAATACAAGCTCATGTTTACCCGCGTCAGAGTCAAGGCTGATGTTTCACAGTCAAAGATAAAATCCCATTGTCAGTGCTTTCACGGTAGATGTTAATATAATGTCTAAATGTGAAGGCTTTACCTGAGATTTCATTCTTCCAACTATGCATTATAGAGAATCTCTGTGTTTTTATACCCCCACCAACCAACCAACATGATGCTTCTAAATGTGGTTTTTGTGGAATAGTTTGTGTCTGCCTCATAAGGAGGAGCAGAACATTAAGTAGATATGGCTTCAGAGCCTAGATATAATGTGAAATCGCCATATAATGCTGACTTACTTTTAGGTAATTTTGGGTTGTTTCTTGTGCTCAAGTCACAGGATATCTTTGACTTATTTAGTTACATGACCTAACATCTCAGCCTTGACTTGTTCAGTTGTGACTGTACCTCTAAGTAAAGCAATTGCAAATGTAATTACTATTATTTGGGATTGGGACATATATATATATATATATATATATATATATATATATATATATATATATATATATATATATATATAAAGATCAGTGTGTCTATGCTGGGCTTTTCTCTTTAAGTCCATCCCTAGTGCGCAGCCCCACAGGGCCAGTATCATTGTCCTGTATATAGAGGAGGCATTCTGGAAACACACAGATACCTATCCTGTCTGCCCTGTATATAGAGGTGGTATTCTGGCAACACACAGGAGCCTAGCCTGTCTGCCCTGTATATAGAGATGGTATTCTGGGAACACACAGGAGCCTAGCCTGTCTGCCCTGTATATAGAGGTGGCATTTTTGGAATGCACAGGTGCCTAGTTCCCCTGTCCTGAATATAGAGGGGTTATTCTGGGAATATACAGGAGCCTAGCCTGTCTGCTCTGTATATAGAGATAGTATTCTGGGAACACACAGGTACCTAGCCTGTCTGCCCTGTATATAGAGATGGTATTCTGGGAACACACAGGAGCCTAGCCTGTCTGCCCTGTATATAGAGATAGTATTCTGGGAACACACAGGAGCCTAGCCTGTCTGCCCTGTATATAGAGATAGTATCCTGGGAACACACAGGAGCCTAGCCTGTCTGCCCTGTATATAGAGGTGGTATTCTGGGAACACACAGGAGCCTAGCCTGTCTGCCCTGTATATAGAGATAGTATTCTGGGAACACACAGGAGCCTAGCCTGTCTGCCCTGTATATAGAGATAGTATCCTGGGAACACACAGGAGCCTAGCCTGTCTGCCCTGTATATAGAGGTGGTATTCTGGGAACACACAGGAGCCTAGCCTGTCTGCCCTGTATATAGAGGGTGGTATTCTGGGAACACACAGGAGCCTAGCCTGTCTGCCCTGTATATAGAGGTGGCATTCTTGGAACACACAGGAGCCTAGCCTGTCTGCCCTGTATATAGAGATAGTATCCTGGGAACACACAGGAGCCTAGCCTGTCTGCCCTGTATATAGAGGTGGTATTCTGGGAACACACAGGAGCCTAGCCTGTCTGCCCTGTATATAGAGGTGGTATTCTGGGAACACACAGGAGCCTAGCCTGTCTGCCCTGTATATAGAGGTGGTATTCTGGGAACACACAGGAGCCTAGCCTGTCTGCCCTGTATATAGAGGTGGTATTCTGGGAACACAAAGGAGCCTAGCCTGTCTGCCCTGTATATAGAGATAGTATTCTGGGAACACACAGATTCCTAGCCTGTCTGCCCTGTATATAGAGGTGGCATTCTTGGAATGCACAGGTGCCTAGTTCCCCTGTCCTGAATATAGAGGGGTTATTCTGGGAATATACAGGTGTACAGCCCTCCTCCCCTGTATATAGAGGGGTTAATATTGGGATCACACAGATGACCCGGTAGACACCACAGCAGGAGTTGCAGTTTGTACAATCCTGTGTGATTTCAGCACTTTATCTTTGTGGTTTATCACTGGTTATTGCGGCACACACTGTGTCTCCAGAAGATTACAGCAGTTTATTATTAGTGATTGAAGCAATAAATAAGTCTTTTGTGCACATCCCTCCGTTTACATCTCATGCGTTTAATCTATTGATCTGTGATAATGATGGCGTCCATTATGATATTTCATGCACTGTCATCTCCTCATTATTATTTTAAGCCTGTGTATTGGCTTCTTGCGCTTCCTGACGACTCACAATGAAGTTTTAAAACTTAAAAAATGTAAAAGAGAAAATCAGCTGCAGTGCCCCGGTGCTCGTCATGGCGCAGCGCCTGTCTCCTTCACGACTCCCACTCTCTGTGCCCTCACGCACACAGACATTGTTGCCTCAGGGTCTATTCATTACCTGGTCTTAGAATAGACAAGTGATAGGGATTGTGTGTCTATGTGTGATGGGGGTGTTCACAGCCGCTGATTCCAGCTACCTCGCTACTGCTGACTGCTAGAAAGTTCCGCTCCCACAGGAGTTTCCTTCTTGAATAGAATGAAATCTCATTGGAATCTGCAGATTTGCGAGTGTCTTCAACTTTTAATGGTTTTATCTTTAGACTTATAGCAGAGGTGGGATAAGGTCGAATGAAATGAAGCGTCCTGGGGACTTGTGAAGGGTGAGCCAGTCCTCTGAGTGCTGAGATTATGGCAGTCACCTCCTTTACTCACCAGTAAGTGACCAATGTACCTAGTCCTAGACCTTTGTTTCCATGTATGTTGTTTCGGCTTGTTTTCTGTTAATAAACTTGGCGGTTCTTGTTTCGTGGTCTAAGTGGTGGTATACCGTAATTTTTTTGTTTAGTTGGACTCCATCATTGAATCTGTGAAAAGCGGACACGTCCTGTACATACAGCAGTTCTCATATGTATAGGTGAAGAAACTCCTGGTGCTGTCTAGATATGCAGGTAGTGAATCATGAATGTGAGGCAATGCTCCTAGAAATCGCTATAATTCTTATAGTTAGGCCACTCAGCATCAATCTTACCGTAGTCTTCCTGCAGTCTGTAGTAATTGTCCAGTAATGGTGGAAGATTTTATTCCTGATAGAGAATCTCTATTGGAACATTTATCTCGACTCCCAAGGAGCAAAAAAAAACAAACCCCAAATTCTCTCATCCGATCACAGACTGAAGTGTGCGGTCATTCCACGTGTCTTATGGTTGATGGTCAGTGATGCATTATTAGATCTCTTGTTGCACTGGTTCTGGCATGGTTAGGTTAATGACTCTGTGATAAGAGGTTTGTGGGATGGGGCTGGTGGGGCCTGGATGCTTGGCACTAGGCTCTCTTCTCAGATCATCCATAATGAACAGGTAATGATTAATTATGTCCCCGTGCCGCGTCCCTCTGAGCTGCGGCTGAATTGATGAGGCGGCTGGACCAGGTCACATTCTTGTCTTTTTCTCGGCCTCAGTGCTGTGATCAATTTTGTTTATCAGAAATCGCTTCCTTGAGGCAGAAAGTCTAATGCATCCATAGTAAAGTTTGTGTAAATGGCCACTCTTTGGATTTGTTTGTTTTTGGGTTTTGTTGTAGGTTAGGCCTAGATGTGAAAGAATGTGACATTCACGGCAGCACAGATTGCCCCGCTTAGACCGCCGTCTCCCTCACACTGCAGAGCTATGTGCGCTTCGTCTACGCCAAGACTGGAAATAGGAAAAATCTCCCTGGTTTACGTCAGCTGAATGACCTCTGTGTTACTTTGTGTGACATCGCTGACCAGTCATACGTTATAACAGGTGACATTATAGCACTAGGAATGATGCCGTCACCTGACGTGCACAGTGAGGAACATTATATGTCTTATAGGAATGTTCGCGTGTCGTGATTCCGCCGCTCTCACTGACATTATCCTTCAGAGCCTGAATCTATTCTGCTTCTGACATGTACCTTCTATTGTAAGATGGAATCAATGTCAGCCAATTAATAAAACAATGGAGGCCGTCAGCTGCATGCTGGAGCGCTCATCTGCGTTGTGACTGCTCCATGAGATGCTGAATGTGTGCATTGTGACATTCCCTCCATCTTCTGGCCGCCACGCCGCACAGGCCACTCTCCGGGAAGGGTTAAAGGAGCTTACTGCTCAATTGTCATGGTTACTTGAGGCCGATAGCTGGTCAGTGGAGTTGCCATGGTTACTTGTCTCCTGGTACTGCATTTTTAGTCCCAAAGTGTTGTCATGGTTACCATTGGCCAGTGTGACAAAGTAACAGGTAATTACTGGATGGGGTAACTACAATTTGTGATGAAGAGAGTATATCGGAATGTATTCTTTGCTGTAAGATAAGTTTGGTGCGCACAGGATGTAACACTGGTGCTGGGATTGACCTGCGTTACTATGGATGATGCAGGGGGGCTCCTACCACCTATGACCCCAGCAGTGTGTGCACTCGTGTCTACAGTCCTCCTGCTCTGTGCTGATGAGTGGCCAAGCCAGGGATATCCATCTTTAGGGGTCCCTACTTAGTACAAAGCAGGGGTACTGTATAGCTAAATGAGACGCCTTATGCTGAGCACACATCTGCTGCAGGTCTGTCCTAAATCGTTGGGCAAAAAGTCCTACATACTTGACTGGCGATTTCAATTAAGGGGAATCTATCACCTCCTCCAAGCATACTTAACTGTCTACACCACATTACAGAGCATATTACAATGAGAAGTAATATGCCTTTCTTCCTTATGTCACTTTTGTAGATTTGGGGGAGAACAACTTTAAAGTCTTATGAAAATGAGGCAATTGGTGCACTGGGGGCGGCCTTCAGCTCCCTGGAGCTCTGGTCTTGTTGCTCATACCCCTACCACCACCTGCCTGCGCGGCCCCTTGCAATAGGAGTAGATCCTCCCAATACTGTGATATCACCCTTACTTATTTTTCAGTCAATGTTATATCTTCTAATCCTTATATCTACTAGTAAAGAACAGGAAGCTCAATACAGTGCTGCCTACAGATGGATGTTTCTGGGAATGTGTTTATCCAGTGGTGTAATGGTTGCAGGGGGTGCGTCCGGGCTCGGCACGGTACGGAACCCTCAGCCATCTGGAGATGGCTGGGCCCCCAGACCACTATGATAGCAGTCAGGGAAAACTTGGTTTCCCTACCACCATTCATACTGTTATTGGAAAAGAGCTCTGGCATATCGCCAGGCCTCTTTCCAATAGATGGCAGTGCAGGTGACTGAAAATAAAAAAATACATATACTCACCTCTCCTGGGCTCAGCGACTCTTCCGGGGCTGTTCCGTCATGTGATTAGGCCCCAGCGGTCACATGGGACGAAGCGGCGTAATGACATCAGTGCCACCACAAATCACAGGCCTCAGCAGGGACGTCTGAAGACAGCCTGACTGAGCCATGATACCCAGGAAAGATGAGGTAAGGTGAGTATTCGTGTTTGTTATTTTTATTCACCTCCCCTGGGGCTCCAATTAGTATACTTTGGGGTCTGAGGAGACCCCAGAGTATAATAATAGCACCAGAGCAAAGGGGGGGGGGGGGTTGTTGGGAGCATATAATACTGTGGGGGCCACTGCTGAGGATTTACTACTTTGTAGGGGTCAATGCTGAGCATATAATACTGTGTGGGGGACACTGCTAAGCATATACAGTAAAGGAAATAATTATTTGATCCCTTGCTGATTTTGTAATTTTGCCCACTGACAAAGACATGAACAGTCTATCATTTTAAGGGTAGGTTAATTTTAAAAGTGAGAGAATATCAAAAATAAAATCCAGAAAATCAATTTGTATAAATTTTATAAATTTATTTGCATTTTGCATAGAGAAATAAGTGTTTAATCAATCTTGCAAACAAGACCTAATACTTGGTGGTAAAACCCTTGTTGGCAAGCTCAACAGTCAGACATTTTTGGTAGTTGATGAGGAGGTTTGTGCACAACAGGAGGAATTTTGGTCCACTCCTCTTTGCAGATCATCTCTAAATCATTAAAGAGGACCTTTCATCAGATCGGGCACATGCAGTTTTATATACTGCTGGAAAGCTGACAGTGCGCTGAATTCAGCGCACTGTCGACTTTCCCGATCTGTGCCCGGTGTAAAGGGCTATCGGTCCCGGTACCGTAGCGCTTTAGTGTCAGAAGGGCGTTTCTGACAGTTAGCCAGGAACGTCCTTCTGCCTCGCAGCGCCTATCACGCTGTGCTGTGAGAGCCGGGAGGAACGCCCCTTCCCTCTGCTCGCACTGCTCGTCCATAGACGAGTATTATCAGGAGAGGGAGGGGGCGTTCCTCCCCGCTCCTCTTTAAGATTTTGAGACTGTCGCTTGGCAACTGGGAGCTTCAGCTCTCTCCATAAGTTTTCTATGGGATTAAGTTCTGGAGACTGACTAGGTCACTCCATGACATTAACGTGGTTATTTTTGAGCCACTCCTTTGTTGCCTTGGCTGTATGTTTTGGGTCATTGTCCTGCTGGAAAGACACAGCCATGTACCATTTTTAACGCCCCCAAAACATAATGTTTCCACCTCCATGTTTGATGGTGGGGACAATGTTCTTTGGGTCATAGGCAGTATTTTTCTTCCTCCAAACATGGCGAGTTGAGTTAATGCCAAAGAACTCTATTTTGTTCTTATCTGACCACAGCACCTTCTTCCAATCACACTCAGAATCATCCATGTGTTCATTGGAAAACTTCAGATGGCCTTCTTGAGCAGGGGGACCTTGTTACCAAAGAATTTCTTGGTGACTTTGGTCCCAGCTGCCTTGAGATCAATAACAAGTCTCCCCCCCCCCCATGTAGTTTTAGGCTGATCTCTCACCTTCCTCTTGATTAAGGATACTCCATGAGGTGAGATTTTGCATGGAGTCCCAGATCGATGTTGATTGACAGTCCTTTTGTATTTCTTCAATTTTCCTACTATTGCACCAACAGTTGTCTCCTTCTCACCCAGCATCTTACTTATGGATTTGTAGCCTATTCCAGCCTTGTGCAGGTCTATGATCTTGTCCATGACATCCTTAGAAAGCTCTTTGGTCTTGAGCGTGTTGTAAAGGTTAGAGTCTGACTGAGTCTGTACACAGGAGTCTTTTATGTAGGTGACAATTTAAGACAGGTGACTTTAATGCAAGTAACAAATTCATTAAGAGCGTCTAAGGATATGTTCACATGGCGGAAACCTATTCAGCCATCTGAATTCTCTGCACGGCTAGCCGCGATAGGATGCCGATGCAGTGCATCGGCATCCCGCTCATGATTAGGCCCGAATGAATGGGCTTAATCGGGAGTGAGTCTTAATTGGGAGTGAACGCCACGGCAGAGTCAGCTGCCGATTCCACGGGAAGATCTGGCAAGTTGCTTCTTTATCGAGCTAGCTGAAAAAAATCGCTAGCGGAAAAAAAGTGAGCGGCTCCTATTGAAATGAATGAGATCCTTTTTTCAAGGCGGATTTTGAGGCAGATACCACATCAAATTCTGGCTGCAAAAATCTCAGTGTGAATGGGCCCTTACTGGTCTGTAGGAGCCAGAACTCTTTAAGGGATTCTACCATTAAATTTTTTTATTTTGTGGATAAGACGTCAGAATAGCCTTTAGAAAGGCTATTCGTTTCCTACCTTTAGACGTGGTCTCCACTGCGCCATTCCTTAGGAATACCGTTTTTTACCGGTATGCAAATTAGTTCTCTCGCAGCGATGGGGGCGGACCCCAGCGCTCAAAAAGCGATGGGGGCGTCCCCACCGCTGCCAGAGAATTGTCTCCAGCGCTGCCTCCTTCTTCGTCCGCAGCGTCATCTTCAATGTCTTCTTCCGGCGCAGGCTCGTAACTTCTAGGCGTCAGGCCTTGAGCAGAGCAGACTGCGCAGGCTTACAGGCAACGGGAAAATGGACGCTTGCACAGTACTGTTAACAGCCATTTTCCTGTGGCCTGTGCACCTGCACAGTCTGCTCTGCTCAAGGCCCGACGCCTAGAAGTTACGAGCCTGCGCCGGAAGAAGACATTGAAGATGACGCTGCGGACGAAGAAGGAGGCGGCGCTGGAGACAATTCTCGAGAGAACTCATTTGCATACCGGTAAAAAACGATATTTCTGAGGAACGGTGCAGCGGAGACCACTTCTAAAGGTAAGAGACGAATAGCCTTTCTAAAGACTATTCCTACGTCTTATCCAAAAAAAAAAAGGTTTTAATGGTAGAATCCCTTTAATGGATGGTAGGGGATCAAATACTTATTTCTCTATGCAAAATGCAAATAAATTTATACAATGAGATTTTCTGGATTTTATTTTTGATATCTCTCAATGTTAAAATTAACCTACCCTTAAAATGATAGACTGTTCATGTCTTTGTAAGTAAGCAAACTTACAAAATCAGCAAGGGATCAAATAATTATTTCCTTCACTGTAATACTGTGGGGCCACTGTGGAGCATATAATATTATGGACCACTGCTGGACATATAATACTGTGTGGGGGCCACTGTGGAACGTATACTACTGTGTGGGGGCCTCTGTGGAGCGTATACTGCTGTGTGGGGGCCACTCTGGAGTTTATAATACTGTGTGGGGGCCACTCTGAAGCATATAATATTGTGTGGGGCCCCTTCACTATTCACATCACATACCATCAGGTTTTATCGCAGCCGTGCACTATTACAGGCTGTACTAACATTGTTTTGGTGATTATAAAACTGATCCTGTGCAATGTGAATAGGGAAGGAGTCACAGCGCTCACAAAATATCACAATAACTTCAGAGAATTGATCATCAGAGGCCCTAGGTATTGGACTTTCACTGATTTATATCTTTTAGACTGTTAGAACCCTTCAAATCAGCTGTTTCCCAAAGAACGCAGCTCCTGGTAATGTTTTTCTATGCCAGGAACTGTGTTGCTCACTCACCATATTCTTGAGAACTGCAATTTTGGGTACTACAACTGTATCCCTTTCAAGTGTCTGAGATACTGCAGCACGTGTAACCGTCATTGTCAAAAATTTGCTGTAGGGAGGGTTAGGGGGCCCCGGACAAAAGTTTGCATTGGTGAATGTGGAACCTTGTTTGCAATCCTGTCATGATCACATCCTGCTCACATGACTGAGGGCTTGTTACAGTGTGTGGTGGTAAACGTCAGGTAAGCAGCACAAATATCTTTCCAGTTTTGGTCATACAGCTCACAGTATGAAAGAAAGAAGGCCCTCATTCTCTGAAGAATTGTGATAAACCGCACTTTTTTGTCCTTTTTTGCTCGTGGGTGAGAGAGAGCTTGAGTTTAGGCTTTCAATAAACTCTGAGCGTAGGTATGACCAGGAAAGATATCTAGCCCTTGGAAGTATATTTGAGTTGTGCTGAAGTTTTTGATAAAGCTTAATGTCCTGGAGACTGTACTAGCGCTTTAAATAGGTAGCAGTGTGAATCATTCTTATGACCAAAGTAATAAAAGCTGCCTTTGTACCCCTCCCCCTATAGATGGTCCATTCAGGCCTGCTGGTAAATGGCAAGTTCCAGAGCTGCTTCTTGCTGTTGCTAATAAGAAAGTTTTTTGCGTTTGTGTGCGCGGTAATTACGGCTGCCGGCGCCCTCGCTGCTCTTTATCACTTCACAAACAGCGAGCAGAACAGAAGCGCTGAGAAAAGTCTCTTGTTGGTTATTAATGTGCTGTAAAGGCCAATACAAAATCTACATTTACACAGGAGCCAGATAAGAATGTGCATTACCCAAGGAGAGAGGCGATTAGGAGGAACGTGCAAATCTGGCGTCCAACACAATTATATCATATCAATGAGAAGCAGAACAATGAGATCGCTCCATCTGGCTGAACTCCTGTTCTCAGCACACTAAGGGTTACAGCTAATTGTCCGAAAATGAAACCTTCCTAATATGCTGAAGCAGATATTTATAGAACAGACCACAGGGATGGATATTAATAACATATTGTTATAGGTAGAGATCTTGTCAGTCATTTAAAGTAATGTTCTTGGGACCAGCGCAGGAAGGTTCACAATTTAATAGGCAACACAAGGATCATAATGAATTTTCTAATCTGGATTTTAGCTGAGCAGCTGCACCAATAAGTGTGTGGGTGAGAACTTTACCATAGAAATGGCTTAAATTTTGCTATGTTTGGATGCAGATGGCTCGGGGTAAATTCACAATGACACATTTGTTACAGAAATTTCTGTGATTGTCCTGTTAGTCTGTATAGGCCTTGTAGATATGCATATGCTTTCTTGTTGAATAAAAATTCTGCAGCAAGTGTGCTGCAGGTAAATTCACCCTCATTGTGGATTCTTTTGATGGACATACTGTACTTTTAGGGTCTGCACAGTACTGAGCGTAGATGAAGGGTTTTTTGTGTGTAGAGGCCAGAAATGGCAGACCTTTTTAGGGGATATTTATACAGCAGAAAACTGCCAAGAGTTTTCTTCCTATTTCAATGAGATTCTCTGTTTCTATTCATACTGTCAAATCGCAGAAATAAAAAATGCACTTGTTCGAATCTTAAATCTACATCCATTGTGCTACAAGTATACATTACATTTTTTCTCAGAATGTCTGCCATGTGACTGTACCCTTAGGGTGGTATTACACTTATTAGTTGTCCGGGATAACTGGAAATCCCTACACTGATCTACTTTCTAAATAACCTAATTAATCAAAAATGTATGGTTACCCACATTTTCTGATTATCTGGTGGCGATCAGTTTCCACATTTCTGGAAATGGAACGACACTACTACTACTCCACTGGGCTGAGTAAGTAGGGAAGGATGGGATAGCTAGAGATACAGGGAAGGGGTGTTTGAGAGAGAGGAAGGAGGGACAGAATGAGGAAGGTGGGGGAGTAAGGTGAGTGGAGTTAGTGAGGAAGTTACATAGCAGGAAGCTGAAGCATGTTAACAAATGCAGGAGATACCAGGAGCTCCCAGAAATCACTCAAAACACTGCTAAAGGTATATGGGTGCATTTATTAATCCATTAATACCTCTAACAGAATTTTTTTTTTTTTTTTTTAAACACCTTTTGTGCCCAGAAAACCCCTTTAGGCTGGGGCCCCACGGGCTGGAAACGCCGTGATTTACAGTAACTGCAAGGTGGGTGGGATTTTTGCAAATCCCATGTCCACTTTGCAGTAAAAACCGTAGTGTGGACATGCTGCAATTTCCAAAACCAGTGCAGTTTTGGAACTCGCAGCATGTTAATTATATCTACGTAGATATAATTGTAACGATAAGTCAACAGAGGAAGACTCCATTTAAAATGCTGCGGGATTAACCATGATGCTTTCCTGCCGCAGTTTTTTCCGCAGTGCTTTATAGCTGAGGGTCGTCCTGTGGGGCCTTAGCCTTAAAGATATTTCTGAATGAGGGCCGATTGACCTCAAAATGTGCGATGAGTGCTCATGTTACACCCGCCTGATGACACAGGCCAGTGCAGGTGTAATGATCGCTAAAATGATCCCAAGCATATGCTTTATTTGTCCTAGCAGATCCCTCTTTAGATAGGACGATATGGGGTCAACAGACAATGATTTTTTTGCCTTGCCGAAATCAATCGATTATGCTCATTCTTCGGGTTATTGTTGGAGCTTGTGCAAACATTTGTTCCCAATAATTGACTGCTAAATCACCTTGTCTAATAATGCCTTTAGTGTATGTTCACACAGGGAATTTGAGATGATTATGTACTTCAAAATTCTCTCCAAAAACCAGTCTTTATGCTGCCTCCCTTTGTTTTAGATAGATGCTTCTGGTATTTTTTTTTTTTTTTTTTTTTTTTTTTTTTTTTAGTGCATACAAAAAAAAAAAATTAATTCTGCTGAAAAATCATCTAAAACTGTGGTCCGAGGCCTCATACTAGTTTAGCCAGTTTCCCCAGGTCTGTTTTTTTGAGGTGGAAAACCATTTAAATATCCTGTCCAGATCCCACCATCCACCCTTAGAGTAGAAATATATACAAATACATGAATATATGTTTGTCATACAAGATAGGCCATGAATAATCAATCTTTGTGCAAATCATGTTCCTACAGAGCAAATCTGACCAATTAATTCATAACAAGATGTCATCTATACTGAACAGATACGTCCAGTCAGTAATCCTTGAACATCTACTGTCCATATAGAGCAGGCCAAGTAATGTGTGAACATACAGTATATTGTCATACTTCATACAGCACAGACATGAGTCATGAATCTATGTGCAGATCATGTTCATACAGGGCAGACATAATAAGTCTTGTGGAAAACGCATGTAATTCATTTCCCCGCAGCCCCTGACATCTATGCTCAGGGACTGTATAACATAAGCACATCATACACAGAAACCATTGTAATTCCTATACAGTGTTCCTAGGAGTGTGTATCACACCACTGCCCTGTGGCGTCCATGGCAGCAGAAAACACTTGAGCGGTTAAATGGCGAGACGGACGTCTGTACACCTTATTTACTGGTTGTTTAATTACTCTCCGCTCTAGTATTATGTGTGAGCTGTGACTGCATGGTGGTTATCACTAGGATATTATCCATCTATTATGTCCTGTGGGATGGAGAAGGCGATGATACACGGGAGCCGCTTAATGAAGTAAACGACACTTCAGGCCGCATTAAACCGACTCCCCGCACCCCCCCTAAATCAGCCATGCCCTTTCCAGCTGTCCCTGTTGTGAGATCTCCACTTCATCAGAGGACTGTGGGGAACACTCAGACAACAAGTAGAAAGCTTCAGGCCCGACTCAGAGCAATCACATCCAGATGAAATATACGCAGCGTCTAGAAGCCTCGCCTGTCGAGGTCGTTACGCTATAGAGGAGCTTCGGGCCACACCATTGGGACGCTTATCTGTTTCACTCATTTACTGGAAAGAACATTAGAATAAATGAGCAGTTGAGGCGCCCGCCGTGTCAAATAATTATTATTGCCTAATCATGGTTAACACGCCCACAACAATATGGCTCCCCAGACCACCAGGCCGCTGTCGAAGAAACCGCTGACATCTAGTGCATTGACATTAATGGAGAAAACTCTGATATTATCATTTTTATTGTCAGCAATTAGTCAGATCCTTCCACTTTACAAAGCCTGATAATGGAGGATGCAACAGAAGACCTGTGGACAAATACTGCATGTCAAATAATAAGGAGGTCACACAGCATATATGAGGAAGTTGGGAGCAGTTGTTTCATGTGTTATCTACTATGCTGTTCCATGCTTGTCATCTTGGTCATACACCACTTTGTGCCTTATGTGTGTTGTATGACGACTTGATCATAATTCTCTCCTCTGTGTGCTGGTTTTCACGCTGATCGCTCTCTTATCTACTGAGATTCAGCTCCTATGATTGTGAAGTCCTATAGGCCACAATGTATATACTCTCCTGCTCAACTAATACCTTGATAAGTATACATCAGTAGGTTCACAATTTCTGAACTTTTTTGGTTTTGTAAGGCTTAGTTCACATGGAGTTAACGCGCTCGCATTCTGACACGTATAAACGTGTCAGAATGTGAGCGCTCAAAACAGATCCCATTCATTTCAATGTGTCGGCTTACGGGCGCTACACATTGAAATCAATGGGAGGCTTTTAGCCTTCACACGGAGTTAATGCTCCGCGCATTTTGCAACAAATTACATGTGTAAAAATACACGCGTTATACGCCCGTAAGCCGACTCATTGAAATGAATGGGATCTGTTTTGAGCGCTCACATTCTGACACGTGTATACGTGTCAGAATGCGCGCGCGTTAACTCCGTGTGAACTAAAGCTGGAGATGTTTATGTCTGATTATTGGACAACTATGCTGTCGGAAGCAGACAGTGTCGGAATGAAGGGCCTAGGGCCAACCAGATGAACTTGTTTTGGGGGCCCACCAAACAGCTTTCTGCTAATAGCTTACACATGGCTCCTTCACTGAAATCTTGCATATGTGCTGCCCCCCATCACGGTATAATGTTCCGCAGTGGACCAACACAATATAATATGTTCCCCAGCAGCCCCACACAATATATTATGCGCTAGGGGCCACACGGTGGCTCAGTGGTTAGCACTACAGCCTTGCAGCGCTGGAGTCCTGGTGTTCAAATCCCGCCAAGGGCAAAAAACCATCTGCAAGGAGTTTGTATGTTCTCCCCGTGTTTGCATGGATTTCCATCCCATATTCCAAAAGACATACTGATAGGGAAAACATGTACATTGTGAGCTCTATGTGGGGCTCACAATCTACATTAAAAACAAACAAACAATATATTATGCACTACACAGTATAATAGGCTTCCCACAGTGCCCCCTCAGTATAATGCTCCACAGTGGGCCCACACAGTATAATGCCATACAATGGCCCCTCATAATATTTGCTCCCCAGAGCCTGTCACCGCACAGTGTAATGCTCCCCAGAGCCCGCCTCCACCACAGTATAATCCTCCACAGTGGCTCCACACAGTATAATATCCTCCCAAGAATCCCCACTCAATATTATGTACTCCCCAGCGGTCCCACACAGTATACTAGGCTCCCCAGAGCCCCCACACATTATAATACCCCACATTGTCCCCAAACAGTATAATTTTCTCTATAGAGCCATGTCCGAACCAAACCACAGTATAATGCTCCACAGTGGCCCCACATAGTATAATATGCTCCCCAAAGCCACTCCACACAGTATAATACCCCACGGCCCCCCCAGTATAATATGCTCTCCTGAGGGCTCCATAATGTCTCCATACAGTATAATATACCACCCAAAATCTCCCCCACAGAATAATGCTCCACAGTGTCCCCACCACTCAGTATGATATACTCCCAAGTGGGGCCCCAAGTATAATGCACCACAGTGTCTCCACATAGTATAATAGGCTCCCTAGCAGCCCCACATACTATAATAGGCTCTCTACAGTGTATAAGAATAAGTAAAGCACTCCAAAGTGGTCCCACACAGTAGAATGCTCCACAGTGGCCCAAACAATGTAATATGCTCCATAGAGCAGCAGCCCTCAGTATAATGCTCCACATTGCCCCCATACAATATAATATGCCTCCCAGAGCCCCTCCAGTATAATTCTCCACAGTGTCCCCCCACAGTATAATAGGCTCCCCAGCAGCCCTACACAGTGTAATAGGCTTCCCACATGCCCCTCCCCCACAGTAATAATCCATAATGGCCCCAGACAATATATGTTCCCCAGAGGGCCACACCAATATTTTGCACCAATGTAGCCCTGCACAATATAATATGCTACCCAGAACCGCCCAGTATAATGCTGCACAGTGTCTCCCACAGTATAATATACTCTCTAAATGCCCCAGACAGTACTGTATAATAGGCTTCCCCCAGTGTAATGTTCCACAGTGGCTCCACACAGTATAAACACCCCCAAGAGCCTTGAACTGATTCAGACAAACCCTTTGAAATTCGTTTAGGCAAATATTTGTGAAGTTTATCTCACCAGTTCGTTTTGGTGTTATTATTATACTCTGGGCTCTCTTCAGACCAAGAACAAGGTATAATAAATGGAGGCCCAGGGGAGGTGGTCGAAAATATCAAACAGTTCTACTCACCTTACCTCTCCTCTCCTGGACATCCTCATCAATATGCTAAGGCCCAATCTCAGCAGTGACATCCAGAACGCGATGTCAGCCACAGGTGAGAAATGGCCAGAAGATGATGCTGGACACTCAGGAGACACCTCCCCTGGGCAGTATTCTATTGGATCTTTTCGTTACCAATGTGGCTGGACCTCGACCCTGCCTAGACTCACCGGAGGATCCTCCAGTGATCCAGTGTGACGATGGAAGTAGATATGCCCCCAAACCAGTGTTACTGCCGTGTGGTTGTCTTTAATAGTAACAGAGATATAACTTTGTTGCCATGCATCGGTGAAGCAGTGCAGAGCACAGACTTATGTATAGAGGTGCTACGGCTCTTTTCTGGAATATCTTTTTTTGGGGGGCTTTTTTTTTTGTAATGATTGACATTTCTAGTCTCTTCCTTTGTCACAGCTGTCTGTCAAAACTGCCCCTGGTGCACTTACAGCCTAATTTCCATTTCCATATAAAGATTGTTTTATCAGTGTGTGGATATAAAGGTATGTTTATGCTCCTATTAAAAGCCCCTGCCTAGCACCATTATTTTGGGAGGTACTTTGGAGCAAAAGAGCACGGAGGACATTGTAGAGAGGAACAGTATTGATGTGAATCCATTAGCTGTGAGACTGTAAAACACTTAGACCCCATGCACACAACGAAGTGTGTTGTCCAAGAGGGGTTTCGATTCAGGTAATTTCTGCTGTGTGAAATCGGAAAGGAACAAAGCCCTCCATAGAAATGAATGTCGCACGGAAGGCACTTGGATGACATTCCGCTGAGTATCCACTCTGCCTGTACGTTTTTTTTTCTTCATCTGAATACTCTCGTATCTGCCCCGCAAACCCTACTGGCCTACATCCTATTCTAAATAATGTTCTTGGTAACAGGAGAATAATTTATAAGGAACATGCTATAGAATACTGAAAGTATAGGAAATTGAGGTTCTATGTTTGACCCTTCAGTAGGGTTGAGCCGATCTTGACTTTTCAGGATCAATTTTAAAATCCGATTTCCGATCATTTTTCATTCGAACCCGATCTCGATCCCAATACAAGTCAATGGGATTTTTTTTATTTATCGGAGATCAGATTTTAAAAGCAATCCTATTCACTATACAGCATGGAATCTAACAATTGAACGCTTTAATTGTTAGAATCTACGCTGTGTAGTGAATCACTAAGTAGCCAGAGGATTTTTTTTTAATCCTCTGGCTACTTAGTCCCCCTGGTGTCCACTTACCTGCAGAGATGGCTGCTCCGGTGTTCTTCTTCGCCTCCCTGCCGCTCCACGCTGCTCTTCTCGCCTCGCTGCCCCCTGCCTCCCAGGTTAGGAGAGTGTGGGCGGGTACTGGGAGGGGAGATGTCACGTCTCCCCGCCCACTCTCTCCTAAGCCACAAGCCCCGCCTTTCTAGCTCTTTAAACACTAACCTGGGAGGTGGGGCAGCGAGGCGAGATGAGCAGCGTGGAGCGGCAGCGAGGCGAAGAAGAACACCAGGACCGGAGCAGCCATCTCTGGAGGTAAGTAGCTACTAGAGATGTTACTTTAGTCTCCCATTAGAATGAATGGAGGCAGCCGGCGCGCAGGGGGTTAAGGCTGTGTGCCGGCTGCTTCCATTCATTCCTATGGAGCCGCAGCAGAGCCTTCACACTGAGTATACACTGTATACTCAGTGTGAAGGCTAAGCAAAGCATTGTGGGAAATACTACCGATCTCGATCCCACCCAAAAAGATCGTGTTCGGAATTCCGATCGTGATCGTGAAATTTTCTCGATCGCCGACCAGAAACCGATCTTTTCCGAACACGATCGCTCAACCCTAATGTTCAGTGAGTATTGTCTGCAGGTGGGTGGGTGCGATGAGTATTATTCACAGAAGGAGTGATACAGAAAGTGTTGTCTGTTGGGGGGGGGGGGGCAGGTGCAGTGAGTATTGTTTTCTGGTAGCATGGTGCATTGAATGTCATCTGCAGGAGGGTTACAGTGACTGTCGGCTGCTAGAGGTGGGGGAGAATGCAGTGCACAGGTGGAGTGGGACGCCCATTTATGAAATGCTGTGATTTTGAGGGGAGTTTGTTACCCTTTGTTCTATATTTGTTATGTCTCTGGTGGAATCCATCCCCTTCCAAAGTTTAAGCCTTGAATGTAGGACTGATTAGAAGTCTCCACTCAAAATAAGCCCTGTGCACTGTTGGTGCCTGTCTGTATTCTGTGGATTTCTTAGCATATTGTATGGTTATGTATATGCTGACTCATGACTTCACTGTGAGTTCTGTACGTCACTGTAACTATTATTGCTGAGTCATCATATTGCTTTCCCTCAAGTGAAATTGTGCTTATTGTCTGTTCTGTCAGTGTCTTTTTACGTTTTAGGCTAGGTTCACACCTGCTCTACGTTTGGGGTTTCTATCCTAGAGTCCTCATTTTTCGGGTGGAAACCCTGCTGACCCCTTTGTAGTCTATGGGATTTGCAGGTACCCGCTTTTTAATCGAATGCAAATGTGAACCTAGTGTTAGAGGTACAGCCTATACATGCTGCAACCTGACATCTTACATGTCACATCAGGACAGGAAAAGCTTCCTGCATTGAGAGTTTTCCCATGCATTTTGGGTCTCTGGACCATAACTTTGGTGCAACCAGTACAGTTCCTCTTACTGTCAAGTAACCATAGCATAACCCTGGCAACTCCTGAAAGCCAGCAGCGTGAATGACAGAGGTAGCAGGGTCCATGTGAGTGCAGGAACTCTTTTGGGAGTTCCTGTGACTCCAACACTGAGAAGGCATTACCTGTGTAACTTCTGTGTATTGCTGGGACTGAAAGCTACCTTGGTGCTTTGTGAAATTGTAGCCTGCTGATGTTGGTGTGCAGTTTTGGCCGTAGCAGGGAGCCAGCTGTCCTGTTCATCTCTTTAGGTAGACTGGCGAATGGGCGGAGCAGTGTCTGTGCCTGGCACCGTTACAAGAGGAGACAGAATATTCTGGCACATTTCGCACATTTAATGCTTTCTGCAATCTGACTAAATGTCTGAAGCTTGTTTTCCCTGTACAGTAACTTAGAAAAGCATTAAAAATGAATGATCAGGTGCCTTTACTATGATCATAGGCAGAAGCTGGGCCTTGAGCCATGGCTCGCTCTCTTATACATAACATTCCTCTGTATTTGTGACCTGTGTTGTTACAATTGAGAAGAAACACTGGAGTCCTCCGCAGCAGCACCCAAGAACTCCTTGTAGGAGTTGTCAGGAATTTAGAAATAATTGTGAATACTGTATTTCATTCATATATGAAGCTCTCCATCCCCAGTCTTCCCGTCTCCCTCAGGGATGGATTTCCCTTGGGGGTTTCTCTCTTGCTCTGTCCTTTTTGTTCTATGAGGGTCCAAGAAAGTGAAGAATTGAAGCTGTGTGCATGGTCTTATTTATCTTAGGCTCGGCTCACATCTGCATCAGGCTTTGTGTATTTTTTTGTTCTTAAATAGGAACAGACATGGCAGATATTGACTTTGTGTGAAGGGTGCCATTGACTGTAATGTGGTCCGCCAAGTCTGTCAGTCTCTTTAGTCCATTACTTTTGATGGAATCTGTAACAGCGGCTTCTAACAGAGCCTCCAGTACAACCTTTACTTTACAGATTTTGATATTGGTGGTTAGTGCTGTATGTTTTCTTGCAACAGGGAAATTGTGTACAATCCAGAGAAATAGCTATATATGCCACTCACTACCAAAAATGGAAGGCTTTGTGATAGGAAATCTAATGTGTGATCGCTTGGTAAAAGTAGCCAGACGAGCAACATTCATCTGTTCCCATTCTCTTGACCTCTGTTTCTGGTTGTGGTACTAATGGTGAGATGTTATTAGCAGAGAAATGGCAACCCAAATACCAGCAATAGTCTTTTGTAATAGAGGCAACTATGGTGCCCATATCTAGAGTGGTACGGTTGTGGCGATGCACAATGATGGCATAGCACTGCCGGATGGTGCCCCCTGCTGGGTGATGCTGGACACAGAGATCCTCATTGCTATTATGGAGGACTGATACTATACATTGTGTCTTCAAGTATGGGCCCTATAGTCTCTGTATGGCTGTCTTTAGGGTGCTTGCTTCTTGCTGGTATGTGGTTTTCTTGCTGCTGTGTTTTCTTCTCTATTAACATTCCTCCATTAGCAGTGCATCTTGTCAGAATTCCTGTCCCGTGGAGTTGACATCTTTCTGCAGCTCTCAGGGCCTATTTTCCTCCATTATGCTGTTTATCAAGTTCTGTCCTGAATCTGAGGCATTTATATTTATGAGGCAGCTCAGAGATCGGGGACACGATAAAGGGATTGCCGGATGAAACTATTTTCAGTAATCATATTTTTTGTCAATAACAGCCCTTCTAATGGGTGACGGAGGCGCTGGTATTAAGTGTGAGCGCTAAGGTGTGCCATCCAGATGTAAGACCATGTATCTGCAGCTGGATAGTCTGGTCCCATCTGCGCTGTAACAGAATGAAGCCTTGTCTCTCCAGTGACTGTTACCCACAGATTCCTGCATGTTCTGCCCAGCAGGGTTAGTTCCTCGGATACAGCGAACATTCAGTGTCACAGAGCTGTCTGTGAGATTACATACAATAGTCATATTACTGCTGTCGTACAGATAAGTACATAGCCCTCAATATAACCAGCTGCCTCTATTGGTTTCAGGAGGTGCCACATCCCCCCTCCCTCAGCCTTGAAGTTAACCATGATAGACATCATTCATGGCTCCCCAGAATGTTGCTTTCCCTTCTGTTAATCCATAAATTGTGCCCCCATCACTCCGTTGTTGGCTTTGGCTGACTGTCTGCACCACCTCCCCGAGCCTGCCAATCACGCTGTAAGAAGTCAAATCAATGCAGAGAAAAATTTCCATGTAATCTTGTAGAATTTGAGGACTGCTGTGAATGTCTCAGGGTGTGGATTGACCAGACCTAAGTAAGATAGATCAACATTCCTTTCCCACACAAATCCCAATTTGTACCTTCCTCTGATGTCGCCCTAGGACTTCAGTTGAGTCCCGGGTTGTATATTTGGGGTGCTGTTACGCTGAAGGATACGTGCCATACCGCCACTGAGGGTACTACTCTAGTCCTCCACATGTGTGTATGTGTGTGTGAGATGTGTGTGTATATATATAATTCTTTCACATCATCTTCACACTTTCATTACCTCATCGATAGCCAGTCCCTTGATTTTTCCACTCCTCTTTCTGACAATTCCTGATTCTATCCCGGACCACCCCTCACAGTTAACCAGCAGCTCCAAGGGTGTTAGAGTTAGAGAATGCCATAAAGCAGCTGTGTCTTCCTGCTGTATCTGATGCCTGCAGAGATATCTGATCATGGGACATCTGGACTGGAACTCTCCATTGTTTCTGATCTCTTAGTGACTGGATTGGAGATGTCACAATAGTGTCTACCACTGTGCTCTTGGTGGAGAGGTGGCTGCACTGTGATCACAAAGTGGAGGATTTTGAGCAAAAATCGTTTATATTGCAACATATTTTTTTACATCAAACAAGCAGACGGCAGCAGCGGTGGAGCTGTGGCAAGGACCGCGGGGTCTCAGAGACGTTACCCTGGCTGCGCTCTCACTGCTGCTCTCTCTGATGTGCGGTGTTGTGCTTTTAACTATTTATGAAACAAATATGTATTTTTAATGAGAGTGTTTGATTCCATCCCTCGAGTGGATGTGAGATGGATGACTCCATTCAGTAGGCAGCTCTCTAAATACCATCATTAATTCTATGTTGAGAGACACATCTGACTCCCCTGTACTGTACACATCTCAGAAGACGATGGATGTGTCTCAATTTGAATGTTTAAAGCTTCAATTCTGGATGCTATTGAATTGTGACAGCATCTTTGGAGGTGACTGGAGTATGCGATATAAGGATCAGGACAAGATAAGTAAAGGCTTTAGACAGTGACTTGGTGTTTTGTGGAGATTTATCTTTGTAATACAATGTTCAGCACTGGAGCCATTTAGTGTAAGACTACAAACAGCTAATACTGAGCACCATCCCAGTGGAGAATTTATACTGAACCATAGTTCTCTCCACCGTTTACCCTATGCCCGGAAGAATGTATACCTGCACATTGAACATCTCACGTGTTCTCAACATCCATCACTACTGAAGTCAGGTGACCAAAGCTACGCGGGACCACTTACCTGATTGCCATCATGCTGAGTAGTGATGCTAAATCTGTGAAGAGGTACAAGTCCCAGTTTTGTCGCCATGTAAATGCTGTGTAGTATGCAGGCAGTATGTTGTAGAGCAGATGAATGGTAAGAGGCTACTCCATCATAGAAGTAGCTTGTTTGCCCTGATACTATAGTCACCAACTGAGTATAATAACATGCAGTGTGGGTTACAAGTTAGTTTAACCCCCTGTTATTCCATACAAGGTGTGGACCCTTCAATATTAATATAGAGTAGAGATGAGCAGCGTTTGATCGAATAGGTATTTGATCGAATATCAGGCTGTTCGATATATTCGATTCCAATCGAATAACATGCGGCAAACGCAGTAAAAATTCGTATCCACTCCCACCTTCCCTGGCGCTTTTTTTTTTTTTTTTTTTTTTTTTAAATGTAAATTGTGAGCACTACATAGAGCTCACAATGCACATTTTTCCCTATCAGTATATCTTTTTGGAATATGGGATGGAAATCCATGCAAACACGGGGAGAACATACAAACTCCTTGCAGATGGTTTTTTGCCCTTAGCAGGATTTGAACACCAGGACTCCAGCGCTGCAAGGCTACAGTGCTAACCACTGAGCCACCGTGTGGCCCCTCCCTGGCGCTTTTTTTTACACCAATAACTGTGCAGGCGAGGTGGGACAGGAACGACAACAACGTAGGCATTGAAAAAAAATTGGAAAAAGCCATTGGTTGGCGAAATCAGGTGACCTCGGATTTATAAGAATAGTCGCAGATAGGGACAGAGATCTGCTGAGGGCTAGATAGGGATTAGCTTCTGCTAGACAGGAAATCTGAAGAAGAACAACAGCTCTTTTCAGAGCTATACTGCAGAGAGAGAAGTCGATAGACGCTCAATCCAGCTTTGCACGGTGTGTACCCCCAAATGCCAAAGTGGGATACACCGCAATTAAGTCAGGCTATATACGCTCAATCCAGCTATTCACGGTGTGTACCCCCAAAACCTGACTGGGATACACAGCAATTATCAGGCTATATTCGCTCAACCCAGCTTTCCACGGTGTGTACCCTCAAACGCCAAAGTGTGATATACAACAATTAAATCAGGCTATATATGCTCAATCCAGTTTTTAATGGTGTGTACTTCCCAAAACCTAAGTGGGATACACAGCAATTAAATCAGGCTATATACGCTCAATCCAGCTATCCACGGTGTGTACCCCCAAACACCTAAGCGGTATACAGAAAATCTGTGTATATTGTGTATATATACACTGAATCCAGCTTTCCTGGTTGTGTAAAACACGTGGCTATCTTGGTCATGCCCCCTACGTGACAATCAGTCCAAGTACAGTTACACGACTCTCCACGTTCTCTATATAGAGTACAGCGCAAAGGGTCAAAACTGCTGATCCCTTATCTTTGCAACTTTTTCTCCATTACTTCACATAAGGTATAAATTCAAGCACTTTATGGCTAGCTTATATTGCTAATGGACCCTGGCCTGATTTGTCAAAATTATACAGGTGCACTGTAAACCGGCTTACAAAATTAACTGATCCTACAAGTCAACCTTACATAATAACGCCAGACACGGAGCACGTCCTACTATAAACAAAATGAAATCCCTTTACACATACATACTGTACATTTGACAGCTCTCAAGGCTAACTGCGGGGCGTACTTGCACCCCCTCACCAAACTCACCCAAACCTCAGCTGGGGGAAGCCTCCACTCACCCCAAGGGCCACAGTTCCAATTTCTACACCCAATACATGTAAGGCGCAGAGTGATCGGAGAGGACAGGGCTGTGGTTGGCCAGGTACTCACGCATGTGCCTATATTTTTCCCTCCTGATGACACTAGGCCCCTCAGTGGCGGTAGTTTGGGCAGGGGGGGAGTGGCATTAACGTGTCCCAGACCTTGGAGAGTGTTCCCCTGGTGGTTGTGGACCGGATGGCAGTTGTTAGCCTCATGGAGGAAATCTCCTCTCTGCCGCCGCGTAGGTTTACGGAAACTTTTTCTGCACCAGTTGCTTTCCTCTCCCCTACCAGAACAAAGGATGAGATTTTTTACTTATACTGGGGGTCGAGGATTGCAAAAATCCAGTATTGTTTGCTCTTCATGATGTGAACTATGCCTTTGTCTCTTGAAAAGCAACCCAACATGAAGTGTGCCAGTGTGTTACTTGGCATGACTTTGCTGCCCCCAACTGTAAAGGTCACTCTCCATTTCCTCCATTTTCCACTCCCCTTCACACCATCTGTGGTGAAGCAATGTGATGCACTGAAGTGCACCCTGAAGCCTCGTGTGGGACAGTGACATGAAATGCCACTTCATCCCCCTCGTCTTCCTCCGTCAGCCAACGGTGCGAAGATGACAGGAGTGTTCTCTGAATGTTTTCAGCCTAGCAGAAGCTACTTATCACTTACGAAAATGGCCGCACTTTAACCAGTATATCAGGCACAATGGTGTAGGTTTCAAAGAACCTTTGCACCAACAAGTTAAAAACATGGGCCATGTGTGGACTGTGTTTGAGTCTGGCAAGCTGCAGATCTGCTACCAGGTTCCGGCCATTATCACATACGCCAACATGCCTGGGCCCAGGTGCAGCGGGAAAAACCACATTGCCATCACATCGAGGATGGCATCCCTAACCTCGGTGGAAGTGTGTTTTCTGTCAGCCAAGCTGATGAGTTTCAGCACGACCTGTTGACGTCTCCACACCCCAGTGCTGAAGCACTTACAGGTCGCAGGTGTGGTGGAGGTTGCAGTAGAGAAGTAGGCTTTCAGAGAACCCCTGCCATGAATTTTGGGCTGGGAGAGGAGATAGGCCACCCCAGTTTGCACCCAGAACCCAGCCTCCACTACATTCACTCAGCCTGTCATTACAGAGAAGCAGCATCCCTGACCGCAGGCGCTTGTCCGTGCGTCAGTGGTCAAGTCAACCTTGCAGCAAAGCGCAGAACTCTGGATCCGACTGATGTTATGGGACACGTGCAGGCGCAAGGCGGGGAAAGCACACCAAGAGAAGTAGTAACGGCTAGGCCTAGCATAGCGAGGTACCACAGCTGCCATCAGGTGACAGAAGGCCTGTGTATCCAGAAGCATAAACGCCAACATTTCCAGGGCCAGCAGTTTTTAGAGGAGGCCGTTGAAGGCTTGGGCATGTGGGTGGCTTGCGTTGTACTTCTGCCTGCAATGAAACGCCTGAGAAATGGGGAGTGGCTGGGAAGAGGCACATGATGGTGCAGGCAAAAAGAGTGGATGAGGGTGAACTCCCCAATGTGTCAGAGACAGATGTGTAGGTGTCCAGGCTGGTGGTCTGGACTGCAGCACCAGCACTGTAAACAGTGAAAGAGGCAGTGTCGGCAACGCCGGGCGATGATTGTCCTACGTTTGCTGTCTCCCACTGAGCCCAGTGCTTGCTTTCAAAATGACGGCGCATGGCTGAGGTGGTCAGGTTGCTTTTCTCTGAGCCCCTATTTAGTTTAGAGTTCCACAGTGTGTAAAACGCACTCAGTTTGTCCTCCACGCATACATTGAAAAATCTCCACACCATTTTGGGCAAGTGGCTAGTACACGGAAAATCTTTGGCCTTGCTGCCTCTGGCCTGGCTTCTGTGAAGCAGCTGTCCTGTGCCTCTGGACATGCCTCTGCCTCTAGTCACCTTTTTTGCTACTGCGCTTGCCTCCACATCTACACTGCTTCCCCCCTAGACATCACCCCTGTCCATGCCTCTGCATCTAGCCACCTTTTTTCCTGCTTAGCTTGCCTC
The DNA here is from genome assembly GCF_031893055.1 of Leptodactylus fuscus. Taxonomy (NCBI): domain Eukaryota; kingdom Metazoa; phylum Chordata; class Amphibia; order Anura; family Leptodactylidae; genus Leptodactylus; species Leptodactylus fuscus. The sequence continues at coordinate 66,505,260 of NC_134270.1, forward strand.
CATATTTACACTTCTTTCCCCGCTAGACTTCACCCCTGTCCATGTCGGGTCGGTGGCCTAATTGTCCACCAACTCCTCTTCCAATTGCTCACTCTCCTGTTACTGCAAACCGCACATAACCACAGCTTGCCCTGATGGCAACTGTGTCTCGTCATCATCACTGAGGCTGAGAAATGCCGTTTGCGGGTCCACAACCACAAAATTGGCAGGAAATGGCAGATGCTCCAGTATTTGGGCACCAGGATGCACAACGTCGTCTGGTAGCTCCTGGGATTCGGGAAGTGGTTCAACAGAGGGAAAGACAGTAAAAGGACCTGGAAAGAGATCCTGGGAGGGGGCAAGGGTGGGATGAGTCTATTGGGAAGATTGGGCATGTTGGGAGGAAGGAGGGGCAGACTCTTAGGTATGAACAGGACTGCAGGTAGTGGCTGACTGGCTGGTGGAAAAGCAGCTGCAAGCATTATCCGCTAGGCATTGTAACACCTGTTTCTGGTTCTCGGGCCTGGTCTGCATTGTACCCTGCATCCTGCTTAATGCAGCTGTCATATCAGGAATTGTGATGAGCGCATGCTAATGTTTTTTGTCTAGTGGAAAGGATGGGATAGGATTTCACATAAGTCTGCCACCCATGGAAACTCATGGTGCAGAAACTGAGGGAGCTGACTTTGATGAACCCTTGGGTTTTGTAGATGGAACTCCATCAAAGGTCTCTGCTGCTCTCACATCCTGCTCAACATATGGTATCTAGGGTTTCAGCGTGTGGTGACCTCGCACAACAGCCAGTGCTTCAGGCAGATGTAGGCATTGCTGGAGTGTATTAAGGCTAGCACCAGGTACTGTAGACTTGCCAAAGTGGGAGCACAAGCGCCGCAATTTAACCAGTAGCTTGTGTAAATTGGGGTAAGTTGTTAGAAACTGTTGCACCAATAATTTGAAAACGTGGGCCATGTGTGGACCGTGTTTGAGCCTGGCAAGCTCCAGATCTGCTACCAGGTTCCGGCCATTATCACATACGCCAACCTGCCTGAGCCCAGGTGCAGCTGGGCAAAAAACATTGCCATCTCATCCAGGATGGCATCCCTGACGTTGGAGGCAGTGTGCTGTCTGTCCCCCAAGCTGATGAGCTTCAGCACGGCCTGCTGACATCTCCCCACGCCAGTGTTGCAGCATTTCGAGCTTGTAACTGGGGTCGATTTAAAGGAGGAGGAGGGTGGCGTTTCAGAACTCCTGCCAGGAATATTGGACGGGGAGACCAGGCAGGCTGCCACAGTTTGCGACCCGGTCCCAGCCTCAACTACATTCAGCCAGTGTGCCGTGATTGAGATTTAGAGTCCCTGGCCGCATGCACTTGTCCACGCGTCGGTGATCAAGAGGAACTTTGTGCAAAGCGCAGAACTTAGGGCCCGCCTTATGTTACGGTACACGTGATAGTGCAAGGCTCGACTCACCCTAAGGGCCAAAACCACTGCTGGTGAATTTTGTTCAGTTCCAAAGGACTCTGTGTTTAGATTTGGCTCAGTAGCAGCTCCAGAACATGCCTTTGAAGGCAAGGTTTCCTTTAGTGGCTCCATCTCAGCAGGATGATGATGGTGAAACTTGGTTAAATCTGGTGTCAGAAGGGAAAGTGGGTTCTGATCTACATCTAAAGTACTGGAGCATGTTGTTTGGACTATTAACACCTGATCAGAACCCTGTAGAGGTAATGTAGAGTCCGATATTAAAGGACCATTATCGGTAGTAATGGTTGCAGCCAATTCTCCACCTTTGCGATCCTCTAAATAAAAGTTACCCCCAGGACTTGATGCCAAAATGTTATCAATTTCCCAATCCCACACAATGAGAGTGATGGTTCTGGAACCACCATTTTAGGGGCTAAGAATTTTAAAGGGGCTAACACTCTGCTGGTGCAAGGCTCAACTCACCCAATGGGCAAAAAGCTCTGCTGGTGCAAGGCTGAACTAAGTTAAAGGGCCTAAAACTCTGCTGGTAAGAGGATGAAGTCACCTAAAGGGCCTCAATCTCTGCTAGTAGCTCAGGTTAAGGGCCTCTACCTTAATTTGGAAGGGCTCACGTTAAGGGCCAGAAAAGTGAATTTTGGAAGGTCTTACCACATCACACACACATCCACATTGACAGTTAAGGGTGGGGGCTTTTGGATTTCCCATTGCCTATTCCATCTGTGGTTGTTATGGGCAACGTGATTTAAAGAGGTGCTTGTTAATGTTTCTTTAGCTTTAAATTTGGGTTTCTGTCCATCCAATTGGGGAGCAAAGAAGGTTTACAGGTAAAAGAAGGTTTTCTACTTTCATAGTGGTTTTTTTGAATGTGGAAAGTGTGTAGTTGATAGGCTGTGATGTTGGGGCAAAACAATGACTTAGGCCCCCAGACATGCTTCCCCTGCTGTCCCAGTTGCATTCCAGAGGTGTTGTCCTCATTTGCTGAGGTGTCGTAGTGGACTTGGTGACCCTCCTGAGTCAAATAGTGGTTTCCCCTGAAACGAACGTTTTTTCCCCATAGACTATAATGTCGAATAGTCGAATATTGATGGGCTATTCGAAACGAATATCAAATATCGAATATTTTACTGTTCGCTCATCTCTATTATAGAGTCCTAGGTTTTGAAGGACCCCTGAAACTAATGATATGTTATTGGATTAAATACATATTGGGATAGGGTTTTATAGGACATTGGAGAAAGTATCTTAGCCATTTGGGCTACTTGTCTGGACGGGAGCTATGTGAGGCACAGAGTGAGGATTATAGGGCTCAATGGGGTCAGTTGATAGTAGGTCTTCAATTTGGTTACTTCCCCAGAAAAGTGAAGTAGCCCTGTGGTACCTGTGCAGTTCACCACTGCTTCCACCTAGCTACCACTGAATACAGCTTGAGGACCCAATTTTGTCTTCATAATTGTGTAAGATCCATCCAATGTTTAAGTCTGAGAGTATCCCATGTCAAGACACAATGGACGAGGTACGGGGTACATAATGGAAAAGCCGACAGTGTACCGAATTCAGTGTACTGCCGGCTTTCCAGCAGTATGTAAAACCTCATATGCATCAGGACATGACCAGCTATCATCATTTAATAATTAAATGGCTTCTATATACACTGTTCAAAAAAATAAAGGGAAGACTCAAATAACACATCATAGATCTGAATGAATGAAATATTCTCCTTGAATACTTTGTTTTGTACAAAGTTGAATGTGATGACGACAAAATCACACAAAAATCATCAATGGAAATCAAATTTATTAAGCAATGAAGGCCTGGATTTGGAGTCACCTCCAAAATTAAAGTGGAAAAACGCACTACAGGCTGATCCAACTTTTATGTAATGTCCTTAAAACATGTCAAAATGAGGCTCAGTAGTGTGTATGGCCTCCATGTGCCTGTATGACCTCCCTACAACACCTGGGCATGCTCCTGATGCGTTTCACATATTTTTGCCCATCTTTACCTGATAAGAATATCTTACTTCTTATGATCTGTCCATTCATTCTGTGTTCTTTTGTTCACTGTAGTCCTATCTGAAGCTGCTGTAGATTCTCATGTGGGTTTTTATGGCTACCTCTTAAGCCCCACTTGCATGAGCCAATAATTTATTTACACTGATTGTGGTAAGTCTTATTCCCAATAACTGGCCTGTGTAAATGTCCTCTTGATCAGCTGACAAATGCTTGTATCTTTGTACAATAAAGATGCTCGATTGTCTACAGCACATCCCCTGTGTAAACTATGACTGCCGGCAGTCAATAAAACAATTGCAGAAACTATCATTCCTCACCAATGTAGTTTGCATAAACAGACACCAGGCCAGACTGCCAGTGTATACATCCGTATACTATAATGTAACACAGGATCATATACAGCACTCTGCGCCCCCCCGTCCCTCACCCGCACAAACCACATTCCTGCACACAGGATTATGCCCCATATTGGCCCCTGCACACAGTATTATGCCCTGTAGTGGCCCCTGCACACAGTATCTTGCCCCATTGTGGACCACCCATGAACAATTGTTATACTTTGGGGTCTTTTCAGATCGGAGACCCAGGGGAGGATGCAAAAATAAAAAAAAAATGTTACTTGCCTTTACCTGGGCTTCAATCCACTCCCCACAGATCTCTTCACTGTTGGATCAGACGTCACCTGACCCAGGCCGGCGTTGTGACGCATAATGGGACATTTGTGACATCACCAAACAGGCCTAAAGCCTACTGTGTGTGGTGGCATTTCTTTGGAGGGCCTCACAGCCCTCCATGTGCTCGCCAGAGGTAGCCTGACTGCCATTAGGTACCGAGATTTGATCCTCAGACTCCTTGTGAGACCATATGCTGGTGCAGTTGGCCCCGGGTTCCTCCTAATGCAGGACAATGCCAGACCTCATGTGGCTGGAGTGTTGCAGCAGTTCCCACAAGATGAAGGCATTGAAGCTATGGACTGGCCCGCCTATTCCCCAGACCTGAATCCGATTGAGCACATCTGAGACATCATGTCTCGCTTCATCCACCAATGTGACGTTGCACCATAGACTGTCCAGGAGTTGGCAGATGCTTTAGTCCAGGTCTGGGAGGAGATCCCTCAGGATCCGCAACCTCATCAGGAGCATGCCCAGGCATTGTAGGGAGGTCATGGAGGCCACACACACTACTGAGCCTCATTATGACATGTTTTAAGGACATTACATCAAAGTTGGATCAGCCTTTAGTGTTTTTCCACTTTATTTATTTATTTATTTATTTGGGGGGGGGGGGACGACTCCAAATCCAGGCCTCCAAATCCAGGCCTCCATTGGTTAATAACTCATTTCCATTGATTTTTGTGTGATTTTGTTGTCATCACATTCGACTTTGTACAGAACAAAGTATTCGGGATAGTTCACACGTGAACTGCCCGCGCGGGTTTTGACACAGAGAGAGACGCGGCGAGCCGCGTCTCTCTCTTGTCAAAACCCGCCCGCCGCGACCATCGCTGTCGCGGCTTAACCCTCTGCTGTCGGCTCAAATGAATGAGCCGACATAGGAGGGAGCTGCGGGGGGCGGAAGCCGCGCGGCTGAGACTGCGCGGCTTCCGCCTGAAGAAAGGACATGTCCTTTCTTTTCTCCACTAGCAGCAGCTCGCCGCTAGCGGAGAACAGAAGCCCGGCGGTCTCCATAGACCACCATTATAAGGGGAGGTTTTGGACGCGAAATCCGCTGTCAAAAACCTCCCCTTATACTCACGTGTGAACTAGCCCTTAAATGAGAATATTTCATTCATTCAGATCTAGGATGTGTTATTTCAGTGTTTCCTTTATTTTTTTGAGCAATGTATAACAATAGAGGCATGAAAGATCAGCATTTGCTCTCCTGCATATGTCTGTAACCTGGGCACTTCTTGAGAGTTCCCATATTATCGGTCGTTGTGTCCCAGTCCATGAATTATTAATTGGCGCAGCTTTAGTATCGTAATCGCTGTTTCCTGACAGCAGCAGGTTCGCTTCCAGTGCAGAATCAGCGTTCTGTGTGAATTCTAATCTCCCACATGACATATCTGAGCTGTGTGTTTATGTTGGTTTTCCAGTTCTGTCCTCGTTGCGTTTATCAGTGACGTATCGTTGTGACTGATGTTTTTCCACGCACATAATATATTATTTATTCTTACAAACAAGCTGCATGAATGAGAGGACAAGGCAAAGCATCAGACATTTTAATTCCACATTAGAAAAGTTTAATGTGCAACTAACAAATGGTAAACCTCCTACCAGTCCATGCCCCCCACCTTATATTGTTAATGCCCAGTACTTCTTCATTATTCCTGGGCTATCTACTAGACCAGTGATGGAGAACCTCTTACACGCAAGTCGAAGGTGACTTATACTGTGTGGGAGCCATAAATAGGGAGATCATATGCTGTGTGAGGGGATTAAAAAAAAGGGGGGTCATATTTTGTGTGGGGGCCATAAAAGGGGTCAGATACTGTGTAGGGGACAATGCAAAGGAGTCCCCTTGCAATGAAAAGGAGTCCTATATTGCGTGGGGGTAAACAAGGGGTCATATATTGTGGGGTGTGGGGCATAAGAAAGGAATTATATACTGTGGGGGCCATAAAAGTGGCGGCATATAGTGTGGGAGGCACAATAGGGGAGTATATAACACGGGGGGGGGGGGGGGGTCTAAAAAAGGGGTCATATAATGTGTGGGGAGCTGAAATAAGGAGGTCATATACTGTGTATGACCAGTATAAAGGGGTCACATACTGTGTGTGTGTGGGGGGGGGGGGGGGGGGGCTAAAAGATTTGGTGTTATACACCTTGTGGTGGGACTAAATAAAAAGGAGTTCATATACCATGTGATGGGTCAGACATACATGTAATTCAAATACATATATCAAAAATATCACAAAAGCGAGATTTTTTTTTTACTAATATTGACACACCGAGCTCTAAAACTTGTCCATCACAGTACTAGACCATGCCCTGTCCCACTCAATTGTTCATGCCGATTACATTGTCCCCTTGTCTTTGCCCTGTGTTGTCCATTCCCAATACATGTAAGGTCCATTGTTCTTTGCCCCATTATTGTCCCTGCCAGTACTATTTATTATCCACAATCTACTAGTTCATGCTCAGCCTCCCTCCATCATCCAGCCAAGGATTGTTTGTTTTTATGTTTACTTTCCTCGTCCATGGGTAGCCTGTAAGTTCATACTCAGGCCAGGTTCACACTAGCACTTGTACTACATTCGGGGATTACATTCCACTCTCGGCATGGAAAATGTGGTGAGAAAAGCAAAGCGCTACAATCAGTGCTTTTCTGTCTGCATTTCTCACCCTTTTCGGACAGAAACTCAGCAGAAACCATGTGGACCCCATTATAGTCTATGGGGTCTGTGGGTTTCTGCGGGCTACTGCTTTTTTAACTGGATTAGGCTTCCATTTGGAGGTGGGGGGGATGGGGTCCCAACGGAAACCCAAACGCAGATTTGAACCTAGCCTCAGCACTTTCTCTTCTCAATGCCCAATACTATTCAGTTGTCATTAAATTACTACTCAGGGCGGGTTCACATCTGCTCCCGGGGTCTCCGTTTTGCAGGTTTCTGTTTCCTGCCCGAAACTGGACAGGAGACGAAAACCTGCAGGCATTTTTCAAACCAATTCATTTGAATGGGTTTGGAAAGTGTCTGGCTGTGAGCTCCTGTGAGCATTTTGTGCTCTCAGCGGCGAAACCATTTTTTTTTTAACCGGACACAAAGTCGGACATGCAGGACTTTGTGTCTGATTTAAAATAAAAAAAAAAAAAAAAACGGTTTCGCCGCTGAGAGCACAAAACGCTCACAGGCACTTATGGCCGGACACTGCCAGGTTTCCGTCTTCTGCCGGCAGAAGACGGAAACCTGAAAACGGAGATCGGGCGCAGGTGTGAACCCGCCCTAAGGAAGTTACAGTTCATGAACAATTCTCATAGTCCACCTGTTCACTAGGAGTCGGGTTTATGGTTTCTTGACCTTCATATATAAACTGTAGATGATGTAACGTTTTTTATTTTGTGTAAATGTATGGAATGTAAAAAATACTAAGGGTCAGTTCACACGTGAAAACCGCCTAGCTTATTTGTGCGAGGTAAAAAACCTCGAGGAGTTTTTTTGACGCTGTTTTTTGCATTCCGCGCGGTTTTTGACGAGGTTTTTGACGCGGTTTTCGCTAGCGGTTTTCGCTAGGGTTTTTTTTTCCTATATGTGCTATAGAAACTGCAGGCGAAAACCGCGCGTTTTTTTGCAAAAAACCGCGCGGTTTTGTTTTTTACCGCGCGGTTTTCGCCTCCCATTCACTTCTATGCAATTCTTCAGGCGTTTTCCGCCTGAAGAAAGGTCATGTCGCTTCTTCAGGCGGAAAACGCTAGGAGGAAAAAAAAAGCTAGTGGTCTACATAGACCACCATGTTAAAGGAGAGGTTTTTGAAGCGAATTCCGCTGTCAAAAACCTCCCCTTTGCCCACGTGTGAACTAGCCCTAAGACATTTTTGTATTTTGTTTAATTCTTTTTCTTTCTCTGCCTCCTTGGTTAGAAACACATACAAATGTTGTCTTGCATGTCACCACATTGTATTGAATTTTGTGTGAACATATTTGGAGTGTTTAACCAGATTCAAGCAAAACTAAGCTTGAACACATCCCTAGGCCTGCATAGGAGCTAACCTGGTACAAGAAGTGAATTCTACTAAAGTCTACTGGCAAAATTACTTAATTTTTATTGTACATTGCCTTTAAGGAACAATGTCATGTCTGGAGGGGCTCATTATATGGGGGCAAGTTACTTTATGACTGACTTGAGTTGGTCCCTAAACCTGGCAGAGGCATGGTTCATGTGTTCATGTGTTCAGACTAGAAGTGAGTATATAGAAAGCTGTCCAGGATTTTTGTTTTTAGTGCAAGGATGTAAATGTGAGTGATTGGAATAACATGTCAGAGATCCTTGCTCAGGTAATCAGAACACGCGGCTATCATCACCGGAGACGCCGCAAAGGAGGAAACAATCTGTAATTTAGCTGAGTTGCTTACGGGAAGATTACAGTTATCTTGTTGTGATCAGTGATAGCTCAGATCCCATGTATGAAGGTTACACATCCCCTCACAAGATAAACAAGGTGATGCCATTTGCATATTTAATCTGTCATGGCTGATGCCGCACACAGCACTGATTTATGTAAAATGTTGTATATAAATATCTTTCTCCATAAATCGCTTTGCTCCAGGCAGCGGTATTCATGCCACACGTTTCTGCATCGTCATGTCAGTATATTGTGGAATAATAGTCATAATTGTGCCCCTACAGAGAAGAGAGGTTTTCTGACTGCTGTGATACTACTATGTGATGGCCCTGTGCTGCAATCGCTGTTTTCCCTGAGATACAAGATATACGACCAGTCACATTGAGGGACTAGTGAGGCTGGCTCTGGGAGACCGGCTACTTTCACAATATGTTTGCTGTATGTTCCAGAAAGCTCCTGCGCAGAGCGTCCTATTGGTCCCTGTCAGTCAGTTATACATCTGTATATTATGAGTTTGTACACCAAAAATCTAGGACATACTCTCTACAGCTCGCTGTGTGGATGTTTCCTTACCATAATTTCAAAAACATAAGTCTTTATGTATGTATATGTGTGAATATATATATATATATATATATATATATATATATATATATACTAGCAGTTACCCGCGACTTCGTCTGCGGGTTGGCGGTGGCGTTGAACCGCTTATATGTGTTGTCCTCCCATCTCTGCCGCCAGTTCCTTGTCCCCCCCATCTCTGCCCCTAGTTTCTTGTCCCCCCATCTCTTCCCTATAGTTTCGTGTCCCCCCCCCCATCTCTGCCGCCAGTTTCTTGACTACCTATCTCTGCCCCCAGGTTCTTGTCCCCCCATCTCTGTCTCCAGTTTCTTGTTCCCCCATCTCTGGCCCTAGTTTCTTGATCCCCCATCTCTGCCCCCCAGTTTCTTGTCCTGCCATCGTTGCCCCCAGTTTCTTGTCCCGCCATCGCTGCCTCCAGTTTCTTGTTCCCCCATCTCTGGCCCTAGTTTCTTGTCCCCCCATCTCTGCCCCCCAGTTTCTTGTCCCGCCATCGCTGCCCCCAGTTTCTTGTCCCCCCATTGCTACCCCCAGTTTCTTGCCCCCCCATCTCTGCCCTCAGTTTCTTGTCCCCCCCCATCTCTGCCCCCACTTTCTTGTCCCCCCATCTCTGCCCCCACTTTCTTGTCCCCCCATCTCTGGCCCTAGTTTCTTGTCCCTCCATCTCTGCCTCCAGTTTCTGCCCCCCCATCTCTGCCCCCAGCTTCATGTCCCCCATCTCTGCCCCTAGTTTCTTGTCCCCCCCATCTCTGCCCCTAGTTTCTTGTCCCCCCCATCTCTGCCCCCAGCTTTATGTCCCCCCATCTCTGCCCCCAGCTTCATGTCCCCCCATCTCTGCCCCCAGCTTCTTGTCCCCCATCTCTGCCCCCAGATTCATGTCCCCCATCTCTGCCCCCAGCTTCTTGTCCCCCCATCTCTGCCCCCAGATTCATGCCCCCAGCTTCATGTCCCCCATCTCTGCACCCAGTTTCTTGTTCCCCCATCTCTGCCCCCAGATTCATGTCCCCCATCTCTGCCCCCAGCTTCATGTCCCCTCCATCTCTGCCCCCAGCTTCATGTCCCCTCCATCTCTGCCCCCAGCTTCATGTCCCCTCCATCTCTGCCCCCAGCTTCATGTCCCCTCCATCTCTGCCCCCAGCTTCATGTCCCCTCCATCTCTGCCCCCAGCTTCATGTTCCTCCATTTCTTCCCCCAGCTTCATGTCCCCTTCATCTCTTCCCCCAGCTTCATGTCCCCTCCATCTCTTCCCCCTGCTTCATGTCCCCTCCATCTCTTCCCCCTGCTTCATGTCCCCTCCATCTCTGCCCCCAGCTTCATCTCCCCCCATCTCTGCCCCCAGCTTCATGTCCCCCTCCTACATCGGCCTGCCATGCACCAATAGGAGGTGCGTGCACAGACCAGCGCTGGCAGAATGCCAGCTTCTACAGCCGAGCCCGGAGGTGTCTTTGGAGGGTCACGGTGGCGATTTGGGGAGAGTGACCCACATTTGTGATTGAGGAAAAAACATCCAAACACACAAACCCACAAACATCCAATCACAAACTTTCACCTTTATAAGACTAGGCTTTGCCCGGGTATATTACATTTTATGTCTGTGTAGTGGCCCCATAAGAATTGTCCAATTTTGCACTGGTGTATTTTGTATGTTGTTTGTGTGTATGTCCATAAGCGTCATGTGATTATGTGTATCTCATTTTTGGATATCAGTGAAAAACCTGTGATCAGTTGTTATGGATACCTGGAGTAAAGCTGTATCTAATCCTTCCCCGTGTAGTACTGTGTTTAGACGCAAGTATCTAATCCTTGTTGGTGTGGTACTGTGTGCAGATGCACATATCTAATCCTCCGGCGTGTGGTACTGTGTGCAGATGCGCGTATCTAATCCTCCCCCGTGTGGTATTGTGTGAAGAGGCGCGTATCTAATCCTCCGGCAAGTGAAACTGTGTGCAGACGTGCATATCTAATATTACGGCATGTGGTACTGTGCGCAGACGCGCGTATCTAATCCTCTGGCTGTGGTACTGTGTGCTGAGATGCGTATGTAATTCTCTGGCGTGTGGTATTGTGCACAGAAGCATGTATCCTGCCCCATGTGGTACTGTGTACAGACGCAGGTATCTAATCCTCACCTATGTGGTATTGTGTGCAGTGGTGCGTATCTAATCCTCTGGCATGTGGTACTGTGTGCAGAGGCAGATATCTAATCCTCCCCCGTGTGGTATTGTGTGCAGTGGCGTTATCTAATCCTCCGGTGTGTGGTATTGTGTGAAGACGCATGTATCTATTTCTCTGGCGTGTAGAACTGAGTGTAGATGCGCATATCTAATCCTCCCCCGTGTGGTACTGTGTGCTGAGACGCGTATCTAATTCTCTGGCGTGTGGTACTGTGTGCAGAGGAATGTATGTAATCCTCCAAAGTGTGGTACTGTGTGCAGACTCGCGTATCTAATCCTCCCCTGTGTGGTATTGTGTGAAGAGGCGCGTATCTAATCCTACGGCGTATGGAACTGTGTGCAGACACGCGTTTCTAATCCTCTGGCTTGTGGAACTGTGTGCAGATGTGCATATCCAATCCTCTCGAGTGTGGTACTGTGTGAAGATGCGCGTATCTAATCCTCTGGCGGTGGTACTATGTGAGTCTTCTAATCCTCCAGCGTGTTGAACTGTGTGCAGATGTGCGTATCTAATCCTCACCTGTGTGGTATTGTGTGAAGACGTGTGTATCTAATCCTCCCCCGTGTGGTACTTTGTTCAGACACACGTATCTAATCCTTCAGCATGTGGTACTGTGTGTAGACGAACGTATCTAATCCTCCCCTGTGTGGTATTGTGTGAAGAGACACGTATCTAATCCTACGGCGTGTGGAACTGTATGTAGATGTGTGTATCTAATCCTACGGCATGTAGTACTGTCTGCAGACACGCGTATCTAATCCTCCCCGTGTTGTACTGTGTGCTGAGACGCGTATCTAATTCTCTGGCGTGTGGTACTGTGTGCAGAGGCATGTATCTAATCCTCCAAAGTGTGGTACTGTTTGCAGACACACATATCTAATCCTCCCCTGTGTGGTATTGTGTGAAGAGGCGCGTATCTAATCCTACGGCATGTGGTATGGTACTGTGTGCAGACGTGCTTATCTTATGCTCTCGTGTGTGGAACTGTGTGCAGATGTGCGCATCCAATCCTTTGGCATGTGGTACTGTGTGCAGACGCATGTATCCAATCCCCCGGCCTATGGTACTGTGTGCAGACGTGCGTATCTAATCCTCCGGCGTGTGAAACTGTGTGCAGACGTGCGTATCTAATACTACGGCATGTGGTTCTGTGTGCAGACGTGCGTTTCTAATCCTCTGGCGGTGGTACTATGTGAAGACGTGTATCTAATCCTCCGGCGTGTTGAACTGTGTGCAGATGTGCATATCTAATCCTCCCCTGTGTGGTATTGTGTGAAGAGGCGCGTATCTAATCCTACGGCGTATGGAACTGTGTGCAGACACGCGTTTCTAATCCTCTAGCTTGTGGAACTGTGTGCAGATGTGCATATCCAATCCTCTTGAGTGTGGTACTGTGTGCAGATGCGCGTATCTAATCCTCTGGCGGTGGTACTATGTGAGTCTTCTAATCCTCCAGCGTGTTGAACTGTGTGCAGATGTGCGTATCTAATCCTCACCTGTGTGGTATTGTGTGAAGACGTGCGTATCTAATCCTCCCCCGTGTGGTACTTTGTTCAGACACACGTATCTAATCCTTCAGCATGTGGTACTGTGTGTAGACGAACGTATCTAATCCTCCCCTGTGTGGTATTGTGTGAAGAGACACGTATCTAATCCTACGGCGTGTGGAACTGTATGTAGATGTGTGTATCTAATCCTACGGCATGTAGTACTGTCTGCAGACACGCGTATCTAATCCTCCCCGTGTTGTACTGTGTGCTGAGACGCGTATCTAATTCTCTGGCATGTGGTACTGTGTGCAGAGGCATGTATCTAATCCTCCAAAGTGTGGTACTGTTTGCAGACACACATATCTAATCCTCCCCTGTGTGGTATTGTGTGAAGAGGCGCGTATCTAATCCTACGGTGTGTGGAACTGTGTGTAGATGCGCGTATCTAATCCTACGGCATGTGGTATGGTACTGTGTGCAGACGTGCTTATCTTATGCTCTCGTGTGTGGAACTGTGTGCAGATGCGCGCATCCAATCCTTTGGCATGTGGTACTGTGTGCAGACGCATGTATCCAATCCCCCGGCCTATGGTACTGTGTGCAGACGTGCGTATCTAATCCTCCGGCGTGTGAAACTGTGTGCAGACGTGTGTATCTAATACTACGGCATGTGGTTCTGTGTGCAGACGTGCGTTTCTAATCCTCTGGCGGTGGTACTATGTGAAGACGTGTATCTAATCCTCCGGCGTGTTGAACTGTGTGCAGATGTGCGTATCTAATCCTCCCCTGTGTGGTATTGTGTGATGAGGTGCGTATCTAAGACTCCCCCGTGTGGTACTTTGTGCAGACACACGTATTTAATCCTTCAGCATGTGGAACTGTGTGCAGACGCGCATATCTAACCCTCGGTGTGGTACTGTGTGAGCCTCCTGACGAAGCCGAGAGCAGGCGAAACGTGCGTCAGGCGTTTCTTATGGTCCTACCGGCCTCAGACTGAGTCCCCCCTGTTGTTCTTTTTACCTCTACATTTGTGTCTACAGGAAATATGTCGGCACCTACGGGTATGTATTAAGGTGACCCCATTTGGGACACTTCTTCACCTGTTTTACCACCTTCTATTTATATTAATCATATTATTATGGTCTGAGGACATTTGCATTCAAGTCCTCTTACCTATGCTTGGTGTGTAATACTAGGTATTCAGTTTTAACTGGGGATTACATTCCTCTTTTTGCGACTTTTTTCCTGTATCCTTGTATCATCCTTAATACTTGGGGTTATACTCAGTTTGCTACCGGTAGGAGGGTTATGGTACTCTTCTGCTATTTATGGGGAAATTTATCTTTTTCCCTATGTGTCTCCCCTGTATTTGTATGTATTGTTTTGTGTGATATTTATTAATAAAATTATATATTTTTTACGTTTTGTGTCTCAAGTTGTTCGAATTATATTCTTGTATTTGTTTTGAGACCAGTTTTGTTTATTTTGTTGGGTCTTTATTTTTGGTTTTCAGCATGTATCTAATCCTCCCCTGTGTGGTAGTGTGTGAAGAGGCGCGTATCTAATCCTACGGCGTGTGGAACTGTGTGCAGACGCATGTATCTAATCCTCCCCTGTGTGGTACTGTGTGCTGAGATGCGTATCTAATCCTCCAAAGTGTGGTACTGTGTGCAGACACACGTGTCTAATCCTCCCCTGTGTGGTATTGTGTGAAAAGGAGCGTATCTAATCCTACGGCATGTGGTACTGTGTGCAGATGTGCTTATCTTATGCTCTGGTGTGTGGAACTGTGTGAAGATGCACGTATCCAAACCTATGGCATGTGGTACTGTGTGCAGACGCGTGTATCTAATCCTTCGGCATGTGGAACCGTGTGCAGACACACAAATCTAATCCTTCAGTGTGTGGAACTGTGTGCAGAAGCACGTATTTAATCCTCTGGTGTGTGGGACTGTGTGCAGATGCATGTATCTAATCCTCTGGCGTGTGATACTGTGTGCTGATCTGTGTATCTAATCCTCTGATGTGTGTATCTCAGTTTTGATATCCGTGTTGGATTGTGCATGTGGAGTGACCGTGTGTATTGCAGTTGGAATATGAGTGAAAGACTTGCAGGTTTGTATTGGCTAAGGGGGGGGGGGGGCTCTGTGTTTGGAATGCTTGTACCTCAGCAACGGTACGTCCGAGCGAGTTGGAGTCTCGTCTTAAACCTTCCCGGATACCTGAAGTATCTCTGTACCAAATTTGGTGAAGATCGGTCCAGTCGTTTGCTTTGCATTAGAGAACAGACAGACAAGTTCATTTTTATAATATAGAGAGATGTATAATATTCACGCAACAGTACCACTTCTCTTGTACCTATATACTGTGGATAATTGGATAATTCTAAATATCTGCTCTTATTCTGTATACAAGGAAACTATATAGTACCACTTCTCATGACCTGTGATGGATGTAGTTCTCAGTGTCTGCTCTTCTATACGTATGGACACCTCACAGTACCACTTCTTTAACCTTTTATATGGATGTATCTGCTTTTACTATACATGAACAGTGCGCAGTACCACTTCTCTAGTCCTGTTTCTGTATACATGAACAGTGCGCAGTACCACTTCTCTAGTCCTGTTTCTGTATACATGAACAGTGCGCAGTACCACTTCTCTAATCCTGATTTTGTATACATGAACGGTACACAGTACCACTTCTCTAGTCCTGTTTCTGTATACATGAACAGTGCACAGTACCACTTCTCTTGTTCTGTTTCTGCATACATGAACAGTGCACAGTACCACTTCTCTTGTCCTGTTTCTATATACATGAACAGTGCACAGTACCACTTCTCTAGTCCTGTTTCTGTATACATGAACAGTACACAGTACCACTTCTCTTGTCCTGTTTCTGTATACATGAATCGTGCACAATACCAATTCTCTAGTCCTGTTTCTGTATACATGAGCAGTGCACAGTACCACTTCTCTAGTCCTGTTTCTGTATATATGAACAGTGCACAGTACCACTTTTCTAGTCCTGTTTCTGTATATATGAACAGTGCACAGTACCACTTCTCTAGTCCTGTTTCTGTATACATGAACAGTGCACAATACCAATTCTCTTGTCCTGTTTCTGTATACATGAGCAGTGCACAATACCACTTCTCTAGTCCTGTTTCTGTATACATGAACAGTACACAGTACCACTTCTCTTGTTCTGTTTCTGCATACATGAATAGTGCAAAGTACCACTTCTCTTGTCCTGTTTCTGTATACATGAACAGTGCACAGTACCACTTCTTTTGTCCTGTTTCTGTATACATGAACAGTACACAGTACCACTTCTCTAGTCCCATATCTGTATACATGAGCAGTGCACAGTACCACTTCTCTAGTCCCGTATCTGTATACATGAACAGTGCACAGTACCACTTCTCTTGTTCTGTTTCTGCATACATGAACAGTACACAGTACCACTGTTCTGTATACTGGATTTCTTTATCTGTATCTGAACCTGTTACGTGGAC
This sequence comes from Leptodactylus fuscus, assembly GCF_031893055.1. NCBI lineage: Eukaryota > Metazoa > Chordata > Amphibia > Anura > Leptodactylidae > Leptodactylus > Leptodactylus fuscus. The sequence goes on from NC_134270.1 coordinate 66,521,553, forward strand.
ACTATGTGGACAGAAGTATTGGGTCACCTACAGGAGGTTTTAAGACAACTCCACTAAATCTATATACATTAGTATGAACTTGGTTCCCCCTTTACATCTAAGACGTCTTCCACTATTTTGGGAAGGATTTCTACAAGATTTTCAGTGTGTATGCGGGAATTTTTCACCCATTTATCCAGAACAGCATTTGTGAGGTCAGACACTGATGTTGAATGAGAAGGATTGTCCCACAATCTCCTTTCTGGTTCACTCCAAGAGTGTTTGCTTGGACTAGTAGTCAAGGCTTCATGTGGGTCTGTCCAATTCTTCCACACAAAACACCCAACCTTGCCTTTATGGGACTTGTATTGTACCCTGGAGTACTGTCATGCTGGAGCAGAAAAGGGCCTTCAATCTGGTGATGGGTGTTTCTCTTATATGATGAGGTGGACGCTCCACAGGGTTGTTCTGCTTGGGGCTAGGCCAATGTACGCCCGTTGTAGCTGGTATACATTTCCCCCATCATTTATGATGGTAAATTCCCTGCACTGCTGTAGTACTGGATGTTGGCGATGCTGAGGTTGATGTGAATGTATATCGTTCAGGCTCTGGTGTGCTGTGGTTGTTGATAGGAGTATAGTTATCATTTAGGCCATGGTGGGCTGTAATCTTCGATGACAATGGTCATACTGAGAATTGTGTGTATTGTCATTATGATGTGCGGTTCCTCATTTCCCTGGTTGGTTTTCATCTTGCGGTCTTGATGCTATGTATGTAGCGGCCCTCATATACTGCTCTGAGAGGGTTAAATGCAAGACGGTGGAAGCAGCAGAATTGCTAAGAGAGATTTTTATTTCCCCGATCTTTCTTTTTATAGCACAAGAACATCTCCTACTTCCCAGCTCCGCTCCGAGCTCCTAACCTAGAATTACCCTGTCCGCTTCTGACAGACAGCGGGAGAAGGGGGGGCATGATGGAGGATGGTTAACACTTTCCTGTCTAATGTGATGATCAGTCTTAATGCTGAGAGGAGGCCATTTTTCTACCCCCACTGATCATGGTCTGTGCGGTCTCTGGTCACGTTTATCTTCACTGCGTTATATGAATGTGACTGTGGCCTCTGCTGTAGTAGTTACTTATAGATCCATGGATGGGGAAGGAGATGAGTGTAATGCTCATCACAACATTATGGTGACATGTAACATGTATGTTCTTCTCTAACAGCACACGGCTTTATGAGTGAAGATGAATATCTGGAGATCACCGGAATCACACGGGAACAATCTGGGGTGTATGAGTGCAGTGCTGCCAATGACGTGTCTTCCCCTGACGTCCGAAGGGTTAAAGTCACAGTCAACTGTGAGTAAATCCTCTGAGTCATCCACAAAGAAAGTCTCAGTCATCTGTAAATATAAAGCCTATGTTATCTCAGAGAACATCCTGGCCAGCCAGTGACCAATCAATAGACACACAAGTGTAGCTGTCCCGCCATCTCACATCTCTGCACTCTATTAGGGTCCGGCAGTAACTGGTCCTGTGTTACAATTCACTGCTTTATTAGCAAATCCAGTCAGGAGGCAAAGACCTTGTGCACTGTCAGCGAATGTCCTTCTTGTAACTCATGCAAGAATATGTAAAACATACACTATCTGCACATATCTAATTAAATACAGAGGATGTCTAGGTTATATCAGCATTGTCTATATCGCCATGTACAAGGTGATATATAACTCATACCAGCTATACATATATAATTATGTATGGCATTCAAGAAGATGTGAAGGTTAACTGAGCATTCTCCCTATTAACTATATACAGGACCATATATACCGTAATTTATTTCAGTTCTACATATAATATTAAATGTCAGTATATACAGTACCCTAGTTTTACCAGCATGCCCCACGGCACAAAACACAAGATGATGTATTACTTTTGCCAGCTATTAATAAATATTATATATCAGAAGGTGCCCAGGGTTTACCACATTGGACAATATCACTGTATACAATAGCTGTATATTTATATACTATAGTTGTATATCAGAAGTATATGGAAGTAACAGAATGATGTACAATATGACCTAAATGTTCTTGTCTATTGTCATGCTTGTGTCATATTGGGATTCTGTGTGGGGGCCTTGCTGTGCTCTACATAATAATTTCGGTTAGGCTCCAGTTCTTCAGATTACAGCCGTTTTAAGGTTTTCCAAGATCATAATTTCTTGTTTATTGCTTGGTTTGTTTTTTTCTTGGTTCAGAGGCTTGTGCAGCATTCCTGAAATATGACAGTGACTCTTCATGTACTGGGCACATTGGCATATTGATTGTCTATTACTATCACCATCATGAACCTATGAATTGGCTGCTCATTTGCAATAACTGTGCGCCAGGAGGTTTGTGGTGCTCCAGTACCTTTAGGTGTTTGATTTCCGAACTATTGATCTTACATTACTAGGTCTCAATTGACATCTGTGTGTTTTCGGCAGATCCACCTTATATTTTGGATGCGCGGAACATTGGGGTTCCATTGGGGCATCAAGGAATTCTGCAGTGTGATGCACTGGCTGTCCCTGCTGCCGAGTTCTTCTGGTACAAGGAAGACAAGAGGTAAGACTTCTGGCCTAACCAGTGAAATAGGACCTGGTGGCAATTTTACTGTAGCAGCAAAGTAAAGTGCAGGAAAGCAGTATGGAGGTACATGAGAGTCTAGGGGCAGGCTGAAGGCAATGTTAAAACATGAAGGGAGGGAGAGATGGCATGAAAGGCAGAGGCAACAGCCATTTAGTGCATCCTACGGGCGCTTTCTCAAGCCGCACATGGACACATGTTCATCTTGAGAAAGCGCCCGTAAGAGGCGCAAAATGGCTGTTGCCTCTGCCTTTCATGCCATCTCTCCCTCCCTTCATGTTTTTACCTTTGTACTGAATAAAGGACTACTTTTAAAGAAGATACCGTTTCTGGGAGAGTGCCCTCCATTTTTTCTTTTCTTGTTACACATCTGCTACTTTATTATGGGATGTAGAGCACCACTCTCCAGGAGTGTCTTAACGTTGTTGTATCTCCAAACATATCCTGCTTTCAACAGGCAGCACATGTGAATTATGGCTTAAAAAGGAGTAGTAGTGCCACTTGCATTTTTTTCTCTTGTTATTTGAAGGCAATGTTAGTAAAGATCCAGAAATAGGATGTCTCGGTATTGGTTTCCAGAAGTAGAAGATGCGGGATTGATGAATTTTCAATTGTAAAATTTCTGAGTAGTGAGATGCAAATGTGAGCTTAGCAAATTCCAGTTTTCTTTTGTATTTCTGAGACCTTACAGGGTTGTTGTATTTTGCAGGTTGAGCGACTCCAGGAAAGGAGTGAAGGTGGAGAACAGAGAGACATTTTCTCGTGTAACATTCTTCAATGTTTCAGAACAAGACTATGGCAACTACACGTGTGTGGCCATGAACCGCCTGGGGCATAGCAACGCCAGCGTCATTTTGTTTGGTAAGTCCCAAACCAGGCAGGGTCCAGTAAGCCATTCTGCATCCTGGGGTTTTATGACATTGACATTGTCAATTTCTGGGACAGCAGATGTATTGGATCTTTTCTAACTGATCTCCATAAGAGGTAATGGTGGAGGTTATACACACCAGGGCAGCATTTCCCACTGGTACCTATTGAGATCTTTGTCCACATACACTGCCGCTAACAGGCCCAGTGAAGTGGAGCTTGCATTGGATAGGTCTTGTCAAGGCTGAGTGAACTGTAATTTGGGGGAAGGAGCTGAATAAATGAAAGTCTTTCTAGTGAAATCCTGTATAAAGGGGTCATTCATTCCTAGGCCCAGACATGAAGAATCTTATCTCAAAATGGATATTTGCAGCTTATGCAGCTTTTTTTCTCATATAATACCCACATATAATATGTCTGGGGATTTTGTGGTTTATTTGTGGTTTATTGGAGTGAGCCGTGGGGGTCTAATAACAGAATGTGCTTATATTGAGGATGGTCTGTTGGGCATGTCCATCTGCTCTCTACTATGTTCACTTGAACATTAGCCATGGGCTATGGGTGTGTCAATGCTGAATACACAAGACTCATACTGTACATCAAACCCCAGCCATATACACCACAGTGCTGTGCTCCTACCTGAGCGCCATGCATGACCAATGAGATGGGCAGATCTCCTGTCAGACACTGAAAGGGGTTAATGATGACGTGTCATTAGTGGGAGGTAGATTATAGCATTGCCATGTAGTACTTTTCATGCATGTCCTGTGCATCACGTGTATACTGTTCACCCTAAACCTCCTCTCTGTGTATGTAAAGATTTGTTTGTGTCTAGATATTAGTTCCTCTATTTTTGTAGTTGCAGATTGAGTTATCCACATTTTATTCTTTGTTGTCATCCAGTGTTCCTGGTCTTATTACTGTATCAACCATAGGTCCTGCTGTGCCTTAGTGCGTTGTGTATTAGTAAAAGCCCCCTCAATTCAGTAATGTGACATCATTGCTGTTCTAGTACAAGTTGGCTACACCCCATACATTTTTTGGGAGGTGTGTACCATGTGCCCATAGTCCATTACAGCATGCTTTCATCAACATACAGGAATAGTCTGTGCAGCAGATTTCCCCGGACACTTCACATAATCATTGTAACTGATTCTTGATAACTAGAAATAGCCATTATTGTATCTCGAAGTCAATATTCTGTCCTGGTGCTAGTGGGTTATTTGGGATGTGAAGCTGAATGTGTTTTTTTTCCACAGTTTATTTTTTTTATTTTTGCTTTTCTTATTTTTGTTTGATTTATTTTATAATTCTGTTGTGTAAACGCCGACCCTTTTATCCCCCCACCCCGTATTTCCTACCATTTGTAGAAAAAATCCAGTCCACCAGCTCTCCTTTGCTGCAAGGTCAGTACACAGTATCCCCCTGTCTTGTTCTGCTCCTTGTGAATTCCTTTCCCTGCATTGAGTGTCCATTTTACCACATAGCCATAATTTTCCTGGTTGCGTCTTGACCTTTGTGTGTCCTCTGTCGAGATTCTAGAAGTTGCTAACTAATTTGAGTCATTATTGTCTTCTGTTGGTAGAATTTTTCTCCTTGTATATGTATGTGAAGGTCTATCCACCAGACCTGGGTGGTTGTTTTCTTGTGTTTTTGACACTGTGATGGGTCAAACAGGACCTGTTCATTCGTCACCTGGAATTTAACTTTTGTGCTTCCTCTTCAGTGATGATGACTGCACTTCTTCTCCACTATTGCTGCTTTTCTCATAATGTCTTGTTTTCCCCTCTTCTCATATTTGTGATTTCTGCCCCTCTTTTTATAAACTTTTAGCTTACTTGTTTTCCAGTCTTAGGGATAACAGACGGATGCATTAAATTGCATAATATTCCTCATGGCCGGTGTCAAGACTACCTCATTGGATCCTGACTGCTTGGTAGCCGCTTCCTGCAGTCATTAGCCATCCTTGCTTCCATGCTATTCATATCATCTTCTGTAAAGCTGAGAGTAGTTAGTGTAACCTGTAGACAATATAAATGAGGGCAGGTATAATACAGTGGCTTTAGCCCATAGCATCAGGGCAGAGGATGGTATTGTTTGTGACCAGCTGCTGTGAGCATCTCCACTGTACAGGAACAAGTTTATTTGCTGTATAAAACCATGGGCATTGAGGAACTAAGGAAGATTTTCTAAATCTAAGTGTTCAGCTATTTTTTTCTGGGCATTTCTGTTTCCCTAATAAACAATGTTTTTGATTTTTAGAAAAGACCACAGCTGCCTTGACCCCCCCTAAAGGTTAGTATTACATATTGCTATCACGCCCACCCCAGCTTCCTGCCTAGCTGCTCACATGCCTCCCGCGTAGCTGACCTGCTTCTAATCCCTGTAACACAACAACTCTCGCATCCAGTACTGCTGGTTATTGCTATAAGTGGGATCTTGAGGTGCATCAGTAATGAGCAGGAACCCAGGATTTCTGATGTCTTTAGTGTCTCTGTATTAACACTTTGTGCTTTCATAAATACTATTCGGCAATCATCTGTAACAATTCTGCGTTATGTAGACTCACTTCTTACAACTCCGAATATTACCGCTACCATGCTCTGGTGCCCTCTGCCTATTCACCTTGGCAGTTTCTGGCTCACAATGTGCTCGCTTTGCGCATGTGTCCTATTGCATGACTGGTTGGCCTTAGATGGCCTCCATTATTTTAGAAGAATGCATGATGTCTGTGTTCTGTCTTCTCATGTATATCCATGTTACACTGTATCTGCTGCACATGTTGAATTGAAATTCCCACCTTCTCACCACTTCTACTAGTAATTTATTGTGAGCACAATACTCTATTGTGTTATTTTCAGAGGAGCTATACACACACACACACACACACACACACACACACACACACACACACACACACACACGCATGCTCACATAGAGGAACAATGTCCCCTCTGATGGCTCTGCACATGTATTACTTATTGATAATTGCTTGTGTATCCAGAGTGACTGAGCACATAGTCATACACATCATTTTCACTCCATTCACAATCAAAGCGAATGTAAATCACACAGGAGAGCAGGACAGCATCAGCTTACATGCAAAGTAGAAGATAGTAAAAGATCACTTCTCTTTAGAAGGAACTTCAAGAGGATGTTCAGGCTTTCCACACTCTAATATCTCTGCTTAGCTTTATTTTATTTATTTTTCACCCTCAGTTCTCCTCTGCTCAGGTTTTTTACTGTCTAGTCTCTTCTTAGACTTTTCACCCACTGGTCACTTCTTGTCAGTCTTTTACTATGTGTTTTTTTCTGCTCATACATTTGACACTCCAGCCTCCTCTGCTCAGACTTTTCACTCTCTGACTTCCTATGCTCAGTTTTTTCTCACTCTGCTCTCCTCTGCTCAGCTTTTCACTCTCTGCTCAGATATTTGATACCTTTGCCTCCTATGCTGAGTATTTTTTTAACTCTCTGCTCTCCTTTGCTCAGACTTTTGACACTCTGGCATCCTCTGCTCAGTTTTTTTTTCACTCTGCTCTCTTCTGCCCAGTTTTTTTTCACTCTCTGGTCTCCCATGCTCAGTTTTTCCCCCTTTGCTCTTCTCTTTTGGTTTTTCTGTGTTCAGGTTTTTCACTCTGCTTAGACTTTTCTTTCTCTGATCTTCTATACTCAGTTTTTTTCACTCTGTTTTCCCCTGTTCAACTTTTTCACTCTGCTCAGACACCCTGACCTCCAATGCTCAGTATTTTTCACTCTCTCCTCCTCTCTGTTATTTCACTCTTTGTTCTTCTCTGCTCAGGTTTTTCGATCTTTGTTCTCTTTTCTTTTAACTGTCTGGTCTCCCGTGCTCAGTTTTTTTTCCCTACGCTCCTCTCTTTTGGGTTTTCTGTGCTCAGGTTTTTCACTTTACTCAGACTTTTGACACCCTGACCTCCTATGCTCAGTATTTTTCACTCTCTGCTCTCCTCTTCTCAGCTTTTTTATTCTCTGCTCTTCTTTGCTCAGATTTCTGTTCTCTTCTCTTTTCACTCTCTGGTTTCCTGTGCTCATTTTTTTCGGTCTAGTCTTCTCTATTCCTACTTTTCCCCTTCTGGTGCCCTTTTTAAAGCCTATTCTTTTCTGCTCATGTTTTTCATTGTCTGGTTTCCTCTGCACAGACTTTTTACTTTTTCTGGTCAGTTTTACAGACTTTCTATGACTGTGACTTCCTATAGAGTAAAGTGGTCCTCGGCGAGTGTGTGAGTACACAGTGCACTGGTCTGTCAGGAAGGTTCAGCTGTTATTTGTAGGCAGGGATTGTCTGTGGTGTTCGGTGAATAGGATGCTGCAGTAAAATAAAATTCTCTGACACCTGTGGAGAAAGATAAATGATGCCTGAGCTGTCTAGCTCTGGGGCCAGGTAGCTAAAATCTGCAAACATGTCATGATTGATGCATATTTTTGTACCAGGATAGAGGGAAAAGCTCCCAAATTCTCCACCACTACCCCTATTGGCCTATACGATTGACTTTTCCATGACAAGAGAGAACAATCCAACAGCAGAGTCTAGTGGTATGGCGCCAATGCCAGCAAGTGCCCAGTTCCCTGCCTTCAGCCTATCCTACACCTAGTAGTGACTGCTTTGTCCCAATACAGATCAGTTCCTCGTGTAGTCCCTTAGTGAGTGTGTGTGCATGATATGTTGCATTACAAGCTTTGCGCTGTTAGAAGAGATAATGGCTTCAGTTTACTGGCTAAAGGTGCTCAGTTGCAACTATTTCAAGATCTTCCTTGCCTCACACTTCAACTCAGAAGGGCTTTGAGTCCTTCTCAACTTACTGAGGCACTAAAATATGTGGCAACTTCCAGATTTCTCTTTGTCTGACTGGGATGCCCCCTCTCCGCCTCCACTCATATACCCACCATGACGTCCAGCAAGCAGTTGACACCTCCTGTGAACTTTATCTCCTCCCCTGCCTAATTCTTTATTGTGGTGACCTGAACGCTTGTTATTGCACAAATAGTGTAATATTACTTTATGTTCTCCATCTACTGTGTCTTTTCCTGTTCCCTTGCAGGTTTAGCTTTCCTGTCTTTCTCGTGCAAATATGTGAATTATCCTACATGTATATAGCTTGACACACTTATCTAGTGTGGTTTGCCTGTGTTTCTCTTGGTTTTTCTCAGGCTCTCCCCACTTGACATTAGCCCTATGACTAATATGTTCCAACCCATTAATTTCCTTTCATTACTACCCTTGACTTTTCTTTTCCCTGTCCTTACTTGGTCTGCACAGCCTCCACACTGGAGTTGCTACCTACCTTTACTTAAGGAGCAGCCTTGTGCATAATTGATGTCCTTTTGTGGTTGCTGCTGTTACTATCCACTATTCCTAAGCTATGCCGATCGGCTCTCTTCCTACACATTCTTAACAGGACTAAAGACTTCTCCTATAGATTCTTCTGGATCTTTCACTTTTGACAAACACTGGTTCTCTACTGCCTATGAGTGTGCATGATATGCTGCAAATAATACACTGTCAGGTGCAGCCATCCTGTTTTATAGATCCTGCCATTTTCAGTATTCCCAGGTTAAGGAAAATCCATGGGGCGGCTTCCAGAGCTCCCTACTGTAATAAGTGACATTTGTTACCCCAACACCCAATAAGTTTCTTTCCCTGTTCTTTAAAACACTAATCCTGTGGGACCATCCTAACACCTCAGCTGAATACGTAAAGAAAAAGAAAATTTCTAAGCAATCTTCTCCAGCTTGTCCACAATGATGAAGTAGACCATTTAACCAAGATCAAGCTGATTCAATATTCACTATAAAGTGGCCCAGACTATGCAAGACTATTGTACCTCTGTCTGTTACCATCTCTCCACTTTGCCCTCTGATGTCCTGTCTGTAAATCAAAATATTTCTGTCTACCTTTTATCTCTCCCTCCTGAAAATCTTGGTGCATGAACTAAGGCAGCTCATCCATGCTCTAAGTTCTCTGAGCCACAAGGTCTGCCTTATTTACATTAGCAAACATGTGGTTACAGTCTCACCCACCGTATAGTTCACCTCTTTAATGCCTTCTTATAAGAAGCAATAATACTTTTCGCTACGCAAAACTTACTTAGAACAATCATTCCCACACTGGGGTAGAAACCCCTTGAGTGCTTCAGTACCATCCTATCTCCCTGCTCAACACAGACTTATAACTTCTAACCGAGCTCCTCTAGTTTTTCCACAATGATCAAAAAGGCTTCATGGCGTCTTACCAAGCTGTTGACAGCGTCATACAAGTGGTGACCCTCACTGAAATGCCTAACATCTGGGGCTATTTCTTGTTCACCCACCTCAACTGGTCTCTTACTTCAGATGCTAGAACACTATGGCTTTTGGTAGGTTGTTGTTTTTTTGTTTTGTTTTTTACAAGCTGTCAAGTGCTTTTATTCCTTCCCTATTATTAAATATCATTGGTTACAATATTCATGGGATGTAAGGGGTTAATTCTATACACTACTGACAACATACTTCTATTTTAAGAGTACAAGGAGGTGGCATGGGCTTAGGTTATATTCGAATTATCAATATATAATGGTATAAGGCACACCTTCCTATTGGTATAAATGGCAGACCTACATGTTAGGCGTTGTTGCTTTTTTTTTTAATGCTGCTATGGCTGTTAGAGCTTGTGGCACTTACCTGGTGTCAACATTGATGGAGAAGACACAGAGATGGTTACACTGAAGCCTAGATGAAGTCTTTGCTCTCTGAACACTATATTACAATTTAAAGCTGACTCCTGATTTGTCTTTGAAGTTCCCTTGTGTCACTTTCCAACACTCCACTGAGCATATGAAACCCATCAGGATTGCTGTAGTTTTCCTTTTCAAAACATTTTAAATATTGAACCCCTGACTATCCACATCCAGTGATACTGCAATGTGTACTTGTGTAGTATTCCCTTAATAACAATCTTTGCCAGATGTCATTCCGCTAAGGCTTCATGCACACGACCGTGCTGTCTTTGAGTCGGTGAAAACGACACGGATAACAGGCGGGCCTTCAACTGGGCCCAGACATACAGCCACAAAAACTACGGCTGTATGTATGGACCCATTGAAATGTATTGGTCCGTACTTTTATCTACAATTGCTGACCAAAGATCGCAGATAAAAATCTGTTTATGTGCATAAGGCCTAACTCTAATATAATTCTAACTTAAAGGAATTATACTATATATATATATATATATATATATATATATATATATATATATATATATATATATATATATATATATAATTTATTTCATTGATGGTTTATCCTTAAAGGGTTTCAATCTTTTGAATCCCATTTTTTTCCCCTAACATGTAGGAATAGCCTTAAGAAAGGCTATTCTTCTCCTGCCGAGCAGCCTGTACTAGAAGTAGTGTCAAGACAAGCCAGGGAACCTTCAGCTCTTGGCTGTCATGGCAGCGGATCTCTGGCCCCAGATTTCGTTACAGGTGCCAACCAACCCTCCCGAAAAAAGGCACCAGGTCAGCTTTGAGGCCAAGGTCACTGACCATGGGCATTAAGTCCCATAGCTTTTCTGTATAATACAGCAGAGACTTAGCAGCTATAGCATCTGCTTAGCTCCTGAGCAGCCGCCATATTTAAATACCCGATATCTGCTTTACTATTACAGCAGATGTTGGGAAGGGGTTAAAGCATAACTAAACCTTCAAACAACTTATAATTTCCTGTCACTATTTGTGTCATTAATACATAGTAATATACTTTATTAACTAATTCTGTCTCCTTTCTGTGGAATCCTGTATTTCTGTATTCTTTCCCTTGTTTCTGTATTAAGAGCCATCCTCTATTTTTTGTTGTGTATGGTCTACGAGCTTATGTAAGTCATGAGAAGACTATGACTTTATATGGGGACGGTCACATTATAAAACATAAACTATATTAAGATAAGATAATCTTTTAATAGTCCCACAGTGGAGAAATTTCAGCATGTTACAGCAGCATGGTAATACAGATACAGGGATAATACACAGTAATATATTACAGACGTAGACACACACAAGCTGAGAAGAGAAGATATACTAGGAGTCCATAGAAGCTAAGGAACAGAAGAAGAAAGAAGGAAGACTTCATAGTCATAATCATTAGTTTTCTGTACGGAGTGATCTTCGCTTGGTCTGATGTAGATTATACAGCCTGGTCGTGGTTGGAAGGAAAGACTTACGATAGCGCTCAAGGTATCAAGGTCTCATACATGGGGTGGGATTTGTTCTCCCACATGAAGCTCACCACTGACAGTGGCCTTTTGTCACCCACAAAAGGACAGGTGTTGTATGAAACAGGAGATTCTCCTATTTCATATGATGCCTTAGCAGTTCTACCTATATTATATCCGGAGATCTCACCAGCTGAATATACCGTTTTTAGAGATGAGCGAACAGTGTTCTTTCGAACACATGTTCGATCGGATATCAGGGTGTTCGCCATGTTCGAATCGAATCGAACACCGCGTGGTAAAGTGCGCCAAAATTCGATTCCCCTCCCACCTTCCCTGGCGCCTTTTTTGCACCAATAACAGCGCAGGGGAGGTGGGACAGGAACTACGACACCGGGGGCATTGAAAAAAATTGGAAAAAGTCATTGGCTGCCGAAATCAGGTGACCTCCATTTTAGACGAATAGTGGATTTCAAATCCGGGTCATATGAGAATGTGAACTTGGTGACTATGAGACAGGGATAGCTGTACAGTCAGGGATAGCTAGGGATAACCTTTATTTGGGGGGGAATGTAATTAAAAATAACTTTTTGGGGCTCTATCGGGTGTGTAATTGTGATTTTTGTGAGATAAACTTTTTCCCATAGGGATGCATTGGCCAGCGCTGATTGGCCGAATTCCGTACTCTGGCCAATCAGTGCTGGCCAATGCATTCTATTAGCTTGATGAAGCAGAGTGTGCACAAGGGTTCAAGCGCACCCTCGGCTCTGATGTAGGAGAGCCGAGGGTGCACTTGAACCCTTGTGCACCCTCGGCTCTGCTACATCAGAGCCGAGGGTGCGCTTGAACCCTTGTGCACACTCTGCTTCATCAAGCTAATAGAATGCATTGGCCAGCGCTGATTGGCCAATGCATTCTATTAGCCCGATGAAGTAGAGCTGAATGTGTGTGCTAAGCACACACATTCAGCTCTACTTCATCGGGCTAATAGAATGCATTGGCCAGCGCTGATTGGCCAGAGTACGGAATTCGGCCAATCAGCGCTGGCTCTGCTGGAGGAGGCGGAGTCTAAGATCGCTCCACACCAGTCTCCATTCAGGTCCGACCTTAGACTCCGCCTCCTCCAGCAGAGCCAGCGCTGATTGGCCGAATTCCGTACTCTGGCCAATCAGCACTGGCTAATGCATTGTATTGGCGTGATGAAGCAGTGCTGAATGTGTGTGCTTAGCACACACATTCAGCTCTACTTCATCGGGCTAATAGAATGCATTGGCCAATCAGCGCTGGCCTATGCATTCTATTAGCATGAACTGAGTTTGCACAGGGGTTCTAGTGCACCCTCGGCTCTGCTACATCAGATTGCTACATCTGATGTAGCAGTGCCGAGTGTGCATCAGATGTGTAGTTGAGGAAAACTGACTCAGCACTGCTAAGTCTCTGCATTCGCATAGGAATGCATTGGCCAGCCTTCGGCCAATCAGCGCTGGCTCTGCCGGAGGAGGCGGAGTCTAAGGTCGGACCTGAATGGAGACTGGTGTGGAGCGATCTTAGACTCCGCCTCCTCCAGCAGAACCAGCGCTGATTGGTCGAGTTCCGTACTCTGGCCAATCAGCACTGGCCAATGCATTTCTATGGGGAAAAGTTAGCTTGCGAAAATCGCAAACTGACAGGGATTTCCATGAAATAAAGTGACTTTTATGCCCCCAGACATGCTTCCCCTGCTGTCCCAGTGTCATTCCAGGGTGTTGGTATCATTTCCTGGGGTGTCATAGTGGACTTGGTGACCCTCCAGACACGAATTTGGGTTTCCCCCTTAACGAGTTTATGTTCCCCATAGACTATAATGGGGTTCGAAACCCATTCGAACACTCGAACAGTGAGCGGCTGTTCGAATCGAATTTCGAACCTCGAACATTTTAGTGTTCGCTCATCTCTAACCGTTTTGACACCACCATAAACACTTATATCTGATTAAACCTTAGGGAGCTATAGCAAAGGTAGGCAACACTCCACCATCAGTAAATATGGTCAAGATCAGCAAAATATTTCCTGGGCTCTTTGTACATGAAAGGTCAGCAACTTTCAGCACTCCAGCTCTTGTAAATTAAGCATGCTGGTACTGGATGACTCCCCGCTCCTTTCATGTATGCAATGTATATACAATGCACTGCATACATTTCCCTCGTGGTCCCTCTGATATTTTTCACCAAATTCTTTAATAAAAATTCAAATTTAAAACAAAAAAACAGGTTCTCTTGTAATGTAGTTCATATGTCCACATCAGTATATTCTAGTTTACTGTGGGTTGAGAGATGCTTTCTACTCCTGTGGATATCTGTAGCCTCACCCACTATACTGTGTTAGGGTTTCCGTGAAAGGCAACCTGTCTGGTGGTTTTTGCACCCTAAACAGTCCCCAGTATCTTTAGCATTAAGGTACCACCTTACCTTGGTGGAAAACCTTGTTAGTGGTGGGACATTTGACTCAGATAATTTGCCTATGGAGTAAATGTTGCCTATGGAGCAGCAAGATTGCACTTTGGCACAAGAAAGGTATGTTCACTATGCCTCTAACCAGCTCTACAACAGCTTGCAAGTGATTTTGGTGGTGGTAGGCTCCCTTTAATGCTACCCATTCGTTGGCCTGTTAGGGTGCATTCACACTACGGATACGCCAGCTCATTCTAAACGTAGAACACATTCAGAATCAGCAGCGTATAAAGCAGATCCCATTCATTTCAATGGGAGCCGGCATACGAGCGCTCCCCATTGAAATGAATGGGAAGCGCTCGCGTGTACGGCTCGCTCGACTCATTCTGAGCCGTACACGCGAGCGTTTCCCATTCACTTCAATGGGAGCGCTCGTAGAGAAAAAAGCAGCCCATTCATTTCAATGGGGAGCGCTCGTATGCCGGCTCCCATTGAAATGAATGGGATCTGCTTTATACGCTGCTGATTCTGAACGTGTTTTACGTTCAGAATCAGCTGGTGTATCCGTAGTGTGAATGCACCCTTAAGGGTGCATTCACACGGAGTAACGTGCCGCGTGACCTGGCACGTATACACCGTGTGAGATTTTGAGCGCCATATACGCTCCCATTGATTTCAATGGGAGCCTGGATCGTATACACCGCGTTATTTTGCGGCCGCAAAATCACGGCTGCAAAATAATGCGGCGTATACGATCCAGGCTCCCATTGAAATCAATAGGAGCGTATACGGTTCTCAAAATCTCACACAGCGTATACGTGCCAGGTCACGCGGCACGTTACTCCGTGTGAATGGACCCTAAGGGTGGATAAAACTCCTGATAAGTTCCATAGACCTTTTGATGACAGCCACCAACATGATTGCACCCTAGTCCTGAGCAATAGATGTAGGAATTCAAGGTTCTTATTGTATTCATCTTGTGAAACATATTTATATGGCAGGGTGAGCTGACAGACGAATGAGAATGATGCTCCATGCTGCATCTTCTCCTCGCCATAATGTTATGAGAATGTTCGTTAAGTCTTTGCATGTCGATCTCTAGCTTATTTATCTATTTTACACAGTAAAGTATGTTTGAGCTCCATAAGGATAAGTACAAGCAGCAGGAGATACTTGTGAAATCCTTCATATGTACCCATTGCCAACTTCCAACCCTCCCCCGTGTAGTTCCCTCTTTTGCTCCTCCTGTCTGTATCTGTTATTGCCACTTTCTGCCTCAGGTCTTCAAACCTGGACTCTATAGTCAATAGTTTATAGAAAGGCCAGAGAGCTGCATAAGATGAGGCGCGGATAAACCAGGGTACACGGGGTAGTTCTATCCATATAGGGGAGTGTTTGGAGGAATTAGGCTTTATTTTGGTAATGGTCTATAAAAGTTCTAGTCTCCTTTGCCTGTTGTCAGCTCTTACAAGTCCTGGATCTTATATTAGCTGCTCTGAGACATACTCAGCAAATGTTACTAATATTTAACCCTTTCACAGGCCATCTCTTTACATCCATATTTAGCATCTTGCAGACACCATTCTGACTTCACCCGAAAATTGCTGTCCTAACCTTTTCTGCTTCTGTTGCCCCTGATAATCATAGGGTTAATTAGGCAACAAGCCGTTCAATATAGTAAAGGCAAAAGTCAGACATGAAATATACTGTGGGTCATGTTTACCAGACACTCAATAAATAGTAGCAATGAGTGTGCCCTATGGATGAGAGTCTTTTGACCTGCATTACACCTGTCACCATGTCACTACTGTTCTGAGCGTTCACTGCACCATCACATAATATCACTGATGCTCTCAGTGCAGCGCCCTGACTTATTAGTAAAGTCCGGAGATTATTAATTCCTTAGGGATGCTGCCTGTTAATACAGTTTTTATGTTTTGGGCTTTTTTTTTTTTTTTTTTTTTTGTTTTAATGTAGCATTACAAAAGTACATTATTTTTTTTGTCTACGTTGCCATATGAAGGCTTATTTTTTGTGGGACTTAGTTGTATTTTTCAGTGCCACGTACATGTAATTACTCTTTATTACAGCATACATAAATATACAGTATTATATAGTTACATACATAGTTACATAGTTGATGAGGCCTTAATTCTGTGAGTCTGTACTATCATAACAATGCTAAGTCTATATATTTTTGTTTGTTTACTGCACCTAAAAAACACATCTTAAAATCGTTTCTTTTCCCATATTTTGAGAGCCATAACTGTTTTTATTTTTCTTTTGACAGAGCTTTGTGTTGGATTTTTTTTTTCTTTTTTTTACAGGGCCAGCTGTAGTTTTTATTGGTACCAATAAGGCAGATACAGCTTTCATTTAATTCTGTTTTTGAAGGGGAGGTGACCAAAAAACAGCTACTCTAATTGTCAGAATCTGTGTGTTAGAACCTCTGTTTCATCATGTGAAGATACTGTTCCAAGGATCTCCACTAGTGGCCGCTATTCAGGTGTCATTATTACTCCTACCACTGGAGGCTGCTGTTCCCTGACTCTTGCCCACAGTTAATGTGGCGAGTATTGCTTCATGACCATGGCCATCTTGTTTCCTGTTTGCGGCCATCTTGTTTCCTGTTTAGGCCTATATATACCCAGAGCATATTATAACCAATGCTTGAGTATTGTGTTTGTTCCCAGTCCTCTAGCTCTGAGGTATTCTTGCTCAGTATACCTTGGCTTCTCCTGCTTACCCGCTCCGTGTACCGACTCCTGGCTTCACCCGACTACCCGCTCTGTGCACCGACTTCTGGCTATCCATCGATCAAGTCTCCTACTCCGCTGTGTCTGCCGTCCTTCCTGGCTATCGGATTCCAGCTGTATCACCAGTATCGTAACAGGATACTCAAGCCTTAATAATGGAATCCGCCGGGATTAAGAGTCTGGAGGATCGTGTGAACCAGATGCACGGTACACTGTCCAAGCTTCATAGTGAGGTGCGTGACTTCAAGACTAAACATACGGCCTTGGAAAATCAGACTACACACCACATTCAAGTTTATGGACAAGCCTTCCAAAACTTGCAGGAATTGGTACGTGATCTAACTGACCGCGTGGTCAAACTGGAGTCCCAAGAGCGTGGTGGAACAGCATCTGCCCTTCCCACTCTGCCACTTCCACCCTTTAGGTTTGGTGGGGATCGAGATAAATTTCGAGGATTCCTCAATCAGTGCCAACTCTTTTTTGAAGCTCATCCCATGCATTACCCCACAGACCGATCCAAGGTTTTGTGCGTCATCATGCTCCTGACACATAAGGCATTAGTCTGGGCTAGCCCTTTCATCGAGACAAACGATGTTCGGCTGAATAATTTAAAAGACTTCCTGGCAGCTATGAGTGAAGTGTTTGACGACCCCAACCGTGTGGCTACAGCGGAGGCGACTTTACTAGCACTACGCCAGGGCAAACGCTCAGTAGCTGAATATGCCTTGGAATTCAGGAGGTGGGTAATTGACACTAAATGGAATGATGCTGCTAAGCTTACAATCTTCAGAAATGGACTTTCTGGGACAATAAAAGATGAGTTGGCACGTGCTGAAGCTCCCACTGAGGTGGATAAATTCGTACAACACTGTATCTGGATTGACACTAGATTGGCTGAACGTAAACAGGAGAGATGGGGCTCCTTGTGGTTCCGTAACAATAACAGCTATACTTCTGTTTCAGCTCCGGCTACCAGAGACTCCCAGGAGAAAGGGTACCAGGAATCCGGAGTAGAGCTGATGCAAGTAGACAGCATGCAGAGACGTGAAAATGCTGAAAGAAGAGAACGTAGGCTTCGAGAGAATCAATGTTTCTATTGTGGAAAGAATGATCACTTCCTCATTAATTGTCCCCACCGGGGGCGCAAGACTGTTGCCGCTATGGTCGAACCAGAATTTTCAGATGAGGAATCTGTGTGCTCTGAACATGTTTCACCTGTGGTTGCAGTTACTCGCTCCATTGCACCTGGTATAGGAAAGGAGAACAAGGACTCCCACTGTGTTATGTCTGTAAAATTCCTAGCCAACTCCCAGTGGATATCCACACAAGCTATGGTCGATTCTGGAGCTAACGGTAACTTTATGGACATTGACTTTGCCAGAAGACATGGGGTGAAACTGCAAAAAAGGCGGTCTCCTATCGTTATGGAAACTGTGGATGGGTCTCCACTGAACTCAGGACCAGTTGATCATGAGACCGAACCCCTGGAGATGGTCATGGAGCTTAATCACCATGAGGTCCTATCTTTCCTTCTAATTTCATCCCCACACTTCCCTATTATTTTGGGATTGCCATGGCTGCGTACACAGAACCCTATAATTGATTGGGAGACTAAGAAAATATCCTTTCCATCCGAGTCTTTACAACAAGAGTGTTTTTCTGAACAACCCCAGAGCAAGCCAGAGGAGAATCCTCAATCAACTACAGGATTGCCATCCATATATGCAGAATTCGCTGATGTCTGCGATAAGAAGAATGCTGACAAACTCCCGCCACACCGCGATTATGACTGTCCGGTGGAGTTGTTACCAGGTGCGGCTATACCTTTTGGAACCATCTATCCTTTAGCAAAGCCCGAACTGAAGTCTCTCAAGGAGTACATTGATGAGAATTTGGCAAAGGGATTTATTCGTCCATCTTCATCACCAGCAGGTGCACCCATATTTTTTGTTAAAAAGAAGGATGGTTCACTTAGACCATGCATCGACTACAGGGAACTGAATAAGGTTACCATTAAGAACCGTTATCCCCTGCCATTAATTCCTGAATTGCTGGAGAGAGTCCATCAAGCAAAAGTATTCACAAAGCTAGACCTCCGAGGAGCCTATAATCTTATTCGTATTAGACCAGGGGATGAATGGAAGACAGCGTTTAGATCACGATATGGGCATTTTGAATACATGGTCATGCCCTTTGGTCTTTGTAATGCATCGGCAACCTTCCAACACTTTGTTAATGATCTTTTCAGAGACTTATTAGACTTATTTGTTGTTATCTACCTTGATGATATTCTAATTTTTTCCAACACGTTAGAAGAACATCAAGATCACGTGAAGACCGTGCTGAAACGTTTGAGGGACAACCAACTCTGCATCAAGCTGGAGAAGTGCGAATTCCATCAAAGAGAAATACAGTTTCTGGGTTATGTAATCTCTCCTTCAGGACTATGCATGGATACTAGTAACGTTCAAGCAATCATGGACTGGCCCATTCCCAAAAATGTGAAGGAGGTGCAATGCTTTGTGGGATTTGCCAATTTTTATAGACGTTTCATCAAACATTTTTCGGAGATAATTGCACCAATTACCCGATTAACAAAGAAGGGAGCAGCCTTCGTCTGGTCCACGCAGGCACAAGAAGCTTTCTCTCAACTAAAGACTAAGTTTACAACAGCTCCCATACTGATACATCCTGATCCGGAACGTGCATTCATTGTCGAAGTGGATGCCTCGGATTGTGCAATTGGAGCCATTTTGTCACAAAGAGTTGGGGAAAAAGACATGCTACACCCTTGTGCCTACTTCTCAAGACGCCTGACCTCATCAGAAAAGAATTATGATGTAGGAAACAAGGAGCTCCTAGCGATCGTAGCCGCTTTTAAAGAATGGAGACATCATTTACAGGGCGCAACACAGCAAATAGTGGTCTTAACTGACCATCGCAATTTAGAATTTGTTAGATCTGCCAAATGTCTGTGTCCTCGTCAAGCCCGATGGAGCTTGCTCCTAAATCAATTTAATTTCTTAATTTCCTACAGGCCTGGTTCTCGGAATGGTAAGGCCGACGCCTTATCTCGAATGTTTTCCACTGAATCCTCTCCTGCAGAGCCACCAAAGACTATCCTCCATGAATCAAGATTCTTTGGGGTGATCCATAACACAGACCTGCTGGGGAAGATAAGAGAAGCCTATACAAGTGACCCAGTCTTGGCACATCCCCCCAATGATTTATCATTAGTCTTCAAGAACAAGGTGTGGATCCATGAGGACCGTCTCTATGTTCCTGAAGCAGTACGACTAGAAGTCTTAAAACTAATTCACGACTCCAAAATAGGGGGTCATAAGGGAATGCCGAAGACACAAGAATTCCTATCCCGCTTCTTTTGGTGGCCTGATCATCTCAAGGATGTGAAGAAATATGTGACATCTTGCAGTACCTGTGCAAGGAATAAGATTCCGCGCTCTTCACCTATGGGATTGTTACAGCCCTTACCAATTCCATCTCGCCCCTGGGGATCAATTTCTATGGACTTTATCGTAGATCTGCCAGTTTCTAAGGGGAAGAATACCATTCTGGTGGTGGTGGATCGTCTCACTAAAGCCGCACATTTTGTCCCTTGTTCTGGATTACCTTCAGCTGAGGAGACAGCTGATCTTGTCATTCACAACATTTTTCGTCTTCATGGAGTGCCTGATGAGGTTGTCTCAGATCGTGGAGTACAATTTACCTCAAGATTCTGGCGAAGTTTTTGTACTGCATTAAATATCGATATTAATCTATCATCTGCCTTCCACCCTCAGTCGAATGGACAAACAGAGCGCACCAATCAGACCTTGGAACAATACCTACGATGTTATACATGTCATCTGCAGGACGATTGGTTCGACTTACTTCCTGTGGCAGAATTCTCTTATAACAACTCACAGCACGCATCAACGAAACAGACTCCATTTTTTGCAAATCTAGGTTACCACCCCAATATTCTTCCTAACTTTCCGATTGAGACCTTAATTCCTGCAGTCACCGATAGAATCCAAGCATTACAGCATAATGTCAAGATGTTAAAAGAGACTCTGAAACTTGCTCAGGAAAAGTATAAGAAGACAGCTGATAGGTTACGCAGACCATCACCGACCTTCCAGATAGGGGACGAAGTTTGGCTGTCTACTAAAAACTTAAAGCTCAATGTACCGTCAGTAAAACTAGGACAGAAGTTTATTGGTTCTTTTAAGATAACAGCACAAGTAGGCTCTGTGGCTTTCCGTCTCCAACTCCCCAAGACAATGAAGATACATCCAGTATTTCATGTGGCACTATTGAAACCAGTTGTTCCCAATCCGTTTCCAGGCCGTCTGTTGCCTCCTCCGGGTCCCATTAAAGTTGCTGGAGAAGAACACTACGTGGTTGAGAGAATTCTGGATTGTAGGATCTTCAGAAACCGTCTGCAATATTTCATACAGTGGCAGGGATATGGTCCTTCGGAAAATTCATGGGAGCCCATCAGCAACATCAATGCTCCTCGTTTGATTAGAGAATTCCACCAAAGATATCCAGACAAACCAGGTCAAGCAGCGTCCAGAGGCCGCTGTTAAAGGAGGGAGTAATGTCAGAATCTGTGTGTTAGAACCTCTGTTTCATCATGTGAAGATACTGTTCCAAGGATCTCCACTAGTGGCCGCTATTCAGGTGTCATTATTACTCCTACCACTGGAGGCTGCTGTTCCCTGACTCTTGCCCACAGTTAATGTGGCGAGTATTGCTTCATGACCATGGCCATCTTGTTTCCTGTTTGCGGCCATCTTGTTTCCTGTTTAGGCCTATATATACCCAGAGCATATTATAACCAATGCTTGAGTATTGTGTTTGTTCCCAGTCCTCTAGCTCTGAGGTATTCTTGCTCAGTATACCTTGGCTTCTCCTGCTTACCCGCTCCGTGTATCGACTCCTGGCTTCATCTGATTACCCGTTCCGTGTACCGACTCCTGGCTTCACCTGACTACCCGCTCTGTGTACCGACTCCTGGCTTCATCTGACTACCCGCTCCGTGTACCGACTCCTGGCTTCATCTGACTACCCGCTCCGTGTACCGACTCCTGGCTTCACCCGACTACCCGCTCTGTGCACCGACTTCTGGCTATCCATCGATCAAGTCTCCTACTCCGCTGTGTCTGCCGTCCTTCCTGGCTATCGGATTCCAGCTGTATCACCAGTATCGTAACACTAATTTTTCAATGGAGAGAGCGAGATTGTGTGTGTATATGTTTAGTAGCGTACAAAAAATTTTGGCAGGTGTCAATAAAATGTTGCAAAGTAAGAATGTCTTCAAAAATAGAAGATTAGACTGGTCTAACACGACTGTATTGAATGTACGGTCCACAAGTTGCTGATCAGCAACATAGACTCCGCAGATGTCTGTGTCCTGCCACACTCACCCATAGAGTTCTATAGGCAAGTCCGTGCAGTGCCGCAATTCACGGCCATTACGGACATGTCCTATAAATTCCGGATCACAGTTGCGGCCCGGCCACACCACGGATAAAATATCCAGTGGTGTAAAAGGCCACATTGAATATAATGTGTCCGCAATTGAAATCCCTCAATTGCGGACTTACATTACGGCCGTGTAAGCCAGCTTTAATTTTATTTTTTTGTTCAACTAACAAAATGAAGTAAATGAACAAAAAAGTAATCTAAAGCAAATATTTGCTGTGACCACCCTGTAGAGAAGGAGTCCTGGAGTGATGATTTGGTCCCCCTAATCTCAACATCAGCAAAACTGTCTGAATCTTGTCTGAAGGATTTGACTAAGCAAATATCTACAGATCTCCAAGATGTTTGAGTTTACTCCAAAAACTGTATCTAGAAGAGTTGATGCTGTTTTGAAGGCAAAGGATGGTCACACAAGATATTGATGTGATTTAGATTTTATCTGTATTCACTTAATTTTTTGTTAATTTACAAAAATAAACTAACACTTCTATTTGTGAAAGCATTTTTACCGTGCTGCATTTTTTCCCCACACCTGCCTAAAACTTTTTCACAGTATTCTATGTATGTATGTATGTATATATATAAGATGTAGCAGTTAGCTATAACTGCTACGATTAAACTGTTGCAGCATGACATCTTGTCACAGATGGCAGCAAAAAAGCAATGAAAAGACATTAGAAAAAATTTTTCACTGACCTGTTATTGGTTTTTGTCGTCTTGTGCGATGGGATATCGTACTGCAGCTGTTTATCCAATTGTTGTAGTTCGGGTTACCTCTGTAACATCTGTGTGTATATATATATATATATATATATATATATATATATATATATATATATATATATATATATATATATTATATTTCTAATTGCCATGGCATCTTCTTATGACTACTAGAATACTCTGTAATTATGCCTTGAAGTACAACGCTAACTGGAGTTCTGCTGGTCCCGGCCTAGTACAAAGATGGCAGACATGAGAATCTCCAACGCAATTGCAGTGTACCTCAGGGTTGCCATGATAACAAGGGGCCTAATGATGGCCACACATCTGACATATTCGTATACCCATTAGACCCTGCTAAAGGAAGCGTCTAATAGGATGTCTATCACCTTTAGGCTAACATAAATATTACGCTGAAATACAGTAGTGATTCAGTTTACCGTATATACTCGAGCATAATTTTTACTCGAGCACTGTTTTTGTGCTGAAAAAGCCCACCTCGGCCTATACTCGAGTCAGCAAAAAAAAAAAAAATATATATATTTTTTTTTTTAAGGGGGGGGGGGGGGGGTGTCTATGACCAGCCACAATATCAATGTATAGAATCTCCCATAAAATAGTGCAAAAAAAAAAAAAAATTAAAAAAAATAAAAGTTCTAAATCCCTCCTTTCCCTAGAATACATACAAAAGTAGAAAATTACTGTGAAACACATACACATTAGGTATCCCTGTGTCTGATAGTGCCCGGTCTACTGAATATAGGGTATCTGCAGTGCTCCTGTTCCGTTGGGAAGGGGTTAATAGGAGCACTGCAGATACCCTATATTCAGTCAGGCTGAACTCCAAGTGGGGGGAAAAAAACAGTCCTCAAGCTCAGGGAAGGGGCAGACAGACAACCAAAACACCCCCTCCCCTTTCCCAGCACCCAGCATCTACTGCACCCAAAAACTCCGACCTTTTTAATTTTTTAAATTTTCCAGTAGCTGCTGCATTTCCCCCCCTCGGCTTATACTCGAGTCAATAAGTTTTCCCAGTTCTTTGTGTTAAATTTAGGGGCCTTGGCTTATATTCGGGTCCTCTTATAGTCGAATATATACGGTATTATGTCAGCGATCACACGATTGTATTCTAGTAGTGATTGGGCCTCACTAGTTAACCACTGAAAAATGTTTTATATAAGAAAATAAAATATTTTAAAAATATTACAAAAACTACAGTAAAACAAAAGCTACATGACAAATTTGACATAATATATGCTTTATTATGTATTATAATTGAACAAACAATAACAATACACATAATTGATATCTTCAGATCCATAGCAAGCTGTACTAAAGCAGAAACTCGTTATTTATCCTGTGGGATAAAGATCATAATATTTTTTTGGTCAAAAATTCTAATCAAAAGCTATACAGTATGTTTCCGATATAGTACCAATAAAAACTAAAGCTTGCCCCTCGTAAAAGTAAATGGACAACAAAATGTCAATTTAAAAAATAAAGTTCTGGCTCTGAGAATTATAACAGCACTTACATAACTGAATACAGGTAAATATAAGAAAACTTTGTAATGTTGTTGAAAAATTGTTTTCTTCTTCTCTTCCTTTCATTCAGAATCTTGTCTTTTACAGCACTGATACCCAAGGCTGTAACTAAAAGCTTGCGGGCCCTGTTGCAAAAGCTTATCCTGGGCCCCCTGTGCCACTTTTCCTCACGATCATCAATCATGTCCCATCTGTATGTTTTAGCAGCATTTACATTTCTCTTTCTTTCCGTATCCGGACCAAGACCGCCATGCAGATTTGTTTGCAGCATGACTGTGCACATAAGTTTCCCATCCCCTGTCAGTGGCCCTTATATTTATCGTTCTGCTTTTGTGCCACAACTTCCATCCTTAAAAAAACAAAAACCCTCATTAACTATTTGTTGACCAACCAATACTTTTGGCATAACAGGTTAAAGCCATGAAAGGAAATCAGAAAGGGAATTAAGCAAGCTTAATCAGACTTAGTTTGGCAAGGGTGACCTGTGGACTCTGGCTCATGGGCCTGGTCACAGCTGAGATCACTGCAACCCCTATAGTTACGCCAGTGTCAGTATTGTATCCAGCCTTAGGGAGCCTTCACATGGAGTTTACGCTCCACTCATTCTGAACGTAAACTCGTTTAAAATCAGCAGCGTTAAAACAGATCCCATTGATTTCTATGGGTGCCGTTATACGCGCGCACCCCATTATAATTAATGGGGGGCTGATACGCGCGTATCACATTGAAAGCAATAGGTAAAAAAGCCTCCCATTGATTTCAATGGGTAGCGCATGTATGCCTGCACCCATAGAAATCAATGGGATCTGTTTTAACGCCGCTCATTCTGAACGAGTTTACGTTCAGAATGAGTGGAGCGTAAACTCCGTGTGAAGGCTCCCTTACACAAAGAAGTCTGTGGAAAGGAGAGCTTTGTTCCCAGCTAGTAATTGATTTTTTTTTTTTTTTTGCCTAATTCTGTATATTGGTAGAGCATTATCTTAACAGATATATGTGTCAAAAAAGCGCTTAGCAGCCATCTCTTACAGCAGCCTCCATCTTCCCATCCCTTCTTCATACACTTATATGTTCGAAGTAATGTAACCCGATGAATGGAGAACTATTAACATGTTTTACTGTTATGTTGAGGAAGATATGTAAGTGCTCATTATTTGTGGTGCAAGATGTTGTTTTATTGGTTCTAGTTTTTGGTTTGTGTGATTTTTTTATTTTTTAAAAATATTTTTTTTATTGCTATTTTTGGGAGGAATCAAGGTAACCAAGATATATTGTAATGCATCAGTTAGACTGAGTTAAAACAGGGTTTTTTGGTCTGGAATTTGATGCGGAGGTCGCCTCAGATTCCGTGCCAAAAAATGGGTAGCCGCAACTGGATGCTGGTGCAGTGCATCGGCATCCAGTCGTGGTGCTCCGCTCCGGATTAGGCCCAAATGAATGGGCCTAGTTGGGAGGGAGTGTCTTCAGGCGGACATCCGGGCTGCCTGAAGAAAGAGCATGTCGCTTCTTTTTTCCGGGAACGGCAACAAACCGCTCGCGGTAAAAGGAACCCATTGATTTCAATGGGCGGACGTTTTTTGAGCCAGACCCTGTGTGAACTCATTCTGTGTTTTTATTTTCCATGGCATATAGGATAAATAAAACTATTTTGGGATAGTTCAGGCTTGTACACACACGGGGACAACTAACATGTTTGTTCAAAAGTTATATGTACCTTTAAAATGTTGGCACTGAGAAATACAACTCGTCCTGTGAAAAACAAGCCTTCATATGACTGAATATTAGAATGTGTTTAAAATTATGAAAAAAAAAAAACCTTGCATGCTAAACTTGTCACTTCCTTAATGTCTGTAGTCAACGTCTCTGGGGATGATATACTTGTCCATGTAGGATAGTTTAGGTTGGGCAGTGATAAGAGATTTTAGGGAGCAACATGGTGTAAAATTGACGAACCTTAGGTAGCATTATGAAGTACAGTGAAAGCTCTTCTAAAGATCGCCTCCTTGAGAAGATCTTTCCAGAAGACCTCATTTTCTGTATTTATCTAGTGGTGACAATGTCTTATCCATGCATCTGGTGATATTCTTACGAATACAAGAGATCTTTTCTGTGGTTAGCTTTGTCTGTCTCTCGCTGTAATATTCTGCTCTATGGCTATATTATGCTTCGTGATGGTGACCGTGTGATGGTTGGCAGCTCCGGAGACCTTGTCAGATGGAGAGTGTGCAGTTTATTCTGTGTAACAGTGGTTGAATCAGTTTCACACCTTAGTCTTGTGGAGGAAAGCTGCAGCTGTAAACAAGGTCTCATTATCTGTGCCCAGACTCCCAACACTTCACTCTTACAGTTCTCACTGAGATTATTGGGAGACTTCATTTTATTTTCTCTTTTCTCACATGATGGTTTCCCTTTTAGATCTGTCAGGGCAGTGAGGTTTGTGTTCTGTGTTCTCGCTGGGATCCTCGGCCTCTGATAAACCTAATGTCACATTTTCACCATGTTCTTGATGTAGTGATGTTGTCTCGTTTTTGTCATGCGTCTTGCTCTTGTTTATAATCTAACTTTCTGGATGTTTATACTTGTGATCTGCCTCTCTCCTTAGGCCCTGGAGCAGTTCATGATGGGAACAGTGGCTCTTCTCGATGTCTCCTCTGCACTCCTCTGTTTCTTCTCTTCGTGCTTTGTCTGTCTCTTCTACTTCCACCTGCCCAGTTTTGACAAATGCAAATCATCGTCCGTGGTCCTCACAGGAGGGAAACAACAATTCTAAAATAAAACAAATGTAATAAAATGAAATTACAAAATCTGATGTCGCAAAATATAATGAAAAAAAAGCAAAAAAAACACAACAAAAAAAAAATAAAAAACTGCAAGTGATTGTTTAAATAAGGAAACCGCTGAGAGAAAACACCACAATCTGCACCTTCACGGTGAAGGGACTTTTGCAGGATACAGCCGGGGGGGAATGGGCAGATCCAAGGACTGAGCTGAGCCGGTCGACTAGCTACAAGTTGACGCTCATGAAACCACGTGACTTTGTTCTATTCATTTCAGAAGGACATCACACATCTTGCTGTCCCTGATCAAGCAAACCATGGACTGTGTCTCTCCACTTTATCTCCTAGGAACTGCTGGGCGATCAGTTATGCAATTCCCTTTCTGCAACCGGGACACCTGCAGAGCATAGCTCAACCATACTTATTTGCTGGGGGACTGGCTGAGCAATACGTAAAACTTTCCACTGCTGGGGAGATTGATATCTGCTGTGGTATATTTCTCTCCAGTATGAAGGGGATCAGAGGAGCTCCCTTCTGTAGGTCTTCCCTGTTGAGAAAGGGGATTGTATTGAATGTTAACATGGAGTGAGTTCTGTCGCCATGTGCTCAGATGCTGCTCATGTAATATTGTGCCCATCACAAGGGTTTTCTACTATATATGTATGTCGGCTGGAAGAGTTGGAAAACATGACTTGATTGTATGGACAAATAGGGTGTCCTGAACTGTAGAACACATGTTGTGAAGTGCAGGACAGGCCTAGAGTGGTCTTCTGGTGGCCTGTGGCTTTGGATCATTCATTCCTTAGTTGTCCTTTAATCTGATTATGATGTCAGTAAGATTATATTGTAGAATTTTATTTTTTTGATGGTTAAGGGCCAGGGACAGGCTAAAATATATATGCATGACGTCACAGGCAGAGGCGTGAGATGGTTATAATTGGCATGGACAACCCATTGGCATGGGTTTATAGAGGTTAGGGTAAGAAGCAGGGCACACACTCTGTCCTATGGTTAATTTCATGTAGTCACGTTCTCCAGATCTGATGAGCTCAGGATGAAGTGTAGGACCACACAGTGACTGTCATCACAGTGAATAAGCACATGCCGTCAACCATTTACACCAGCACAGACCGCTCACCTATAAGACGTGTGACTGCAAAGGCAGATGATGGGGCTTTGTAGATCGATTCCCACACGCTGTGGGGTCATATTGAGTTTTCCATCCATCCGCCAATCAACAGCATGACAAGTACTGAAATACCCAGTTAGGTAAAGAGATAAACTATGTGAATTTACCATGGTTGTAGTTGTTAATCTCCTTAGAAGGTTAAAGGAGTTGTCTAAGATTAGAAAAACATGGCTGCCTTTCTCCAAAAATAGCGACACTGGTTGTGTGTGATATTACAGCTCAGCAGTATTCACTTTCATGGAGTCTATCGGCAATACTAGACACAAGGACAGGTGTGGTTCTGTTTCTGGAAGAAGATAGCCATATTTCTATAATCTTAGACAATCTCTTTAAGTATAAGATCCCTGTACCAGCTATATGTGCCAGTGTTTTGCTACTTTCAGAAGTGGTCTTCTCGAACCCAAAAACACAAACCACATCCAACCAATAAAAACATAATCCCTCTTTACTACTGAAGCTGAATCCATATGCCTTGAATATAATATTTGTGTCATTAGAACCCAGCTCCACGGCACTTGCTGCATGCACACAATCCCAGTAGTTCAACCCTCCCAGAATCTATGTTTTCAGCTCCCTCTTAGGGTGTTTGTTAGTTACATAGAACTTCCTTGTCTTCCTGTCTGGGTGACAACCATTTTGGCTATCAGTATTTAAGTGGTCATGAGATGTTCTCTACCACATATGAGACTCTCCATGCTGCACAGACTAGTATCTACAGTTAGGGTTTTACACAAGGAATGCAGTTTCAGAGAGCCCGATAGGCACACACGGACAAGAAAGTTGGCAAGTAAGGGCACTCAGTTGACATTATTTGTGCAGATGGGGCACACGGCACAAGCTACAAGGCATTATTGAAGCAGTTTCCTTCCCAACTCTATTCTTTCTCATACTTTCAGATGATTTATAACCCTGAAACTTGCTGAGCACAAACATTCTGCTTTCACCTTCTACATGGTTTGGTTTCTGCATGGACCTTGATTATTTCCTGTGTACTGATCAGTTACTGGGAATGTAATGGATGTATATACTTGTATACAACACAAGAGCGGGTAACCACCTGGGATATGACCTGGCAATGGAAAAGTGTTACCAGCCACCACCCGAATGGTTTGCTAGGTCAGTATATTTCACATGCATGATGCAAAAGGTGCAGGTTAAGTATTTATCCATCAAACACTTGACTTCCAGAGACTGTGACTTGTTTACTTGGCCAGGAGTTGTCTTAAGTCTTTGTCAGCTTGCAGCCAGTCGGCTTGAAGCCTTCATCAGTATCCGGTGAAGATTTGACTCCTGGTCAATTGAACACTGTAAAAGAATCTAGTGTGAAAGAAACCTGGAGAGAGAGTCTGGAGGGTGTGACACCTAGGAAATGTATAGTACTCTTTCGACATCAATTTTCTAGTATGTGCCGTTAAAAAGAACGTGGAGCAGAAAGACCATGGAGGGAATGATGAGAAACTTATATCGGAATTGCTGCACAAGCTTCTTATAGTTCTGAGGTTCCATCACTCCTGAACAACAACGCCTGTGACCATTAGTGAGAGAAAGCAGTAAGTTATCTACAAGGGAATTATTATTAGCTCCTGCTGATCCAGGTCCTGGGGACTCTCACAGAATGGACATCAACTCTGTACCTCGCACTGTGTACAGTGGGAGGAGAATTTATGCAGATCCTGTGCGGTACAAAGAATGTAAGCTCCTCAGAGCAGGGTCTCCCATCCTCCACCTCATCATTTAGTAGCCGTCCTTCTCACTATTGTTTGTTACTGTATTATATTTTCTTTATATTTGTAATAATCTTGTAAAGAGCTGAGTACACTGTTAACATAATATAAATATACTGAGACATACATACCATGGTCCATTCGAGTGTGTGTGTTGTACTGTGCTGCCCAAAGTCTTATAACCTGTTAGGGTTAACTGCACCCATGAACCTGTATTACGTAGTACAAAGCATTGCATGTTAAGCTTAGTTCACGTCTGTGCAAGTGTCTGCCCGGCGCAGATCCATTATTTAAAAAAAAAAAAAAATCCTGCAAGCCCAACTTAATGGGGTCCCTTGGGCTCTGTTTGTGTCCGTCATAGAATGGATTTAATTGTGTCTTGTCCCATTCTTCTGGTACTTTGATGTACCCAAAGCATGGAAAAAAGGACGCGGATGTAAACATAGCACACTGTCAATGTGATGGAAGATGGAGAGATACTCACATGTAAAGAGCTATCCCTGGCCACACATCTGGGGCTTCAGAGCTGAACATGTTCCCAAATTACACTATGAGGACAACTTGTTTTTATGTATTCTCTATATCTGCCTGATCGGGTGCTGTTTCTGCTGGTCTGTGCTTATTGGTTCAAAATTATCAAAATGGTCTAAAAACAACTTTTCCTTTGGACCGTTTTAATAAATTTGCCCCATTGTGTTCTCCGATGTTTGCTTAATTTACATGAAGACAAGTAAATGCGGTGCACATAGGTGATATGTTTTCTTCATACCCTCCCCAAATTGACAGGCAGTTGAGAGGCTGCCTATAACACCCTGCATTTCTCGTGATGCGAGAAGAAGGTGTCAAATATTGACTGCAAATCTGGAAATATCCCTCCAAATCTTGTCTTTTCCATACAAATTATTTTCTGGTTTCCTTGAGAATAAATGGTTTAGCTCCCTCCTGATCCCTTTCAATCAACAAGTTTGCTGGTCTTTTGTGAGGACCAGGCATGCTTCACACCAGTATCCATTCACTCTCCTATGCTGTCTATATAACACTATTCCAATGCTCCAATCCATATATAAATAACACTTTTATTCAATATGTTCTTTTGAAGTTAAGAGGGAAGAGCTAACACTGAAAGTCAAGCTCTCCACGCACGTTATCCAAGTCCTTCGTTCTGATGGCTGTCTATCACAGTGGAGGGGCAGGAATAGGCGCATGGA
Source organism: Leptodactylus fuscus (assembly GCF_031893055.1). NCBI lineage: Eukaryota > Metazoa > Chordata > Amphibia > Anura > Leptodactylidae > Leptodactylus > Leptodactylus fuscus. Next base: position 66,553,075 of record NC_134270.1, read on the forward strand.
GAGGTTGACTTCTGGTATTACCCTTTGCTTCTTGAATATAGATTTTACAGTGTATAAATGATTTGTTGTGCATGGATGATGTTTGGTATACAGTATATACATGTTGATATTATAGATTATTCACATGGTACATGGGTGATACATAGTGTATGGATGATCCTGTGTATACACAGGGCTATAAGTACAGTGCAGAGTCAATATATGGTATGTATGTATATGATATGCAGTGTACAGTCAACCCTTATATGTATGATGACAACAGCATATAGATGATGCAAAGTGTGGGGAGAATGTTTAGTATGTAGAGGGTGTGTGGTGTATGGATGATGCTAAGAAAAAGAAATTTATATATATATATATATATATATATATATACACACACACATATACACAAATTAGTACATGCTGATATATAGACTATGCTAAATGTATGGACATATGTGGCATGGGACATCTTTCTGTCATAGTAACTATTTCAGTAATTTGTACTGCTTCAGGAGCTATTCAGAATACTGAAATGGGCCAACATAAAAGAACTTCGACAAGATCCACAAAAAAAAAAAAAAAAAAAAAAAAAATGTTGAAAATAGATACACACCACTATCAGATTTCTATTATTTTTCAATTTTAAATACCACTTTGGGTCTGAAAAAACCCCAAAAAACATCCTGTCCCTGGAGACAATAGGTATACCAATGTCCATCCAGTTTAAGGAATTACGGCTTATAGACGTACAGTAAACATATATTTATCCTAAGGCTTTTTTAAGACAACAGTCATTGAAAACAGATGAAACTGTCCATTTTTCACGAACGAATCTCATCTCTGTTATTGTGTACCTTGAAGGCCAGGGTGGTAATTCATTTCTTAAGTCCATGGACTCTACATGGAAACTTTTTAGGCTAAGGCTCTACATAGCTCTACATAGCCAAAAGCAGTTGTGGGAAAAACCGCAGCGGCAATGCATTGGGGTTTTCCTGGCAGCGCTTTTTACAGAAAGTCCACAGAGTTCTCCTTCTTCAGTTATATGTGTGTGTATATATATATATATATAATATATATATATATATATATATATATATGGAAAATACCAGCGTTTCTGTGGTATTATTGATATGGTGTGATTTACAAAAAAACCACAATGGTTTCTCAAATCACAGCATGTCCACTGTATATTATCTTCTGTGTGTGGATGGGATTAGCCAGAATCCCATCCGCTTTGCAAGCACTGTAAAACGCTGCAGTTTTTATCGAGGCGTTTATGCTGTGTGAGGCCCCGGCCTTATTCTCATCCTGGTATGGGTGATAAATTGAATGCATTTGGTCACTTCACCATATCAGAGAAGCACAGTTGTGTTGTTCATCAGAATTGGGAAATCGTTGTTTGTCCTGCACCGGAGTCTGATATATTCAACAATTTCTTTACTTAGTTGGATGCATCAAATATATTGGATTTCTTCTTCCTGTACCAGCTCACTGAACTTTACGTTTCATTCAGCAAGCACAAAAAAATTGTGTGTAAAATTGAGAATCTCACATAGTCTTGGAAAAAAAAAAAATCAATCAAGATTTTTTTTTAGACAATATCCCTACTGTCAATTGTCAAGAATGATCCCAAGGAAAGCCACAGAAAGGGCATATTTCTTATCTTGGGGTACTGCAGGGGGCTCAGAGCAAGCATTCAGCTACTCATCTAGTTGATGCCTACAACAAAAGTTTTTACATTGGCTCGAGCTTCCAAAAATAGCGCTGTGACTCTGATCTTCTCTTCTCTCAGATTTCTGTTTTCATGTTTCAATAGTGTAGGTGTTAGGCTGCTTTTAAAGCGTAAAATTCCTTTATAGGTGTCGGTGACGCCTATAGAGGCGTTATGGCACCCTTTTAATCATCTTAGTATGTAGATTACATGTAGTGTAAGGATAGTACTCAGAATAACAGCAGTGGCATGGTGATGTGGGTTTGCACATTATACACTTGTTCTGACACCACCATAAACATCCATGCTTCTTTCCTGTAAAGCGTCAATGTTTGTTTCATTGTGGAGATGGGAGTCTTTCTCCTCTCCTGACCAGAGAACGGTACTCAGATGGCGCTGAGTACACTGAGTGCACCATCATATAGGAGATCATTGGCTATCTGTTATCTGATGTGGATGGCTTACTGTTATCTGTCCTAAGTACACATTGGGTCATGTTTATGACAACCGTGGAAAACTATCTTGTTGGCCATATGGACACTCTCTGCTGTGATTTGCTGCCGTGTGCGAGCACTTTCATAAATCTCCATCACAGGTCTTTTATCATAATCTGTGAATATTTCAGACTGACTTGAAGGTTTGGTGTTTTCTATTCTGAAAGTTCTGCCCTTTACATTAATCTTTCCATTCCCATCCCAGACATTTGTACAGACATTTATTTGTACACTTCAGATGGTTAAAATTTCCATCAATTTATCAAACAATATTGTTCACAGACATGACTCCGGTTATTGGCCCTCTCTGAGGCTTTGTAAACACATGAAATGTTTCCGAGGCCACGTCCCTTCTCAAAAACTGCATTTATGTTTTGCTGCCACCACACTAGTAGGGGCTGAGGCGGCTATATGTCGTGGCTATAAAACCTCCAGTGGAAAAACCTTCACTTAGAATGCAGGTATTGTCCACACTGATGTACGTGAAAGAGCTCGGAGGTCTGATAAATGAAGTCAGCTCTGTGAACCATATTGTTTGATATATTTGGAATATTAACTATTGAATGTGTATACATAAACAGATAATATTTTAAAGGCACTTGTACCCAAATGTTTGAGATTTGAATAGAAAGATGAAAGTGGATACAAGAAGCTGGGTAGTACTTTGTATTGATTTGTTTCTCATGTCTTTCTATTCACTGAACATCTATCTACTCTCCACTCCTTCCATACAGTCTTCTGATTGAGCCTTACCACCATATCTTACTGCTGGCTGACGGACCTAAGGGTTTGTTCACACGGGGCAAGAGGGTGTGGATTCTGACGCCGAATCCACCCCCTCACAATTGAGGTCTATGTAGACCACTAGATTCCTTTTTTCCGTGAGCGGTATGTTCCGGTTCCCGGAAAAAAGAAACGAGCTGCCCTTTCTTCAGGCGGATTCCGCAGCTGAGTCAGCCCTGGCATCCGTCTCACGACAGCACCCTCCGGTCTAGGCCCATTCATTTGAGCCTACTCTGGAGGAGGAAGCCGCATCAGAATCGGGACCAAAATATGTGGTCTCATGTGAACGAGGTCTAAGAGGTGTCCCTTTCCTCCTGCATTCTGAACTATGTTATTATTATTATTTATATAGCACCATGAATTCCATTATTATATTAATTCCATGGTGCTTTACATTTGAGGGTTTATACACCATGCACAAAATATACAAACAAATATGATAATAACAATGACCGACTGGCACAGTGGAATAGAGGGCCCTGCCCACAAGAGCTTACAATCTTTGAGACATAATCTATGTTACACATATAGGGTTAATATTCAGGAGTTTACATGACAAAGTGGGATATTTTCACCGTATTATAAGGACTCCGGTCCCTGCCCAGCATTAGGCATAGTAGGTCTCCATTTATTAATACATTTGACGATGTTGCTTGTACATGTGGAAGTGGCTTGGCCAGCCCTGAGAAGCGTAGACTTGTCAATTTACCAATAAGTGGAAAACTCTACCTAATATCACTAGTTCACTGAAGCAATTAAGGAGTTTCCTAGGGAAATAAAAAAATCATTTTATTACCCCAGAAAATGTCCTTTAATACTGACTAGACAGAGACTTCTCTGTGTCCTTCAGTGACTGCAACACCTACTTCTGTGTTTGTGCCCATCATTTCACTATTATGAGATATCTGTTTTTATATTATGTCTGAACCATACTGAAGACCACATGCTATCGCTTGCAAAGTGTGATCTATGTACTATTTTGCAGTACCCATCACATGCCTAGTGCCATCTGTCAGGCCTTTTGCCTTCCAAAGGGTAAGTTCACACAGGGTACTTTGGTCAGGATTTTGAGGCCGTATCCGCCTCAAAATCCTGACCAAAAAGATGGCTCCCATTGAAATCAATGGAAGCCGCTCAAGAGTTTTTTTTACAAGAGACGTTTCTTCCAGCTCCCAGAAAAAGAAGCGATGTGCTCATTCTTCAGGCGGTTTTGCCTCGCGATTCAGCCTGAAGACACTCTCTCCTCCGGACTAGGCCCATTCATTGGGCCTAATTCGGAGCGGAGTGCGCGGCTGGATGCCGGTGCAGTGCACCAGCTTTCAGTCGCGACTACCCGGCTTTTGGACTGGAACCTGAGGCGGCCTCTGCCATCTGAACTTTACCCTAGGAGACAAGGTATAGAAAGGTTTTTGGTTAATCTCTTTTTATTGTGATCTTGGCCCATACTGTGGGTTTCCCTCCTCTTTTCTTGATTGCTCGTAGCTTCATGTGAATGTATGGAATTGAGAGGTTGTCTTTTGGAAAAAGCACCATAACCTCTTCGGAAGGACACAGGACACATTATGAATGCACGTCAGTGCTGTTAATATGTGTCTGCTGACCAAGGGTTACAGCATGATGTTATTTTCCATCCAAGGGTGCAGATACCTCCAGCCATCAGGATAGATGCAATGACCTGATCCCTGGGGCAGACTTAACTTTCATCATATCAGAAATAAATAGATTCTTTTCTTGTTTAATTTAATAAGTGCAATAAAAATCTCCTTCAGAAATCAGCTGTTTTATTAAGAGGCGATGATCTTGTTAAATGCCTCCCAGAGAATTTCTTCAGTCAATCTTTTAATCTGAGTTTTATGAAATTTCATCTAGTAGAGATATGTATGTAAAGTGGCACAGGAAAGGATTGTGTGCAACTGAGCGAGAATATGTCACATCCATCATCTTCTCCTCTTTCAGCAAATAGTCCCACTGTTAAGGTTGTGTGGTATGACCACAGTCCAGGGGTGACATACTGTGGTGCTCTATATATGGGAACATATGGAGAACACAATTCACTGGTGTGACAAAAACATTTTACAGGTCATTAATGAATTCTGTTTAAGGGGGTTTCCCAGTTATATAAAACAAATAGAAAAGAGAAAGTGCTGTGAAATGCATCTACTTAATGAACCAACTGAATAGGACTAACACACTAATAGGATCCACACACAGTTGCCATCCTCATGTGACCCTTGGGATTCAGTAAGCAGCAATGTTACCTGACTTCCGTCAACTGCCCCCTGAATTTACATGCATATTATAACATTCCAGCCTCCAGGTGATTTTTTTTTTTTTTTTTTAATAGTTATCTGAAAAAAAAGAAAACACCACACAATTGTCTCTAGGTGAGGTTGTCATTCTGTTCACAAAGATTACTTAAAAATAATTAGATTAAAACACACAGCCAGAAGAATGTGGGAGTTGCCTCTCTAATGACACTTAAATGATAGGATTTTGTAGTAATATTGAGCCTACAATGACAAATACAATAAGATGCTGTAGTAATACTGTGTATACACTGACAGACTTGATGAGATGCTGTAGCAATAATGTACATCTTCCTATTCTCTAAATCAGTGTTTCTCAGACTTCAGGGAAAAGAAGGCCCCCATTTTGTTTGAGACTTTAGTGCCCCTCCCCCCTCACTACAAAAAAAAGACAGATATACTTGCCTGCTATTATGCTTTTCAGCAGACATACATCTCTGCTATCTACACATTCCTTATACACACAACTGTGCTGTATCCACGCCATCTGCTCCCATAGCTAGATGTTCCACCTCCATGTTTTCCCCTTTCATTCATCTATGACTACCTCTGTTCTTCCCCCCAACAGCCACACTACTGCTACTTTCATGTTTCCTCCATGCATACAGCTTGCTCCCTCCATACATTCAGCTCTGCTGCCATCATGTCACCCCACACACTCAGCTTTGCTATTTGCACTTTCACCACACACTCAGCACTGCTACCTCAACCCTTCTCCCCACATTTAGCACTCCTATCTCAATGTTACTCCAGGCAGCCCTGCATAGCTTGCATATATGGAACTATTGTACAAGATCAGCCCATGTATGTGAATGGTCACATCACTATGACATCAGATGTCCTTTTAAAGGAATATAAATACAGAAATTTAGTATTGACAGCAGTTGGCAGTCCTATAGAGTGGAAGAAATTTCTCAAGGTGTTTACACTATTCCCCAGGAGTTCATGACCCACAGTTCAGGAAACTAAATAAATTAAAAAATAAAGTTGATTTCTCTTTCTGATAAAGCAATTATTTAAAAAAAAAAAAAAAAGTATATATATGATAGACTTTTTTTTTTAAATAACTATATCTGATTGCTGCGGATTTGACTACTGGGTACATACCCGAAAATATTGCATACACAATGCCTTTACTTCTTTATCTTCTCCTGACATGTTCCAGAGATTGCAGCACTTTATGTCCTGGTCATCGATATACTGTATCTTCTCTCATCTGTCACCATTACTTTCAGGCACAAGTGCGGAGGTTTATATAAAGGGTTAATGTATGAAAGCTGATCATTTAGAAAAAACTGTACCTGTGATTCCAGGGGTCACTGACCATTACCTGTACTTTGTACAGTGTTGCAGACATTGACGGTCAGACTTGCGTCGGCAGAACATGGAAGGAGATGAACAGATACAAATATCAGACTTTATTGACACATCACAGGATTACAACCATCTGACTTTCCTTGCCTAGAAAAGTTTACAAACGCTGTGTAACATGCAGCGATCTGACTGTGTCTGCATTGACTAGTATGCTTCTGACACGCCAGCCTCCTAGGGTTTAAAAGAGCCAAATGAAAATATCCCAAACTCAGTTTCTTCACAATACACCAAACGTGCTCCTCCATAGAATCAAACTATTGCTGCAATGACATTGAACTGCGACAGAGCACTGCACTTCCCAGCGGCTGCTCCAGACTGTGCAACGACTTATGTCTATTGTAAGGTGTAGTCTGGCTTCAATGCTCTGCCACTTATCAGACACAATTTTACTCACAGTTCTTGAACAGTGGGAATGGGAGGCAGATGGTAGAATCTAAAGGGCAGGTAGGCAGGTTTGCTGCAAATCAACAAGTGGAACTCCAACAATAACCTCCAGTGCTCCTGGGCCACTCTTACCATGCATGAACATAATAGCCACTCTCCTTACACAAGACCCTAATTAACGCTGTATGTGCTTGATACAATAACCATCAATGTTTAGGAGTGTGCGATGTGAGTCTGAACATGACTGGTGAGGCGCGTCATCTGCGGCCACCGAGTTCAGTATTAACTCTTTATTGCACTGCACAATGAATTAGATAAACTCTATGTGTATTGACTCACTGCAGATACTACCAGACAGATTTACTGTACGGGGATGGATTGTGAGGCAGAGGACAGAGCTGAGGCTGTATTACAGACAGAGAGGGAGGGGGTCAAGGACTAGATGGGGAAATGTTTAGCACTGGAATAGTTGGGTGCACTGGCAGATTATGCTATTTGTGGACAATCAAGTCCATTATATGTGAGCGTCACATCCCTTGTTTACCTGTTTACGCTCATTTACTATAATGCTCTTGCCAGAGCCTTAGTTTTTCATGTAGTCCAGTAACCCTCCATGTGTCTTGTGAGTCGCTCCTTGTGGGTTCCAGAGACAAAAGTGAATTTATCCCAAAGCCACAGTTGCTGATGGAGGGAGACGCCCATTCCATAAATGCAGTGGAGGTCATAGTCCTATAATCGTCCTCCCACTGAACACTCTCTTATCTTTACATGCCTGCAGAGCATCACACGGGGATTTACAAAGACACCAACACAAGAAACCAGCTTCAGCTCCCCCGGGTATCTGGGATTGAGCACTAGACCCATTGAGATCCGTAGAGACCAGCGATCTGCTCCAAGTAAAAAAAAACAAAAAAAACCCGAGGGAGATTGAGGAAGGGTCGAAGCATCACCCACAGTATTTGGGAGTAGTCTCTCCTGTGGCGTGGGAGAAGATGACCATTGTGTCTGTAGCTTCCGGACGTCTCTCCACAGCCCCCCACCTCCACGCTATTCTGCGTCATCAAAACGCAGTGAGTGAATAGAGAATGGAACACCAGAGGCAGGTGGCGGCCAGTGTGGTGGAGGCTGAGCTGCTCCTGTTCTGTATGGCTCCAGGACCTAATGGTAGAAATTTTATGTTAAAATGCAGTAAATGAAGCACTGGCTCTCACTTTATTAAGGGGATGTTACACTAAATGAACTTGTCAACTCCCCAAACAAAAACACCTGAGCATGAACAAAGCTTCATTGTGAGAGCGAAGGTAAAAGGATCTATTTACAGGATGTGACACAGAGCAGCGGCAATGGCCTTGAATAGGAGAAGACGACAAGTTGTCGTAATTGAAATGAGAGGCAGAGTCTCCTCCGTAATTGTATTTACTGATGTGTGTTAAAGAGAAGCTAATTGCTTCTCCACTTCCTACACGACATGGAAATAAATTCCTCCTGCACAGAAGAGGCCGAGTCTTCTCCACTGAGATTCATTAATACCTAGGTCCACATGGAGCACACTGCAGCACAACCGCAAGCTATGGGTAAATAGGAATTTGTAGCTATTGGTAGGTGCCATTCTTGTGTAGCAGTTAGTCTTAAAAGGTCCACTACTTCTATGGACAACCACAATCGCCATTCTTACTGCCGTCAGAAAAAAAAAAAAAAAAACCTACACCAAAACTAGGAAAAAGTGTAAGGAGTGCCCCATGCTTTGATCTGCATGCCTGCTTTCCTATTTTAACAACCTTTAAAATGATCCCTCAGTTACAGATGTAGCAAACTCCAACCATACGCTAAACTTGTCCTACACCACAATGCAGTAAACTCCAAACTAACGCCCTCAGTGGGATGTAATTTGTTAAAGAGGATCTTTCACCAAGTTCTCCACCAAGTCCCTTCAATAGGTGTCACTCTACTGATTCCAGCATAGTTGCATTTGTAGCCCAACATTCCTGAGTAGTATTCCTGGTGTTACTTTCAGTACCCAATATGCTATTTAAGATCTTTACGGTCAACTGGATGGTCCTGCGCTGAAGCAGACAGCCTGGGACTGCCTACCTGACAAAAGACAGCATACCTGTGATAGTGAAATGTCTTCTGTAAGGTACTTATCCACATCACAGCATGCAACATGCCAAATGCTAAGCTGGACACATCTTCATATCCTGAAACTACATTTAATCCCCTCTCAAACATGGTTCACACTGACCCTCCATGGCTTTGAGTTTCTTGAATTCATGACCCTTAGTGTACGTTCACATAGGGTTTTTCGGTCAGGATTTTGAAGCTGTATCCGCCTCAAAATCCTGACCAAAAAGACGCTCCCATTGAAATCAATAGGAGCCAGTCTGGGATGCTCATTCTTCAGGCCGATTTGCCTCGTGATTTGCCCTGGAGACATACTCTCCTGCCGACTAGGCCTATTCATTGGGCCTAATCCGGAGTGGAGTGCGTGACTGGATGCCGCTGCAGTGCACCGGCATTCAGTCGCGGCTACCCGTTGTTTTGGTCCAGAACCTGAGATGGCCTCCACCTCAGGTTCTGGACCAAAAAACCCAGTGTGAACTTACCTTTAGGCTAAGGCCCCACTTTGGGTCCATTCACAGACCAGACTATTTAACTGGGCTAGACAGAGAATGGACTGTACACCATTGGATTAGACGGGACAGTGGATTTGTATGCAGAAGGTAGAATCAAAGTCATTTTTCCCATCTGTGAATCAGAGATACAGAGAGGCAATATTTGCATTGTACATAACAGTACAATGGATTAGTACACCTAGACTATACAGTCCTAATATAACGCCAATTCTATTGCAGTGCCTTATCGTGCATCCCTGGACTGACTAGTCCAACTTTATATCCCCTTTTTGGTGGGTCAGTTGATGCTTAAATTTTTTTTTTTTTTTAAAAGGCACTAACGTTGACTTTTTTTGCCTCTACATGTTGCATCTTATTCCATGCCCCTTTGTTAAACAAGGTGAAAGTGTCTAAAACAATTGATATATGTGGTGTAAAGTATATGCACCTGTTTTAATGCTAGAATTTTTGTATTTTCATTGGTAAATCTACTCTACCATTTCTCTTTGAACATGAATACATTTGATCAGCGCTTTTAGCTCAAATACTGCCAATAATATAAACTTGTTGCATATTTACCAAATTTTTTGTCATATGAGGGGAGCCCCACCAATGCACTGCATTACTCACCATACAGAATAACACTGGCATTGCTGTTCCCCAGTTTATTAGATGCCACACACGTGTAATTGCCATAGTCCTTCTCAGATACATTGAAGAAAGTTAGGATGGACATCTGGTCTTTGTTCTCAATTCTCACCCCTTCCAGTCCATTGGATAACCTGCAATGAAGACACACACATTATCTTTAAAAAAAAAAAAAGAAAAAAAGTAATAAATAATAGTATATGGATGTAAAGGACAGGTACCTAAACCTAAATACAGCCTCTCATCTCAGCTTCTGAGCCATACCACAGGCCTGGAGGGAAGCTCTTGGATGTGACACAGCAGAGCACACTGTGTATTAGCCAATCTGCATCTTCAATGCCGCCATCTTTAATAGGCCATTTAGACAGAGCTGTTGTACTGTTGCTGGCTAGTTTGATATAAAGTGAACTCTGCAAGGATCTGGAAGCCCAGAGGCACAATCCTTGAAAAGAATTGTGACTGACATTGGGAGTTAAGCATGAATACAAAAAGTATAGCTCTGTATTGTGGATGCCAGGCCTCTGGCTGATCTGTCTAGTACAAGGAAGGCAGCAGATCTCTGATCAGGGTTGTATGATTCAGATCGCACCATTACATGACATGCTTGAGTTGCAGGTATTTTAGTTTTATGATGGTGATTGGATGTTATTCTATATACAGCTATTGACTGACCTGGGCTGGCTACTGCTGGCTCCATTTACAGATCGCGTAATGGTGCTATAATACTGGCTATGTATTGTACAGAATCTTGTGATGACTGTGCATCAATAAAACTTGGTAAAAGCTCCGTCCATCTAGGCTGATTATTCATCTAATAAATATTCACTATTTTTTCCGTAAACCACAGTATGGAAAGTCAAACTCCTTGCAGCAGCTGCGGTTCATATTTGGCCGTGGCTCAGAATAAAGATGCCAAAAGAAAATGCAAATACCCAATGAACGATTAAGCAGCGGCCGCAGAATGCGAATTAATTCCTCATGCCAAAAATAGACCAAGAAGCTTTCTATTTATAATGTGTCTCCCTGTGTCAGGTACATTGTAGACAAGAAAAAGATGATGACCAGCTCAGGACAGACACATGACGGCATAACTATGGCACTGATCTAACACACTACATCTAGACTAATATTAAAGTTCTGTTTAAGGTGCCCACAGATATTTAAACAAGTTGTCTCTGAACAGTAAAAGGTCTATTTGTCCAGAACTATATCCCCTCATCTCTACCGTTGTTCCAGACACCATATAGACAGAAATAGCGCTGGTTCTGGAAGAAAACGGGGATTGGTTCTAGTGTTCATGTCCAAGGCTTTTTAAAGGATTGAACTTGCAGGGGGTATGGCCAACTCACAGAGATTTTCAGGTCCCTGGGATCAGGGTTTATAAGCTGTGACCTGTGATTATTTGGGTGTATTCACATAAGCATTGTTTAAGGGAAGTTTGTCAGGACAAAAATTCCTCATAAACCAATAAGAGCCAAATAAAAGGAATGTGTGTGTAATAGAAACAAACTTATGAGCTCACAAACCATTGAAGCAATGCAAAAATCATCATCTTTTTATAGATATCCAATTCAGTGGCAAGTGCATGAGGGGCGGGGCCCGTCTGCCAGATTATCCTATAGAACAGAGGTTCTCAAACTTATTTTGTCTACTGCCCACTTCGAGAATTAATTATTTTCTAGCGCCCCCCCCAAATTTTTTTTACTTTACTACATCTTAAGAATCACAATCGCAGTCATTATGTTAATAATTAAATTATGTGTGTCATGTGAAAATAAGACTTTCTGATGAGGGTAATGTAAAACACCATTTTGTAATATTAGGAAAACTTTTATTCATGTTATTAAAACAAACATTTCAATTTTAATTTTAAAACTAATCTAATATGAAGCTCCGCCCACCACATAGCGTGATCCTATGGGATGACTGAAGGGCCTGTGATGTCATCAAAAGGTCCTGTAGACTTGGATTTACCTTGTACGGAGTTTCCTAAAGGACCTGGCTCCTCTGCCCACTAGCAGCCTGCTCTATATAATAAAGCTTTATCCTAGTGAACAGAGAGACCACGTCCTTTAGCCCAGTAGGATTTAGACTGCTTTATATAAGAAAGCAGCACTTATTCCACACACACCCCTCTATCTCACAGCAGGGAGCTAGGTGATGTGTATGTGTGGTGCAGACACAGGCTGGCTTCATACACTCAGCCCCCCCCTCTCCCCCCACACAGCAGGGAGCTACGTCATGTGGCTCCCTCAGCAATGAGCAGGGGGCCAGGTGCTAGTGTCCAGAATGAAGTGAATAAAGTAAGATAGTGGACAAACAAAGCAGTTTTGCTGAAGCAGTGTATTTAGGAAAAGTCTTAAATCCACATTAACAAGCAGTATAGATAGAATCATTGTTATGATACCACCCCTTTAAATTAGCCATCGCCGCCCTAAACCGCTTCAACGCCCCCCAATCTTCTCTGTGCCCTTTACTGCCCCACTATAGGCCTCCAGCGCCCACAAGGGGGCGTTATCGCCCACTTTGAGAAAGACTGCTATAGAACATGGGTAGGGAACGTACGGCTCTCCAGCTGTTGCAAAACTACAACTCCCAGCATGCATACTTGCTCTGCTGTTCTTGGAACTCCCATGGAAGTGAATGGACATGATGGGAGTTGTAGTTTCACAGCAGCTGGAGAGCCGAAGGTTCCCTACCCCTGCTATAGAAGGATGCAAATGCTGAGAGACTCCATGGAATCAATGTCCAATGTCTCTCTTTAGCTGTGAATGACATTCACTGCATCACAGTTGTCTGTAGGAAATCTGGTAAATTGGGCCCCACCCCAATGCACTTGAAGGCTGATCTGCATTTCCATAAAAAGATGATTGCTTTGCATTGCTTCATTGATTGTGGTATAAAGGTACACACGTGGACAAAATTGTTGGTACCCTTCATTTAATGAAACAAAAACCCACAATGGTTACAGAAATAACTTGAATCTGACAAAAGTAATAATAAATAAAAAATTCTAGGAAATTATATAAATGAAAGTCAGACATTGCTTTTCGCTTCAACAGAATTAAAAAAAAAAAAAAAAAAAATTATGAAACAGGCCTGGACAGAAATGATGCTTCCTTTGACTTTAATATTCTGTTGCACAACCTTTTGGGGCAATTGCTACAATCAAACGGTTCCTGTAACTGTCAATGAGACTTCTGCACCTCTCAACAGGTATTTTGGCTACTCCTCATGAGCAAACTGCTCCAGTTGCTTCGGGTTTCATGGGTGACTTTTCCAGAGGGCATGTTTCAGCCCCTTCAGGACATTCCCCCAGATGTTTTTGTGGCTTGTCAACATGTAGTTTGGCAAATTACTTTTGTCAGATTTAAGTTATTTCTGTGACAAGAGGTACCAACAATTTTGTCCACGTGTGTATGTTTCTATTTCTATTAAAGGCTGTCGCATGGCTCTATAATTGGTTTGGACCTGAACAACTCCCTTATAAATCTGTATTTCTGGTTCATTACAGGCCCAGAAGAAAGGATCAAACAATAAAATGGATCCAGCTAATGAAAGATAACAACAGAACCCAAAGCAATCCATTAAACGGGTTGTACAGGGAATTTTATTTTACTTGCTCCATCTTTTTTCATGCTGGACCTTTGGTTTCCTGGCTGGTTTAGACCCTGGATAACATGATTGTAGCCAAAACTCATTCCCTGGGTCACTACGCCTCCTCTCCCACTTTCACAAGTAGCTACTTACATAAGGACTGGCTGAATATAGTAAAGCTAGCCCCCATAGCAGAGGTGAAAACAGGAGAGTTGGGTGGAGGCAGTACACCTCAGATTCTGGAAAAGCCAGGTCCAGTGTGAAAAAAAAACTGGAACATGTAAGCAAAATAAAGTCTCCCCCTCCCTACTTTAACTATAATGGAGTTTGCCATCTATCCATTATTTTCTCCCTGACAGACTCTGTACAGTATGCAATCCAATGTGAACTAAGGCTTACCTGTCTGAATCTGATTTGAAAAAAATCATCAATAATAGTTTGGGAGCTAAAAAGTTAGACTCTACTACATGGTGGCATTAGGGGTGGAGAAAGTGTGCTAAGCTCCGCCCATTGCTCCAATCAGCAGATATCGTATGTTTCTGGAAACATGCAATATCATTTTGGCCATTTCTAGTAGATTCTTCTCTGCGTCCCATGCTCTGCACTGGCTGCAGGCCTACAGGGGGTTGTAAACATGAGACTGAAATAATATCAGGAGTTATAGGGACAGCATTATGCATAGCCCTATACATGACTTTGTCATATGAACATGCCCCAAGTGCCACAATAATATCACTTGTTATTGGCCACTTGTTATTAATGCACTAGAAAAAAAACATTACCTGGTGTCTTCCTTATACCATTGGAATTCAGCCAGCGGTACAGCCAGGGCGGAGCAGCGCAGGGTTCCCTTCTGTCCAACTGATGCTCCTGTGTTTCTGGTATCAGAGATGTAAGGGGGATCTGTGGGGTTAATTAACAAAAATGGTTGCAAAGTCATGAGAGAATATTATTAACCTAACTTAGAATGGTATAGATTTTTTTTTTTTTTTATAAGCCATAACTTACTGATCCCTGCTGCTTCCATTCCCTTCCAGCCTCTATTTCCTATGGCATTGATGATGCCCTGACACATAGACATGGCTGTATCAGTCCGGTCCCTGTGTCTGGATCTCATCACTTCTAGAAGAAGTAGAGGGAAGGGAAAGGGCTGGAATGTGGCAGAAAGTTGGTGAGGAGAGAATCACTTTTGTATTATTATTTTTTTTAAATTATACTTTGAGAATGGTGAGCAATATTTTTTCTTGGCTGGTCAAGAGACTATTCCTAAAATAAAGACATTCTCACATTCTGTCCTGTACCAGTCGTCACCACCAGTGTGTATATTTATGCAGTCACTATATAGTAGATCATTATAACTGCTATAACACCAATATATTTTGTTTAATTTTAGATGAAGAGAATGTGTCTGCTATAACAGGCTTATCTGTCTTTCTTTTGACATATTCTCAGGATAGACCATCAATAAACCTTCAGTGGATGGCCTTGTGTGCCGTCCAACTGTTTAGCACTACTGTGGGCCCAGTACCATACAGAGGGCTCAATGCAGTGTATAATGGTCATGCAATGTTCCAGGAGAGCTGGGTTGCATGTCACACAGTCACCATACAAATATGGAACTCTCTGCTTCCAGCTCTGTACACTGTATTGTGTTGGTCCTGGCTGTAGTTCTGAACATCAGAAGTGGATAGCCTATTGTAAGAAGCCACTTTCATTATATGATCCCATTTATTGAGGACAAGTGTCCCTAAGTGTCTGTATTTGTGTCCGTAATTCGATTAGAGTCCCATTTCATGACCGTTTCAGGACAAGAAGTAGTTTCTTCAATGGTTTAGTAGCTTATAGGTCATATAATCAACTCATTGGGCAAAACACGCAAAGCATACTCACAGTTTACGGTGACCATAACACGGCTCATCGCAGGGGCTGCCACCTCATTGGCTGCGCTACATTCATATTGGCCTGACTGTTCTCGTGTGATTCCAGTTATTTCCACATATTCATCATCACTCACAAACCTATGAGCTGAAGACAGAAAAAGCCACAGTGACAATTTACAACAATGAATGTGAGGTAAACTTATATCTGATGTATAGTGCAGAGTTATATGGCCACACAGCCGGTATAGGGGGACTCTGGAGCTTAATCTAAAATAACTATGTTGTGAATAGAATCTAAAGAAATCCTGGGTGGTTACCCATTTTACTACACATGATCCCAGCCTGCCCAGTGTTACTTCAACATCCTCCTTATCAATTCTAGGGTTACATGAACAACTTGGCATATCCCATTTCCATCTGATGAGTGGATTGAATTTATTGCTGGTGCTGGGAGAGTGCTGTACCAGCAACACAGTAAATCATTGCTGACTCTGATTTTGAGATTAATTTTAATTCAGAATAATCCGTAGTTACCGAAAACAAAAATGTCGCCAGAGGAATTGCTTATTGCTAAGAACGTGTACAGCATCAATCACAGACAAGTCTTACATGAGCAACTAAAAAAAAAAAAAAAAAAAAAGAAACAAAAACTACAGTTCGGGGCCACACAGTGGCTCAGTGGTTAGCACTGCAGCCTTGCAGCGCTGGGTCCTGGTGTTCAAATCCCGCCAAGGCCAAAAAACCATCTGCAAGGAGTTTGTATGTTCTCCCCGTGGTTACATGGATTTCCATCCCATATTCCAAAAAGAAGACATACTGATAGGGGGAAAAAAATGTACATTGTGAGCCGTATGTGGGGCTCACAATCTACATTAAAGGGGCTCTATCAACAAAATCATGCTGATAGAGCCCCACATATGCGTGCATAGCCTTTAAAAAGGCTATTCAGGCACCGTAAATGTTATATTAAACTACCCCCCCCCCCCCTGTTTTAAAATAATAACCTAAAAAAGAATGTGCTCTACTTACGGATCGTGCACAATGGGCGGGCATTCAGGGCGTGTCTTCATCTTCTTCCCCGCCTCTTCTTCCTCCGATGTCCTCCGGTCCCGTCCTCCTCCGGCGCTTGCTCGCGGACACTGATAAAAAAAAAATAGCCTGGGCGCATGCGCAGAAGCTGTAGTAGAAGCCGCGTGCTACTGCGCATGCGCCCAAGCAATTTTTTTTTATCAGTGTCCGCGAGCAAACGCCGGAGGAAGACGGGACCCGAAGACATCAGAGGAAGAAGAGGCGTGGAAGAAGATGAAGACACACCCTGAATGCCTGCCCAGGGTGCACGATCCGTAAGTAGAGCACATTCTTTTTTAGGTTATTATTTTAAAACGGGGGGGGGGGGGGGGTAGTTTAATATAACTTTACCGGTGCCTGAATAGCCTTTTTAAAGGCTATGCACGCATATATGGGGCTCTATCAGCATGATTTTGCTGATAGAGCCCCTTTAACAAAAAAACCCAAAAAACTACAGTTCATACATCTTACAGACTGTGCAAAGCCTCTTCAGTCCTGTTACCTGTGCAACACAGAATACTCTTAGTAACTGCTCCTAATCACATTGGCTGCCTATACCTTACTGGTTAGTCACTGGACCACCGAATGGTGACTGTCTGTCCAGACCATCGTGGGTAAAGGTGCTCTAGGAGGTGGAGGCCGGGGCATCTAAACTACTTGCTTCCCCAAAACAAATGCAGATTCTTGTAAAAACCAACACTTCCCAAAGGGTTGGGACTGCTGTATAGAAGTATTATAGCAATACAGAACACTGTGTGTCCATTGTAGTTTCATCAATGTAAAAGAAACTGCACCAAGCTTAAGATCAAGAACGGATGGCACTGCTGCACATATCAGGTGAAATAATGCTGAACTGCTGAGGAGCTGCCTGAAAGAATAACAAGTAAAAGGTATTACAATAATAACAAGCTATCGTTTATGCACTAGATGGGTAACAATTGCTAGAATGGTGGGGTCAAACTCTTAGGACCCTACTGGTCACCATGGAGTGGCTCCATGCAAAGTGTACAGGATGAATTTAGTAAGCGGAGTACAGAATCCAGCTACCTTTATCAGACTCATAGACTCTGAATGAAATGGGTTGTGCCATCAAGACAATCAAAACCATAGTACGTAAATTGTATATGCACTCTAGGTAAGGTTCACACTACCGTTGGTGACTGCTCAGAAGGTGTCCATTTTTTTTATTTAAAAAAAAACAAAAACCAGACACATATCATAATGGACACAAGCGGACAGTAACTAATGGCTATCAGTTACTGTCCGTTAGAAGTCTATTGCCCATAGAAATGGAAATTTCAGACGGACCAGCTAGTGTCTGTTGCTAAAATCTTGTACGGACACTGCTGACAGAATCCAACGGTAATGTGAACTTAGAGTAATTTTATACTGTTATTAATTTTAAAAATTATTACAATTATCTGCTTGTAATAGAATCCTCTGGCGTTCAACATGTGTAAGTCTGTGCATGTCGTTCATGAGGCACGTGTAGTCATGTACACCCTGTAGAATACAGATCAGCCTCATTTAGGCTGGACATAGGCTTTCTTTCTGCCTTCCCAAGAGAAAGTCCTGTGAGAAAATATTTGCTAGTTTATAGAAATACCCTGTAAATGAATATTATGATTATTTATTGCAATTTATATTGATGATACAACCTCTTTAACCACCACTCCATTCAATTGATAGACAAAAGACCCACATTCTGACAACTGGTGGAGGTCTCAACAGGTACACCCAACCAGTCAAGCAGTTGTCACGTGTCCAGTGGATGAGGGATAACCTGCTATTACCAGGATAACTTAAAAAACAAAAAACTTGAGAGTCTTCAGTAGATGATACCTTTTTTAATGGCTAACTCATAATGATGACAGAATATGACGTTTCAAAGTTCTTTGGCTTCTTCTTCAGATATGACTAAGAACAATTTCAGAAATGTAAAGCACCATGGAATTAATGGTGCTATATAAATAAAATTAGGAACACAGGGTATTGGGAAACACACTATAATTTTGTATGCACCTACGAATCCCACTTCTCATAAAAATAAAACATAACTTTTAATAACGTTTTCTCTAAAATCTTTCTGTATATTTTAAACAAACACACACTGCCAGGAGGCAATAACAGTGACTCTTTGTTTCACATAGTCACACTGTTTTACTATCCAGCTTAATCAATGAAGCTCACAGACCCACTTGATTAGTTTAGGTAACGGCAGGGTTAATTCCCCTCTGAGCTACTTTAACTTTGCTATATAACTAAACAATAATAATTATACAGGATAACTTACTATTACTACAATGTGTCAGGAACTGTAGTACACTGGGATAAATTTGCTAAGACCCATATACCAGTTTTCTAGTGTAAAAAAGTCACAAATGTTGGTGTTTGGCGGGTTTTGTTAAAAAAACAAATAAATAATAATAATACTAATTCAAATGTTTACAGTCTCCCACAGTATTTTCTGAAAAGTGGACAAGGCTTTGTGGAAGGGTGTAGCCTCCTGAAGCCAAGAAAAATTACTTTAGCACCATAATCAGATCCTCCTGCTGTATACTTGAGCTTTTGGTACTCAAAGTGGCAGAAATTTTCTAATTTACAAATGAAGCTCATCTCACAGGATATCACGACTAGCTTAATGAACTTCACTCTTGTTGAATCTCTCTGGACAATCTGGCTACAATGTTGAATATGGGGTTGCAGATAGATTTGGCCAACCAGGGTTTAGTCTTCATTTCTCCATATAGTAGGGTCTGCTTCCCCAGGCCAATTCAAATATGTTCTGTACACATCCAAGTTGCTATGCGTGTATCACATAAACCATGTTGCTTCATGTATGGCCAACATAAAGCTGTATATAAAAGGTAATATAGCAAAGTCTGGAGGTGAAATAGGAGACATATTGTGGAGAACAAGAAGTGTCGGCTGAAGGTTTCCATGGTGTCAGCACTGGATATTACTAGCAGGTTTAGGCCAGCGGTTTCAAATCATGCAGAATTTTTTAGGCCAAACTCCTTGCCCAAAAAGTGGTTTTGCTTAAAAAAGTGGGAGTTCCCATAATGGGGTTAAAATTCACTGATTTAACCAAAGTAACTATTCTTATGCAGCTTGATCTCTGCTGTACTTCTGTCTCCCAGCTCTTCCCTATTTCAGGGGATATGCTTACTACAAAAATCCCACACTGTGATGACTCACCAAGCCCCAGCTCTATTTATGGATATAGCTGAGGGTTTTTTTTTTAACACATTTCTCTTGTTGAAGCGTAACATTAACCAGAAGATGGTGTAAGTAGCACTTCTCTGGAAACGTAAACCAAAAGTGTGGGTCTCCCAGGTTCTGTGATACCATTCTATTAGGTTGTCTATATTAGGTCTATTATTGGGTTAGACTCTCTCCACAAAGTGCTGAAGCTTGTGTTGATTTAGCAGTTGAATCCATATTCTTACTACACTTTCAGGAGCTCCGCTGGATGAGACCTAGAGTCTTTTGCATTGTCCTATTTATCGCACCAGCTAAGGATGATGAGAGTTACCGTATTTTTCGGACTATAAGACGCACCGGACCATAAGACGCACTAAGGTTTTAGAGGAGGAAAATAGGGAAAAAAAATTTTTTAAGGAAAAAAAATTGGTGAAATATTTAATAACCTAATAATATAATATTTCACCAATGTAAATAGAACCGGGGGCTTTCGGACACAGGGATACCAAATGTGTATGTGTTTCACAGTAATGTTTTTGTTTTATATGTATTCTAGGGATATGGGGGTGATTTGAACATATATCTCTATCTATCTGTCTGTCTGTCTGTCTTTCTGTCTATCTAATCTATCTCATCCATGGATGGAAAGAGACACCCTGCAGTGAAGCTATGCAAGAAGAGAAAAAGGGGCGGGCCAGACGGGTGAAGGAGGTGTGGTTTTCTAAGCAAACTTGAAAACACGCCTCTTTCACCTGTCTGGCTCGTCCCTCCTTCACTGCCTCTCAGATCTTGCTCCGGCAATGAAGCCACACAGGCAGGGAAGTAGGGGCGGGCCAGACGGGTGAAGGAGGCGTGGTTTCAAGCTTGCCGAGAAAACCACGCCTCCTCCTCCCGTTTGGCCCGCCCCTCCTTCCCTGTCTGTGTGGCTTCATTGCCGGAGCCAGATCTGAGAGGCAGTGAAGGAGGGGCGGGCCAGACGGGAGAAGGAGGCGTGGTTTTCTCGGCAAGCTTGAAACCACGCTTCCTTCACCTGTCTGGCCCGCCCCTACTTCCCTGCCTCTCATATCTCGCTCCTGCAAAGACGCGACACAGACAGGGAAGGAGGGGCAGAGCAGGCAGGCACCGTGCTGCTCTCCGTGCTGCTCCTCATAGACCGGACACAGACGCTGCACACGCTGCATTCGGACTATAAGACGCACACACATTTTCCTCCCATATTGGGAGGAAAAAAAGTGCGTCTTATAGTCCGAAAAATACGGTAAGTGACATGGAGTTTTATCTTACAGGCCTGTGGCCCCTGTAATATCCTGACCATTGCCGTCTTCTGTTGATGAAGCCCATTAACCAGTCCCAAGAATCCCTGAAGATTACGATCTCTTGCAATTTGCTGCACCTATCACTCCACAGTCCCATCTCTTCACCCCACAATCCTGCACTGTCACATCCGAGAATCAACCATGATCTTTATATACATAGCAGAGCTTCACACCATGGAGATGCCAGTCACATACAGGACATGGCAATCCCCTCCCCACTGCTCAGCTTCTCCGTATTCTATTGTGGTACCTGTATAGCTTTCTTCAAGCTTCCTCATTCCCCACACACTTTAGCCGCCATGTCGAAGAGCCAGAGCCTTTACCGAGTGACAGAATGGGGACAGCAGACAGAGTAACTCTGATGCTGGCAGCTCAAGGGAACTTGCAGAGAAAGGAGAGTGAAAATAGAAATGTGTAGGGTTTTAATTAGATCTTACACTTAATATGCAAATGTACTCGTCCTTCTCAGGTTAGCAAAATGAGAGTTTTATTTAAATGTGTGGAGGGTTTAGAAGAGCTAATTAAGCGGCAGATAGGAGCCAGAAAGCACAGAGCTGCTGCTCCAGAATGACATGAGCTGCTTATCTAGAGGCCTCTGGAAGGGGTAGCTGATCACGGACTGAGGGGCACAGGTACACCATGACTATGGGGGTCATGGGGCTGGCTGAGATTATACCTGATTATCCTGGAATTATCCATGTTCATGTGGATGTATGAGCTTGTCTGTAATGACAACCCCAGGCTCCTTCTCTTTCCCTTGTTATCTGACCTTGCTGTGAAGTTACTTGGTATAATTACTAAGATTAAATATTATGCTCCAATTAAAACCGACCACCAAGGGAGCAGCAGAGAGGCATTTGTGAATCTTTACACGGAGGAAGCTCAGAAGCAAAATGAAAGCACCATCTCTAAAGCAGCCGAGAGTTCAGGGATGCACCCCCTCAGCTCTGAACATACTCTACATACATACACACCCATATGTATATAGAGTATGAGTAGAAATATATAGCTCTCAAATATATCTCTATCACAATCACGACTCTGCATGCTGCTTCTTATCGAATGAGTCATATCAAGGACACAATGCAAAAACCTCCCTCACGTGCAGTATGAACCTTGTGTAAAAGTGCAATACACACAGTAGTATATACACCGTAAACAACTTGACACATGCCAGGGCATAAGAGACATGTACCTTGGGTGCTAAATGCCAGAGGGGGCACTAACAAGCCACTTTGTCGTGGTCCTGTACTTAAATACAGAATTAGGGTGACAAACTTAGCCTTTGCCACTGGTGCAAGAAAATCGAGCTCCAGCTCTGTGTGTACCCTTACGCTATATCAAGTTGTATGCAATAGCATCACAATCTACAGGCTGCATACACTCTTTACCTTCATATTGTACACACACATCCGTATTTACAACAAGGCAGGTAAACTGGCCTAGTACCCTAAAGAAGGATCACACAACCTTGCTGAAGTAGAAAGTACTTCTGATCTACTGTGATAAAAATGTGATGGTTCACATAGCATTTCAGTGAATGGAGGGATCTGTGAACATGGACAGAAATAGAACATGACCTATATTTTGACTGTCTGTGACAATGGACCGTCAAAATAACGGTGATGAGAATAGCCACCATTCACCAACATTGAGATTAATGCTGCCATGTGAATGTATCCTTAGGCCACACTTTGTGAAATAGCTTTTTTGCTGCAGTTTTTGAGCCAAACCCAAGAGTGGCTCCACAAGGAATGGGAAATATACAGGACATGCTTATATGTCTCCCTTTTGCCAGATATACTCCTGACTTGGCTCAATAACGCAGTGAAAACTGCAATAATATAAAAACCCTCTTAATTATTAGTGTTTGCAGTTGCATACAGAAACGTTGAGTCAAAGTCAAAAGTGTACATTTCCTATATATAGTATGTGGCACAAAACGTTGAACATAAATGGTTCAGAATTTTGGAAGTTCTACTAAATGCAGTACAGTAAATATAAAATAAAGAACAAGTTTGCAGAACACAAGGAAATAACTGTAATGTTCAATACAGCAAAATAAAAGCCAACACTTTAAGAGGGGACTGTAGTGGCACACAAAGGGATTTGAGGAATAAAATAAGCTTTGTTATCCACTTAAAAGGGTTTGTCACCAGAACCCAGAATAAGAACCCCTGCAGATAGGTAGGTTATAGTCAAATAAATCAAACAGTGTTTTCCCCAATACCACCGTTTCTCAGATATTGTTGTCTTTGTCAAAATGCAAATGAGTTTTTTGGAGCAAAAAGGTAGGGCATTGCCGCTTACCTCTGTGGAGTAATGACAATACCCTTGTGGTTCCAGAGAGTTAATTTGCGAATTGATTAAAAAAAACACCCTTTTTTATTTTTACAGTGTTCACCGTGACATGTTAACATTAATCGGTGGGTCACTATGGTTACAACGATAACCAATTTATGGTTGTTTTTTTTAAATGTTACTACTTTTGCACAATAAAACACTTTTTGGAAAAAAAAAAATAGTTTTGCATAGCCATAGCCAGAGCCACACCTTATTAATTTATCAATTAATTGAGCTACGCATGGGAATATTTTTTGGGCTGAGCTATAGTTTTCATCTGTATTTGCTTGGGGTACGTTAATCTTTTTGATTAATTTTCTATTTTGAAATTAATGGGATTTTATCATCTTTTTTTAAATGTATTTTTCTTACGGTGTTTAATGTGTGGATTAAATAATGTTAACGTTTTAGTTCTGGTCGGTGATACCAATGATGTGTAAGTTTCAAGTAGTGATTTTTTTTCACTTTTTTTAAAAAAATTTTTTTTGGGGAATTATTTAACAATATTGAATATTTGTTACTGTGTATATGAGGTTAAAGAGCCCCGGTTTTTGTCGGAGTTTGATACGAACGTGTTCTGTGATTTGTGTGTTATTTCATGAACCCTCTTTGTTCATTTTGTTATTGTGAGGTAATTGGGGTAGTGGGTTAGGGTTTGTTTCTTTGTCTTACAGTGATTCAGAAGTTATCATGTCAGCTTTTCACTGTTCAATTGATTCTATGTGTAATATACTTTTCTCTGTACAAATTGTTGGTGTTCCTTCTTTGCTGGTCACCCCCTAGAATCCACATGGCAATATTGCTGTGGTTCAATAGTACAATTATTAATATTGTCACTAAAATTTCTTCCGCACTGATCAGACAAGAACAAGTTGCCACCAGTCATGAACTGGCCCAGAATTGCATAGGGCCCATTCACATGTCATGGTCAACAAATAGGAGCAGTGATGTACAGCTGTCAGGCAGTGTCCTGCTAAATTCTAGACTCTTATAACATGCGATATCAATAGGGAGACAGTCCAGGAGCAGGATGTTGCTTTCAGACACTGCATGGAGTAAGGATGGTAGAATATTTGCAGCTTTGGGTGTGTGACAGGCTGGACCAGCATGTCCTCTCGGTCTAGTATTAAGCTGCAGAAGTTCTCCTAGATGTTTTGAGGGCTGAAAACAAATTATTTGGGTAGTGGATGGACGCAGATAATAAAATGTTAACTAGAACTCAGATGATATGTTCAGTGTGTAGACCTGTCAGGCCTCAGTTGCTCATGGGGAACCTAAGATGCCAGTGCTCTTATCTTTCATTATTAACTTAGATATTTACCATAGTATATCCATTGGAGACAAGATGAAAGAATTGGACTTCACCAATACCCTTTTCAGTGTTCTACCAATGACTCTTAGTGCTCCATTATCCCAAGAAGTTACAGTAAAGCTACATTATGCAATAACCACATCGTCAAAATAAACAAGAAATATGAAGCACGTATTACTAAACTAGCAGGTAACAAAATACAAGAAAATATAGAACTCACCAACAGATGACTGGAACAGGATGGTGACTGTAATCTGATGATGGAACAAATGGATGATGGAGATAGTAGTCAGGCAATGGGACCAATGGATGATGGATTTTATGGTGAACAGATGATTAAACAAACACACAATAAACTGTCCCTAGATCTATCCCTAGACATTAACACCACAGCCCACTGATCCACATTCCCTACAGAAAACCATAACCTGCAATACTGATCCTAACAAGACCAAAGTAAGCAAAATGAACACTTAGACTAGGACCAAACTCCTATGGTGAACTGGTAGCAAGATGATAGAAAAGCACTGGAATGAAACCATACTGAACTATGAGCACTACTGTGAAGGACTTGGAAGTGTATAGAGAATAACTAGATTAAAGAAACAAACTACATGAAAGGCAGGAGATTTCACAGGGAGCTAACAAACCAAGTCTCTTCATCCGTGACCATGTGACTCCATGACGGCTACAGATGCAAGACAGTAAGTGGTCCACAACAAACTAATAGGAAGGAGATGACAAACCAGCAGGAGAACTCTTATTGTACGTAACTGTATCAAACTATAAAAATAAGCGTAATAAATAAATAATAATTGTACGTAACTGTATCAAACTCAAAAACTCTTGTTTTACTTATTTTGGTCAAAATGTAAAAGTGCCTTTTTTTTCTTTATATATCTATAGGCTGTGGAGTCAGACTATGGGCCAGTTTTGGGTGAAATCGGGGTCAGAAAAAGGTTTCTAACTTTAAAATAAATGATTTTAAATGCTTTATTAATATTGTGTAATTAGATGCATAGTTTGTTTTCACAGGAATTCAATCACGGTCTTTTTTTCCTTCAGTGGATCTGATCATGACTGTCAGCCATTTAAGAAGGAGTTAGGGCTGAAGTTGGAGTCCCCCAGCAGACAGAGATGGTACAGTGTCTAGCTGTCCATTTGTTGCTATGCTAAGGCATCCTGGGATCAATAGCACAGCAAAGAAAAAGAGACATTTAAAGTTTATGATGATGTTTGAACAGAGCAGTAAGGATATGAGGGCAACATACATAAAAAAAGAAAGTGCAGAGTGTGAAAGACTATTAGGCGAGAGGTGCAGGAATAGAAAAAAATGCCACCACTTGGAGCTCATTACATATTTATTTTTGCAGTTGTAAGTATACAGTCCTATGAAAAAGTTTGGGCACCCCTATTAATCTTAATCATTTTTAGTTCTAAATATTTTGGTGTTTGCAACAGCCATTTCAGTTTGATATATCTAATAACTGATGGACACAGTAATATTTCAGGATTGAAATGAGGTTTATTGTACTAACACAAAATGTGCAATATGCATTCAACCAAAATTTGACCGGTGCAA
This sequence comes from Leptodactylus fuscus, assembly GCF_031893055.1. Lineage (NCBI taxonomy): Eukaryota > Metazoa > Chordata > Amphibia > Anura > Leptodactylidae > Leptodactylus > Leptodactylus fuscus. Next base: position 66,579,674 of record NC_134270.1, read on the forward strand.
AAATATGGGCACCTCAACAGAAAAGTGACATTAAAATTTAGTACATCCTCCTTTTGCAAAGATAACAGCCTCTAGTCGCTTCCTGTAGCTTTTAATCAGTTCCTGGATCCTGGATAAAGGTATTTTGGACCATTTCTTTCTACAAAACAATTCAAGTTCAGTTAAGTTTGATGGTCGCCGAACATGGACAGCCCGCTCTCAAATGATCTGAAAACAAAGATTGTTCAACATAGTTGTTCAGGGGAAGGATACAAAACGTTGTCTCAGAGATTTAACCTGTCAGTTTCCACTGTGAGGAACATAGTAAGGAAATGGAAGACCACAGGGACAGTTCTTGTTAAGCCCAGAAGTGGCAGGCCAAGAAAAATATCAGAAAGGCAGAGAAGAAGAATGGTGAGAACAGTCAAGGACAATCCACAGACCACCTCTAAAGAGCTGCAGCATCATCTTGCTGCAGATGGTGTCACTGTGCATCGGTCAACTATACAGCGCACTTTGCACAAATAGAAGCTGTATGGGAGAGTGATGAGAAAGAAGCCGTTTCTGCACGTACGCCACAAATAGAGTTGCCTGAGGTATGAAAAAGCACATTTGGACAAGGCAGCTTCATTTTGGAAACAAAAATTGAGTTGTTTGGTTATAAAAAAAGGCGTTATGCATGGCGTCCAAAAAGAAACAGCATTCCAAGAAAAACACATGCTACCCACTGTAAAATTTGGTGGAGGTTCCATCATGCTTTGGGGCTGTGTGGACAATGCCGGCACCGGGAATCTTGTTAAAGTTGAGGGTCGCATGGATTCCACTCAGTATCAGCAGATTCTTGAGAATAATGTTCAAGAATCAGTGACGAAGTTGAAGTTACGTCGGGGATGGATATTTCAGCAAGACAATGATCCAAAACACCGCTCCAAATCCTCAGGCATTCATGCAGAGGAACAATTACAATGTTCTGGAATGGCCATCCCAGTCCCCAGACCTGAATATCATTGAACATCTGTGGGATGATTTGAAGCGGACTGTCCATGCTCGGCGACCATCTAACTTAACTGAACTTGAATTGTTTGTCCAAAATACCTTTATCCAGGATCCAGGAACTGATTAAAAGCTACAGGAAGCGACTAGAGGCTGTTATCTTTGCAAAAGGAGGATCTACTAAATATTAATGTCACTTTTCTGTTGAGGTGCCCATACTTTTGCACCGGTCAAATTTTGGTTTAATGAATATTGCGCATTTTCTGTTAGTACAATAAACCTCATTTCAATCCTGAAATATTACTGTGTCCATCAGTTATTAGATATATCAAACTGAAATGGCTGTTGCAAATACCAAAATATTTAGAACTAAAAATGATTAAGATTAATAGGGGTGCCCAAACTTTTTCATAGGACTGTATGTAGGCAGTAAGCTTATCTTTTGTGGCTTATGCATACAAAACACTGAATGCGGGGCAGGAGGCAAAAGAGGCAGTTGACACCTGCGCCTGGGTTTCTATTCTTTGGTCCACTTGGGGACCTGAAGCACGGAAACCTAATCCATTTAAAAAGCGGATTCTGGGAGAGAAACCCCCAATGTGAAGTAGGCTCAGGTGTGAACTTAGCCTTAGTTAGCTGTTCTTCCAATGGCCTCCATGGCAGTCACATGCTCTACCTATATGTTTTATACACTACTGTGCAAGTTGATACCGGTATCTATAGTTTGCATACAGTCATATGTGTCACGGGGTGACTAATGCTATACAGTCTCAGAACACTTCTCACTGACAAGTGTGTGATGTGATAATAGCAGTGGTAAAAGGAGATGTTTCTGTAATGAAAAATTCTATTGTAGTAATTCTTTTTGACCACAAGATGCCGCTGTGTTAGGTAAAGGAAAAACCAGGAAGTGACGAGTTCAGGAAGTGGACTGCTGTAGTGGGGGAGAAGAAGCTGGCTGTGAGCAGTGAGAGAGCTGAGGGACAATCCATTGCCATCCGCTGCCCTGCAACGCTTGTTTCAGGCCAGGGCCAGCTCTGGAGAAGCCCGTACCTGTTGCTGGTTCCCATGTCAGGAGAGTTGGAGACGATTGCTGTGCAGACGCCGCGGAGCGGATGACAAGAAGGACCAGCCCTTGTGACACCGTGTTCCAGTTGCCTGGAGGCAAAGAAATTCCTGTTTCCTTCGGAAAGTCCATCTGACTGTTCGCCCCCTTGCTAACCCGGGTAAGCGGAGCTCCGATTCACCTTTCATAAGGGTGAATAGTGTATACACGCAGTAAATAGTTTTTTTTTTTTGGCGCCAAAAACCTAGCATAGACTGGTTCCGGCCATTTTGCTTTAAAGCGAGTTCTATCCAAACGGAGATACAGCACGTGTTGTCCTGCTATTCAAAAGAGACACTATATCCTGGATTATAGTACCAGAATTATGTCATAAGAGGAGTTATTTGTTTCACTAAGACTTGTGCAGCTAAGCACCAACTTCTGATAAAACAAAACCGGTTGCTGAAGTCTTCCCTGCAGGGTTGGGGTAGTGTGTTGAAATGTGGATATTGGGGAGTGGGTAAGTTAAATAGTAAACTGTGATATTGTTAACCCCAGTGTGACACCGCAGGTGATCTTCCTCTGCATACTTACACTGTTTTGTTAGCTTGGTATTAATAGGTAAATTGCAGCTGCTATATATATGTAGCCGCTAGTTAAAGGCATAGTTCACTAGTTCTGACATATTAGGTCACGGTGCAGTGTCACTCAGGGGTCTCAGCCCTCGGCTGAGTGTCTTGTAATTATTGATTTCATCAGGCCTGTTAGCCTGGAGTTCACCCCAAAAGGGTATAGAGTAAAATTTATATTTCTTACTTCGTGTCTGGTGTGGTTGTGCCTGTCCGTGGAACCGCTGTATCCTAAAAGTTCCTGCAAGAGCCCCGGTAGCCAGTCGGCTGCCGTGTCTTTCCCTTCCTCCTCCCCCCTTACATTTTTGGCGTAGTCGGCAGGATACGGTGCCACCATGGACATGGACAACGCATCTGGGGACGCGCCCTTGGTGGACGCGGACCGTGTGCCTAATGGCGGGGTGGCTGTAGGTGCTGTCCTCCTGCCTGTTGCACCTACCCTTGCACCGACAGCCCCAGTCAGGTGTTTACCAGCAGGTGCCATCTTAAACCAACTGACTAAATTTGACGGACATAACATGTTGCTGACCGATTGGACTGAACGACTGAGGAGTGCGATTAAACTGTGTAATCTAGCCCCCGAACTCCAACCGGAGGTAGCGATAAATGCTCTGGAAGGGAATGCCCGACGGACAATCACATTACTGCCAGAGTCCCAGAGGAGTACGGTGACAGACATAGTAAACAGGTTGGAGAAGGTTTACGGGAACCGTGCCCCGTCAGTTGATTTACTTGCCCGGTTTGTTAATCGGAGACAGGGGGAGGGGGAGACCGTCCCTGAGTATGCTAATGAACTACAGGGGTTGTTAGCTGATGTCCGGAGGGCCGAATCCCACGCCCAGCGTGCCCCTGAGGAAGATGACGAGCTGTTGAGGGACTATTTTATTCGGGGATTATGTTTGAGTACGGTGAGGCGGGAACTACAGAACCGCGTGCTGGCGGACAAGACCCTGACCTTTGTCCAGATTCTGGAGGAGACCATCGCCAGGACTCAAATGGAGGAGCCAGAGGTGGGTCAGGTCGCCATGCAGAGAGCTGGAAGGGTGATGACCAATGCTGTAGGGGGTGAGACAGAGGCCCAGATGAGAGAAATGCAGCGTACTATAGATGCGCTAACCCAACAATTGAGCCAGGTGCAGAGTAGGGTACAGACTCCTGCTGCTGGGAACCCGTTACCAACTCCCTCAGACGGGCCCCCATGTCAATGCTCAGCAAGACCCCCCATGTGGCAAACAGAGGAACCACAGGGAAGGCCATCTCCATCACGGCCGTGGTATCGCTCTCCTCCTGACCCCCAACTGCGACAAAGGCCACCACCTCGGGAGTGGGACTATAGCAATGTTCAATGTTGGCAATGTCAAGAGTTCGGGCATATCTCAAGGAACTGCCCAGGACCGAGAAGGGCCAGGCCCAGCAACTCACCGCCGTTAAACGGGAGACCTCCGCGATAAGAGGGCGCACCGCGGGGGTATCAGGGGGCCCAAGTGCTCCAAAAAGCCCACATGATTTGATCGCAAAAAGCCCCGTGCTGGAAGTGAGTTTTGAGGGAAAGAAGGTCCCCTGCCTAGTGGATACGGGTTCTGAAGTGACAACAATGCCCTTAGACTATTTTGAACGGCATCATGGCCACCTTATGCGACCAAACACCGGAATGGTTATCCGACTGAGAGCGGCAGATAATGGAACTATCCCTGTACATGGGGTAGTCTGGATGCGGCTTCGGACCTGTGGCCAAGAATTAGGAGTCAAGGGAGTTATCCTTGTCAAGTCTACCTACTTGCCGGAGGTCCCGGTGATTCTAGGCATGAATGTGTTGCGAGACCTGAACCACGTGCTTTTCACCAAGAAAGGACCGGAGTACTGGAAGCGGACTACGGCACATAGGCCAACACAGCAAGTTTTCCGGCAAATTGTCCAGACTTGCCGAATCCAGAAGGGACTCCCTGAAAACCACCGGCTGGGGGCGGTGTATACCCCGAATGGTGCGCCCGTAAAAATACCTCCCCGGCAGGAACGGACATTGATGTTGCCTGTGGGGACCAATCTGAATGTGGACGGATTGGATGTCGAGCTGGAACCGGTAGAGCGGTGTGAAGAGATAACTGGTGTGATGTTTGGGCGAGTGGTGGCCACAGTCCGAAACGGGCGAGTGCCGGTGCGGTGCGTGAATCTACAGGATCATGAAGTGACCCTACCAAGGAGAGTCAAGGTCGCCAGAGTCTTCCTACACCAGGGTGAGACAGCCCGGAGAAGACCCTTTACTCTTAGGGAAGAGAGAGGGGACGTTTGGACCTTGGCGGTACAGATGGATCAACCTGAAAAACCCACGCCCGAGTGGAATGGGAGGAAGATCCTGGAAATGATGGGAATAAACCGTCCCTCTTTGAGTCCAGACCAAGTACGGCTAGTGGAAGTGACCCTATGGGAGTTCCAAGCTGCATTTTCTAGGCATGACGAAGACTTTGGCTGTACGTCTGCTATCGAGCACCGAATACCGACCGGGAACACGGCCCCAATCCGTGAAAGGTATCGACAGATCCCACCAAACATGTACCAAGAAGTGAAGGAGATGTTACATCAAATGTTGGATAATGGCGTGGTACAACCAAGTCAGAGTCCGTGGGCTGCCCCGGTGGTGCTGGTCCGAAAAAAAGACGGCACCTTACGCTTCTGTGTCGACTACCGGAAGCTGAACGCAAAGACAGTGAGAGACTCTTATCCCTTGCCGCGGATCGAGGAATCCTTATCCGCATTGGGAAAGGCGAAATACTTCTCATCCCTAGACCTGGCGAGCGGATACTGGCAAGTGCCAATGGCAGCAGAAGACAGACAGAAAACAGCGTTCATCTTGCCGATGGGCTTGTATGAGTTCAGAAGGATGCCCTTTGGATTGTCCAATGCCCCCGGCACGTTCCAAAGACTCATGGAGTATTGTCTTGGTGACCTAAACTTTGAGTCAGTGCTCATCTATCTGGACGATATTGTGGTCTTCGGATCATCCTTCGAACAACATCTTCAGAGGCTGAGACAAGTCCTGAAGCGCCTGATGGAGCATGGGCTCAAGGTCAAGCCCAAGAAGTGCCAGCTGTTCCAGACACAGATTGAGTACCTGGGGCATATTGTCTCTGCTGAGGGGGTGCAACCGGCAAGCAGCAAGGTGGAAGTGGTACAACGCTGGCCTGTCCCAAGAACCCTCAGGGAACTTCGCGCATTCTTGGGCCTAGCTGGATATTACCGGCGCTTCATAAGAAATTTTTCAAAGAAGGCAGGACCGCTGAACGAATTGCTGAGGGGGACCTCCCGGGGGCCAAAGAACCAGCCCATTCCATGGGGAGAGAAACAACAACAGGCGTTCGAGGAGTTGAAGGAAGCCCTGACGAGTGCACCAATACTCGCCTATGCGCAGTTTGACAAGCCCTTCATGTTATACACAGATGGGAGTCTCCATGGCCTAGGTGCGGTGCTCGCCCAAGAACAAGATGGCCGTGAGAGGGTCATAGCCTATGGAAGCCGGTCCCTGAGGGAGACAGAGAGGAACTTTGACAACTATAGTTCATTCAAGCTGGAACTACTGGCCCTAGTGTGGGCCATGACGGAGAAATTCTCAGAATACTTGACAGGAGCGGAAGTGACTGTTATGACCGACAACAATCCCTTGGCGCACCTAGACAATGCAAAGTTGGGTGCTTTGGAGCAGCGATGGATGGCCAGGTTGTCCAGGTACAAGTACAAGATCAAGTACCGATCCGGTAGAGAAAATGCAAATGCGGATGCCCTGTCTCGAGTGACGCCGGATGACTCCGGACGAGATAAGGATGGAGAGTTGGAAGACTCAGAGGTTCCCCACTTGGGTAGAATACCCTTGTTTGTGATACTGGCACGGACAAGTGGGGTGGTGACAGACCGACCAGTGTTGCTTGGGAAAACCCATGGAGATTGGGTATATGCTCAGAATGATGACGTGACCCTAAGAAAGATCAAGCAGTGGGTGATGGCAAAGGAGTGGCCTACCCCGATGGAGCGCAAACGCTTGCCACCTATGGGGGCAAGAGTAATGCAACAGTGGGATAGACTGAAGTGTGAAAATGGGTTACTGTACCGTAAAGTATATTTAGAGACTGAGTTGGAGGTGAGATGGCAACTAGTAATACCAAGTACCAGTGCCAGGGAAGTTGCCCGTGAGGCTCATGTGAGAGGGGCCCACTTTGGTCCTGATAAAACGTTCAAGTGGCTCCAGCGATTTGTCTATTGTCCTGGTCTTGAGCAGACAGTGCAGGACGTGTGCCAAGCCTGCAGGGCCTGTGAGCTCGCTAAACCCCCAGAACAAAGGGCCCCCACTCAGACGATTAGGACCACTGCGCCGTTGGAGGTGCTGATGATTGATTATGTCCTGATAGGACACTCCAACAGCGGACATCAGTACTGTTTGGTAATGACCGATCACTTTACCAAGTTTGCAGTAGCAGTAGCTACGAAAGATCAGACTGCCGAATCTGCCGCCAGGGCTGTGTGTAAGCACTTCATCCAAGTGTATGGGTGCCCCACTCGTATTCACTCAGATCAGGGGGCATGTTTTCAGGGGCGGCTCATGTCGGAGTTGTATCGGGTGTATGGTATCCACAGATCCCGGACGACTCCTTATCACCCAGAGGGGAATGGGGCCTGTGAGCGATTCAATCGCACCCTCCTTCAGATGTTGCGAACGTTGGAGAAAGATCAAAAAGCTCGGTGGCCAGAGAGCTTAGCTGAGTTGCTCTGGGCCTATAATAATCGGGTCCATAGTACCACCGGCTACACGCCATACCTGATGCTGTTTGGGCATCCCGGACGGGAGATTGAAGAATTGAACTTGACAAATCCTGAGAGAGAGGGCGCTCGCTCGCCCGATGACTGGGTAGAACTACACCGTCGAAAACTGCAGACCATACACCGATTGGTGATTGACAAAACCCGACTGTCCAGTCACCCAGACAAGACCCCGGTTCAACATGAACCCTTCCAACCTGGGGACAGGGTGTTAGTAAGGGCCAAGAGACCCTCGGGAAAGTTGGATGATCGGTGGGAGGCAATGCCATATCGAGTAAAACGAAGGGTCATCCCTGACGGACCAGTGTATGAGATAGAGCCTGAAAGGGGTGAAGGAGTTACCCGGACTCTTCACCGTAATATGCTCAGACCTTGTAATTCAGAGACTCCCACAACGGAGACTGAGGTGCATCGGTTGAATCCGACAGCCCCAACCTTCACACCTGCTGCACAGATTGATCCCGATGAGTGGTGGGATGTACCAGTTCCCATGTCTGAAACGGTTCCAGCCGTGGTGATCTTACCTCCACGGGAGGGGACGACACTAATGGCTGCTCCTGTACAGGAACCTGAGCCGACCTGTGGGAATGAAGTGACTGATGCCCCGACTTTACGCAGAACGCCAAGGTCTAATGCTGGGGTTCCCCCACAGCGATACGCCCAGGATGAGTTTGTCTGGGGAGGTCTGTCGAGGACGCCGACCTCTAGTGGGGTGGTGTGTCACGGGGTGACTAATGCTATACAGTCTCAGAACACTTCTCACTGACAAGTGTGTGATGTGATAATAGCAGTGGTAAAAGGAGATGTTTCTGTAATGAAAAATTCTATTGTAGTAATTCTTTTTGACCACAAGATGCCGCTGTGTTAGGTAAAGGAAAAACCAGGAAGTGACGAGTTCAGGAAGTGGACTGCTGTAGTGGGGGAGAAGAAGCTGGCTGTGAGCAGTGAGAGAGCTGAGGGACAATCCATTGCCATCCGCTGCCCTGCAACGCTTGTTTCAGGCCAGGGCCAGCTCTGGAGAAGCCCGTACCTGTTGCTGGTTCCCATGTCAGGAGAGTTGGAGACGATTGCTGTGCAGACGCCGCGGAGCGGATGACAAGAAGGACCAGCCCTTGTGACACCGTGTTCCAGTTGCCTGGAGGCAAAGAAATTCCTGTTTCCTTCGGAAAGTCCATCTGACTGTTCGCCCCCTTGCTAACCCGGGTAAGCGGAGCTCCGATTCACCTTTCATAAGGGTGAATAGTGTATACACGCAGTAAATAGTTTTTTTTTTTTGGCGCCAAAAACCTAGCATAGACTGGTTCCGGCCATTTTGCTTTAAAGCGAGTTCTATCCAAACGGAGATACAGCACGTGTTGTCCTGCTATTCAAAAGAGACACTATATCCTGGATTATAGTACCAGAATTATGTCATAAGAGGAGTTATTTGTTTCACTAAGACTTGTGCAGCTAAGCACCAACTTCTGATAAAACAAAACCGGTTGCTGAAGTCTTCCCTGCAGGGTTGGGGTAGTGTGTTGAAATGTGGATATTGGGGAGTGGGTAAGTTAAATAGTAAACTGTGATATTGTTAACCCCAGTGTGACACCGCAGGTGATCTTCCTCTGCATACTTACACTGTTTTGTTAGCTTGGTATTAATAGGTAAATTGCAGCTGCTATATATATGTAGCCGCTAGTTAAAGGCATAGTTCACTAGTTCTGACATATTAGGTCACGGTGCAGTGTCACTCAGGGGTCTCAGCCCTCGGCTGAGTGTCTTGTAATTATTGATTTCATCAGGCCTGTTAGCCTGGAGTTCACCCCAAAAGGGTATAGAGTAAAATTTATATTTCTTACTTCGTGTCTGGTGTGGTTGTGCCTGTCCGTGGAACCGCTGTATCCTAAAAGTTCCTGCAAGAGCCCCGGTAGCCAGTCGGCTGCCGTGTCTTTCCCTTCCTCCTTCCCCCTTACATATGCATATCTGCAGGCTGAGTACTCTAAGGGTGAATTCACACTGAGTAAACGCTAGCTTATTCTGAACGTAAAACACGTTCAGAATAAGCGGCGTCTAAAGCAGCTCCATTCATTTCTATGGGAGCGGGGATACGAGCGCTCCCCATAGAAATGAATGGGCTGCTTCTTTCACTCCGTGCAGTTCCATTGAAGTATATGGGGAGTGCCGGCGTGTACGCTCTGGCATGAGCAGAGCTTGCCGTATACGCCGGCACTCCCCATTCACTTCAATGGGACTGCACGGAGTGAAAGAAGCAGCCCATTCATTTCTATGGGGAGCGCTCGTATCCCCGCTCCCATAGAAATGAATGGAGCTGCTTTAGACGCCGCTTATTCTGAACGTGTTTTACGTTCAGAATAAGCTAGCGTTTACTCAGTGTGAATGCACCCTTACATTGGAATCTACAATCTCATCATTATCTGCCGGTATTATAAACACACATTGGAAGTTCCAGGCTGCCTTTACTCCCATCATTGTCTTTAAGGTATATTGACATTCACATGTACTTACATTTTCCAGAATAATGTTTCCACGTTACTGCTGGTTCAGGTCTGCCAGTGGCCAGACAGCGGAGGGTCACAGTGCTCCCCTCATTGACTGTAATATTCGGAGAAATGTGTAGGATTTCAGGTGGAACTGTAGGAAAACAAAAAGCACAGCGTAAACTCCAATAGAGCAACGGGATAGAAATTCTCTGTAATATAATTTCATTTTATACTGTACTTGTAGTGCATACATATACCATGTTGTTGTTAGGGATACTACATTGGTATAAGGAAAGAGACTCGGATGTAGGATATAAACTTACATATTATCCTGCTGAAGCCTCTCTACATAGTGCAAGGTTGATGTCTGGTGCTCTACAGCCAAGGGGGGAATATGTGTCAGTCCTCCCACTCGTAAGCTTAACTTTATCATTCTGTGTGGGAGAATCCCGTGTCTCTTATGCTTGTGCATAGTGTACATGATGTGTGTGTGCATGTTATATCCATGTCATTGAGCATATATGTTCATGTGGTACAATAAGACATTGTAGTTACAGATTAAGCTGTGTATTTATCATTCTTCTTTTCGTCATGGCACTAAACTGTTTACTTGACCACTAGAAATCCATCCGGCTTATCAGGACATTTATTGGATCAGTGTCTCTCCATTGTACCTGCTCAGTAGTCATTGACCCTCCCTTTACAGGGCATAAACAACTATTGACTTAAGGTTTACATGCAGCCATTATACAATACAAATATCTGCTATAATGGAAGCAATTTTTCTTCTTTCATTGTGCATGATATTATGTTATTATTACCCAATAAGGGTGGCTGGGAATAATCTTACTGGAGAACTCTATCCAGAAACTCATGAAGAAGCCCTGTCTCTTTTGTAAGGAATGAGGCCATAGATGAGTGAATTGGGGTAAGGCTTTGTAATTCATACATGAGTGTGGGTCTCTAAGAACATCCCATTCACAATCTGACAAATGAATGTCTGTCTGTGTGGATTCCCTGCTTTTAGGGCCAATATTTTTTTACTATCATAACTATCATTCTCTCATTCCAAGAACCATAACTGTATTTTTCTGTTGGGCTGTTGCTTTGGGACAAGTTGCATCCATATCAAATGCCACTATTTTGGAGTACATAAAACTAAAAGTTCACATGACTGTCTTTAGAAGCTGTTACTCTCATCTGACTTAAAAGGCCAGAGAATGACTGATGTGAGTGGAGCCCCCCCCCCCCCCTCTCTGCATTTACTCTAATGTAAAAAAAAAACATGACAGAAGATTTCTTCTGTCATGTTTGTTTACTTACCAAACTGAAGAAATAAAATCCAATTTCAGTGTACCATAGCAATATTGTCAGTCAGTGCCTATTAATGGTCATTCAGCCATAGCAGACATGGAAGCCTTTGTGAGGTCCCTAACAGTCGCAACAAACGTCAACAGATCACAATGCAGGCATGCGGACTCCTATATACTCCTTAGATTCCATGGCTAGCTTCAGTGGGAGCCCAGTGGTTGATTATGTTGGGCTTCTATGGTGATGGTGACTAGCTCACCTCCAGGACAGACCATTTACATCAAGGTGTGGGAAAGGGTTAAAATGGCATAAAAAATGCTAAAGGGAAAATGGTTTAAAAGGTTTTCTAAGCTCATTAAAAAATACAGAAAAAGGAACTACAAAAGTCTGAATGATCACAAGTAGAGATGACCGAGTAGTATTCGATCGAATACTCGTATCGGTCGAATACCACGCGGGAAAATTCCATTGAATTCAATGCAAAAACCTCCCCGTCCTGCTACTTCCTGAACTTGGAGGATCCAATGTGTTGAACTTTGGTTTCCATGGAAACCAGAACAACATTCCGTTTTTTTCCCCATAGACTATAATGGTATTCGATATTCGATCAAATACTACTTGCTCATCTCTAATCACAAGGTAATGCCAACATAGGGCTCAGTAATTAATCCCAAAATAACCCTATATGGAAAGTCAGTCAGTTAATCTACATGAACTTCCTGACATCGATTATTTTACATCTATGCCATCCTGTCTCATACTGCCATTGGCTACAGGATAAGTCACTCATTGTAACTATCCAGTCATGATTGCTGATATGTTAATAACGAAAACCAAAATTAAGTGGCATGTTGTGGTATATAAATAGGGGGATTGGCGTGTAAAAACAGAAGTGCCCTGAAAGAATAGTTCATTAATCATAATTGAGGTAAAATGTTAAGTTATTGTGATTTTGATGTGAGTCAACACCAACATAGTTCAAAAGTAATTATTCTTCATTTTCATTAGCTTGCCCAGCTCTATAGAGCACAGTTGTTTTAATGCTGCCAGGGATTGCAGTGGATGAGTATACCATGTAAGGGATTAGAGGTCCCATGATTCCTCTACTCTCTGACAGATATTAGCTTTATTTGGAGCTGTTTGTATGTCTCGCTATTATAAAGTGTAAGGTAGTGCTGTGATTTAATCTCTGTCTTCAAAGAAAACAATGCTTGTATACTCATTGACACTGCTCTGTTGTTGTGTTGCTCACTGATTCTCCGAAACCTGCTGCTTCTCTGCATGTGAAACATTCTTCCTCCAGAGACAGAAACAGGGAACAGGGGCTAATGCAGTTGGAGAAGAAGCATGTGATATGTGACATCCTGTGCTATAGGGAGTGGGAGGAGAGAGACTACAACAAGTTTACAGAATAGACGGTCACATACTCTTGAAATAATCGAGAGAATGGTTATGTGGCTGCATCTGAATCTGGCTTACATAGGCATCTATGGACCATACAGTGGCGATAAATTCGACTGCAATTGAACTATCTGCACATTTTTCTAAAAAGTCTACAAACCTTTTTCAGGATAAAAATGGTGCACTATGACTAAGGAAGAAAACAAGGTGACAGCTTCTCCTAACATGTCTACCTTAATCAATAATGCTTCATTCCTGTTACTCCTCCTGTAAACGTATGAATAGAAATGTCTGGAGAATGGACAAATTCTGTTGATACAGAACTGCCAGTGGACTTGAACCTGGAATCATTAGATCGATTGTCCCATACACTATGGGAAATCAACTGTGTAACTATTGTAACTACGACATCCAAGCCTCCAGTCTTATATGTGCTGTCATAAGCACCAAAAGGCTCCAGTTAGCTCGCTGTACATAAGCTGTACCAGCATCTAAATGTTAAAGGCAGGGGCTTGGTCTGAAGGGAGATCAGGGGTCTCACATGTGGTAAATCCCTGCAATCAGAAACGACTCTGACCGGGGGCATTAGAGTCTGTGTAAAATAGAGTAGACCCAGTTTTTACGGCGCCTGCTCTCTATCTGGGCAGTGATAAAAGTGCTAGGTGTTCAAATGGTTGGAAAGGTCTTGTGTATTAATAGGCATGTCAATTTTTCAAGGCGTGGTAATGCTTATACAGACACCTTTACAGGGCTTAGGGCCCGCGCACACGGAGTTTACGCAAGCGCATTTTAGCGTAATACGCATGTATAGAATACACGTGTTAAAATAACACTCCCATTGACTTCAAGGAAATCTTTTACACGAGTAAAAAAATTTAATTGAAGTGAATGAGAGTGTTATTTTAACACATGTATTCTATACACGTATATTACGCTAAAATGCGCTTGCGTTAACTCCGTGTGCACGGGCCCTTATTGCGACCTCTGCTCCACACATTAAACTATGGATGTAGGTCAGTAAAGAGTATTACTGGCAGAGGAGAGCAGAGTTTGTATTGATGGACTGTATCAGCTGATGTATGAGGTTAACAGGTGCAGACAGAGGATTGATGTATCATATACCTACGACACTCATCACGCTTCCAGAATGTACTGACACTGCGAGAACTTGAAGGCCTCATCAATACGATACTTTATCCCTTAATGGCTGTTTCATAATGTCGTATGAGTTTATCAGCTTTGTGTGTCTCCCTGTGAAGTGATCAATATGAGTTATAACAGAATGTACAGAGACGCGGCAGCTGCGGGAACAGTAAGACTGGCTCAGCCCTCGCCAACATCTCCCTCTTCATTATGGTAAACAGCTCATCTCACATTGTTCTCTTCAATATGCGATCCTTGGTCCTGCTCTTGGCGCCTCTCCTCACATCATTAATTTACACGTCAATGTGAAGGTGTTGGTAAAGTTGGCACTATGGTAAGCGCACCAGGGCAGTAGAGTGTGACTCGTGTGCAGGATCTAACATCTTGTCAGAAGCAGACGATACAAGCAGGGGTGTAGCTATAGGAGATGCAGTGGTAGCAGTCACTACCAGGTCCTGGATCCTGGGGGGCCCCAAAAGAGCCCTCTGCCAGTTAAATATACTACTATTCCAAATAGCACAAGCTGCTCATTTACGGGGCCCAGGAGCTTCAAGTTACACGTCTGGACACAGGTATCTGGAGTTAGGTAATGGCCTATACAATTCCTCCTCCATATGATAGCCTATAGTCTTTTCATAGTGCTCATAGCAGCTCTGCCATAAACAAGTTATCTGGAGTTTACAGCTTGTGCTCACAGCTCATACAGTAAGAGGCTCAAGCAACGATACATTTCTTTTATTTGTGTACTCTGACATCTTTGTATTCATTAGCTGGGGATTAACTAATGTAATAAATAGGACATAGGCAACAAATCATGCTCAGGAAAACTGGATAACTGCTGTTATTTGTCAATGTGATGTAGAAGCGGGAGGTGGAACGCCTAACACAGTACTAGGCCATTCTGAAAAGATGTCTGAGGTGGTCATGCTTTTTACTTATCAACTTTTTCTTATTCACCTCAGTTCTCCCCTCCTCACCAATCTCTCCTTTGAACTAAAACTTAGATAGACCACTTTTATGAAGCTTAGGATCTACTTTGTCATGATTTCCTAGCTTCCCTATTTTATCCAATCTAGATCACAGGTCATTCTAGAAGTCCTACGGCTCTTAGGAGTTCCCATTTCTCACTGTGCTGTTTAGGACAATGTGCATTTGATTTAGAGTAGTTTGTACTTTGGGAGAAGTGGTATTCATGTCATGGCCTCAGCATTCACTGCTTATTCAGTGTCTGCGCAGAGCTCTCTTTGGTCTTTAAATCAAACATACTACAGTCTTGTATTCTGATGTAGGAAAAATCAGGAGCTCAGGTATACAGTATACATAGTTAATATGGTTGAAAATGACTTATGTCAATCAAGTACAAACATAGGAAGGTAAAGGGCAAGACTGAAGGGGTAAATGAAGGAAATAAGTATTCTAGACATTTCCATAAACATCAATGCTATTTTTCTCTAAAAAGGTACCGTATATACTCGAGTATAAGCCGACCCGAATATATAAGCCGAGGCCCAAAATTTTACCACAAAAAAAACTGGGAAAACTTATTGACTCGAGTATAAGCCGAGGGGGGGAAATGCAGCAGCTACTGGAAAATTTCAAAAATGAAAATGGTCGGAGTTTTTGGGTGCAGTAGTTGCTGGGGAAGGGGAGGGGGTGTTTTGTTTGTCTGTCTGTCTGCCCCTTCCCTGAGCTTGAGAACTGTTTTTTTTCCTCCACTTGGAATTCAATTTACTTTATTTTTTTTTATTATATTTTTTTTAAAGCATCTTTTTTTTCACTATTTTATGGGAGTTTCTATACATTACTACTGCAGACGGCCATGGACACTCCCTCCCCCCCCCCAAAAAAAAAAAATAAATTTATTTTTCTGCTTGACTCGAGTATAAAGTACATAAACAAAACAGGCTCTTCACATTTGTGTGGAAAAATCGTATGAACAAGACTGAAAAAGTACCACACAATCATAAAATATAATAAAGTTTATTTCAGCTAAGTAAAAAGGATAACAACATAAGACAATACATGAGGGGATATAGTGTACATAAATATACAGATGTACCAGCACAGTGGGTAGCTAAGATATAAGTAAAACAGAACTGAGAAATATTATAACCATATTTGACCAGATATTAGCAATGCTCAAGTATATCCAGATACATAACGTATCTCAATCACAACTTATACAATCATAAGGTCATATATGCTGTACAAACTGCTCTCCAGTACTAAAGATCTACATCTCACGCATACTTCACCGTGTGAAAGCGCCCGACGCGCGTTTCGCCCACTAGCAGCGTGGGCTTAGTCAGGGGACTCATGTATTGTCTTATGTTGTTATCCTTTTTACTTAGCTGAAATAAACTTTATTATACAGTCCTATGAAAAAGTTTGGGCACCCTTATTAATCTTAATCATTTTTTGTTCTAAATATTTTGGTGTTTGCAACAGCCATTTCAGTTTGATATATCTAATAACTGATGGACACAGTAATATTTCAGGATTGAAATGAGGTTTATTGTACTAACAGAAAATGTGCAATATGCATTAAACCAAAATTTGACCAGTGCAAAAGTATGGGCACCCTTATCATTTTATTGATTTGAATTCCCCTAACTACTTTTTACTGACTTACTGAAGCACAAAATTGGTTTTGTAACCTCAGTGAGCTTTGAACTTCATAGCCAGATGTATCCAATCATAAGAAAAGGTATTTAAGGTGGCCAATTGCAAGTTGATCTCCTATTTGAATCTCCTCTGAAGAGTGGCATCATGGGCTACTCAAAACAACTCTCAAATGATCTGAAAACAAAGATTGTTCAACATAGTTGTTCAGGGGAAGGATACATAAAGCTGTCTCAGAGATTTAACCTGTCAGTTTCCACTGTGAGGAACATAGTAAGGAAATGGAAGACCACAGGGACAGTTCTTGTTAAGCCCAGAAGTGGCAGGCCAAGAAAAATATCAGAAAGGCAGAGAAGAAGAATGGTGAGAACAGTCAAGGACAATCCACAGACCACCTCCAAAGAGCTGCAGCATCATCTTGCTGCAGATGGTGTCACTGTGCATCGGTCAACTATACAGCGCACTTTGCACAAATAGAAGCTGTATGGGAGAGTGATGAGAAAGAAGCCGTTTCTGCACGTACGCCACAAATAGAGTTGCCTGAGGTATGAAAAAGCACATTTGGACAAGCCAGCTTCATTTTGGAAACAAAAATTGAGTTGTTTGGTTATAAAAAAAAGGCGTTATGCATGGCGTCCAAAAAGAAACAGCATTCCAAGAAAAACACATGCTACCCACTGTAAAATTTGGTGGAGGTTCCATCATGCTTTGGGGCTGTGTGGCCAATGCCGGCATCGGGAATCTTGTTAAAGTTGAGGGTCGCATGGATTCCACTCAGTATCAGCAGATTCTTGAGAATAATGTTCAAGAATCAGTGACGAAGTTGAAGTTACGCCGGGGATGGATATTTCAGCAAGACAATGATCCAAAACACCGCTCCAAATCCTCAGGCATTCATGCAGAGGAACAATTACAATGTTCTGGAATGGCCATCCCAGTCCCCAGACCTGAATATCATTGAACATCTGTGGGATGATTTGAAGCGGGCTGTCCATGCTCGGCGACCATCTAACTTAACTGAACTTGAATTGTTTGTCCAAAATACCTTTATCCAGGATCCAGGAACTGATTAAAAGCTACAGGAAGCGACTAGAGGCTGTTATCTTTGCAAAAGGAGGATCTACTAAATATTAATGTCACTTTTTTGTTGAGGTGCCCATACTTTTGCAGCGGTCAAATTTTGGTTTAATGCATATTGCACATTTTCTGTTAGTACAATAAACCTCATTTCAATCCTGAAATATTACTGTGTCCATCAGTTATTAGATATATCAAACTGAAATGGCTGTTGCAAATACCAAAATATTTAGAACTAAAAATGATTAAGATTAATAGGGGTGCCCAAACTTTTTCATAGGACTGTATTTTATGATTGTGTGGTACTTTTTCAGTCTTGTTGACTCGAGTATAAGCCAAGGGAGGCTTTTTCAGCACAAAAACTGTGCTGAAAAATTCGGCTTATACTCGAGTATATACGGTGTATAAGCTGTTTTTGAAGCCATTGCTGCTATGAGCAGCTCATGGGGTAGACAATTCCACCGATTCACAGTCCTTACAGGGAAGAAGCCTTGTTGCCTATGGAGAATGAACCTTTATCTTTCTAGATGGAAGGAGTGCCCCCTTGTCTTGAGGGGATTTTAGTAGGAACAGCTTTTCCTATACAGTGAACAACATAACGGGGGCGGGAACAAAATCAACAGAGCCAGACTGCTGTTTCTTCTCTCATAAAAATCTATCAAAACATTGGACATTCCCCAAAATGGTATAAATAAAAAGCACATATGCAGCCCTGTACACAGAAATATAAACAAAATTACAAGCCTCAGACTATGGCGACTCCTGTATATAGTCACTTTAAGGGGTTGTCCAGGCAAAAAAGAACAACCCTTTTAACTTTTAAATCAGCAGGGGGCATTGAATTTTTTTTTTTTTTTTAAATGCATACTCGCCTGTCCTGATGCTCCAGTGTCTTCCCACGGCTCTGGGTTCTTCTGTTCTGGAGGCTTCTCCCGGGTCTCATCTGGAGTTCCGCTGAAGCCGCTGTTTGGCCTGAGCAGTCAAATGTCCACTGAGGCCAATCAGCAAAGGGCTTACGATGTCATTACGTGTGACATCACAGGTCCACTACCTGAGGCTTCAGTGGAACTCCAGAAGAAACCTGGGAGAAGCCGCTGGAGCGGAAGAACCAGGGCGTGCAGGAGGACGCCGGAGCATTGGGGACAGGTGAGAATGCATTTTTTTTATTTTTTTTCAATCCCCCAGCTGATTAAAAAGTTAAGAGTTGCCATTTTTGCCTTACAACCTCTTTAAGAGCCCCTTAAACAGTTTCCCCACAATGGACCATTTCTATGTTTATCCAATTTAGTATATTGTTTGATATATTACCAGCATTGGTAACTCCTACATTAATTACTCCAAGTCTCTTTTCCTGGTAACCAGCGACTAAATCTCCATCACCATTACTTAGGGGACCTACCTGTTCTGACCTTGATTTTTTGCATTTATATATTTAAAGAATTGGGGGGGGGGTTGTTTAGTTTTACTTACCATAACCTTCATTTAGTATTTTATTATGTTATAAAATGGTATCTGTTATGAGCCATCATAGGAAAACCCACAGAAAGAAACTCCAATCTCTCATGTAGCAGGTGCACTATGGAGACCTTGGGGAAACATATTTTCCATGGAAGCCCAGAATATGATGGCCATCAGTGTCACTGAATGCCCAAAAGTTAATGCGTTCTTGGGCTCATAGTCAAATGAAAATACAACATTGTTAATAGGTTTATTAGAGGGTTCATCTATGCACTTGACGCTGTGTAAACCTCTATACACCATGTATGAACCGGATATTCCCACTAGAGTGAGGGTCATGGAAAAGGCAGCTGATATTGACAGAGGTCATCTGACATTACTGCTCTTTGTCACTTTTTTATCAGCCTTCAGTAGCTGAATATCTTGCCATTGTGGCACCGTGTGGTGATGAGGTGTGCACGGTATTTTCTTGGAACCTCTTCCCTCTGCTCTGATTGTATATTTAATAACATAAAGTATCGGCTCCACAGCAGAAAATGAGGGATTGATGGAGAGGATGAGAAGTCCGCTCTGCAAATCTGCAATTAGGTACAAAGTGAATTATTGGAGAAGTCAAGGCTATTTACCATAGAGGAGAAGTGTGATTGTCAGTGACACCATAGCTGATTGGTCGTTATCACTGAGCGCTCTGATTGGTTGATCAGTGCTATTTGATTCCCAGCTGATAAGTGACAGATAGAGATGTGTCTGCTGATCTCATCTAGAAGACAATTTAATTATTGGTCTATCTGTGGATTCTGCTCCCAGGAATCGCCTCATCTTCCTCGTACTCTATATTAGGTCTTCCCGATGTATTCATTATAGAATGCAGTATTGTGGGGGAACCTATAGGACAAATGTCGCAGCACACCTAGCTGTATATACCAAGGATGAAGAAGCAGAAACCAGCGCAGCACCAGTACAACCTCCAGCTACTTGTGCCCTACCAAAGATCCTTCCAGCATGTGAACTAGTGAATGGAAAATTACTGTATTTGATCTGTTATACAGGAGCCATAGAGAGGATAATGTCTAAAAAAAAAACTTGTGTCGTCCAGTAGTCATACGATTGTGACTCTGGTGCCAGTGATATCTTAGCCAGCAGTCAGTTGAAAGGCAGTGGTAAAGGATGAGATCTACCCTTAACATTATCTTTCTTTATACCTGACAAAAATTGTGAGGGAATGTACAAGGGAAGACATGAAATATTCCTCTCCGGTCCTAGTTTAAGGATTTATTTATGAGGCCGTTTCTAGACTCTGTGATGAAGGGAGATGAAGCATTTCAAGCTCGTAAACAGATATCTCTGCTTATGAGATTGTGGAGCGTGAAGGAAAGTGACATCATGGAGGTTGTAGAAACAAATAAAAGTGACTGAGGTCACAGGAGATATAGAGTCCATATAACATCATCAAAACTCTCACACCTTACAATTACTGCAAACAAAAAATAGGGTGACAATAAGAGCAATGTCCCTCTGCTGGATAGCACCTGGACTCCTATCAGCCCACCATACTGTATATACACAAGACAGCCAGGCTATGGTGCTTTTTGTAATGGCTGGACACTAGACGGCAATATTGAACGTCATCTACAGTTGTCACCTTCTCTGGTATTAATAGAGTCTCCCAGTACTCAAATACTCGCAGGACTTACAGAACCTCAGAGCAATGATTGCTGATGATGGCGCTGACAGTCAAGGAGTGGAACAGATGGATGATGGATTGACCCTTATTGACTCTCCCTGAATTTTTCCCCATATTTATCCCTGAACAGTGGCCCTAATGCCAGATACCACAGACCCTTATTTAACTAAAGATGTGAAACCTTAGCTGCAATGCTAAACTTGACATGTTCAAGACTAGCACTAGTATCAAGAGGCAATAAAGAAAAATAAAGGACAACTGAACCAGAAGCAAGGCAAGACAAATACAAGCAGGGAGGCAAACTAGACGCAGTACAAGAAATATATAATATACAAATACATCTGGGCGGAAAAAAAGACACAGTGCTTATGCTACACATAGCATGTAATTGTAGGATACCGGGCTAGCCAAAGAAAAACTCCTCCTCAAACGGGCCTGCTCCAGAGAGTACACATAGCAACTGCCCCACTGAACCTAGTAAGCAGGAGGAGGATGAAACAAACACTTTTTGACTATAAATTCCCAGCTTCTCTACAGAATAGCAAGTTACACAGCAGGCATACTGATGGTGGAACAGCCACAGAACACTGCACTTGCCCTGGTTGGACGTTGGAAGACCTTCAAATATAGACAAATCTGTTTTACAGGAAAGACATATCTCCCACAACTATGGTGAATGGCTGCATCAAGAATGTACACCCAGTAATGGTCATGGCACTGTTTGGGTGCAATGATAAATCAAGTACTGGCCTAATACTGAGAATCACACTTACCTTGTACAATGAGGTGCACACGAGAGGTTTTGGGGTGATTGTCTGTCTGCACCGAGCAGGTGTAGGGTCCCTCGTCAAAAATGTCCACATTCTTGATTTCAATGCTGTACTGAATCTTGTTGTTGGTTACAAGTACCACACGAGGGTCTATGGACCACTTGTCATTGCCAGTGTATAAAATGGTGCTGCGATTCAGCCAGGCCACGCGGGTCACTCTGTTGTCCACTGTGCACCTGCAAAAAGAAGGATTTTCTAGTAAAGATGCAACTTTTCAATATATATATATATATATATATATATATATATATATATATATATACACACATATACACACACACATATATATATATATATATATATATATATATTTATTTATTTATTTTCAACATCATATATGGAGTTTGAGAATTTCTAACTGTGGACCCCTTACCCCATTATATCTATTGCCCAGCTGCATCCTCTGATTCCTAGCAGGGTTATATCAGCTACATCAAGTAATTATACCATTAAGTGTTCTTGTATTGTATTGGCACAGTCAACTACAAAGATCCATAAAGAAAGGTAACTGAATAAACCCTTTCAAGAGATACCGTATATATATAAGCCGACCCGAATATAAGCCAAGACCCTTAATTTTACCAAAAAAAAAAAACTGGGAAAACTTATTAACTCAAGTATAAGCCGAGGGGGGGAAATCCACCATTGCAGATAAAAAGTCTGGTCATGTGCATTGCTTAGTAACTCCATGGGGATCATAGTAATAGCAGTTAACCCCATCATGTCCCTCACATTAACCCTGTGTGCCTCACATAAGAGTTACTGATATGTGGGACATATGGAGGTAATAATTAGGTATCTTCATAATTAAGGTCCTTCATTAGTACCCCCATGTGTCTCACATATTAGTAACCCTTATATGGGGCACACAGGGGTTAATATGAGGGACATGATGGGGTTAACTGTTATTAATGTGAGGCACATGGAGTTACTGAAACTAAATTAATAACCCCAAATGCCTGACATTAATAGGCAGAGTAACTAAAGGAAGGCCCCTGTGTGTCACTTTACTGTAGCTTCCTCTCCTCCATACAACAGACATCTTCCATAAGACACAATGAATCCCGGCCACTCATCTGCAGGGTACATGCTAAATCCTAGTGTGCTAAAAGACCTCTGATGACGTCATGACCATGTGATCGGACTCTGGTGTGGGCGGAGCTACTAGAATACCAGTGGCTACAGGACCTTTGATGACATCACAGTCACGTGACCTCATGACAAGCCAATCATAGAGCAGTAGCACTAAAGGACCTCCCCCTTCCAGTTTTCTGTGCTCCGTGGACCCTGACTCGTGTATAAGCCGAGGAGAGCTTTTTCAGCATGAAAAATGTGCTGAAAAAGTTGGCTTATACTTGAGTATATATGGTACATAAATACCGCTGGTATATATATTGTTTTAGCAAGGGGAAGCAATGGTCAACATCTGCAACCTATAGGGCTCAGACTCCTAAACAACCTTGAAATAAAATAAAAAAACCAGCAAGATGTGGATACTAATAATGTAACTTTATAGAACTTATCAAAATATACAAAACCAACACAAGTGTCAAAATAATAAATTAATATAATAAAACATAACTTTTAATAAATCCAATAAAGTAAATTGTTGCACATATTAATATTAAATGTCATAGGTTAGGAAAAACCCCTACATACACAATATCTTACTAAGACCATACCCAAGATGTTATATGTAGGAACCAGTTCTTAATACCAGTATAATACCATGTATATCCAGTAACAAGAGAAAACCCCCCACAAAGGTCTGCATTCAACAGTCCCTTGTTCTCCCTCTTGTATATAGCATATTGTCAGGGTCTGGGGTTGTTAGGTGGGGTGGCATAGACACCAAAAGTCCAGATTATTTAGTCCAAAACAAAGGTAGAGTTTATTTTCACTCAAAAAGGTGAAAACCTGCCTGGCTAGGCTCTAACTAAACATAGAATAGGTCACCTCACCTAGAATAACAGAAATCCAAAAGCCAGTAGAATCATTCAGGACATAGCTCCAAAAATATGACCTCTCTGTCAGCTCTCCAGCCAAACGCTGCCCCATCCTGCTGCAGGAGCTGACTTCTTAAGCCTCCCTTGATGAACAGACTCTCTGCAGCTGAGTCGCTGCCGGAACATCCCCAAAGTGTGGACTGGAGGGAGGTGGAATGGCAGATCCCACTACCAACCTACCTGCCATTCCTAAAAATCCAGCCCAGCACCCGGAACTCTGAAATAACCCTCAGCAGATGATAGTTATCTGCTGAGAAATGTTCTTTCTGGAGTTTTCTCATCTCACCCACCTTAGTAGTCTGGGTGAAATGTACACCCCCTCCATTACCTGACCAGCCATCAGCTTACAATATATATAGAACTATCCCTCAAAAAACTGTTCCTTCTTGTGCCTATGTTTCATGGCTGGTGAGGCCAATCTTTAGGGGACCCATAACCTACTGGGATGATAAACTCCAGATTGGAAAAACAGGAGTCAGCCCCCAAGCTTGGTATCTCCAGGGCTCAAAAACATAGAGAAGCTAACTTCCATAGTGATGGAAAGAGATTCCTGCCTGATCACTAGCATATAAAAACTGGTGACTCGTAAGCAACCTTGACATACAGTTCCAGCTTCCTTGTTGAACATGGCTGGTTGGTCTCTATTTTAAATAAAATGTGTAATTAGAAAATGTGTTTGTTTTTTCTCACACACACACACACACATATATATTATATACTAGCAGTTACCTGCGACTTAGTTGGCGGTGGCGCTGAACCGCTTATATTTCTTGTTCTCCCATGTCTGCCCCCAGTTTCTTGTCCCCCATCTCTGCCTCCAGTTTCTTGTCCCCCATCTCTGCCCCCAGTTTCGTGCCCCCCCATCTTTGCCTCCAGTTTCTTGTCCCCCCATCTCTGCCCCCAGTTTCTTGTCCCCCCCCTTCATCTGACCCCAGTTTCTTGTCCCCCATATCTCTGCCCCCAGTTTCTTGTTCCCCCATCTCTGGCCCCAGTTTGTTGTCCCCCCTTTTTTGCCTCCAGTTGCTTGTCCCCCCTTCATCTGCCCCCAGTTTCTCGGGCCCCCCCATCTCTGCCCCCAGTTTCTTGTCCCCCCCCAATCATCTGCGCCCAGTTTCTCGCCCCCCCTCCCCATCCCTGCCCTCAGTTTGTTGCCCTCCCATCTCTGCCCGCAGTTTCTTGTGACCCCATTTCTGGCCCCAGTTTCTTGTCCCCCCCCATCTCTACCCCCAGTGTCTTGTCCCCAGCTTCATCTGCCACCAGTTTCTTGTCCCCCCCCCCCCAATCTCTGCCCCCAGTGTCTTGTCCCCCCCTCCTCACATCGGCCCCAGTGTAGGTGGACTCACCATGCCACGCTCCCCCGTCGCTCTCTCCGCTTGCTTGCTGCACATCGGTGTCGGGCGGCTGGCTGCGTGTGGCGTACAGTTAGGGCCAGAAATATTTGGACAGTGACACAATTTTCGCGAGTTGGGCTCTGCATGCCACCACATTGATTTTGAAATGAAACCTCTACAACAGAATTCAAGTGCAGATTGTAACGTTTAATTTGAAGGGTTGAACAAAAATATCTGATAGAAAATGTAGGAATTGTACACATTTCTTTACAAACACAACACATTTTAGGAGCTCAAAAGTAATTGGACAAATAAACATAACCCAAACAAAATATTTTTATTTTCAATATTTTGTTGCGAATCCTTTGGAGGCAATCACTGCCTTAAGTCTGGAACCCATGGACATCACCAAACGCTGGGTTTCCTCCTTCTTAATGCTTTGCTAGGCCTTTACAGCCGCAGCCTTCAGGTCTTGCTTGTTTGTGGGTCTTTCCGCCTTAAGTCTGGATTTGAGCAAGTGAAATGCATGCTCAATTGGGTTAAGATCTGGTGATTGACTTGGCCATTGCAGAATGTTCCACTTTTTTGCACTCATGAACTCCTGGGTAGCTTTGGCTGTATGCTTGGGGTCATTGTCCATCTGTACTATGAAGCGCCGTCCGATCAACTTGGCAGCATTTGGCTGAATCTGGGCTGAAAGTATATCCCGGTACACTTCAGAATTCATCCGGCTACTCGTGTCTGCTGTTATGTCATCAATAAACACAAGTGACCCAGTGCCATTGAAAGCCATGCATGCCCATGCCATCACGTTGCCTCCACCATGTTTTACAGAGGATGTGGTGTGCCTTGGATCATGTGCCGTTCCCTTTCTTCTCCAAACTTTTTTCTTCCCATCATTCTGGTACAGGTTGATCTTTGTCTCATCTGTCCATAGAATACTTTTCCAGAACTGAGCTGACTTCTTGAGGTGTTTTTCAGCAAATTTAACTCTGGCCTGTCTATTTTTGGAATTGATGAATGGTTTGCATCTACATGTGAACACTTTGTATTTACTTTCATGGAGTCTTCTCTTTACTGTTGACTTAGAAACAGATACACCTACTTCACTGAGAGTGTTCTGGACTTCAGTTGATGTTGTGAACGGGTTCTTCTTGACCAAAGAAAGTATGCGGCGATCATCCACCACTGTTGTTATCCGTGGACGCCCAGGCCTTTTTGAGTTCCCAAGCTCACCAGTCAATTCCTTTTTTCTTAGAATGTACCCGACTGTTGATTTTGCTACTCCAAGCATGTCTGCTATCTCTCTGATGGATTTTTTCTTTTTTTTCAGCCTCAGGATGTTCTGCTTCACCTCAATTGAGAGTTCCTTTGACCACATGTTGTCTGGTCACAGCAACAGCTCCCAAATGCAAAACCACACACCTGGAATCAACCCCAGACCTTTTAACTACTTCATTGATTACAGGTTTACGAGGGAGACGCCTTCAGAGTTAATTGCAGCCCTTAGAGTCCATTGTCCAATTACTTTTGGTCCCTTGAAAAATAGGAGGCTATGCATTACAGAGCTATGATTCCTAAACCCTTTCTCCGATTTGGATGTGAAACTCTCATATTGCAGCTGGGAGTGTGCACTTTCAGCCCATATTATATATATAATTGTATTTCTGAACATGTTTTAGTAAACAGCTAAAATAACAAAACTTGTGTCACTGTCCAAATATTTCTGGCCCTAACTGTATAGGAGGCAGAGCGAGGACCAGCATCAGGTTGCTATGACAGCCGGAGCCTCCCTGGCCTGTCAGGCGTGCGGTTGTATTGCAGCCTAGGCAGGTAGACTGCAATGCAGACGCCGGTATTATACAGTGCATTACCGAATACAGGCGCTTGTATTGCAGTGTACCTGCCATACACAGCCAGCCAGCCGACACCTATGTGCAGTGAGCGAGGGGAGAGAGTGTCGGGGGAGTGTGGCAAGGTGAGTCCAACTACGCTGGGGCCGCTGAAGGGTGGGGGGACATGAACCTGGGGTATGCGGTCGATCCCTGGGGACCCTGACGTAGGGACACGGCCCCCCCGGGACACCTCCTCCCCAACCCCCTGTACCCGCTGCACTTACCTGTGGTGTGTCGGGTGCAGCAGCCTCCTCCGTCCTCGAGCTGTGTAGGCGGGCTGGGACAGCTGCGGCGCCGGGACCATGTGGGCTGCCGCCATCTTCCTCAGTGTGTCCGTGCTGAATCGGCACACCCACCTTCAGCCCCCAACCTATGGTGCCGCAGCCCTGGCTCCAGAGCCCGCCCACAGCCTGCCATGCAACATGCAGAATGCCAGTTGCTGCAGCCGAGCCGGAGGATTGTTTGGAGGGTCACGGTGGCGATTTGGGGTGAGTGACCCACATTTAAAGTAGCCTACTACCTTTTCCTGGCAAGTGTGTGTGTGTGTGTGTGTGTGTGTGTGTGTGTGTGAAATTTCCCCAAAATCCATTGAGGAGTGATTGAGGAACAAACATACTATATATATATATATATATATATATATATATATATATATATATATATAATATATTTTTTTTTTTTACCCCCGCTATATTTACCCTGTTTCTCAAAAAATAAGCCCTAGCTTTGTACGGTTTTTGGAGTAGGCTTTAAATATTAGCCTACCTATGTGACCACCTCTGCCACTCCAATAAAGCACCTCCTTCTTAGCATAAAGAAGGAGATGGCACAGTGACATTGCTACACAAAGTGTTTAGAGAGAGTGTGTGCCAGTTGTTTAACCCATTCCCAACATACACCATAATAGTATGGTGGATTCCGGGTCTTTAAAGATGTAATGTACAGCAGAGACCCAGAGCTAATGCCCGTGAACAGAATTCAGAAATCAAAAATGAAATATTAGAAATAGAAAAATGGCCCCCATGCCTTCTTTGTTGCAGGACAGCTCCCACGCATAATGGTACCATTATGAAGAGCAATTTGTCCCGCAAACTATTAAGCCCTTATATGACTATGTGAACAGAAAAAAACCAAAAAGTTAGAGATTTTGAAGGAGGGGAGTCAAAAATGAAAATAAAAAATGTCAGTGGTGGGAAGGGGTTAAGACTCATTGACAGTGCACCACCAACTGTGAATGTAAGTTAGGTTTAGGGTTACTAACCCTATTTTTTTGGGAAAAATATAATAATCTAATTATTGAAAAAACACAGTATGTTAGAAATTATGTACACAGTCCAGTCACATTAATGTGACCTCTTGTCAAAATCCAGAATAACCACCTTTCGCAGAGCGTACCGCTGAGAGACGTGCAGGAAGTGAGGGGATGTTGTGATGATGTTCACTGGGATGTTGAGCCATGCCAACTCCAGTGCCGTGTCCAGCTGTGCTAGGTTATGCATCCATGGCGCGAACAACCCGATCGAGGTGGACCCAGAGATTCTCGATTGGGTTCAAGTACGGGGAATTTGCTGGCCAAGGGAGTACAGTAAACTCATCCTGGTGTTCCTCAAACCACACATGTACACTGCGAGCTTTATGACACGTCGCATTGTCCTGCTGGTAGATGCCATCATGCTGAGGAAAAACAATTTGCATGTAGGGGTGAACATGGTCCTGTTAGAGTCAAATCCTCCATCTTTGTATTTTGTCAGTCATCTTGTAACCTTTCACACATAAACTGTGTAAGTAAGTCGCAGCTGGCTATTTGTATATCTTATCTTCATGGTATATGGAGGTCACTGAGACTCATTTAGCACCAACATGACATCTTATCTCTGTTTACATGATATATGCATATAGACATAGTGTGAGCTGCTAGTTCACACATAAGTGTTTTTGAAGCTTTCTTTGTTTAAGGACAAAGTACAAAGTCCATTAAGCTGTAATGATATGCAAAATACATAAGGCCTCAGCCAATAGTCATGTGCCAGGTTTATCTTATAACCAATTATTTTATGCCAACTATGTTAGAATAGTCCAACCTGCTCTTGTCTGTATTGTATTTAAACCACCTTTGTGCACCATTAAATTAGAACTCACTTGATACACCATCAGTTGTGTGTGTGTGGCTTCTCCAGACCTGATAATGGGCGTAATTACTTCAGGCCTGATATTTAATTTGGAACTCAGCAACATACTCTATCATGGGGACCCCTTAATGTCCCTAACAGAACCTGGCGCCCAACGTGGGGCATCGATAATCGTTTAATGTGCAGCCGATAGTGTACTGATCCACTCACCAACCGATTTGGAGACGGGCCCGGAGGACCTCAGATGAATAAAACGGCGCTGTAACGGTAAGTCCTTTTCTTGCCAAATAACTAATCTGAGTTCCTACGTGTTCCGGATCCTGTGTGTCGGTGAGTGAAGATTAGTGCTGCATATGTTATAACAATCGATGCCATATTATATAGTGTGCAAGAACCTGAATAGTATGTTGTCTGTAGTGGGGTGGGAAATGTTATACCTCATTCTTTGTCTACTGTCCATGCTGTCATTTGGTTGTTACATCTGTTATAGAGTGTAAAAAGCGGTGCAGAAGAGAGAGTTATTCTTCATCCTTAATCCCTAGAGTTGCGAGAGTGGAAGTACTGAGTGATTGAAAAGTCCTTGTTTTGGACACTAAGGACTGAGTAGAATCTGAGTAAGTACATGCAATTATTCAGGGGTGTTCGATAGAGGGACACAGACAAAGTGGAGTCTGTGGAAACCAAATGAGGGTTTTGCCCTGAGCACTACGCCAGAACATGCACATTAGAGATTAGTTCAATGAAAACAGAGTGACTGTTTGGGAGGTCCCACTAGGTGAGTCAAAAGTGACCCTCTATTGTCTTAATTGCCCTAGAGGAGTGGGATGCTCACGGCTGACTGGCCATCAGCTATTATGGGGGAGGGACCCTCTGAGGTAGGGTATACCCCCATATGAACTAATAGGAATGGGAGAGAGAGAAGAAGATGCCGCTCAAGAAAAAAAAAAAAAAAAAAAAAAAAAGAGCAGGAGTTACCAATGGAGAATAGGCAGGACAGATACAGGGATAGAGGGTAACCAGGAAGTGTTTTAATTGTGGAAACCAGGGACATTTGGCTAGAGATTGCTGGTGTCCTAAGCGAAGGACAAAGGCTTTGAGTGTAAGGAAATGTATAGTGAGCATCCATTGACAGTCCAGCTAAAGGGTTAATGTGCTTGGCACTTAGCATTGTGTTGTTAGTTTGTTGGTTAGTGGAAAGTGGAAACATGATATGTTTTGTGGTGAGGATACTGCAGGTTAAGTGTAGGTATGTGTATACACATATGTGTGTATATAGGCTTGGGGGTGGACATTAAGTTATTTCTAGAATGTCTATAGTGTCCTTTTATTCAGGAAAGGTTTCCCATTTTGAGAATGCTCCTCTCATGGTAATGTTTTTAAAATTGGATAAATGGCATAAATATGAGATCAACATTATTATGTTTATTTTATAGTAATATGCAAATTGGTAAGAAGATGAAGGCAACTATTTACATGTTTTGGTTTGTTTTCTCCTCAATATTTAGCTGTGCAGGAATTATAACTAACTCTGTGCCTATTTGTAGGAATAAGCCGTCCCGAGACGATAAGTGATATCACGGTACAAAATATATGAAAATTTTTATTTTAGTTCAGACAAGTTCTTTTTGATTTAATTGACATTTGTTTTGTTCTGTCTGGAGCTCCAGTGTGACGTTGCATGTTTGTATGGAAGGTTCAGAAAAGTGAATGGGCCCATATATGTGTGTCAGTTATATGTACATGTTACATGTGTCTGCTATGTGTACATGTTCTGTTTGTCCATGTCTGTATTGTTACATTTTCAGTCTCCACAGCAAGCAGATATTGAATGCTGATAACCACAGAGGGTGGTGACAAGTAGATATGAGAGGGAGGCATAAAAGTTCTTTCCATTGTTGAATACATATATGTGTGTTCTGGTGTAAATGAGATGTACTTGATATACCATGTACATGTATTATGTACTCAGTGTTTATTGGTGCGTATGTGTATCAAATATATCACATGGGCTTTACACTTGTAACATAAATATTTGTTATGGGTTTATACTATAAATCCATGAATGTTAACAATCGGGATTTATTGTGTGAAAAAGTTATTCAGATGTTCCTTCTGATATGGGATTAGGCCCCATAGGGGTAGGCAATACATGTGAACTATCTTGCCACAAGGGGCACAGAACGCCCCTAACATGTACACGCAGGTAAAGATAAATTGCAGTTCTACAGAATTAAAGTGGTGTTTCTGGGTCATTGTTTGCTACAAGGTGTTAGATAGCTGTGTAAGTAGATCAGAAGTCACTCGCATATCTGCTCTGTAATTTAAGGCTTCCGCCTTCTCTGCTGATATATGTTGAGTATTTACTTACCTTAATGAATTTTTGGAGTGTTTAGAAGTTTTAGAGAACTGAATTTACTTGGGATTGTATAAATAAGTCTGCTGGGATATGTAGTACTACAGCTATGACAAGTGTGGGGAGAGTCAGCGCAGCTGCTTCCATGATAAGACAAAGGGGTAATAAATCTTTCATTGGAAACAAAGATGACAATGGCTGGATATCTCAGGCTGCAGTGTGTCTTATCTATGTCTTCTAATGTAAGCTTTGCATTCTGTGCTGCACTACAAGTCCCATCTAACCTGTTAACAATAGTTTCAGGGGAGGAGTAAGGAGAGTCAGATAACTTAAAATTAATTTTACTTTTGCTGATTTGGTTAATAAATGATGAATCTATTGTTAACTCTGATGAGAGTTCTTTTATTTTAGATGATTCTCGATTTGGGAATGATGGTGGATTCTGCACCAGATATGTCATGGTCACTGAATAGGAGGTAAACCAAGGGTAAAACCAAGCACAAGTAGAACCATTATAGAACTGTATGGGTCTCAGCTCATGAAGTTGAACTAGAAGCCATCACTGAGACAGGGTACAATGTCTGAGGGTAGGTGTTTGATATAGTGGGACTATGGTCCAATCTGGAGAGCGAGAGCTTTCTGTAGGGTTAATGTTAAGCCTAAAAGGATTTCCATGCTGTTCAGATAGTGATGGACCCTGCTGCTGCCCCCACACAGGTGGGTATAGTCAAAAGTCAGGACACACACTAAGGCTGATACGAAGGAAAGTAGAGGTAACTTGTGGGCAGACACTGCCGCTAACCCAGCTGCAGAGGCCTAGGGGATATGCCTTACTGATAATTGGTCACTATACTCGACCCAAACCCCCCTTTTAGCTCTCTTTTCAGGTTTTACAACACTGAGGCACCAAAAATGGTCCAGGACTACAGTAAAAGAGGATGTACAAGTCCTGATCTCCGGTGGTAAGAGAATATATTTACTAAGTGCATTGTCCCCACTGATGGCATAAAGCAGTGTTTAGAAGTAGCCTTGTGTGACCTGGTGAGCAGAGGAGGGGCGGCTGCAGGATTTAACATCACTACAGACACTGCATGGCATGTGTTAAATGCAAAGTAGGCCAAAAAGTGAAAAGTTTCTCAGAGCCAGGCCCAGAGCCCTTGTACCCGTTCCAGAGATTGCAGGTTAACTATATGCAGTTACTAAAGGTGAGACGGTATAAGTACGTGCTTGTGTGTATAGTTATTTATCTTCAGAAAAGTCTGAGGCATATCTGGTGAAGAAAGCCATCACAAACGGGGCTGCAGATAGACGGCTACTGAAGAAGTAGTGTGTCACTTGTATTGGTATTTTCTGTAAGGTACCCTCCTGACAGAAGAATTGGCTTTAACCCATGTCAAACTTTCTTTGGGGGTTGTATTCTTGGCAACTCCTACAGATGTGGTATGGTGTACTGACTGACTATGTGATGTATTGGCAAAAACATTTGACTAATGTATAGTTTTGAGTTTTCTCTCCTTCTCAGATTTTAAGTTAGTGGGCGGGACCTATTCATTTGAGCCAAGAGATTGATGGTGATAAAGAGACACGTGAGAAAAACCTTGGAGACAAGATTTGATGGTCCTTCCAAATGCTGATGATAACCAGTACTTCTGTGATATTTGAAGGAGAGCCTAATTGTATCCATGCTTCATATTGCAAGAAAGTATCTACACACAAAGCGATGAAGATTCTCCTGATAATACTGTTACAGATGGTCCTGACGATAAGCCTGCATAGAACATTTAACAATGAAGTGGGACAATAAGTTTCTTAAACATCATATGATTTTGATCGAAGATCTGAATGTGTCAGATTGTAGGATATGTCCTCATAACCCCATATTAGCCTAAGTCATGTCATATATAGCTGTTTCTTTGACGCAACATGAAATGTTTGAAGTATATAGTTAAGAAAATACCACCTCATATTTTAGGAACAATACATAGTATAAACAAGTAAATATCAGCAAGTTGTAGTAAAAATCTTATCTTCATTTTGTTTGTTTAATACAAAACATATACAAAAGGATGAGCAGACCAAGATATAAAAGGCCAGAACTATGATTGAGATTAGGTTAGAATACAGGAACATATGAGGGGAATCTGGTAAAGTCCGGCAGTAGACATTAGGTCACTGAAGTACCTAAATATGAATTCCTGTATTCAGCCATCTCAAAATGGGGGAATGTTAGAGTCAAATCCTCCATCTTTGTATTTTGTCAGTCATCTTGTAACCTTTCACACATAAACTGTGTAAGTAAGTCGCAGCTGGCTATTTGTATATCTTATCTTCATGGTATATGGAGGTCACCGAGACTCATTTAGCACCAACATGACATCTTATCTCTGTTTACATGATATATGCATATAGACATAGTGTGAGCTGCTAGTTCACACATAAGTGTTTTTGAAGCTTTCTTTGTTTAAGGACAAAGTACAAAGTCCATTAAGCTGTAATGATATGCAAAATACATAAGGCCTCAGCCAATAGTCATGTGCCAGGTTTATCTTATAACCAATTATTTTATGCCAACTATGTTAGAATAGTCCAACCTGCTCTTGTCTGTATTGTATTTAAACCACCTTTGTGCACCATTAAATTAGAACTCACTTGATACACCATCAGTTGTGTGTGTGTGGCTTCTCCAGACCTGATAATGGGCGTAATTACTTCAGGCCTGATATTTAATTTGGAACTCAGCAACATACTCTATCATGGGGACCCCTTAATGTCCCTAACAGTCCACACGGATAGATGCATACTCGTTTTGATCCATCGTGCCTTCCACAATGATGAGTGCACCCAGATGGCTGATGACACATGCCTTCTGCTATTGGTTATTTAACGTTGACGTCAAAAGTAGGTGGTGGTCACATTAATGTGACTGGACTGTGTATATAAGACACTGAATTTTCCAGTTGTAATAGTGCAATAGTGTAATAATGTCTAGTGCTTATCCACACTCCTCTATGCACAGGCCACAGAACATGCCTAAAATACTGTCCCAT
This sequence comes from Leptodactylus fuscus, assembly GCF_031893055.1. Classification (NCBI taxonomy): domain Eukaryota; kingdom Metazoa; phylum Chordata; class Amphibia; order Anura; family Leptodactylidae; genus Leptodactylus; species Leptodactylus fuscus. The sequence continues at coordinate 66,613,893 of NC_134270.1, forward strand.
ACAACTGTGAAGGCCCGAGCAGTCAGACCTCCACAAGTCTGCAACTTATCCATACTCTGTGGACAAGGGTTAAGCTCGTCACATGGGAAACCCTCTCACAATAGGTGACTTTTTCATGATCCATTCCCTTTAAACTCTATATTTTAATTGAACATCTTGGACCAGTCTCACAATGCTGTCTGAAGGAGCCTACACCTCATGGACACAAATCAGTCACCAGCATCCTTCATTAACCCTTCACGTTCTCACAACTATCCGGCACCATGGTGATACTGGTTTGACATTTTGTATTGATGAGAACTCAGATCCTGTAAACTGTTAGAATCGCTGCTGGAAACCTGATTATTCTTCTGTGTACAGAGGCAGTCTTCAATGAGCACCGGGAGCAGATCGAGGCTGTGCACTTTCCATGCTCTGGCTTTAGAGCTTGCTCCCCAACCGTGCAGGTTCCACTCAATAACACACATTGAAACGCATCTGGACCTTTCACTCCTCATAGCACATTTTTTTAAAAAAACTAGTTAATGGTCTTTTCTCTTTCTTTCCAGGATTAGCTCTCCTGCTCTTAAGCACCACATGTTTCGCAAAGCGGTAACAAGTGAATCAGCGGATGGTAAACTGGCAAATTAAAGGAACTCCACTTTGTCTCCAGTAACTTGCACATCCGATACCCAGACAGAAAAATGTCCTGCTTTCATTTAAAGGGATTTCCAAGATATACAATTTTTTCTAAAGGCGAGAAATGGTTTAAAATAGACCATTACTTACCTGATAAAAGCATTCTAGTGTTACTGCTCCAATGGTCCCTGATAGCCTTTGTTTACTTCTACGCAGCTGATCATGTGCAGTTTACATGAGACTGCTTCAAACATAGACTGGCCTTAGTGGTCTCAACTGTGCATATGACACAGGACAGCTGGGTGTAGTGGTCATATGAAGAAGACGGCAGACTTCCTGTATGGAAGCAAACATTGATTGGTGGAGACCACCGTATTTCTGTTGCGAGAGAAATTGGGATTTTTTAAAAAATTATTTTACTAATGACTATCGGTACTTTCTACTTTTAGAAAAGGAAATAAATCCGTGACAATCCCTTTAAACACATGGAGCTGAAATCAGTACTGGTCACTTCAATATATGGAACAGGACACTTGGCTGGGAACATAACAGAGAAAAATCGAGTTCCTGAAAGATCCTGGATCAAACATACAAACCATAGTAATGTGCAATATTTGAGCATGGTTGTAGATAATAACAGACCATCTATATACGGCGAAGCCTCTTTGAGCTGACCACCCAAATTTACATAGTAAAATGGTCTTTTATAGGGGAGGTCCCTATAAAAGCATACAGAATGTAGGTTAAAGTGTCTAAGAGTTGGCAAGCAGGTACAGTCACCCAAATAATGATGATAGAGCCAAAATTAGATATTTTATGCTTAGTCACATCCATGTATTACACAGAATCAGGACTAGACAGGTACTAAAAAAACAGGCATGGCCTCAACAGGTTGGAGTGGCCGGGGTATTTAAGAAAAGTACTCTCTCTTTGTGGTGACGCATCTTCGTGATCCTCTCTAACCCTTTTCCATTTAGGAACGGGACTTGAGAGGGTTGCCCCTTGTTCGCCCTCCTGTTAGTTATGGAGCACTTATCGATGGCAATACGGTGCTGCTGGCTGTAGCATCCATGGCCTTCACATGGGCAGTTGGCAGGTCAAGGCAGCCCTGAATGCCGACGACTTTCTTACATGATTCCCAACCACGCATTCATTTTCCTTCTATCTTGCGTGAGTTCAGTCACTAAAGCAAATTTTAAAGTGAACCTGCCTAAGAGCAAGGCTATGTTCCCTCCCTGCCCATTGTGAAAGCCAATCACTTTGTGAATAGTTTCCCCTTTAAATTGCAGTCGATCTCTATTAAAGGGGCTCTATCACTGTATTTTAGCAATACGAGATACACATATGCCTGAATAGCCTTTAAAAAGTAATTCTTTAACCGGGGCACAGATCGGGAAAGCCAACAGTGCACTGAATTCAGCGGCTTCAGTCGGCTTTCCAGCAGTATTTAGAACTGCCTGTGCCCCGGACCATGAAAGGTCCTCTTTAAAGCAGAAGCTGTCACAGCTCAGCTCCTGCTTTAACGCTGCGCTCCGGCATTTGTAGCCGTGATGTGATGACGTCACATCACGCCTACAACTATGTGTATGAGTGAGAGAGCGGCTGGGGATCGATGGAAGGGGAGTGTTTGTTTGTGTTAAACATTAAGGTGGAACATAATGTAGGGGGCTTATGAAACTGGGGGCAGATGAGGGGGGTAAACGGCATGACACTGGGGCAGATGAAGGGGGGGGAAACGGCATGACACTGGAGCAGATGAAAGGGGGGGAGAATGGCATGACACTGGGGCAGATGAAGAGAGGGAGAATAGCATGATACTGGGGCAAATGAAGGGGGGGGAGAACGGAATGACACTGGGCCAGATGAAGGGGGGAGGAACGGCATGACACTTTGGCAGAGACGGGGGGTCATGAAACTGTGGGCAGATGAAGGGGGGAGAACGACATGAAATTGGGCAGAGATGGGGGACATGGAATTTGGGGATATGAAACTGGGGACAGATGGAGGGGGGGACATGAAACTAGGGGCAGATGAAGGGTGTATATGAAACTAGGGGATGGGGGACATATAATTTACTGGTGCCTGTAGGAGGATTATACTGTGTGGGAGCACATGAAAAATGAATGAGAATGGGTGAAGTCAACATAAAAATGGGCGGAGCTTAATTTGCTGCGGCGCTCTTCAAAAGTTGGGAGGTATGCATGTACACAATATTTTGCTTCATTACATTTGCGGACAAGGGCAGAGAAGTGAACAGAGTTAAAAGTATTCATCTATTCAACAGAATATTCTGCAGTTAATTCATATTCAATTCTATGACCATTTCTTATTGAAAACCACAGCACATAATCTACATACAGCCACTGAATCTGAAGGGGCTGCAGCCTGAAAGCCATCAGAATAACCACAAACTGCTGCTCTGGCCAGATATTTGTAACTGGCGATCATTCAGCATTATATTGTACATGGGCTTTCTCTGGGGTGAGCTGAAGTGCAGCTACAATTGAAATTCAGTGTGCAGTCAGCGTGACAATGTGCGTACAGGGAACCGCTCTATAGAACCAGGGAAGGAGAATGAGGGGTCGTCTTAAGAGGATTCAGAGAACGTGTACAGCTGTGAGTGTGGCCAGCACTGGGGAGTCTCCAGAAAAGCAGGGAGGATTAAGGTGGCATTATCCTAAATTCATTAACGCCTTGTGAGGATCGATCGGCTGTTACAGATATCCTGCTCTAAGTGAATGGATTAGTACAATGTAAGAGAAGCTTATGTGCAGCAGCCTCTATAGATCCTCACCAGTGCCCTCCCTGCCTCGGGGCTCTGTATAAATCAGGGGGGAGGGTGGGGGGCTAACCCTTATATAGACCCAACTTATGCGTACATGTAACTCAATGGAGTCCATTAACCTTTTCCTGTGTTGCAGGTTAAGTAGATCAGGGGATGAGATGATGGACACTCAATAACAATATCTCTCACATACATAGACATGCTATAGGAACTGTATGTCATTGGATACAGAAAAGACACAGTATGGCCAAGTTCACATCAAACTCCGCCGCAGAAACCGGTGAAAATCGGCAGAGAGAAAAACCCTGCACTGAGGACTTTTCTCTGCACCAGTTAAATAGTGGAAACCCAGCAGACCCCATTATAGTCTATGGCAGTGATGGTGAACCTATGGCACAGGTGCCAGAGGTGGCACTCAGACCCCTCTCTGTGGGCACCCATCTGTGGCACAGATCATACTGTGTGGAGGCCACTGTGGAGCAAATTGTACTGTGTAGAGGTCACTGTGGAGTAGATTGTACTGTGTGGGGGCCACTGTGGAGCAGATTGTACTTGGTGTGGTCCACTGTGAGGCAGATTGGACTGTGTTGTGGGGCCACTATAGGTCAGATTGCATTGAGTTGGGGACCTTCACTATTTATATCACACAGTATAAGTTATATAGCAGACGTGATATTATTATAGGTCATAATAACATTGCATGATCACTATAAAACAGATCTGTGCGATGTAAATAGTGAACATTAATTGTTCAAAATTATACCAAATGCAGTACAAAATTTCCCATTCACACGACTGTATTTTGCAGGTCCATAATTGTCTACACTTGTGGATCTGTACAGTATTAAAGCGGCTCTATCAGCAAAATTATGCTGTATGAGCCCCATTTATGCATATTAGCCTTTAAATGGCTATTCAGGCACCGCTAATGTTATTTTAACCCCAGCCCCCCTCCCCGTTTTAAAATAAAACCCTAAAAACATGTATGTAAATTATACTTATCGTACACGGTGGGCAGTGATGCACAATCAGACGTCATCTTCTGGCACGCCTTCCTCTTCTTTCTTTCTTCTTTTGGCGACGCCCTCCGGTCATGGCTCTTCCCTGGCTTCATCGTTGTCGTCTTCTGGCGGTTCAAATCCGATTGGTTCAAATCCAGCGCGTGCGCAGTAGCACTCCCTCCGGAGCTACTGCGCATGCTCCAGCGCCATTTTTCTCAATGGCAGTGCGCACGCGCCGGATTTGAACCAATTGGATTTGAACCGTTGGAAGACAAAGACAACGAAGAAGAAGAAAGAAGAGGAAGGCATGCCCGAAGATGACCACAGATTCACGCATATGTGGGGCTCATACAGCATAATTTTGCCGATAGAGCCCCTTTAAGGTTAAATTGTCGAGTTGGCATTTTGTGATAAATTAGTGGGGTTTGGATTGCAGTTTGGGTACTCGGTCTCTAAAAGGTTCGCCATCACTGGTCTATGGTCACTGGTCCGCAGGTAAACGCTTTTTAAGTGGTCCAGCCGACCTGAACGGCGGAGACTGAACCTAGCCTCATTCTTCTAGGGGGATTGATCAGATGATTGATGGATTGTGGTGATAGATTGACAGAGCTATAATTACATGTATAATCTGTCCCATCTGTTATTTCATCACATGCAAATGATGAATATAGATCTTTTATTATTCTGCCTGTGCTAAATATGATATACTTAAAAACGGAGCTTGCTCCTTGCAGTTAATAAGAGGTCCACAATGCCTTACTGTCCTATGTTAGGGTGCCTGCAGGCTTGTCTGACATCGGATTATTGTCATTCACTATTATGAGCCCATACCTCCCAACCATCCCGATTTCCGCGGGACATTCACGATTCCGGTGACGTGTCCCGCAGTCCCGGTTGGAGGGAGGTATGTCCCGATTTCAACTCAGATCTGCGTCCAGAGGACGCATATCTGATTTGAACACATACGCGGCTAAAGCAAGGAGCTGACACAGGTCAGCTCCTTCCTTCGCCGCTGCCACCGCCTACTGGCTGAGTAGACGCGATGTGATGAAGTCACATCGCGTCTACAACTGTGTCAGCGAGAGAGAGAGAGGCGCGGAGAGAGCGAAGGAGAAGGTAAGTGTAATGTGTACACTAAGGTGGAACGTGAAACTGGGGGCAGATGAAGTAGAGGACGGCATGACACTGGGGGCAGAGATGGAGGGGGACAAGAAACTGGAGGCAGAGATGGGGGGACATGAAACTGGGGGCAGAGATGGAGGAGGGACATGAATCTGGGGACAGAGATGGAGGAGGGACATGAAACTGGGGGCAGAGATGGAGGACATGAAACTGGGGGCAGATGAAGGGTGTATATGAAACTGGGGGAGAGATAGAGGAGGGACATATAATTTACAGGTGACTGTAGGAGGATTATACTGTGTGCGGACACATGAAAAATTAATGAGTGGGCGGAGTCAACACAGAAATGGGCGTGGCTAAATTTGCCGCATTTTATCCCTCTTTCGGTTCTTCAAAAGTTGGGAGGTATGTGAGCCTCTACTCTTGTGATATTATTTTCCAGTCTGTTCTACTGTATACGAACATACATTACAAGATTACACAAGAAATTTACAACATTCTACTGGTGCGACAACTAAAGTGACAGGACAGGATAAGAGTAGAGGCATGAAAAGAGCGGAATATGTGCTGCTGAGTGCTATATAGTGTATAGGTTGAGTTGGTTTGTGTATTCTCAGGTCATACCTTATCATGTTAGACAATAAATGTTGGATAAAAGGGTTAATGCATTTGCCTCCCTAATGAAGTGTGAATGTTTCCCTGAGTGTCACTGGACACGGAGAAGAACACAATTCAGCTGATTTACACGCGGTGCCGGACTCCAGCGCTCTGCTAATTTCATTAAGAAGGGGGAGTCTGCTGATACATGCGGGGGCTGAAGAGTAAAAGATGGAATTATGGCCCATGGTGGTGAGATTCCTGGGCAGGACGCCAGACATCCTTGTAGCGGTCCTGACGCACTCCTCACACACTGCCAGCAGCACCGATAATAACGTTATTAATCAGCCGTCAATCTCAGATCACTTTACTGGGAACATGAGGAGAGGATGGATCAGCGCTGTAATGCCTGGAGGTGGTGGGGGATATGTTATAGCACCTACTAAAAGTGATCCAGGGAAGGACATCCAAGAAACTGATGACAGGGTCAAGAGTTCTCAGGCCTCACTGTTACATGTAGGGAATGAAATGATGAAAAAGTTCATGCTGGCAATGATAGGTGTCAGAACACACACTGCATCTCAGCTTGCTGTATAGCCACAGTCCATTCAAAGCCCCTGCATTGACCCCAGCCAACCAACAAAAGCGTTTACAATAGGCAGAGAGCTGGACCATGCCAAAGGGCACATCACAAGGCACGCTAAATCCAGAATCCAAATGATAAATGATGAACTACACTCACCAGCCACTTTATTAGGTACACCATGCTAGTAACGGGTTGGACCCCCTTTTGCCTTCAGAACTGCCTCAATTCTTCGTGGCATAGATTCAACAAGGTGCTGGAAGCATTCCTCAGAGATTTTGGTCCATATTGACATGATGGCATCACACAGTTGCCGCAGATTTGTCGGCTGCACATCCATGATGCGAATCTCCCGTTCCACCACATCCCAAAGATGCTCTATTGGATTGAGATCTGGTGACTGTGGAGGCCATTGGAGTACAGTGAACTCATTGTCATGTTCAAGAAACCAGTCTGAGATGATTCCAGCTTTATGACATGGCGCATTATCCTGCTGAAAGTAGCCATCAGATGTTGGGTACATTGTGGTCATAAAGGGATGGACATGGTCAGCAACAATACTCAGGTAGGCTTTGGCGTTGCAACGATGCTCAATTGGTACCAAGGGGCCCAAAGAGTGCCAAGAAAATATTCCCCACACCATGACACCACCACCACCAGCCTGAACCGTTGATACAAGGCAGGATGGATCCATGCTTTCATGTTGTTGACGCCAAATTCTGACCCTACCATCCGAATGTCGCAGCACAAATCGAGACTCATCAGACCAGGCAACGTTTTTCCAATCTTCAATTGTCCAATTTCGATGAGCTTGTGCAAATTGTAGCCTCAGTTTCCTGTTCTTAGCTGAAAGGAGTGGCACCCGGTGTGGTCTTCTGCTGCTGTAGCCCATCTGCCTCAAAGTTCGACGTACTGTGCGTTCAGAGATGCTCTTCTGGCTACCTTGGTTGTAACGGGTGGCTATTTGAGTCACTGTTGCCTTTCTATCAGCTCGAACCAGTCTGGCCATTCTCCTCTGACCTCTGGCATCAACAACGCATTTCCGCCCACAGAACTGCCGCTCACTGGATGTTTTTTCTTTTTCGGACCATTCTCTGTAAACCCTAGAGATGGTTGTGCGTGAAAATCCCAGTAGATCAGCAGTTTCTGAAATACTCAGACCAGCCCTTCTGGCACCAACAACCATGCCACGTTCAAAGGCACTCAAATCACCTTTCTTCCCCATACTGATGCTCGGTTTGAACTGCAGGAGATTGTCTTGACCATGTCTACATGCCTAAATGCACTGAGTTGCCGCCATGTGATTGGCTGATTAGAAATTAAGTGTTAACGAGCAGTTGGACAGGTGTACCTAATAAAGTGGCCGGTGAGTGTATATGATTCCTCAGAGCAAGAAAAATCAGATGCTCTGAACAATAAAACTGCTGAATGGCACATCTGTACAGTTACGTTTTAATAATTCTCCATCTTTTCTATATGTAACCCCGAATAACCAGCCACATTAGGCAGATTTACCATTAAGGCTAAGATTTTGCTAAGTTTTTTTGAGCCATAGCCAGAAGTGGATTAAGTAGAAGATAGAAATATAAGAGCCTCCTATATATTTCCAATTCCTTTTTTAGTCATTCTTGGCTTTGGCTCAAAAAACCGCAACAAAATCTGCAAAAAAAAAAGTTGCGTTTCCGCAACGTGGGGCCTCAGCCTAAAGGGGTTTTCAAAAAAGGTCAGTTAGTGCTATTAATAGGTTAATAATTGTACCCAAATTCCTTTAGCAGTGTTTAGAGTGATTTCTGGGGTTTTCGGTGAGCCCCTGGCATCTTTAGCATTTGTTTACATCCCTCTCTTCCTAGGACACAAGACTTGCTGGAGCTGCTCACAAGACTGAGCATGTACAGTGCCTAACTTTGTTTGCCCGGGAAGCGGAGTTATATCTAATATGTAAGACATAACAGATGCCAGCGTTACTTGTGTATTGCTCATTAGGGTATGCCAGCGTTCAGGCTGTACTGTGCACATGTCAAGAAGTTATGACGCTGTGTGAGCAGAAGTTCCAACGGGAAGTCAGGTAAGTATGGTGGGGAGGGGTCGGGATAGTGTATGTGCAGTTCTGTTTCCAGAAGCGGCAAAACGGTACATCACCAGGTAGTGAGAAAATGTTCCTAGGGTGGTCACATGACCACCCCAGCGATAACGGTAATTATAAATTTTTACTAAATGAAGTAATTTATAAAGTAGGTGGTGGGGGGTGTTTAGTTTACTGTACAAATTTGTTTTTATCCTGGAAAACCCCTTTAAGGATGGATCCTGAATACCAAACTGAATATGTGAATTCCAAAATTACTAATGAATCTAGCTTTCCCAGGACCCAGACAAGGAGTTGATCTACATGGAGACAACACTGAAGAACTGCACTGATGACCACAACCATGAAAAAAAGTTGTTTTTCTATCCGGGAGTCTGAAAAGACAGGTTGAGAACCCTTAGGAAAATGCAAGGGCAAAGCTAGGCAGTTTTGCCATTCAGGGAAAGTTGACTACCTAAATAAATTCTACTCCTTGCTCCATAATAGTATCATAGCTTTCCAGATTTTCTTTCTAAGGTTTTGGTAAAGCTGGGTTAAATAGCATATATAAGTTGAATACAGACTGCTGAATACTAAACATATCTAAATAAACCTACCTTCTTTCTATTTATTCAGGGTCCCAGTAAAGTTTAGTGACATACAACATAATGCTGCAGTAGGGACTACTTAATAAATACTATAAACCTAATTAAATCCCCCAGCTTGCTGCCAAATCATTCCAGAGCATGCGAGGCTTCCCTTACAGGGGTTTGGAAAAGCTGGTTAATATAACATATGGAGCTGAGACAGGGAATACTATACTATATTTACTTTAAAAAATCCCAATCCATTTGCCTTTCAGTTTACGGTGAAAAAAAAAAAAAACTTGACAAGTTTCCTTAAAACAAAGCTCTAGCTGCCTGTAGTCACCACAGGAGGGAGCTCTGAAGTTTACTGCATACTGATGGACTAAACTCCATAATAATACTACACAGAACTCTAACATAAACCCCAAGTTTTTGGACTGTCAAAAAGGGATCCTTGTAGTTTGGTGGGTGAAAGTTTGTTCCTATATCTATACGCTTGAATAGATTTTCATTAAAATTGTCATTACAAACATCTGAATATAGGCATCTTAAGGTCTAAATATACCAAATTCTGACATAGTATATAGGTTAAAGATGTTGTCCAGGATAATGTTTTTTTATATTATGCCAGGAAAAAACCCAGAACACTACATTCTTGGTGCTCCGATGTCTTCCAGTGCAGTCTAGTCCTGCTCCTCTAGTGTTTCCTTCCAGCGGAAATCCCCGCTGCACGTGACCTAGGAGGCCAATCACCAGCCTAACGAAAGGGACACAGGACATCACAGACTTGCTGGAAAAACTAGGGAAAGGGGAGTACGGTTTCTCTTTAAGGTCTTCATACACAGTTAGGGATCAGGAAAATCCAAAAGTTAAAATAACCCTTCTGTCCTCAGATTCCAATAAAGATAAACAAATTAGGTCCCCACTTCCCAAAATGCCTGATCTTTTCCCTTTTTGCCTCACAATTTATTTATTTTTTTAATAAAACAATTAAAACATCAGACATTCCCTAAAATTATATTAAAAAAAGCACCTGCACATTTGGCACTGCTATAGCACCTTTTCTTTATTTGGGAAGATAAAAAAAAAATTGCTGGTGAAGGAATATGGCAACTTTTTTTTTTTTTTTTAAAGTTCTGAGTTCTTGTTAAGGTATTTAATGATCACAAAATTGATAAATTTGGTATGGCCGAATCATAAAGACCTGCAGTATATAGATAACATATTATGTTAGCTGCAGAGTGAATGCCGTAATAAACATAACCCATAATAAAATGTGGTTCCCCCCCCCCAAATCCCTTCATTCTGATTATTATTTTTTTTTACAGCTTTCCAATAAATTGTATGGAATATTAAATGGTACCATTATGAAGTACAATCTGTACAGTAAGAAGTCTTCATACAATTCTGAGAACAGAAGATGTAAAAAGTTGTGATTTTTTGGGGAAGGTAGCAAAAACAAAAAATGGCTGCAATAAAGGGTTAAGAAATGAATCGGTCATCATTCCTGCGTGTAGTCTCTCACTTTCATGGGGTGATGAATGAACATACGGTAGATTCTCAATCCTTGCCGTGTGTAAACACATCCAGCGTTCAGAAAACAAAATGCTTATTCATTAATTGCATCTTTCACTACCTACTGTTTCTGGGCACCACATTGCCTCATGTAAGGGGGTATGCTGCTGAAAAAAAATGGAAACTACAGGTAAGCAGCAGATTGTATGAAAGACATGATAATTGCGGCATGTAAATTAAAGTAAGCACTTTCTATCCATTAGATCATTGATTGACACACATTATGGCCTGTGTAAATAGAACTCAATATATCTGAGGACAGTGTTATCTCCTCACCTTCTAGCAGCTTGCGTTTTTGTAAGACAGCACGCTATGAGAGGGGAGGAGAGTGATGCAACTTCTCTTAAACTCTTTGTCTATGAGACTGCATGCTGTCAGAGGTTAGGCATAGTAGCAGGAGAAGTCATCTGAAACCCTTTGACATCACAGCACGAAAATCCCACCCATTCATCTGGCATTGTAAGAGGAAATACGCATTTGCTGAATCCAGCAGAGGGACCCTAAATCTTGTTACAGATACTTCTAGCTGCTCTATTGCTGCAGGGTGAGGATTGGGATTGTTTCCTGTGGCTGGTTTTATTAAGGCTTCTTCAGAATACACTCTCAGGACACCACCATCTACCAGATGCAATTTAGTTAAGTTTAGGCCCTGGCGATCCTTTTTAGAATTTTCCCTTCACCCTCCTCCCCCTTCCTTTCCCATCTAAAAAACTCCCAAAAACCTGTAAACTTTTCACTTGCCTTCTAGGCTTCATTCCATATTATTTCATCCTTGCCTCTTCTCGTAACTGGCATGAGTCACCTGTTTTGTACACGAATCCTCAGACCAGTCCATCTTTATATACCTGCTTCAAGTCCAACCCATCATAGAAATGTTTGAGCTTCAACAATCTCCTCCACCACATCTCAATCATCTTGTCCTTGGCCAGAAGGCTCTACAAAGATTGCAATGTATGCATTTATCCTATGCCAGTAGTTCCCTGCCGCCCTGGGGTTGGTTGGGACATCTTTGGGACTACTGAATGACATTTTAAATTTCTTTTTAAGATCATTTTGGTAATGAAGCAAAAAGCCAGTCAATGATAGTAAGTCAATCATGTTCTTTAGAACATAGTTCAGCAATCCACAATACCAATGATTTGTCGTCTTTATTGCTATGTCCACCTGGACACTGTACAGACATTGCTAGCGTGGTCCAGAAACACAGGTGACCCCACTAGAAGAGAACTGAGTGGCCAGATATGTTGTCACATCTCACCTGGGAACTTCAATATTATCTCAATTCTTTTAGCTGGTACTTGAGTTCTCTATGTGATCTTACAATCCCCCACACTCATATGAGAAGTGGAAGGCAGCCCATGCTGAGTATTAGTAAAAGATATCTATCATTAGGATGAAGATTGTTGCCACTATAATTTGGTCATTGACCCTGCACATTACATGAGGATTAGAGTGCGCTCACCCACTTTACAGAGTGTCCCATGCAGCTCTGAGTGATGGGGCCTGTCAGCCGCACAGGTTACAGACATGGTTATCCTTTTGTCATCCTAGAAATACATGGAAATAGAAAATAGGACAGAAACTGACATTGGTGGCCTGAAAATTGCTGCTGTAAAATGGTCCCTGACGCTCCCCATCTGCTCTGTAGAAATGAGAAAGGAGATTTAGAAGGAAGGGCAGTGATGTCTAGGAGCAGGGAGCTTATTACAGGTCATAACACGGCAAATCATCCCTCTCATTCACTGACGCGGTTTGTAAATCCGTTTCTAAGTGAACACAGATCTCAATCAGCAGCCGAGGATCCAATCTCATACAATGTGCTTATCCCACACCTGCTCCCTGAGCACCCGTACACCCCTCCCCAACAGACAGACCGGGAAGATAGGACCCCTTTCTGGTAACTTCACAACAGTAGCCTAACCCACGGAGCTAGGCTTGACCGAATAAATGCTTTAGAATAGATTCTATCATGGGAACATTAGGACTCACACAATCGCTGCCTGAGCCCCATATTAACGGACGTCACCAGTGACAATGAAGAGCAGGTAGCCTGTGGAAACGTGGATATAAAGGGTGCAGAGATTACTGACCCCAGATCATAAGGGGGTCCCAAATTAACCACTATTCCAGTTGCTGCAAGGCAGGCATGGGCCTCATTACAGATTCTGAATTGGGGTCCTGAAGCTTCAAGCTGCCCCTCTGGTGAGGGGGGTAAGGGAAGAATGCAGGAATATTTTGGTGAAGTGGTAGAAGAAAAAGTAAAGAGTAGTGGGAAGAAGAAGTGAATGTAAAGAAACATGGGGTGGTTACAGATAAGTTCCTTATTACCATATAAACAACATTCAGCCTTCAGTTATGATGATATATTTGACCTTTTTTATCTGTTTTCTTTATCCACAGTGGTTTATCTCTGAAGAACCATCATGTAGAAGAACAGTTGTCCCTAAACACTGCACAAGTCCATCCAATAAGATTCCATCACATCTAGACTACTCATCTTTCTGATGGATCTGACAACTCTGAGGTTTGTGTTTCCTTGTTCTGTTTTCTTATTATACTTCTATTTATATCATTTATTTATTACATATACTTGGAACACATTTGTGAGGTTTCTTTAAATTTCAGGCCTCAACATCAGACATTGACCTGAATAAACAGAATATAACAAGACTGATGACTTTCCGCTATGATGGTATTCATATTTATTATTATTTTTAGAGCACCATTAATTCCATGCTGTTTTACATACATAATGCAAAAACAAGTACAATACACTAACTTACTGGTACAGTAGAATAGCGGACCATGCCCTTACAATCTACAGTGAAACCAATTTGAGGCAACCATGCCTTAAAAAGTAGATTTCGGGGGATGTGGTCTTCTCAAAGAATATGGTTAATATAAAAGGATAAAGTATAAAGGAAAGGGAACAGACAGTAGGTGAGGTTAGCAGTTATTCAGATCTTAAAGTGTTGGCAGCTGGGTTATTGATGGTTGTAGGCTTTTGTGAAGAGGTGAGTTTTCAGGATCCTTTTGAAGGTTGTGATTGTTGAAGACAGTCTTATTGTGGTCGTGCATTCCAGAGTATAGGGGATGCAGAGGAGAAGTCTTGGGACAATTGTGTAAAGAGCAGATAAGAGCAGAGTGAAAAAGGAAATCTTAAAGGGATCTATCATTGATATTGTACATTTGTAAATAAGCCCATTATTATATAGCCTTTAGAAAGGAGTGTTGTTCACTGCCCCCTTCTTAAAATCAGGATACCTCCTTCTCCTCCTCTTCACTGCTTTCATCAGCAGCCTTTCTCGTCGGCGTGAATGAAATCTCACGCATGCGCTGTACACTTGGCCACTTTGACTTTGAGCCGAGCATATAATGCATGCTCCGTCCACCATCTCTGATCGCTTCTTACACAAGCGTACTGTACTCTCATGTAAGAATAAATCAAAGATGGTGCACGGTACAAGATTTCATTTGCACCAACAAGAAAGGCTGTTGATGAAAGCAGTGAAGAGGAGGAGAAGGAGGTGTCCTGATTTAAAGAAGGAGGCGGTGAACAAGGTTCCTGGATGATGATGCTCGGGTGCTTGGAGCACAGGGATAATGTCCCCTGTACTCCAAGAAGATTCATTTGCATATCAGAAAAAACTTTTGGGAGAAAACAGATGAATGGTTCTCTTCAGCACAGGTATGCCTAGAATAGCCTTTCTAAAGGCTATATTATGATGGGCTTATTTACAAATGTAAAATACCAGTGAGACTCCATTTAAGAGTATTCAAGATTACATGTGGGAAGGTATTGGTAGATTAGGTCAAAGATGTATGGAGAAGACTGGTTGTGGATGGCCTTGTATGTCAGCGTTAGCAATATAAGCTCGATACACTGGGCAATGAGCCAGTGAAGGGATCAGCAATGGGAATATGCTGAAGAATAATGAGGAGAGAGGTTGATTAAGCGAGCTGCAGAGTTGAGGGACTGGAGGAGACCATGAACATTTGCTGGAAGGCCACAGAGACTGGTGTTGCAGTAGTTGAATGAGAGATAAGTCTAATGGACTAGCATTTTTGTAGTTTCGAGAGTGAGAAGCAATAATGTCCAGAAATGGGCCAGAAAGATATACTGAAGTGTCATTGGCATAACAGTGGTATTAAAAGCCATTGGACTCTGAGTTAAGTAAGGCTGAAGGTATAAATGGACAATAATAGGGATCCTAGGACAGAACCTTGAAGAACACTGTGTGGTGAGGAGGTAGTGTGTGTGTGTGTGTGAGTGTGAGAGAGACATTAAATGTGAGGTAGAAGGAGAGGGCCAAGTCTGTGACGCCAAAGAATGAGACTTTTCCCCCTTACTTGGCTACAGAGTGCTTGGAGTTTATCACAATTTCTGTGTTTTATTGGTCTACCCAATTTTTGAAGATTGCCCACAGGTTCACAAAGGGATTGAGATCTAAGGAGTTTCCTGGCCACAAACAAAATATTTCACTAGTTTTGTTCACCAAGCCATCATACATCAACTCTGTAACATCTGACTGATATATGAAGACAGAAAAACACTGAAGCAGTAAACTTGGTGAAAACCAAAGTTTGTTGCAATATCAAAACGTTTTGGCAAGACTATATATTTTATACCAGAAGAGGTTGGTCCCTGCATACCCTCACACATGTATACATACCGATGCAGAATACGTAAGTGTGAATGTGGCTGTTATGTGACATTCTCTGCACAATCCATTTTTTATAAATTACTTGGCTCCTGTTACATTTCTGGTCATCTAGTTGTTATGTGTTTTCCTGTGTGTCGGCATAACCTGGTACATATCCGTGAGACCCCAGGGTAGAGTAGGTTGGTTATTTTATAAATTATGTCTAAGGTTCGGTGATGAAAGCTGGAAATGTTAGTGAGGCCTCTGCACAGCATTTGATACTCAGAGGCCTTCACCCCTCTGTACCTGAAGGAAGAATTCAGCGATTGTTGTAATGTAAATGTAATAATATGCATACAACCTCTATTATCAAGGAGAGAAAAGCAATGAGAGTCATAAGTCATGGTTGCTCCCAACAGTCTAAAATCTCACGTTTTGGCAGTTTAATGTTGTATACTGGAAATCCAGATTCACAAGCTGCCTCATAACATAGAAGTAATCACGTAGCAGCAGCCTCCTGACACTACCAGACATGAAACAGCAGAGCAGCAACACATTCGTGTCTACTCCTCTGCACTCATTTATATATGCTGGCTGTTATTTGTGGACTGAATATGAAATACCACTTTAAGAGGTAGTAGCTAAATGTCGCAGTCAGGATATACAGCATCATCTGTCAAAGAGCAGGAACTGAGAAATACACCTGACACATATGTGCTGAAAGGGCTGTATACAAACTCTCACCTTATAGCCCAAGACTTCTTTGAAAGTCAGACATTGACTTAGGATGCGTACAAATAACTGGCGTTGGTCTCCGTTGCCCTCCGGCGTGACGCACACTCCTCCCTCCTGGGGCATCAGTTCTAGCGCCGAATCTATTCCTTAGCTGAATGAAAAAATGCTACCTCCAGTGTTTTTCCATCCATCTCCTGGGCGCAGCCTGGGCGCATGCGCAGTAGCCGTAGTAGAAGCCGCGTGCTACTGCGCATGCGCCCGGGCTATTTTTTTTTATCAGTGTCCGCGAGCAAGCGCCGGAGGAGGACGGGACCCGAAGACGTCAGAGGAAGAAGAGGCGGGGAAGAAGAAGACGGCGCACCCTGAATGCCCGCCCAGGGTGCTCGTTCCGTAAGTAGAGAACATTCTTTTTTAAGTTATTATTTTAAAACGGCGGGGTAGTTTAATTTAACTTTTACAGTGCCTGAATAGCCTTTTTAAAGGCTATGCACGCATATGTGGGGCTCTATCAGCATGATTTTGCTGATAGAGCCCTTTTAAA
Source organism: Leptodactylus fuscus (assembly GCF_031893055.1). Taxonomy (NCBI): domain Eukaryota; kingdom Metazoa; phylum Chordata; class Amphibia; order Anura; family Leptodactylidae; genus Leptodactylus; species Leptodactylus fuscus. The sequence continues at coordinate 66,630,742 of NC_134270.1, forward strand.
GTGGTTATGCCACTAAGAATATATATCCTCTATTTATAGGATAAAGATAAATTATCTGATCATTGGGTTCTGATTGCTGACTTAATTTATTTCTCTTAGGTCCCCTTCACACGGAGTTTACGCCCCATGTATTCTGTATACGCGCTGTGTATTCTGTACATTTTACATGTGTAAAAATACACGTGTAAAATGTAGTTAGCCATTGAGTTCAATGGCTTTTTCGTATAACGCGTGTCTTTTTGTTCAGTGTTTACAGTCTGTTTCCTGCCAAGCACACACATGTTTTACAAGTTTGGCAAAGCCTATTATATGCACAGTAAATATATTTTCTTCCATTAAGTTGATTGCAAGCAGATGGCCACCCATATACATAGACTCAATGTAAAAAAAACGGATCCCTTTTTTGTCTTTTTTTTTTCTTGACATATACAAAAGTTTGGTAATACTACATTTTTATGTCCTGAAAAAGAAAAAAGTCAGTATAAATAAAGGATCTGTTTGTATGTAAATGGTTGGCCAACCATTTGTAAATGTTTTTCCTGCTAAACCAATACAGAAAAAAAATATACATGATACCCTATACCAAGGGTAGGCAACCTTTTTTGTTCGGCTTGCCAATTTAAATGAGGTACCCTGAGTGCTGCGCAATAATTGTAAGGCTGACGACCCCTTAAACTACAGTCATGGCCAAAAGTTTTGAGAATGACACAAATATTATATTTTCACATGATCTGCTGCCCTCTGGTTTTTATGTGTGCTTGTCAGATGTTTTTATCACATACAGAAATATAATTGCAATCATATTATGAGTAACAAAAGCTTATATTGACAGTTAGAATGAGTTAATGCAGCAAGTCAATATTTGCAGTGTTGACCCTTCTTCTTCAGAACCTCTGCAATTCTCCCTGGCATGCTCTCAATAAACTTCTGGACCAAATCCTGACTGATAGCAGTCCATTCTTGCACAATCAATGCTTGCATTTTGTCAGAATTTGTAGGTTTTTGTTTGTCCACCCGTCTCTTGATGATTGACCACAAGTTCTCAATGGGATTAAGATCTGGGGAGTTTCCAGGCCATGGACCCAAAATCTCTATGTTTTGTTCCCTGAGCCATTTAGTTATCACCTTTGCTTTATGGCAAGATGCTCCATCATGCTAGAAAAGGCATTGTTGATCGCCAAACTGCTCTTGGACGGTTGGGAGAAGTTGATCTTGGAGGACATTCTGGTACCATTCTTTATTCATGGCTGTGTTTTTAGGCAAGACTGTGAGAGAGCCGATTCCCTTGGCTGAGAAGCAACCCCACACATGAATGGTTTCAGGATGCTTTACAGTTGGCATGAGACAAGACTGGTGGTAGCGCTCACCTCGTCTTCTCCAAATAAGCTGTTTTCCAGATGTCCCAAACAATCAAAAAGGGGATTCATCAGAGAAAATGACTTTACCCCAGTCCTCAGCAGTCCACTCCCTGTACCTTTTGCAGAATATCAGTCTGTCCCTGATGTTTTTTTCTGGAGAGAAGTGGCTTCTTTGCTGCCCTCCTTGAGACCAGGCCTTGCTCCAAGAGTCTCCGCCTCACAGTGTGTACAGATGCACTCACACCTGCCTGCTGCCATTCCTGAGCAAGGTCTGCACTGCTGGTAGCCCGATCCCGCAGCTGAAACACTTTTAAGAGACGGTCCTGGCGCTTGCTGGTCTTTCTTGGGCGCCCTGGAGCCTTTTTGCCAACAATGGAACCTCTCTCCTTGAAGTTCTTGATGATGCGATAGATTGTTGACTGAGGTGCAATCTTTCTAGCTTCGATCAGTGCAATGATGACTGCATGTGTTTCTTTAGAGATAACTATGGTTAACAGAAGAGAAACAATGATGCCAAGCACCAGTCTCCTTTTAAAGTGTCCAGTGGTGTCATTCTTACTTAATCATGACAGATTGATCTCCAGCCCTGTCCTCATCAACACCCACACCTGTGTTAATGGAGCAATCACTGAAACGATGTTAGCTGGTCCTTTTAAGGCAGGGCTGCAATGATGTTGAAATGTGTTTTGGGGGATAAAGTTCATTTCCTAGGCAAATATTGACTTTGCAAGTAATTGCTGTTAAGCTGATCACTCTTTATAACATTCTGGAGTATATGCAAATTGCCATTAGAAAAACTGAAGCAGTAGACTTTGTAAAAATTAATATTTGTATCATTCTCAAAACTTTTGGCCATGACTGTATTGTCATATAGCACAAACCATGCAGTGTTTCACACAGGGGTCCTGTCATACTGTGCTCCCAGTCACATGCGCTTACCGCTATTTGCCTTGATACACCTGTACTTATCCATTAGAAGCAATGTAAGTACATGTGTAATTGTCAATTAGTGGTAAATGTATGCGACTGGGAGCAGAGGGGTAACACCTGTAGGGGGCAACACACTGTGTATCTGGATGCTGCATCCAGTCCCTGGCAATTTCATTTTTCTGTGAGTGAAATGCGGATTAATATCAACTACATTTAATTCCTGACTGCGCGGTAACAGCAAAACCCCAGCCAGGAATTAATGGGTGTCACACTTACACAAAAGTAACAGCACTGGTGCCTGGGGACTGGATTTGGCTATAGTTGCATCTGAGTATGTAGTATGTCACCACCGAAAAGAAACACCCTAAGCGTGCATTCACACTAAGTATACACTGAGCTGATTCTGAACATAAAACACGTTAAAGGGGCTCTATCAGCAAAATCATGCTGATAGAGCCCCACATATGCGTGCATAGCCTTTAAAAAGGCTATTCAGGCACCGTAAATCTTATATTAAACTACCCCCCCCCCCCCCCCCCCCGTTTTAAAATAATACCCTAAAAAAGAATGTGCTCTACTTACGGATCGTGCACCCTGGGCGGGCATTCAGGGTGTGTCTTCATCTTCGTCCACGCCTCTTCTTCCTCCGATGTCCTCTGGTCCCGTCGCGTATCACATTGAAACCAATAGGGAATAAAGCAGCCCATTCAAGTCAATGGGGAGCGCACGTATGCCGCCTCCCATTGAAATGAATGGGATCTGCTTTGTACGTGCTGATTCTGAACATGTTTTACGTTCAGAATCAACTCAGCGTATACTTAGTGTGAATGCACCCTAAGGCTGAAGCCCCACATTTCAGAAATGCAGCTTTTTTTGTTGCAGAATTTCTTGCTTTTTTCTGAGCCAAAGCCAGGAGTGGATTGAGCAGAATGGAGAAGTATGAGAAGCTTCCTATATATTTCCCATTCCTTTTGCAGACACTCTTGGCTTTGGCTCAAACAACAAAATCTGCAGCAAAAATGCTGCGTTTGTGGGATGGGAATAACATGTTTATTCAGTGTAGTAACACCATGGAACGGGTTTCTTTTTACTTGAGTGAAAGTTTATTTACATAATGTTACACGATCGATCGTCCACCAGTGCATATAACAAAAATGATAGCATAATAATCTGATGCAGAGAGTAGAAGCGACGTTTCGGCTGTAGGGACAGTCCGAGCATGCTGAGTTCCAAGGTTAACAAGAGGCTGATAACAGGAGGATAAACTCCTCCGGTCAGCAGCACGGTGGTCCAGTGTTTAGCACTGTTTCCTTGTAACACTGGTGTCCTGGGTTCAAATCTGACCAAGGACGACATCTGCATGGAGTTTGTATGCTCTCCCTGTGTTTGCATGTTTATCCTTTGAGTTCTCTGGTTCCCTTTCACAATGCAATATGTATTGATAGATATTAATTCCCTTATCAGTGTTGGGGAAGAGTTGTGAGATCCACGACTCTTCCTGCACCTTGAGTCCTTTGTGTGAGAAAGCGCATTACAAATGTTTGTCATTTATATTCTGCAGCACTTAAAAATCATAGGGTTCATGTACTAACAAAATGAGGCATAACAAAGTAATAAATCAATCCACACAATAGGAGTGAGGGCCCTGCTTGCGAGGATTTACTTTCTCTGTAAGCTTTTCTAGCTTATAAATTGGTACAACCATCTTATGAGGTAAGGTTACACAAATAAATAAAGTATGAGATGGTATACTGTATATGGTCACCAGCCAGTGTCCTTTTATGCACAAATCCAAAGTGCCTGGACATATAGGATTACACTTGAAGGCATCATGTCCTGTGGGATAATGTAGAACCAGCAGGAATAAGGTCTCAAATCGATTATGAACTCACACCTACAGATGCAATCTTATGAACATGGATCAATATAACATCGGTTGTATAGATTTTATTTTTTCCTGTATCCTTTTAGATTTGATTCTTTATAATTCACCAAACATAAAAATGTTATGTGAACAGACCTGTAGGAACAAATCTGCAAATCACAAATAAGATGGAAGACACAAAAACAATTCAGAAGACAATAACATCAGATTTACGAAGGGCCTGAAATGGTAAACGCATATGAGAACTTTTATATCCATATCTCTGCAAATTTAAGGCATTTTGAGGAAATGTCTACATTTTGGATAATCTTTTCAATTAATTTCAACATGACAGAACCGTTGTGATATGTGACAGGAAAGATCCATAGCATTGGGATTGGAGGGAGCCCCATGCAAAGTCATCCCTGCCCACCTATGCTATAATATATATATATATATATATATATATATATATATATATATATATATATATATATTCCACAGTGTTGGCCAAAAGTATTGGCACCCCTGCAATTCTGTCAGATAATACTCATTTTCTTTCAGAAAATGATTGCAATCACAAATTCTTTGGTATTATTCTCTTCATTTAATTTGTCTTCAATGGAAAACAAATTTCCACAAAAAGAATTGTCAAAAAGCCAAATTGGATATAATTCCACACCAAACATAAAAAAGGGGGTGGACAAAAGTATTGGCACTGTTTGAAAAATCATGTGATGCTTCTCTAATTTGTGTAATTAACAGCACCTGTTACTTACCTGAGGCACCTAACAGGTGGTGGCAATAACTAAATCACTCTTGCAGCCAGTTGAAATGGATTAAAGTTGACTCAACCTCTGTCCTGTGTCTTTGTGTGTTCCAGCAGGACAATGACCCAAAACACACTTCAAAAAGCACTAGAAACTGGTTTGAGAGAAAGCACTGGAGACTTGTAAAGTGGCCAGCAATGAGTCCAGACCTGAATCCCATAGAACACCTGTGGAGAGATCTCAAAATGGCAGTTTGGAGAAGGCACCCTTCACATCTCAGGGACCTGGAGCAGTTTGCCAAAGAAGAATGGTCTAAAATTCCAGCAGAGCATTGTAAGAAACTCATTGATGGTTACCGGAAGCGGTTGTTCGCAGTTATTTTGTCTAAAGGTTGTGCTACCAAGTATTAGGCTGAGGGTGCCAATACTTTTGGCCGGCCCATTTTTGGAGTTTTGTGTAAAATGATCAATGATTTGACCTTTTTTTCATTCTCTTTTGTGTTTTTTCATTGCAAGCAAAATGAAGATATTAATACCAAAGAGTTTGTGCTTGCAATCATTTTCTGGAAGAAAATGAGTATTATCTGACAGAATTGCAGGGGTGCCAATACTTTTGGCCAACACTGTATTAGCACATCAGCAGTATTAACAAAAATGGCACACTAAAACCTGATAAATGTACCCCATAAACGGTGTCAGTAAGGGGTGTCTAGGTCCCAACATTGGAATTGTTTCTAGAGGCCCACCATCAGGACCCCTGCAGATGAGCTGTACTGACACAGCACGGCTACAGGTAATAATGCCATGCTTCTCACCCACCATAAGATGTGCACCACTACACTACCTAAACCCACCTCTACCCTATTTATGGCAAGCGAGCAGCGTGGCTCCTGGAATTGTCAACATTAACATGGCCTGTACAACTATAGTACCCCAACTATGGTCTAACACCCAGGGCCCCTGCTGATCAAATGTTTGAATGGACCATGGTGATTTTTCTATTTACATTGCCCACACTTGTTTTACAGTGCCTGTGTAATGTAAGCACAGCCTGTGTTAATATCACATGTATTTTATAGGATGAGGTGTGATGTAAATAACAAAGGGCCCTACACAGTGTAATATGCTTCACCATAGTCCTCACACAGTTTAATATGCTCTACAGTGGCCCTCACATAGTATAATATGCAGCACAGTAGCGCAAACACTATAATATGCTGCACAGTATCCTCCACACAGTATAATATGCTCCAAAGTGGCCCTCACATGGTATAATTTGCTCTACAATAGCCCTCGCATAGTATAATATGCTCCACAGTAACCTCACACACACACAAGAGTATAATATGCTCCACAATAGCCACCACACAATATAATATGCTCCACAGCGGCCTCCACACAGTATAATATGCTCCACAATGGCCCACATACTGCATAATATGCAGTATAATATGCTCTCCCCACAGAGTATAATATGCTCTCCACAGTGGCCCCAAATAGTATAAAATGTCTTTAAGCCACTTCAAACTAACCCCACATGAAATTCGACAAATATTCGTGAGGTTTGAAACTCTGATTAGTTTTAGTGATATTATTATAAACTGTGGTCGTCTCAGATCCCAGTGTAAAATAATAAGAGGCCCAAGGGAGGTGATGGAAAAAAAACCCCACATACTCACGTTACTTAGGCATCCACAATACATCAGGATGTCTTCAGCATCCTCTTCAGTCTTCTGCATGTGACTGAGGTCATGTGCCCCAGACGTCGCTGCTGAGGCCTGTGATTGGGCCTCAGTGATCACATGGGGATGCTGACTTGATTACGCCAGCACACCTCTTGTGACTGTTAGGGTAAGTTTACACTGGGTTTTTTTGGTACGCAACTTGAGGTGGAGGCCGCCTCAGGATCCGGACCAAAAATTGGGTAGCCATGACTGAATGCCGGTGCACTGCATCGGCATCCAGTTGCGCACTCCGCTCCAGATTAGGCCCAATGAATGGACCTAGTCGGGAGTGTCTTCAGGCCTATTCGTGAGGCGAATCGGCCTAAAGAATGAGCATATCCGTTCTTTTTTTTACGGGAGCTGGAACAAACGGCTCCCAGAGAAAAGACCTGACCATTGATTTCAATGGGAGCTGTCTTTTTGGTGAGGATTTTGAGGCGGATACGGCCTCAAAATCCTGACCAAAAACCCTGTGTGAACTTACCCTTAGGGCTCAATCACAGACCCCAGCAGTGATGTGTGGGGCACATGACCTCAATCACAGGCTGGAAGAACTACGAATAAGATGGTAGGAGCAGTTGGAATCCCAGGAGAGGTAAGTATTTGTATTTGCTACATTTAATCACCACCCCGGGCCTCCAATTATTATACTCGGGGGTCTGAGGTGACCCTAGTGTATAATAATAGCATTTTTGGAAAGGGGCCAGCGTGAGGCCGGGTCCCTCTCAATTAACAATACGTATAGCGGTTAGGGAATCAGGTTTCCCCTATCGCTATCATGGTGATGCGGGCCTCCAGCCATCTCCAGTGTCCCCGTACTACCCCTGTGACTGTGATTGTTATGATGCCTGTTACCAGACCTCCACTGCCTACGGTATTTAAAAAAAGAAAGTGGGGGACCAGTAGGGCCACTTTAGGCCCTGTTGAACCAGTCCAACATCAATCTATAAAGGCAGTCTAAATTTACAGCATGATTATGTGATTTTGTATATTTATATTCTTTGGTATGTATACATCACAAGTAAAGTCCGATCCTGATATGAGCAGAAGGTTTAAAGCCCAAGCCAGATGCGGACAGACGCTTCGGAGCCCTAGTCTGATGTGAATACAGCCTTACTGCAGTAAAATACATTTATTAATATAATTAACTGCAGCCAGCATAACACATTTTCCAGTTCTTTCAACTATTTAATTTAGTGTTAAAAAAGGTGTGTGGGGGGAGGGGGGAGATGGAGGTTGTCTTACAAGAAGAATGAAGGGTAAGTGAAATACCATTTTTGGTGACAGTAAATAATGGTAACATTACAACAGAATTTGAGACTGGTGTGACAGACAGAGAGACACCCTGTGTTACCAAAGCTTTCACCATGAACCAAGCCCAGGGAACCCAACCCAAACGCTGATATGAAAGGAGTAAGGGCACACAAGTGGTTAATGAAGGGAGCAGGATAATGAATTGTGCACATTCCAGACTCGGGAGAACTTGGCCATTTATCTGCGGGAAGAATGATTTCTAAAGTCGGTCTGTTGTTGTATTAATTATCTGCCGAGCAGCTGGACGGCAGGAGAAAGTCACAGCGCAGGAAGGACACGGCCAATTATTGCTGGACTTCATCGAAATATAGTGAAAAAAAACTAAATCATCAGCCAGGCCCCCCTATAGGGAGAAGTAATGGAGAAAAGAGCAAGACAAACCCATGACCTGAGGGACCTCATCATGCAATTCCAGCAAAGAATGAATCTGGTGGTTTCTGATATAGGTATCTCATGTAAACCTTTCCGAACTATATACAATATTCTAACTCTGAACCTCCTACCTATTGTACTAGTAATGTCCTGAACCAGGCCACTACTATATAAACAGTATTCTACAAGTGGTGATATCATCAACTAGGCCCCTCTTAGCTATATACAGTATATATACAAAACTTATCTGCATCAAGACTCCCTCCTTACGTTACTCTGCATCTGCCAGGAATATCAAACAGCATTTCACTAAAGAACATTTACAGATCATGTGATAAAGTTGGAGAAAGAATGTCCATCACTATGTATTACACCTGATTATCAAGACGCCATCATACCATCCAAAACAGCTAAACTATGTCTGGACTCACAACACGCTTGGCCTAAACCAATAACCGTTACAGTAGCTTTTGCAACAGCTGAAAGAGAGATTACTTAGAAAATTCATACAATAATGTGCTTAGTGTCATAATGTCACCTACTTGTACAAGTGATATCAACACCCGGACATGTCTTACCTACTTGTACAAGTGATATCAACACCCGGACATGTCCTACCTACTTGTACAAGTGATATCAACACCCGGACATGTCCTACCTACTTGTACAAGTGATGTCATCACACAAACATGTCCTACCTACTTGTACAAGTGATGTCATCACACAGACATATCCTGCCTGCTATGGGTGATAATATCACTTGTAGGACATATCCTATCTACTTCTACAAGTGATATCACCCAGACATATCCTACCTACATGTACAAGTGATATCCTCACTATCATATCTAGCCTAAGTCTACAAGTGATGTCATCACTCGGACTATTGCACATACAGAAACATGGAGAAAAGGCAGCACTTCAGTAGTTCCAGTAATAATGGGATTTATTCATCTTCTGTTCCCAGAGCGATGTTTCAGCTCCTCCATGGAGTTTTTACCAAGCTTAATAATACTGCCATGGAGTAGCTAAAATGTTGCTATGTGAAAAATGGCTGAATTAATGCTATCATCACTAAAAGAACTGAGGGCTACTGACAAGGATCAGACAATTGGATTTCAACTGGTTGATCCTTCTGTTCTCAGGGAGATAAGCATTGAAGTCTAGCAGTGGTTTTCCCCTCTGCCAGTCTAGCACAAATGTCCTGCTCTGCCAGTGTTTGGCCAACAACTATAAAAAGTACATGGTCTGATTTAAAGAAGTTGCCAGGAAAAAAATAAATAAAAAAACGCATGCATTGAAGGGCTAGAAAATAATAATAATAATAATAAGCAATGATACATGTCTGCATCCTTCTCTCCATTCTTTTAGGGGAATAGGAGCTCGTTTACATGTAATCTTACAGGGGTCATATCTTATGGATGGGTGGATAGATTTTAAAAATAAAAACATTAAATTGATCATGAGCACAAGAAGAATCAAATGATGTGTGGCATTTATATGTATTTGGTGACGAATCCTTTAAGGATGTCTAATCTAAGTTGGAACTAAGGCTACATGCACATGAACACTGTATTACATAACTGTTATAAACAGATGAAATGCATCATTTTTAACTGGATTTTTCACCCGTACCTCCCATATTTTTCATCAATTTCCTGGCTTTCTGACAATCTTTAACATTCATTTGTCACTGTTTAAAAGTCTATTTAAGTAAAAAAAAAATATATATATTTTTTTTTTTTCACCCAACCTACTGCTCAGTTTTTAACAGTCATTACATAGTTGAAAATCCAATTTGACACTAAGAACTGAATAAACTTGTACTGGGATCACCAGGCTGTGAAAGCAGTTTCACTACTTACTATGGCCTTTATTGAAGGTGTTACAAACCTGTTACAAATGAGTACAGTAGTTTGCACAGTCTGTGTTTTAAATACTGAAATGGATAGTGCACTGGGGGGGGGGGGGGGGGAGTAAAATAATACCTCTAAATCGCCGCTGCAGCTCTGCTCCCTGTTGGATTACATCCACTGCAGTCAAGTGCATGGATGGTACAGCCAATACGGCCACTTATAAGGTCTCGGAGGTAATACTGCTGAGGATCGTGATTGGCTGCAGAGATCTCATGCTAAGATAACTACACAGGATGTGAGCAAAGAGGATGAAGCAGACCAAGGCAGTTCCCCAGCTGTATATCAAAAAAGTTCTGCTGTCCATGCTCGGCGACCATCAAACTTAACTGAAGTTGAATTGTTTTGTAAAGAGTAATGGTCCAAAATACCTTCATCCAGGATCCAGGAACTGATTAAAAGCTACAGGAAGCGACTAGAGGCAAAAGGAGGATCTACTAAATATTAATGTCACTTTTCTGTTGAGGTGTCCATACTTTTGCACCAGTCAAATTTTGGTTTAATGCATATTGCCCATTTTCTGTTAGTACAATAAACCTCATTTCAATCCTGAAATATTACTGTGTCCATCAGTTATTAGATAATCAAACTGAAATGGCTGTTGCAAACACCAAAATATTTAGAACTAAAAATGATTAAGATTAATAGGGGTGCCCAAACTTTTTCATAGGACTGTAGGCTCAAATGCAATTTTACATTCATATACATTAAAGAGGACCTTTCACCATATGGAACACATGTGGTTTAATACACCACTAGAAAGCCAACAGTGCGCTGAATTCAGCCTACTATTGGCTTTCATGTTCTGTGCCCCTGGTGAAGCCCCGTAGCTCTTCACTGTCAGAAGGGTGTTTCTGACAGTCAGTCAGGAAAGCCCTTCCTCACAGCAGCGTCTATTGCACTGTACTGTGAGAGCGGTGAGAAACGCCTCCCTCCCCTCCTGATAGTGCTTGTCTATAGACAAGTATGGGGGGAGGGGCGTTCCTCACCATTCAGCATCATGGCTGGGAAGTAAGCAACGCCCCCTCTCACAGTACAGCGCTATAGATGCTACCGTGAGGAAGAGCGTTCCTGACTGACTGTCAGCTTTCTAGTGGTTTATTACACCGCTTGTGCCCCAAATGGTGAAAGGTCTTCTTTAAATTTTATTTGCCATTTAAAAGCCCAAGTCTTCAGCTTTACCAAATTCAGAGTGATAGGCCTGTCTTACACAGAGAATTTATTAACTACAGTAACCACCCTGACACTTCTCAGCTACAGAGCGGATAACACAAGGGACATTACCCTTGGTAACCTCAATTTTTTATTTATTTATTTTGGGCTGCGGGTAGTACTTAATCTGTGGAAAATAACACAAACTGTAAATCCTAAATTTGATTCTAACTAAAGAACAAATCCAAACCTAGGATTTACAGTTTGTTAGGACGTTGTACGTTCACCAACTACTTGCATGAGTTTCCTCTGGGTGCTCCAGTTTCCGCCCACACTCCGATAGACATACTGTTAGGGAATTTAGATTGTAAGACCTTTAATGGGACAGTGACTGACAATGCCTTCTCGCTCTGCAGAATATGATAGCGCTATACAAGTAAGAGAAATAATAATAAAGACTTTATAGAAATGTTTGTTGGAATAATATGTCCAGCACCCGTCACTGACTTGTGATTCGTGTCCACCTGCATGTCCTGTAGAAGTAACTGCTCTGAAGTAAAGAAGGGGGTTAATGTCCCGTGTCTGCCTCAGGGAGTCATTCTCAGACTTTTATCCAGTTAGAAGCTGAGATTAGTGTGACTTGTCCATGGAGCTTCCCCCCTTCTCTGGCCCACGCCTGCCTGATTTACTTTTACTGTCTTACTGAGAGCTCAGCATATCAGTGCAATTAACCTCTCCCACAGACATAAACTGGGCTGCACATCCATCTCTCCCATGTCACTACTGGGGAAACATTGCATTATAGGACTGAGAATGAGACTGCTTAACCCCTTGTGTCTTCCACAAGAGTCTGCTACCTATGCTAGACCTATGATGAAAACAAAGAAACATATCTTAGTACATTATCATTCCTGTTAATCCTAAGAGATGGCAGAACACAAGATATCATCATACTGCAGGAAAGCATCACCACATGACAAGGCATTTATCACAATGACCTTCAGTTCTCAGCTCTCCCAATTCAGGTAAAGGAGACTAAGGCTAGTGTGCAGCATCAAGGACACTCGTAATGCATGGTCCAAGTGAGGCCGTGAATAGAGGAGCAACACGGATTGTGTAAGCTTAGATGCAGGTGCCCATTGTGACTATTTCCACTGCTCCTTGAAGTGTCGCCCTGTGGTCACAGTTGAGGAAGGAGCAATGAGCTTAGTTTGTTAAACGCAGAGTGCAAACAAAAGTGTCATGGGGCTAATAACCTAAATTCCACAAATTAAATTTGTTATCTTTGTTATATGCCAGTGGAGTCATAGGCATCTGGGGAACATAGTAACTAATGGTGGCCTGTATACATGTCCAGATAGAGAGGGACCCACTGAAAAAGGGACTCCAGCAATCGACCTAGCGGAGCAAACTGAAATGGAATCAGACTGGTGAAATGATATGGCAATCATCTAGTCTGAAGGTAAAACAGACAAATGAGTCTACAAGACTGCAACATATCCAATACATATCCATCCATTAGAGGAGTTTAAGGGCCTTGTAGTTAAAGATCAGGCTCTTCACGTAGCTTCATATTCTGCCTTACAGATGTCAGTTCCTATTAGTATCACAGATATGTTATAATATAGTCAAACAGACTGCAGCCGAATATGACGCTGGTGCTCCAAGTAATGTCCACGCATACAACCTGTCATTCCTTAGTATGGATGGGCTGTAACAGTAGGTGACAACGTGATGCACCCCTCATGGTAATATCTAAAAATGGAAGTTTCTCTATATACAGTACTCTAGTACATTGCAGGGGAATGTGTACAATATGTAATTGCAGAACAATGGAGAAGACAGGGAATGTCACTATTCTATCACTATACTCTTTTCTCAGTGCAACTTCCAGAAGAATTTTTAGGAACATGAGGCATAAGACTCAGGCCACATCCATGGCAATGGTAAAGCCTTGCTACAGAATTATGTTGTGTAACACACATGTAACGGTAGCTCACAGGCAGAGACGACAGTGTGGGGTAACTGGGATCTACACAAGATATATGTAATCATTTCCAAGCCACAATGTAAATGAACATTATCAGTATTAACAATCAGTATCCAGACCCACATGCCACATCTATATACTTTGGTCTGGACATATTGCATACTAAGCTCATGTAAGTGTCTTCAAGCTCCATGGAAACAAAGAGACTCAAGTGACAAGGTTTTCTGTCTTTCTCTCCTTTATTTTAAGAACTGTTTTGCTTGTCTTGTTATCTTTTATCTGTCTTCTTGACTTTGTCTTCATATATCAGCACTGAGCCCCTTGTGTATTAAATCATTAAATTTAATGGTACTTTGTGTTTTCTCTATGAACCCATTACGTTTTTAAAGTGTGTTTGTGTTTGACTGATGGAAAGATGTGCATATGTGAGTGGGTTTTCTACTGAGCCTAGGAGTTCCGCTTTCACCACCAGCCATGATCTCCTCCAAAGAAAAACAAGAAAACAGAAACACTCTTTATATAAGAGTTATGTATAAAACAAGAGCATAGGATAATGGATACATCCAAAGCAAATGTTCATAATGCACATAGTTACAAGCACATGGTGTATGTATATATGTATCAATCATAGTTTTATGAAAGATCACCATGTGTAAGCAGTCAGAGAGCCACCATGTCAGTATGTCTTCAATGTTTCAATGTACTTAGCAAATCTCAAGGTCAAAAGGACAATGTAGTACAATGATGGTACAAGATTCCTGTTGGAACAAAAGTGACCGCTGACCTACCCAACCAAAGCATTATCCTTTTACACTCACTCTCGTGAACCAGTTTTTGAGAATAAGAAAGCTTCAAAGAGAATGATATGTAGCACCCCACTCATTTTACTGCTTAGTAGAACTCCAACTAGGGGCTCTACCTCAGCCGCTGCCTGATCTCTGGAGGCTCCGGGATCTCAGGACGCTTGTTTGCAGCAGTCACTCATCCCCTGGGTTTGTTGCTTCCTGGCTCTGCTGACATTCCCATCTTGTCTATTCTCTATTCAAGAAGTCTTTTGTGTCCCCAGCTGAGCCAGTGACTCATCTCACTATTCTGTGCAAATCTCTGAGGGGCTGGGATAAGAGAAATCCAAGCAAAGCATGAGACTGATCAGGACAGGAACAGAGAGAGCTTCTCAAAGAATACGAGAGAGACGATCCGAGCACCTAAGACAGCAGTATGAGACAACATTAATAGAGAGAATGGTGCAGACAATAGCAGCGTGAGAGGCAGACACAACAATGAGCGCCAGAAACACGGCGTAATTAAAATCTATAAAGGAAGAAGAGCTCAGTAAAATAAGAATTCAGCTAACTCGCTGCTATGTAAAAGAAAGGAAAAACGGGAAAAAAGGCGAAGGACAAAAAGACTCTCTTTCCCTCTCTGCTGGGTGCTCACCAAAAATAACAGAACCGATGTGAATCTCAAAGGACAAGAGACCTTATCCGCGTATAGACTAGAGTATACAACACATCTTTATCTATACATATATAAAAGCACATATAGAGAGATTATATTCCACAGTGGGGGGACACCATGACTGTTATAGATGAGGAAAAAGACAAACAGCACAGTCTTAATGACCTTATTGTCCTTCTGCTCCTTAAAGGGGTTGTCCGGGATAACTTGAAATTCCTACACTACTCTAAACACCCTCCTGCTTTCTTAATAACATCAATTATTAAAAATGAATAGTTACCCATATCCCTGGAGCGGTCATGTGAAACGGATCGTCACTACTATTTTCCCCCCATTCACTCCATTATACTTACCAATCAGGCTTGTTCCGGCGAGACGGCTCCTCCACCTGTAATGATGCTGTCTGTGCGTGCTCTTCTGACTGTGCGTGCCGCTGCCACCAGTAATTCACCTCTACTGCACTTCCACTCATGTGCTTGACTCCCATCCACTTTGCCTGTACTGTAAAACGCAGCGTTTCCGGCCTGTGGGGCCCCAGCCTAAAGAAGACATTTCACTACCTCCTCCAACTACAACTCTTTCCATCCTTCAACAGGTATTTCTCCACCAATACAAGCGCAGTTGGAGATTTTTTATGTAGCCCCATCATTTCTGAGCAATCATTTCTGTAAGTTTCAGTACTCAATATGCAAGTTAGGATCTCTACTGTCTGCGCAGGACCTGCCCACCTGACAGTAAAAAGCCTAATTAGCATATTGGATGCGGAAACTACCTGAAACAATTGCTTATGAACAGTGGAGGCTACAGAAAAAAATTCCAACTGTGGCAGAATCAGTGACACAGCACCTATTGAAGGATGCAGAGAGTTGAAGTTGGTGTAAAGACCGAAAGGTCCTCTTTAAGACGGAAGCCCCACGTTACAAAAATGCAGCTTTTTTTGTTGCAGATTTTTACAGCGTTTTTTTTTTTTTTTTTTTTTTTTTTGAGCCAAAGCCAGGGGTGCATTCAACAGAATGTAGATGTATAAGAACCTCCTATACATTCCCCATTTCTTTTGTAGCCATTCTTCGTTTTGGCTCAAACAAAAGCATGAAAATCTGCAACAAAAAGAACTGTTTCTGCAACGTGAGCCCTTGGCCTAAGACTAAGGTCTCACACTGCAGAAACTTCATGAATACACATTTGAAAACTGCACTTGTACATGAGTATTTTTATTGCATTTTGCCGGTTTCCAAACCACTTCCACAAATAAATGACAAACTGCATATCTGCAGAATTTTTTCCTCATCTCATAGAGGTCAATGGGGGAAAAAAGCAGTTTTTCCAAGGGTAAAACTAACAAGCTACATTTGTCATAAATGCATGCCGCTGTGTTTTCCATAGCATTATTTCCTGCAGTAGCTGCATGAGCTTAAATAATATTCACTTTGCTGGCACTGAAAAAAACGCATTTTTTTTTTCTGTTACATTTCTGCAACAACAAAAAATGCTATTTTTCAGCAACATGTGGCCTTATCCTAAGGCTTACTATACATGTTGCAGAGAAAGTGGTTTTTGTTATTGCAGATTTTAGCACATTTAAGCACATTTTTTGAGCTAAAGCCAAGAGTGGTTTTAGCAGAAGGGAGAAGTACTAGGGCTCCTTTATATTTTCCATTCGTTTTGAAGCCACCCTTGGCTTTGGCTCAAAATAAAAACACAGCTTTCTTGCAACATTGCAGAAACATTGTTACAGATTTTCCATTGTTTTGTTTGTTTGTTTTTTAAGCAAAAATGCAAGTGTGGATTCACAAGGAATTGGAAATATGAAATGACTTGGTGTACGATCTCACATAAAATTCCCCTAAACGGAAACAAGATACAAATTTTACATGCAATTGGTTTCTGTTTTGGGGAAGATCTTATTAATTATTAGATTCAATGACAATTGTATAATGTGGCATGCAATGTAAAATTTAACACAATGTTGTTAAAACATCATGGGGATGAATTAGTTTGGATGTCACAGTGCAATGGAATGCTATCAACACTGCAGAGTAACATCTATCTGACAACACTGTTCATACATAAGAGTGTAGCTGGTTATTTCTTATGTGTGATGCCTACAATATAATGGGGTCTACTATGTCCTATGACCAGTGATGTATGTTTTGGCTACCATACGATCTCCATCTACTTTCTGCAACAAAACAGACTAAAAACAGCTGCAAATGTTCTTAAACAAAAAATTAAAACATTGATCTCTTTGCTCTCTGGGTAATCCAGTGCCAAAGCTCCAGCTGTCCTCTGGATCTCTTTGCAAAAGGCTAGGATGAGACTGCTGCAGCCAATCATTTGCCTCAGTCACACTAAAGGCATCATGGTTCCCATTGCTGACCTGTAATGCCACTGGCTCAGCTTGACACTGCTGTGAGAACTGAAGCGCTATAGCGGTCACATGTTGGCCATTTGTAAATAAAGTGTTGAGACAGCAGGCGTGCTGGATCGCCAGGGGAAAGAAGGAGGTGAGTACGTTTCTTTGTACATTTTAGAACATTTGCAGCTTCTGTTTTAAATGTGGATAACCCCTTTAAAGATTTATAAGCAAAATGGGTTCTTCATTGTTGAACTCCAAAATAGCTTAAAGGGGTTTTCCAGGCAAAAAAATAAAATAAAAATTTCCGTTAGTGCTATCAATGGGTTAATAAATGCACCCATATACCTTTAGCCGTTTTTTGTGTGATTTCTGGGTGTCTCTGGGAGCTCCTTTTATCTCCTGCATGCATTTGTTTTCATGCTTCAGCTTCCTGCTATGTAACTTCCTGCTATGTAACCCTCTCAACCTTACTCCCTCCTCCTTGCTCACCCCCTCCCATACACCCCCTCTTTGTCTCTCTAGCTACCCTGCCTTCCCTACCTCCTTAGCCCAACCCATATAATATACTTACCCTCCCACGCTTCTCCGGCGAGACTGCCTGTACTGATTCTGTCTGTGCGCGCTCTGCAGCAATGATCCACCTCTACTGTGCATGTGTGGATGAGCAGTAGACGTGAATTATTGGCAGCAGTGCACACATTGGAGAAGAGCGCACACAGACAGAATCAGTGCAGTAGGAGGAGCCATCTTACTGGAAGAAGCATGGAGGGTAAGTATAATGGGGTGGATGGGGCGGAATGCAGTAGTGACGATTAGAGATGAGCGAACACTGTTCGGATCAGCCGATCCGAACAGCACACACCCATAGAAATGAATGGAAGCACCTGTGACGCCGGCTGCCGGCAAAGTCAGCGTCACAGGTGCTTCCATTCATTTCTATGGGTGCATGCTGTTCGGATCGGCTGATCCGAACAGCGTTCGCTCATCTCTAGTGACGATCCCTTTCTGGAAATGGAGAAATGAATAGTCACCGGATAATCAGAAAATGTCCCTGGGGCAACCACATGACTAACTCAGGAATATGGGTACCTATACATTTTTGATTAATTATGTTATTTAGAAAGTAGGATGGTGTTTAGATCCGTAAGGTGATCTACAGGAATGGAGTCTGTAGGGAGGCTACACTGGAAGTGATGCTCTGCATGTAGGTCAGTTACAAATGCAATAATCATTTTCAGAATTAGCAACTCATGGAAAAAAATTCTGATTGTGAATAAAGTGCAGGAAGCAATGCTCTGCAGTGCAAGCAACTATCAGGGCAGTGAAGCTCTGCAGATCTACCTGCAGGTCTCCAGTAATTCCGGCTTTTCAATCTGCTCCTTGACTGAGCGTGAAATTCTCACAAAATGAAAAAGAAAAAAAAGAAAGCAATTTCAACTGCTGTTATTTCCAGATTCGGAACTAAAGCAGGAATCAGGAGCACAGAACATCTCCCGTCTCCTGACTGAACACAAGGACGATGAATTTATAGAAATCTGCGCCCAGCCCTCCCAAGAGCCCAACACAGAATACACCGAGAAGTTTGGAAATAGATAATGAAAGTTGCTGTAATGTCACGTCCCAGACAGCAAATCAGATACAGAATCACCACAGGGAAGCGGAACATTCCACGACTGCCTGAAAATAACAATTTACCTATTGAGGTGACATCCAGCCAGACACTGATCTCCCCCTACAGCGGACAGTCTAGAGTAAATCTGCCCCAGTAGCATCTACAGGGGGGTAGAAGATCTATTGATTATCTTCAGGTGTAAGATGAGGGATGTTGATATTACGGATTGACCTGACACACTACATAGAAGCAGCGAGGTGTACAGCTTCCACTTATCAGGCCCACACTGTGCAATACTCTGCAAAAGAGAAGAATTAAGGCTTATTCCTAGCGAACAGGGTGCACACTGGGCAGGTGATTTGCTGGGCAAATGCCTCCAGCTCAGGGAGGAGGACAAAGCAGCTGCATGTCCGAGATATTGTCCTGGCCGCCCTTGGCAGACTAAAGAGGGTTGGTTTTATTGCTTACAGTAGGTAGAACAGCACTATATTAATAATATAAGTACAGTAACAAGGAGATATATGGTCAAACAGTGAAGGCTGCCATCTTATTATGTTCATTTACAGACTATGACCAGCTTGGTCAACGGATAAAGCAGGGATTGTAAGCCTTGGAGATTCTATATGTACCACACATAGCTAACATTAACCTGGTGATCAAGGATGGCACACCCATGTTTAAAAAGCACCTTTCTATGGGAATAACTCATTATGTGATGTCCCACACACTGGGACCAGGTTAGGTTGGAAAAACCTCCTGACAGGTTAATTTTAAAGTCACAAACTAGAATTAACCTCTATCAGAAAAGGATAGATGCTCATCCTGGCTGCCGTTATGAGAAGAGCTTAGGGGACAGCGGACATACTGTGTGTGTGGAGGGGGCAGTAATGGAGAATTTTACTGTTTGTGGGGTGGGGGGGGCAATAAGGAGCATTATAGCGGTAGTTCTTTATAACTTGTGGAGACATCTACTGTGGCATTATACTTTGTGGGGGGCACTAATGTCCCTCACTAATGCCCCCCATATAATCTAATGCCATGTTAGTGCCTCTCCATACATCATAATGCCATGTGGATTCCTCCCTATACAACATAATGCCACATTGATGCCTCCCTACACACTATAACATCATGTTAGTCCCCCCACACACATACAATATGCCTTATTTCCCCCACACCCAAAATATAATGCCATGTTAGTGCCCCCACAATGAAATGCAATGTCTCCCCACATAGTATAATGCCCCTATACTGTATATTGTCATGTTAGTTAGTGGCACTGACCCTTATACTCCATTTGAACACCAAGAAAGGTTAAATTATTATGATTCTTTTTCTTACTAATTTTGCTTATCTTAAGCTGTTGCAGTCTTATAGTCATGCATCTTATCATCTGAAAAATGCTCAGCTACTCTTCAGCTCGGACCTTCACCTGATGGTGGACCCCAGTCAATGGAGCTTTATTTAGAGTAGTTGAGTACCCTTATTCTAGAAGACCACATTGGCAGTAAGCTCATTGTTCTCCCCTAGACCAGTGCTGGACCCTCTGGAAATGGCTATCACATAAACCAGTCTGTATCCTGGCTCAGTTAGCAGTTTAGCAAACCTCAGGCCTGAATTCCCAGATGTGATGAAGATCTCATGAGGCATGATGCACACTTCAACTCCACCCTCACAGTTCTCCACTGTTCCTTTAGAACACCTCAAATATTTAATGGGTTTTATCTTTCAGCCATTTGCAGACTTTGTCTGTAACCGAGACATTTAGTGAAGGCACAGATCCTGGTACACAGGGACGAGGCCTTCTGAAGCTATTTTCAGCCCTGGCTCCCACTGATACCCAGTGACACAGTAGGCGGTTAGTAACAGGCAAACCCCAGCATAGCTCTGTTAGGCCACGGCATGTGGTGCTTAGGTCTCTGCATGACATAAACTCCTGTCTTTTTATGTGGGCGCTAAAGGTGTAAAGACAACCCCCTACCCATCTGAGCTGCCTCTGAGAAATTGAATATCTGAGGACAGTAAAAGAAGTTACATTGGGATACATTTAATGTCAAATCTGTAGGGACTGTTTATTTATTCAGAAGAAAAGTGTGAGCGCTCTAGATCTCTAATGAGGGATCTTGGAGAAAGTAAAAAAAAAGTCACCAGGATCGTGCTGCATATTGTGCAGTGGCCACTGACCCCATGTGTAGCACAGGCCAGAGCCCAAATCCCTCAGAGTTAAGAAAATAATAGTCTAATATAAAACTAGCACTATAGATGTGCAGCAGGCAAAGAAGTACTGTCTAGTAACTATACCGTATATACTTAACAACATCTGTATAACATACCGAACCTTACACCCAACACAGGATAAGAAAAGTGGTACCATATACACTATATGGCCATAATTTTTGGGACACCTACACATTACACTTACAGGAGATTTTTAAAGGGGTTGGCCACTTTCAGACCAATACTGGCAAACAAATGTACAATAAAAAGATATACAATTTTCCGATATACTTTCTGTATCAATTCCTCACAGTTTTCTAGATCTCTGCTTGCTGTCGTTCATTCTGTTACTTTGAGGAGATAAAACTCTGACCATGGTCATGTGATTTACGGTCCATGGTCATGTGATGAGCACACAGGTGCACAGCTGATTACCAGGCTGATGTCTGATTACTGGGCTGTGACCATAACGAGCGGCACCTGTGTACTCATCACATGACCATGGACCGTAAATCACATGACCATGGTCAGACTTTTATCTCCTAGAAGTAACAGAATGTATGACAGCAAGCAGAGATCTAGAAAACCGTGAGGAATTGATACAGAACATATATTGGAAAATTGTATATCTTTCTATTTTACATTTGTTTTTCAATATTGGTCTGAAAGTGGCCAACCCCTTTAAGACATCTCATTCTGAATCCACAGGCATTCCTATAGCGTTGGTCATCCCATTGGTAGCTAAAACAGTTTGCACTCTTCTGGTAAGGTTTTCTTGACTTGCAATTTGTTCTAGTTCGTTCCAAAGGGGTCTGTTGAAGGTGAAATCAGGACTCTTAATGGCTAGTCAAGTTTTTCTTAAAGCATGAAGATTTCGCCTCATTTGAATTAAGGGGCTTAGGCCAACCCTGGTAAAACAACCTCAGGGCATGCTCCCTCCTCCTCCAAACTTTACAGTTGGCACAATGCAGTCAGGCAGGTAGTGTTCTCCTGGCATTCACCAATCCCACACCTGTCCATCATATTGCCAAAGAAGTGCGATTGGTCACTCCACAGAACACATTTCCACTGCTCCACTCCATCCTACACTTAGCATCATACCTGGTGATATAAGGCTTGCAAGTAGCTGCTCATCGATGGGAACACATGCCATGAATCTCCCTTTGCACAGTTTTTTTTTTTGCGCTGATGTTAATACAGGAGGAGGTTTTGAACGCTGCAGTTAGCAGAGCAGTGGCATTCTGTTACACTGACACAATGGAATTAGGATCAGTTTTGGTTGGAGCTGGAATTGAATTGGTACAACTCCAACATTGGCTTCAATGTAAAATTATTGTTTATGTAAAGATAAGTCATGAGAAAAACCAAGTGCACCTTTTCTGAATTTTATGGTTTTGCACATCAGGATATATTTAAAAACAAACACCTGGTCTTCAGAATGTCTTAAAATGAAGTAAATACATGGCTTAATAAGACTCCACACACCTATATGGTGGTCTCTCCCTATGGAGTGACGATATCCCTTTAACCCTGTCTAAGCCACTCACCTCTGCCAGATCAGTCCTCTCTGCGCCAAGCTGATGAGATGCAAGTACATCGAAACAGCTGTCCTTGGTTGAGAAGACTGTATCTGGTATAATCCCAACATCATTGCAAACAAAGATCTCTGATAAGGTCGGCATGATGTTAAAGGGAGCGCCCTCTATAGGCTTGCTTGACTGAGACTCTGTCTTCCTAATTACATCATGGAAGACAGACTTGCACATTCTCAGTCAGCACCCTCTATTGGTGTGCATACTTGGGGCACTGGCATCCTAATTACATCATGGAAGTCAGATTTGCATATTCTTCCCATGTAAATACACATAGGAATTCATGCTCGAACTCAGTAACTACAAGTTGGCCATGTCACGTTGTTGAAAAGCAAGCCCAAATCATTGCCCCTCCACCATCTTGCTTGACAGTTGGTTTAAAGTGGCCAAAAATCTCCATTTTGGCCTCTGTCCAAATGATAATGTTCAGTCTTTTTCTATTTGTACTGTCACTTGAACATTTAACATGCTAACTGAGGCCTGTATAGTCTTAGATGTAGCTCTTGGTTTTCTTGCAATTTCTCTGTACATTACACAGTGTGATCTTGAGGTAAATTTTCTGGGACGTCCACTCCTAGGAAGGTTGTCAACTATCTTGAATGTTTTCAACTTGTGAATAATCTTTTTCTCTGTAGTATGACAGACTTCAAATTATTTGGAAATGGCATTATAACCCTTCCAGATTGATGGGCTGCAACAATTGCTTCTCATTGCTGATGTTTTTGCTGTTTGGCATTGTGTTAAAACACACATGAATCCTCCAGATCAACAAATTGACAGAATATCTGCTTTTAGGGAGGTGGTCACTCCTGCTGCTGATCAATTATTAAAGGGCAGTTGGTTAGTTGGCAGTGGTGTAACTGCCGCTATAGCAGCCATAGTGGCTGCTATGGTTCCCTCGACCTTAAGAGGCCCGGTGGGCCCTGCTGTTTCTTTTTCTAAAAAGGTCATTACCTGCTGGAGTAAACCCAGCACGTAACAGGCCCTATTTACTAACCAATCCCCGGTCCTGGTCACGGACACCTCTGCTTCCCCTTCTGCCCTCCTGGCACCCTGTGCATCCCATATACGGTGCCCCTGGAAGGCAGAAGGGGAAATGGAGGCAGGCGTGACCAGGACTGGGGATCAGTAAGTAGGGCCATGGGTTCATGCGAAAAGCTTTTGTTGGGTGAACCACATAAAATTTGTCTTGCGAGATTCGCCTGTCGGTTCAGTTTGGATCAAATATGTCCAAACAAACTGCTATTATAAACTTCAGTCTCCGAAGTATAAAGATCGGAGGCCCATGGGAGGTGATAAACAAAAAAAAACAGTATTACTTACCTCTCTTCGACTCCAGAGTGGCTCCCTGCTGTCTTTGGGCCAATTTAGTGACGTCACGTGGGTCAGGCTGTTATCACAATGCATAATCACACCAGCCTAATCCACATCTGTGACACATTGGAGGGGGCCGAAAACAGCAGGGAGTTGTGCCGGAGCCCTTACCGGGTATTGTATTTAGCCTTTTACCACCAGGAAAGGCAAGTACCACTAGTTTTTATGTTTGTCACCTCCCCTAGACCTCCAATCATTATACTGTGGGGTCTGAAAAGACCCCATATAATAATAGTTAGTGGGTGGTGTACTCTAACACTAAATTTTTGCAATATTTCCAACGAACATCGTAGAGGATACTGTTGGGTATTATACCATGTGGAAATTATACTTTGTGGAGGGGTCACTATTGGATATTATACTGTCTGGAGACCACTTTGGGATATTATAGTGTGTGTAAATGGGGCATTATACTATGTGAGGGCCAGGAAAGGTGGCGCTATGCCATGTGGGGGCCTAAGTCATCTGGGCCTAATCACCTGCGGGAAGTAGAGACTGAATGTCGATGCCATGCATTGGCATCCCATTATGGCTAGACTGCAGCGGAAAATGGAGAGAACAATAAGGAGGAATAAGGGTACGTTTAATTTTTCACACACTGCTTCTGCATTTTGGACTATTTTATGGCCTATATTATGTCCTGATATGAAAACCTATAGAATTAAAAGAGGGAGTACTTTGTTCTTCTCTATGCACATATAGATGTTGCATATTTAGTTTAATGTTTCATATAAAATTAGGAAAGGATTTAAATAATATATCTTGTTTTCTATCAAAGGCCTCTATATAAAACTCATATAAATGGACCATTGTTTCCTTTGTTGGCCCATTGTTCAGTGTTCCCATAGGAAGCTGGTCTGGTCCTCTCTTGCATTATAATCACAATGGCTGGCTTTTTCCTTTAATAGAGGTGCTTTGCCCGCTACTGACTGAGCCTGGTCTCCTCACTGCCATGGGATAGAATGAAATCTCTTTCACCGCCCTGAAGAGTCTCTATAATATACATTCTGCATTGGACTCCTCTATTCTTTACCATAATCCTCATTCGTCGTATAGAACAGATGATCTTTCAGCCATGATTCTGCTACACTAGCATCAGCACAGTCTAGTGTAATAATATGACATTTACTTCATTTGACCGCTTTTTGAAGGTCCAGACACTGTTTCTGGGTGTTGTCAATCATTTCCTATATAGCTGTCTGACTATACACAAGAGATTTATCTGCAGATCATTAGCAGATACCAGTTATATTAATAGCATCTGCTGTTTATCACATGTGAATAACCACCCCAGATTCCACCAATTTTATCTTCATCTGCCAATGGTCTGCAGTGGAATAGAACAGTGGGATTCAACAAATGCCATACACCTGAAAAGTTCCAATAAAATATTCATCAATCATACGTGGCTAATGCAACCAGCGACAAAACTGGTTTCAAGTGGTGTTTTTGTGTCAGCCTTGCTACTTTTCCAAACGTTCTCGGTGCTTTTAGCACCATATTCATTAACATTTACATCACAAGTGTTGTAAATAACGATAGAATCTAGGCAGCCACAGAGATGCTGTAGATTTGCTGCTAGACACAAGGGGGGTGAAGGGAAATGCCTAATTCTTTTTTTTTTTTTATGTAGAATGTGAGCCCCATATAGGGCTCACAATGTACATTTTTCCCTATCAGTATGTCTTAGGATCATGGGAGGAAAGCCACACAAACACAGGGAGAACAAACAAGCTCCTTGCAGATGTTTTCCTTGGCAGGATTTGAACCCAGGACTCCAGTGCTGCAAGGCTGCAGTGCTAACCACTGAGCCACCGTATTGCCCCGGGAAGTGCCTAATACATCATAAGGTGCAGCATAAAATATGCCAGTCTTAATGAATTCTCCCAGTATATCCTATACGTATGGCCGGTTTAATTCAACTGCCCTTTTTTTTCCTGGTTTGCACAGAATAGATTGGTGGCAAAGGTATCAGTTTCAAAGCTGGTCATACACATTAGACTTATGTTGGCAGAAATGGACAATTTTGGGCAACAATCAGAAATGGTGGGATCAAAATAACAGCATTTTGATGAACAGTCCGTCAATGACTGCCCTTTGTGGTTTAACAATTACTGGGCCCCCAGGATCACGTAGTTCAGTTGTTATTGATAATGGCTTTTTTTGTATGAAGAATCCCATTATCAATCGGACAGCTGCATCATGGCCATGTAGAATCTCATGTGTATTGCCAGTTTCAGGTTTCTTGCTTTGTTATAGACAATAATTTATGCAAAAGCATAAAACATGTCGCCATTCATAAAGGACTCCACAATCCTTTGCATAAGAACAATTACTGAGATTTATTCATGGCTGTTTTAGGATTGGTAAAACCTCTATGTATTTGCTTCAATTGTATTCAATTTGTTAAGAGTTTGTATGCTACAGAGAACATTTGGGTACAGGAAAGCATATCTATGCTTCTATATTGGGGCCACAAGACGGAAAGTCCAGTCCGCTGTGGATCTTTTCTGGCTCCAGCTGGAACAATGGCTTTTATTAGTGGCTGCCATTGTACCTTTCATTAGAAGCTAATTCATTCACCTGTGGAAACATTATGAAGAATAAAAGCACTGATTGCAATTATGGGAACTTGTATAATGCGGCGCCGCACAGATCCGGAGTATTTATTGATACATTTTACCGGTAAATGGTAACACTTTTCTAGAATAAAACATGTGCTGGGATCATTATGGAAACATTGTTAATGGTGTATTTATAATTCTCCTGCAGAACACGCTGCATTAATCATTCCTCTTCTTGCTATAGCCGATGCTATAGACATAAATGAGTTACACTGCCGGCATGTGCAACAGCTGATAAGAGGACCACATGTCCCTTACCAGAGATCCATAGAATAGTCCAAAACAATGCCACTAGCAGGATGATCCCAGAGATCCACCAGCAAAGAGAGTGACAGCACAAGTCATCATGTCTATGATCATATAACAAGAAAAAGGTGGAAATGCAACTAACCTCCCACTCACACGGAATTGACTGTCTATCTCTGGACTCCTGTTCTGTATATTGAACTCGCCTCTCTGCGGTTTGACTTCCCATCTGCCGATTAGACTTGTTTTCTAGATTTCATCTTGTGTTCTCTATGCTACCAATGCAGGGCATTAACATAGTACCACACGACCAGCTGAAGCCAGCACCATCTCAGCCTGCTGGAAAGGACACCGTGATTCTTGATGATTATGGAGCCCAGAAGGCTGGTACGTGACCATCATTATAAATTAAGCTTGCCCAGCCATTTGTGATAGACATTATCCCCTTCAGACAGCCTCTGTGATAGAGTTCATGTAAGAGGAGGTTTTACCTTTCATTGTGGACAATCACTGTGACACAATGTCCCCCACATGAACATAGTAGGCCCTAGGAAAAGACTATATGATAAAGGCCATGTGATTACATAGACATGTTTCTTTTATGGGACACATAGGAAATTGTTTTTTGGGAAAGTTTAACCCAAAATGATCAGTAAAAAGAGAAGACATACAATCTCATTGTCAAGACAAACATTTGTAATGTACTCTTCTCAAGGGAACTCACAGTACAGAGAGTGTTGTGAAGTAGGGGATTTAATGACTGCCGCACTGGCGCTCACCCCCAACGACAAGGGTCCTTTGTTTTTACAGGAAACCAATTTACTTACCAATATATTTTTGGAATAAGGGAGGAAACCAGAGTACCTGGAGGAAAGCCATGCAAACATGGGGAGAATATACAAACTCCATGCAGATGGTGTCCTTGGTTGAATTTGAACAAAGGACCCCAGCGCTGTAAAGCAACAGTGCGAACCCCTGAGTCAGTGCACCCGGAAAGGCGACACCAGCTCAAGTATAACAGCTACTGTACAGTGTCCTAGTGTATAGCATTCCTGACATTGTATTTTCAATGAAAACAATAAAACATATAGAATCTTTTGAAATTTACTGCTTTCTATATTACAGATTCAGGTTGCTGCCCTGTTCCTCCTCAATGCCATAAACATCATTAGCAAACTTTGACTAATGACTTAAGCTGAAGTATACTGTCTATTGCAGATCATGTGAAAGTCAGCTCTTTCCTCAGGCTGCTACTCCACCTGCTTTACACTGCAGCGTTGCTTGTCTACAAGCTCAGCAGAAAGTCCATGTAGACCTAAAATCATCAACAAACTGCTGCACATGGACAGAAAAACAGTGATCTCAATGTAAAGGAGACAATGGAGAAAAGCTTTGAAGGGGTTGTTCCACAAAGTCAAGTCCAGCTCCATATTCAGCATGAGCACAGCGAGGATGAATGTTGACAGGACTGGTTGTGGTTGGCAATCCCATTCACTTCAATGGTACTATAACGTTGGATGTTGGATTATAATTTGTGTGAATGTAGATTTATTATCTTATTATCATGCATAAGGGTTTAGCACTCCAAAACTTGCTGTGTATATACAACATGTACAGTATCTCACAAAAGTTAGTGCACCCCTCACATTTTTGTAATTATTCCATTATATATTTTCATGGGACAACACTAAAGAAATGACACTTTGATACAATGTAAAGTAGTGCTTGTACAGCTCATATAACAGAGTAAATTTGGTGCGCCATCAAAATCTCTCAACACACAGTCATTAGTCTAAATCCCTGGCAACAATTGTGAATACACCCCTAAGTGGAAATGGACAAATTGTGCCCAATTAGCCATTTTCCTTCCCCAATGTCATGTGACTTGTTAGTGTTACAAGGTCTTAGATGTGAATGGGGAGAAGATGTCTTAAATTTGGTGTTATCCTTCTCACACTTTCTCATACTGGTCACTAGAAAATCAACATGGCACCTCATAGCAAAGAACTCTCTTAGGGCTCGTTCACATCTGCGCCCGGGACTCCGTTCTGCACGTTTCCGTTTCTTGCACAAAACAGGGCAGGAGACGGAAACCTGCATGCATCTTTCAAACCCATTCATTTTAATGGGTTTGAAAAGTGTCCGGCCATGAGTGCCGGTGAGCGTTTTATGTTCTCCGTGGCGAAACCGTTTTTTTCTAACCGGACACAGGGATTTGGCACAATTCTGGGATTTGGCTCAAAAAAACTGCAACAAAAAAAGCTGCATTACCACAATGTGGGACCTCAGCCATAAGAAGATAGCCAACACCCTGAAACTGAGCTGCAGTGGTTTAACAAGACAGGTTCCACTCTGAACATGCCTGGCCATTGCTACAGAAGTTAAAGGTGTGGTGGGTCAGCCTGTCAGTGCTCAAACCATACACTGCACACTATACCAAATTGGTCTGCATGGCTGTTGTCCCAGAAGGAAGCCTCTTCTAAAGAAGATGCACAAGAAAGCCCGCAAACAGTTTGCTGCGAACAAGTAGACTAAGGACATGGATTACTGGAACCATGTCCTATGGTCTGATGAAAGCAAGATATACTAATATGGTTTGGATGGATTCAATCGTGTATGGCGGCAACCAGGTGAGGAGTACAAAGACAAGTGGAATGTCAAGTCAAGCATGGTGGAATGTCATGGTTTGGGGCTGCATGAATGCTGCCGGCTATGCGGAGCTACAGTTTATTGAAGGAACCATGAATGCCAACATTGTAATGTGAAATACTGAAGAGCATGATCCCCTCCCTTCTGAAGCTGGGCCGCAGGGCAGTATTGACACCAACTTTTTGACACTTACATTTTTTTTTTTATAACAGGTATTTTTTCTTTCAATGCATGTTGTAGTTTTTATTGAGCATTTTATGGGCATTTTCTGACATGAGGATATATATATATCCTTACTATTATTATAAATGTGAAAGTTTGTGTGTTTGGATGTTTGTTCCGCTTTCACGCCGCAACGGCCAAACGGATGTCAATGTCATTTCGCACATACCTAGAATGGCACCCGGAAAAGAACATAGGCGCCTCACAAACCCCGTATATTGCCAGTTTGGCCATCTGCGAGCACCGAATTCCCAGTCCGTGTAGGGTGAAGGACCTCAGATGACGTCACCACGTCAGCCGCAGGGCTCCGATTGGAGCAGGCCACCGTGGGGGGCGGAGCTATAGAGCCACAATTCGGCCACGCACTGAGATGAAGAACATGGCGTTGTGCATGCCGGCAGACGAGAACCACACATGCCGGCATCGCTGGAGCCCGGCGTGGACTGGTGAGTCAGCCGGGGCCCCAGGGGGTCGGAAGGTGTAGACTGAACTCTGCCGAGCTACCGCAAACCGCCATCTACCTGTGCCGCGTGCCGTGCATGGTCTCCCAACCCTATGCACCCCTGTAACCTTGGCACACGGTGAGCCTGGGGTCGCAGATTCACGTGTGGGGGTTGGTTTCGGGAGGACAAAAACGAGGCACAGGGTGGAGGAGTTTATGTACAAGGGGGGGGGGTGAAGGGGGCCCGGGGTGGTGTGAGAAGGGGGGGTAAGGGGACCCGAGGTCACAAGTTGGGGAGGGAGGAGGGAGCAAGTGAATGGGGGAGCAGTTAGGGAAAAACGTAGGGGGCCAGGGGCGAGAGGAGAGGGAGTGGGCCGGCGGGGCGCAAGGTAGGGGTCCATGGGCGCACTGGTCTTGGATGGGCCCGCTGCGCCCACAAGGCAGAGGCGGGGGGCTGGGGCAGCACTAAACAAATGACGATATGCCATAGCACCACCCCACCCGGATCCCAACACACCCACCATATCAATATCATAAAGGAGAGGAACTCCTCAGCCAATGCATGTCGAAGGGGAGCCCAGAAAAAAAGACCTTAACAATACGACGCCTCCAACACATCTCGATCAACCCACAGATCCCAACAACATCAGTGGTGGTACAGCAGATAGGCACAAGGTGCTGTGGACACTCGCCGCAGCCACCGCTCCTCATGGCACAAAAAGGTTTAAGGCAGATTGCAATGAGGGAGGACATGAGGATATTTAATGTGTATATTTTTATATGTAATAAAGGATAAGGGGGGTAATTTTTATATGTTGTTCTTTTTAAAAAAAAATTGAAGACTTACTTTGATAGAACTGTTCTGTTGCAGAGAATAAAAGTGAATCTAGAGATAACCAATTAGATGCATCTGAAGGATTAATGATTTGTGATTGCCTCTGTTTCCAATCACAGACTGTTGTGCAGGACATTAGCGGCAGACATGTTGTTTACATTAGTGTCAATAGGAATGGACACTGAATCAGTCTGTGACCATTCTCCATAACAGCTAAAGTCCATTGCTGTCATCCTATGACGTAAGACAGCAACGGATTTTAGTAACGGTAGTGTGAACTCCCCCAGTTGCAGTTCACTGATTTGCTGTCCAAAGAGATAAATTAGTAAATTCATTCACCAAATTAATACATTGATTTACTCAGACCATATCCTCGTCAGATCTGAGCATTAGGCTCTGTTTTGCCTTTCAAATGCAGTCATTTTCCTACAAATTGATGTCCATGGAGCCCTGTAGACTGGATAAACATGTTGGCGCTATATAAGCAAGAGAAATCAATAAGTTATATTAATGTACCAATGACACCAATATGAACATCCTTCCCTAAACCACTTGGTCACATAATACCGCACTTCATTAAGGTGTAAACAGTATAATAATAACGGTATGCACGCTGATTTAAATTCCATCTCAGAAGTCAATGATATTCATTATATTTAACCTTCAGACGACTCAAAAGGACATTGAATGGGATGACTGGAGTTCTGAGTGCTGGAAGCGGATGAGAGCCCAGGTGATATGGTGGAACAATAACTGATAAGCTACAGTTCAGGGCCAGCTCCAGGTCACCTCGGTCCTTGGGCAACTGAGCCTCAATGGGCCCCTTTGTGATGCAACTCATGTGGCCACACTGCTGTCCACTAAAAGCTACCGTAGGAAAAATACCTAATATTGGATGGTTTTGCTGTGCTACATCTGTTGGAATCTATATGGGTTATTTTGTAGATTTCAGCCTTTGCAATCTTATGGCCACTTCTTATGCCCCCCACAATATAATGGTCCCCTTTTGTCCCATATACAGTACAATGGCTCCTTTTTGCCCCTACACAGTTTAGTGGCCCCTTTTGCACCCATAATGGCCTCCCAGCGAGCAAGCAGTACTTGCACACCTCAATATCACTAACAGTATGACTTCTCTGAGCTGCTCTGCGGGTCCTGCACACTTAACCTTGTGAGCGTCGTTGCAAGGAAGGAGCAAGGAGTCCAGAGAACTAAAAGTAAGGTTGAAGACTGTAACCATTGATTGCCTCCCAGTCCGTTACAATACATTGAGCTCATTGTGGACCCTCACTGGGTCTCCCTCAGCCTCTCTGGGCCTTGTCATAGCGCCGCACCTCCCATGAGGCAACCTGAAGCGACCGCTTCAGGCGGCGCTATGCCAGGGCCTCAGGGAGGGCGGCATTTTTGCCGACCTAAGCCAGTCCTGGACTGGCTTAGTGTCACCGTGTCTGCAGCCGACACGGGAAGCGAGCGGTGTATTGGGGCAAGCAGGCAGAGAGCAGGTCCTCTCCCTGCCTGCGAACGCCGCTCGCTCCGATAGGCCCGCCCCTTTACGCCGGCCCCACCCCCTTTCCGATCGGTACCACCCCCTTTCTCGCGGCCCCGCCCCCCTCCTCGGGGAGGGGGGGGCGGCTTTCTGACGTCTGCTTCAGGCGCCAGAAAGCCAAGGAAGGGAGATGGATACTAAGTACAGCGCAGGAACATTGAAGAGTACCTACAAGTTTCTCTGCTCATCATCAGTAACAGACACAAACACGAGTGCACCACTATCATACTGGCATTAAGGTTCTTTATAGCATGGCAGAAAAAAAATGGATAAACTGTTGCACCCTTATTCCAACACAAACAAAAACAGTCATTTTCTTGTTTCACAAATAATCTAATCCAGTAGGCTACAAGTAACATACAGCCTCAATGGTCAGACATTGCTGCCTCTATGGTCCTTGCAGATCTCATCAACCCCTCAATGACAAAAAAAAAAAGGCAGATATGATGTGAAACTCTCATCTGAGTCACAGCGTCCATCTGCCAGTGATTTATACGCCAGTCCTCATAATAGCTGAGCACTGTCTCTGATCCATCACTTGCACAGCCACTCTTTACCAAAAAATACACTGCTCAAAAAAATAAAGGAAACACTTAAGCAACACAATGTAACTCCAAGCAACAATGATTGACAATCAATTTCACATGCTGTTGTGCTAATGGAATAGACAACAGATGGAAATTATTGGCAATTATCGAGACACACTCAATAAAGGAGGGGTCTGCAGGTAGGGACCACAGACCACATCTCAGTACTAATGCTTTCTGGCTGATGTTTTGGTCACTTTTGAACGTTGGTTGTGCTTTCACACTTGTGGTAGTATGAGACGGACTCTACAACCCACACAAGTGGCTCAGGTAGTGCAGCTCATCCAGGATCAATTCGAGCCGTGGCAAGAAGGTTTGCTGTGTCTGTCAGCGTAGTGTTCAGAGGCTGGAGGCGCTACCAGGAGACAGGCCAGTACACCAGGAGACATGGAGGGAGCTGTAGGAGGGCAGCAACCCAGCAGCAGGACCGCTACCTCCGCCTTTGTGCAAGGAGGAACAGGAGGAGCACTGCTAGAGCCCTGCAAAATGACCTCCAGCAGTCAACAAATGTGCATGTGTCTGCACAAATGGTTAGAAACTGACTCCATGAGGATGGTATGAGGGCCCGACATCCACAGATGGGGGTTGTGGTCACAGCCCAACACCGTGCAGGAAGCTTGGCATTTACCGCAGAACACCAGCATTGGCAACTTCGCCACTGGTGCCCCGTGCTCTTCGCAGATGAAAGCAGGTTCACACTGAGCACGTGACTGACCTGATAGAGTCTGGAGACGCCGTGGAGATCAATCTGCTGCCTGCAACATCCTTCAGCATGACCAGTTTGGCAGTGGGTCAGTAATGGTATGGGGTGGCATTTCTTTGTAGGGCCTCACAGCCCTCCATGTGCTCGCCAGAGATAGCCTGATTGCCTTTAGGTACCGAGATGAGATCCTCAGACCTCTTGTGAGACCGTATGCTGGTGTGGTTGGCCCTGGGTTCCTCCTAATGCAGGACAATGCCAGACCTCATGTGGCTGGAGTGCGTCAGCAGTTCCTGCAAGATGAAGGCATGAAGCTATGGACTGGCATAGACCTGACCAGACCTGAATCTGGTTGAACACATCTGGGACATTATGTCTCACCCCATCCACTAACGTCACATTGCACCACAGACTGTCCAGGAGTTGACAGATGCTTTAGTCCAGGTCTGGGAGGAGATCCCTCAGGAGACCATCCGCAACCTCATCCGGAGCATGCCCAGGCATTGTAGGGAGGTCCTACAGGCACATGGAGGCCATACACACTACTGAGCTTCATTTTGACATGTTTTAAGGTCATTACATCAAAGTTGGATCAGCCTGTAGTGTGTTTTTCCACTTTAATTTTTTTTTTGGGGGGGACTCCCAATCCAGGCCTCCATTGCTTAATAAATTTGATTTCCATTGATGATTGTTGTGTGATTTTGTTGTCATCACATTCAACTTTGTACATAACAAAATATTCAATGAGAATATTTCATTCATTCAGATCTAGGATGTGTTGTGTGTTCCCTTTATTTTTTTGAGCAGTGTAGTTTCTCATCCGGTTTTGTTTTCAGACTATTTAGAAAATGCGAAAAAGAGGAGGACAAAGAACAACCAATCACATCCTAAACATTATTCACTTCTAATGGTTCTCCATAAATCTTACCTAAAAATGTCCAGAAATCAACCAGAAGTTAGTTTTCTGCCTACTTTAATAACAGCCATTTCTGAGCCATTTCACACAGTCACATCCACCGTAGAAAACAACTACTGGAAAAAATAAAAGAAAAAGTTCTCATGGAGAACTCTAAGGATATGTTTTAACCCACAGCCATCACATACGGTGAAACCCTGCCCACATGATGATAGCATGATTATACAGGTGAAATAGAGGTAGAACACAGTCTCATAATACAATCATGAAAGTGGTCCCTCACTTCTGCTCCTACGGTCACTATCACATTCACTAAGTGCCACAACATAAACCTAAAAGACATAAGCCTAAATGTTGGGGTGACAGTGAACGTGCTGGAGTAAGAAGGGGGATCTGGATGTATCTTTTTGGTCTATGGCGATGAGGGGCCTCTGTGCCAGGAATCAGATTGTCTGACCTTCAGGAAGTGGCTGCTAATGAGAACTTCATCTTTTTATTGGAGGCACAAACCATCACAGACTTGTTTTACAATCATGAAGAAGTAATCTGTAGGAGCAGATCAGAGCCTGGATCGATAAATACATAATGTGAGTCAGAAAAACAACAACGGCTGCTGGACACCAGATCTTGACCTTCAGCTCGCTAAAGAACAGCAGACAGTGCAGCCATGCAATTTTGAGGTCCAGTAAAATGCACAGGACCTAGCACCGCCAGCTCAAGAATGGTGTGACTGTTGGGTGTATATACTATTCATATAACTTCTTGTGTTCAATGTGTAGGTCACTGCAACGTCCCACTTGTCATATTCTGTGAGGCAGGGCCAAAACAAGTTGTAGGCAGAGGTAGGCAACTGGCTGGGCAGACCCCAACTCTTCTTTCACTTCTATGGTGCTATCCCAATAGAGGTGAATGGAGCTGGCCACACATAGCCACCAGTTTGCCATTCACAAGGAGCATTCAAGGAAACTTTCGTGTCCCTATTGTTCAGATTGACGGGGGTACCAGTGGTTGGACCTAGAGTAATTAGACACATCCCCTATACAGTGGATAGGGAAAAGTGTAATTTGTAGTACAACCCTTTTAAGTGTTATTTTGTACATGTAGGACTGTGCGAGTGAGGGCTGGTTATAGATGTAGTGTACTCTGTGTATGCACGGTGTAATTGTTAGTACCTACCCTTGCCCTATATAGAGTGACTGCAAAGTATCACTTGTCTATATACAGATCTCGCACATTTCTTTTGCCCTGTGTATATAGGCACTGCACAGAACTGCTTCTTCTGCCTTATATTCTGAGTATAGTCCTCAGTATTTATGCTGATTCTGTATATCTTTGTATATATATTGACACTGCACAGTAAGGGGGCGTTCACACTACTGTTGGTGTCCGTTCAGCAGTCCGTGGCTATTGTCCGTACAAGATTTTAGCAACGGACACTCGCTGGTCCATTTGCAATTTCCATTAATTTCAATGAGATTACATCTTGTGTCTTTTAGTGTCCATTTGTGTCTGTTTACAGCCATGTCCGTTTTTTTTTGTTTTTTTTTTGGGGGGGGGCAACGTACAAATTAGCCATTAGTTATTGTCTGTTATTTTGTGTCCATTTATTTTCTGCACATGTTCAGAAGCATAAAAAGCAAAAAAACGGACAGTATAAGAAAACGGACACCAACTGATCCTAAGGGCTCGTTCACATCTGCGGCCCGGTCTCCGTACTTAGGTTTCCGTTTCCTGCCTAAAACACAGGCAGGATACGGAAACCTGCAGGAGACTTTCTCACCCATTCATTTGAATGGGTGAGAAAGCTGTCCGGCCGTGCGCGGCGGTGAGCGTTTTGCGCTCTCCGCCGCGAAACCGGGTTTTATAATCCGGACACAGAGTCGGACATGCAGTACTCTGTGTCCGGATAAAAAAATCCGGTTTCGCGGCGGAGAGCGCAAAACACTCACCGCCGCGCACGGCCGGACCCGGTCTATGGTTTCCGTCTTCTGGCATGCAGAAGACGGAAACCATAGAACAGAGACCCCAGACGCAGGTGTGAACCCAGCGTAACTGATACTAATGTGTCAGTTTTTTTAACTGATATATTATATGCATCAGTTAAAAAAACCGGACACATTAACATTAGGAGATGAGCGAGTAGTATTCGATCGAATACTACAGTATTCGAAATACTCGTACTCAGTCGAATACCACGCGGCAAACGTAGTAAAAATTCAATTCCCCTCCCACCTTCCCTGGCGCTTTTTTTACACCAATAACTATGCAGGGTAGGTGGGACAGGAACTAGGACAACGTAGGCATATAAAAAACAAAACATATACAGTAAATATGAGGGAGTAGAGAAATATTCGAGTCTAGCAGACCTCAATATTCGACTATTCGATCGCATACCTACTCGATTGAATACTACTCGCTCATCTGTAATTAACATCAGTTATTGTCAGTTAACGGCTGTTACGATAGGTGTCCGTTTTTTTTTCTTTTAAAAGGACACCTTCATAATGGAATCCAACGGTAGTGTGAACCCTGCCTAACAATTACCTTTTCCTGTATATCAAGTGTAATATATGGATGGTGAACATAACTACTTTTTTTTTGCTTTGTATATATTGACACTTCAAAGTATTGCTCTTCTTGCACCTATATGAATAGACACTACACAGTACCACGTATCTTGTCCTGTATAGCGGGTGTAATTCTCCTTATCTGCTCTTACGGTATGTATAGAATTTGCATGCCACCATTTCTCTTGTACTATGTGCTGGGTGTAATTCTGTATTCACTCTAATTCTGTATATATGGATGGTGCACAGTACCACTTATGTGTTCTGTATACTATGTGCAGATCATACTGTACTGAGTAAAAGGTCTACTTATTTGGGGGTTATTTTGGTGGCCTGGGGTTTTATTTCTTTTGTTGTCTGGTCTGGGCTGAGTGTACACACTGTGACAGAACACTCTGTAGATATGCTATAAGCAAAGTGTCTAAATTGATTTTGCTGGTAAACAGCAGTTTTATTCAGGAAATGGAAGGTAAAAAACTTGTTAATGGCCCTGTGGTTCTGCATGTTCGCCAGTAAAATCAAGTGACCGCTAACAATTAAAATTATACAACATACAACCTCATCCTGAAAATTCATAGTGCGCCAACAGAACAATCACTTAAAGATACAATTATGGTAGTTTTATACTGATGTACAAAACGAAATTGGTAGCAAAGCAGTCGGACTATATCTAGCCCTAACCAGGGCAACTGCATTTAGGATGACTATTTGTTCCCCCAATGGAACAGAGGTTTAGGTGTGAAATTATGATCACCCCTGTGTATTGTATGTTTATCTCACCTGTGCTACATGAATATTCACATGCTGAATAATAATAAGTGGAGTAACAATCTTATACACATGTAAAACACAATACTGCAACAGCAGCTCTGCTGCACCAAGCATTATTGTTAATTCTTAATATAAAAATACATGAAAATGAGGTTCTTGGTTTTACATTTTGATCAAACTGTATAAGCCCATCTGCCACAAGTCAACCTTTTTAAGATAGGTCCCTTCACTGAAATGACTCAACTCTTTTTAGGCCTTGCCCTACAATGAATTAAGGATAAGCGTACTTCAGCCATGTTATGCTTCCCTGGACCTGGGCCACTGAATAAATAATATAAAATCTGAGACACTCTAGATGTGCAGTGATATTAAGTTGTATTTTATAGTTTGCCTATTCAGTGATAGTTAAGTGATGCATTTCCATATTTCAGTTAAGTGTATATGCTGCACTGCTGAATCAGGCCCATTCTGTACTTGTGAGACCACACATTTGCCCCTGGCAGACCTTATGAAAGCATTTTCACACTCTCAACTTCTGCCACGCTACTTGTGACAGTGCTAGAGTCATATTTTAGACAAGAAAAAGAAGTGTCGCGATCCCTGTATCAGATCATACAGTTGCCCTGCCCGAGGAAGGGGGGAGTTCTGCATCCCCATCTCCCAGTACCCCAGGATAAGACTCTCTGTGTGAGGCTCCAGGTAATGAGACATTTACATGCAGAGCAGCAGTCAGTACTTTAGAGGCCTCTTCCATGTAAAATATTGGAAACGTCGCTTATGAACATTGAAAAAAAAATGTGAAATAAGCATCAAGCGACAATTCACCGGCTGCTCGTCACTACTTCAGCTTTATTGAACCGTCCGACTCTGCCCCGCATCCCACTCCACCTCCGCCACCAATTTACACTTTATTTCAAATTAGTTGTGCTCTGTCATTTACTGCTGGATCCTGTCAGGCCACAGAAAACAAAGGAAGATCACGAGGCGTAGCATCCATAGCAATGAGTGACATGAGAAGGAGAAGCAGGAGATGGAAAACCGGAAAAGACAAAATAATCTAGTCAGTTACAAAAACACCTGACCAAGTCTCTGCTGCCAGCAAAGAGTATGCAGGGTGTGAGGTGCTAAAATGTGGGTGCAAGTTGTTCACCTCCAAATTTTGAGGTGCGAGTACCAGGGTCAGTCATCAGCCACAAACTGATATGTTTATGAAGAATTCTGAACCTACAGTCTGTCTCCTGGACAAACTGCTCTCTCTTGTTCCCAGTTATCAAACATTGCAGACGGAGGAGAATATGATTATATATAAAATAAAAATTAAGTACCATGTTGTGCTCAATGTTACTTGTCACATCAATGAGAGCTGTGCAGAATCGGGGCCTGGTCTATCCCTGGTTTCCTCCCTTTCATAACTTGTTTTTTTGAGATGTGAGCACCATGAATCTTTATCTCCAAGCTGCTCCTTCCACATAAGAGTCCAATATATGCTATAAGACAACTCTTGCTGTGAGATTTCTTCTTCTGAGTACTTCAGCCTTCTAGACTATGTATGGAAATTGCAGCCATTACAAAACTGTCGGGCAAATCCCAGGAAGCCAGCAGCCATGATGCTTAAATGATATACATCCTCATAAATGAAGCTTTTACCAGCATGGTGCCCAGGGATGAGGGCGGTATGTTAAATGTTCGTTCATGCTGCTCTAAAATAACTCACTCTATGAGATGATAAACCAGAGGAAATTCATAACCACACACAATATGAATTTTGTGTGTCCCTGGCAGAAGGAGGCGCTATTGCCTGTGACTGTAGTACAGTGGACTGCACCAGTGATATTTACAGTTCTGTACAGTATTACCGAAGACAACCCATGTGCCTCGATATATATTCACCTTATCAGAGATCAGTCATACACAAGAGCAAAAATGTCACAATATGTAGAACTCAAGCCCTCAAATGTATAAGATATGAGCTGGATAGAGCTGGCACGCTATATCGAGCCATTCTATAGCCAAATATGTCAAATCTCATGTGAACCCCATTTTAGCCCAAGGCTGTATTCACAATTCTGCAGCTGCACAGCATTGCCTGCTTGGTTTGGATTCACAATGTACCGTCTACACTGAGATGTAGGAAAAACTAACTGCCTCCAGTGCATAATAGAAACTTAGCTAAATTGTCTGGAAGAGAGGTGGTGTCTGCTTACCAGCCTGCTGACTGTTTCCAATAATAACCATTAGAACAATGAGTGCAGCACTGTAGTATAATAGTACTGGTGATAAGTGATGTGATGTTTGTACACAGTGACCCAGATTTATTAATAAAGGCAATCTGAAAATATGCCAGAGTGTAAATCTGTTATATCTAAATTTATGCTACTTTGTATTTGGCCTACTGTGAGTCAGAATTTAACGCACAATTTTGGTGCACAAAAGTCATGCCACCTGTTTCTTCTGAGAATCCACATATCTAGCAAGTTGACACATTTTAGCACCACATTGCACTAAAGATGTGACATGTAACCACAATAGTAAATCTGGGCTGGTGACCCCACTAAGGCTAGTCTGGAGATAAAAAGCAAACCTGGCAAAGAACCCTAATTCCTCTAGCAGAACCTAAGAGGTGCAGAGGCTGTGGATGTAAGAGGCCATCTGTGATTGCAATGTGGGGCACTGATGGGGGTGTCAAAACGTGCATATGCTGCAGTTGCTATTGACTGCAGCATCTAAGGAGCTAAAAAGGCTGGAATCGCAGCTTCCCAGAAACCCCCCAAAACACTACAGAACTGCTCAAAATATCTCTCCAGAAGTGCCATATACCATAGAGCAACACCACTGTCCCCATTACCACTACTCCAGGTCTGGTAATAGTATTATCCCTTTCCCACTACTCTTTTGCTGGCAGTCGCATTGTCCTTGTTATCGACTCTTGCCCCACGTTTTTTTTTTTCTCCCGCCCTTTCTTGATAACAACGTTGTCCCTTCTTCCAAGCCCCTCAATGGCAACTACATTCTCCTCCTTTCCACCTCTCCCCCACTCAATTCCTTACCATCACTCCCCTATTCAAAGAACCATTTTCCCACTGGAAGCAAACCTTTGCCAATTCCTACAGCATTTTATAGTAGTTGATGCTGGAGGTGGTGGGGAGAGTGTCAGGAGAACTGTCCAGGCTCCTCTCTTTCTCTTTTAGACTCTCAGTGGTCAACACCCCCAGTACTTGATGTGTACTCATGGCCATGTGACCAATATGTCAGCCCTGGTACTTCACCCCTTTTAGCCATGGCATCTGTACTGTTAATTATTTGCCACTATGGGTCACCAGAAGAATAGAATCGTTCTGCGGGGTGTTAATCAGGATCAATGTAAGATAAGTAATGTCTCTACGCAGGAACCATCAGAATAGTGAGTGCACCTTCAGTGTATAATACCGTATATTCAGTACAGGATTTGTAATGTACTTCCACAGTAACTCCACCAGCAGAATAGAGAGTACAGCTCTGGAGTATAATACAGGCTATAAGTCATGATTTTTCTTCCAGCCCAGGAGCTCTTAGTTATTGAAGGAGGATCCTTCATTTAATTAACCTTAATAACCTGAGAGACTAAAGAGGAGCGGCAGCTCACGTCAGTACAGAGCGGTAATTAATTACAACGTGGCCTTTACATTACAGCAGCTTCTCTGGGTATCAGGACGCTGCTCATAATTACTATTATTAACGTCAGTAGATGCTTATTCCATATCACAGACACTGTACAGATGAACGCCCTCCCCAAATAAATGTTATTACACACACTGAAGGGTGCAGCAGAGTAGCACATAACATGGACACTATCTACTCGCAAATTTGGTGCTCATTGACTATTAGCGCCATGAATATGTGCAGCACGTTTTATGCGTTTCAAGTAAAAGATGCAGAGTTGTGACATTTTGTGTAAATCTCTCCCACCCATCACTTCTCCATCTGTCTGATGTAATAATGAATGTATAAAATGCTATTTAAAGTAAATTAACTAGGAGTGGGGGTCTCACCTGATGACTGCAGTGACAATAACAAGAAATGAAAAGAGACATATGATATCAAGATTTATTACAATTTCTAGCATACCAGCCCCCACGCATACCAGTGCCACAGTTTGAGTTCTCTTTACTAATTTAAAACGTGAAAATAAAAAAAAAATTAAAAAAAACCCTGTGGGTGGAAAATCTGGAATTCACTCTGGCCTTCCCCATAGGACCTTTCATCACCTCCACCAAATCCAGTTGTTTGCTCCACTGATTCCGGCACAGTTGGAGTTTTTTCTTTAACCCCCACGTTCCTGAGCAATAAGTGCTGTTAGTTTTGGTGCGATTTAATTTTAGCTGTGCAGTGGCAGGCAGGAACAGGGAAGTTAAGAGATTCTGAGCTTTTTAATGTCCACTTCTGATTGGAGTTATGAATCATGCCCCCTGCCTGCTCCTGCCTGACAATCCCCACTTCTGACAGTACATAGTATATCAGGCACTAATATTACCTGCAGAGATTACTTTAAAATGGTGGAGGCTAGAGAAAATATTCCAACTGTACTGGAATCAGAGGATGGTGACTATTAAAGAGGACTATTCACCACTTCCAATACGTCCAGTTCTTTACATCATTTAATAGCTAATGCTGTACTAATTCTGGTACATTGGACATTTTTTTTCTGTAGCCCTCACCATTTCAAAGCAATCAATGCTTTTAGTTTTGGTGCCTAATATGCTATTTAGGCACAAAGCCTAAATGGCACATCAGGCATAAATAGTAACCGTGCTTGTTGCTTGGAAACGGTTCTGGAATCAGTACAGCAGTGCCTATTAACAGGTACTAAGAACTTGAACTGAAGGTGGTGAAGGGTCCTCTTTAACAGATGCCAAGGACT
The DNA here is from genome assembly GCF_031893055.1 of Leptodactylus fuscus. Lineage (NCBI taxonomy): Eukaryota > Metazoa > Chordata > Amphibia > Anura > Leptodactylidae > Leptodactylus > Leptodactylus fuscus. Next base: position 66,673,739 of record NC_134270.1, read on the forward strand.
GGAGTTAATGGCAAAGACAACCCCTTTTAGTATGCACTCTCAAAACTAGATTTTATACTGCAGGATTTGTATTTTAATCTGTCTCTTTGGCAGATGCCATTCCTGGCATGTGATAGTGACAATACCACCACCCCAGCCCCACTGACAGGTGCAAATCATTTTTAGGCCAAAGAAAGTTCTAAAGCTTATACCAGTACAGGATTTAGAGAACATCAATATCCTCTACCAATAAGATATTGTGCAAGATCAATGTCACAGGTGGCCCAAGGGTATTACAGTCAATGTTGGATAAAGAAGACTGTTCATCACAAATGATGCAGACGTCACAAGTACAGAGAGGTTGGACACTGATCAGGAATTCTATCCAGTGCTTGAGGATACTCTTTATTCCCAGACACGTCTCCAGGGATAACCCAGCAACATCCTAATCTCTTCCAGGTTAATGAGATTATTAATATTAAGAGTTTAATGTTGTGGAAATGCTTGTTCTGCCAGAGCTGGAATCTGTTTACTTTAGGTTTCCATGTATTTGACCCTCTGCACCGTACTCTGGAGCCACAATTTACAGGCCCATTTAGCAATTGAAGAGTTAGTGTTGTGGAAATTTCTTACAAGATGAATGTCTGAAGAGATAAGAGACACAGGACGCAAAGTACTAGAGACTTCATCTGTTTCCCGACTGTGCAGAAAATCATAGGAAATAGCAAAGGCAGTGTTTTGGGAGTGGCAAAAGTATTGATCAGAGATCTTGAATGCTCCATTTGTGAGATGCTAAATGCCAGCAATGGACGTTCTAGATGAAGTGTCAGGTTGTGAATTTCAAAGTTTTGCATAAGTGCCTGTAATAAGACTGTAACCAGCAACAGCCATGATTTTGGATTCCTTGCAAGGTCTGTCCTGTACCCTATTAACAACCAGTTGCATTTCTGAGTAGGACTGTCCACCCGGAGAGCCTCCATATGCACCACACCCCAACAAAGTCATTGTATGTACACGATATACAACCCTGACAACAGCGGATTAGTAATTATGACAAGTATATACAAAGCAATGACGACTCATCTTTGAGTAATAAACAAGGACTAAAATTCAGAGTGATATAGGAATGCATGGTTTCATTAACAAAAGCCAAGGAAATGTATTGCAAAGCCCACCAACTACGTTCCTCATCACCCATCTACAAAGGATTCAGCAGATGTATTGTTTAAGAGAGTCTGTCACTGCCCCTACTTTTAAATGCTTTGATAATGCTGTAGGTCCTGTTAGCAAAATAAAAACAATGCCTTTCTTATGTTTAAGGGATGCGTAGAGAAAGCACTTTTATTTTTTATTCAAATGAGGATTTTGGAGCCCAGGGGGAGTTTTTTTTCTATTGCTGAGCACTGCTGCATCATCACTAAACACTCCCATCCTGCATTCAGCTCATCCCACTGAGCAGTATAAGTTTATCCTCCCAGTTTGGGTTGATCCTTGCATTTCACATGCAGACAAACTGAATGCAGGATGGGAGTGTTTAGTGATGAAGTGGGAGTGCTCAGTAATAGAAGAAAACTCCCCCTGTGCTCCAAGATCCTCATTTAAATAAAGAATACAATATGCATCCCTGGGGCTCTGAAACAGAAGAAAGGTATTGTTTTTATTCTGCTAGCAGCCTCTACAGCACTATGGGAGCATTTTAAAGTAGCTGTGGCAGTAACAGACTCCTTTTAAAATCAAGGTTCCTTCAAACAAACATGAAAAGAAAAATGACTAGTGAAACATTCCGTGTAAGGGGAGGAGTACACGGTATGGAGTAGATAGAGGGAAGCTGCTTGAGAAGACAAATTGTGGCCAAAAAGGAGTATGAGTTTTGTGCCGTTATTTTTATACTAAGCTATACTGTATGCGACACACTACTTATACAGGGTTAGATTTCTGTGCTATAATGAATGGGGGAGTCATTACAGAAGACAACCTTTACTTTTACGACAAAATACACACACATTCCAAACATTCCAGACATATCGGACCTCTATAGCAGAAAAGGGCTGAGGATGTTCTCACCACTAGCAGGTGGAGCAGCTTTCCTTTCTCAGTAATGAGTTCAAGACTCGTCCACCTCATCCCCCCCTTTGGCTCAAAGTCAAGATGAACTCACTTCTTTTATCTTTTATTCCAACTGAAATTGATTTTCGTCTTGTCCAGATCACTTCAAATTATCGCCTTTTCTCTTCTCCTGATGGAATTTTTTTATTTAAAATTTCCCAAGGGCTTTTACACTTTATGAATTCTCTCTCTGCCCCTGACAAACTGAACAGTCAACCTTATACATTATGTCTATAGGGAACAGAACACTCCCTATACATGAATGTACCAGATTGCAATAAAAGTTCAACCCCTAGTGAGGGTCTCGTCACAGGAAAGACACCGCATCATGAGCTACAGTACATTTTCTGTGGGATAGTGTTCTACCCCCTAAATGTGACATCTACTGAGCAACATCCACTGGAATACTACGATGGATGTCAGCAAGGGGTTTATAATAGACGTTCTTGGTCTGAACAAAACTGCAGGCAAAAGCTTGTGAATACTGTAATATCCAAACCAAACTAAATGTGCACTAAATCAGATTAGTTATCCGGATTGATGGTTAGTTTTGGTTATTTTTCCATTAATTGCCCAGACCTACATCATAGATGCCTGTAAGGGCATATTTCCACATTGAAAAAGTCGTATGAATAGTAATATGTTCGAGACTTTTCCCGGCATTTGAACACCTGGCGTGTCGCAGCTCTGTGCTTGGTTCAATTCACTAGAGTCAGAGCTGCTGCATGCCGATGCTGCACTTTAATCAATAACAGCATCTGTTAACCTGTTCCACACCATACTGTAATTTAACAAGCCTACATTTATGGATATGTCTCAACTAATATGGAGTGAATTGACGTAAAAAAAAAATATACTGCCTTCAGATGAACATATGGTGTGCCGTCCTACTTCCTTCTACATGTAGAACAACAATTAGGTGACACTAGTGTGAACCATGAGTCAGATAGGATGTACCTAGCAAAGCGGATCTGCGAGCTCCTTCATGACAGCTGTGGGACATGAACTCTGTTCTCTTACATAGCTAGTAAATTAAGTTTAATTCTCCCCCTGTGAAGATTATGTGCGGTACAGTCCATCATATATGATGGACTGTATAATTCCATGTTCATTTTGTTAGGTCTGAGTGAGATCACACGACTTACCACAAGAGATCAATTCAGACAGAAAAAAAAAGAAAAAAAAATGTAAAATGGACTGAATTCCCTGTACCGGGGATTACATACATAATTAAAGGGGCTCTATCATTCAGAAAACGCATTTTGAGGTAAGCATATGCCTGAATAGCCTTTACAAATGCTATTCAGGTGCTGTTTCCAGTTCTGCCAAAGACGTCCGCCCCCCATCCGCCCCCCGTTTTTAGTATTTACTATATACTAATGAGGCTCATCGAGCACACTGGGCGTTCCCCAAGGCCAGCGAGCACCTCCGTGTCATACCTCTGAAACGCCCCTCAGTTGCTTGTACTCCAAAAGACCTCCTTCTCCAAACGTCTTGTACCACCTATATCTTCTGTAGTCTGTGCATGCGCAGTAACGCTCCATTCTGGGAGATACTGCACATGTCCGAGCACCATTTTGTTGTAGACCGTGCAGTTCTCTACAACTGTTCTCGAACAGTGACTGATAACTCCAATGCATCTTTAGAACATCTAAAGTTTCCATCTTCTATTAGTTGACTTAGTTAACATCCAAAAATCTGACATTTTGGTGCATGGTATGGTAAGCCCCACCCCCTTGTCTAAAACTCCTTCTTTTTGCCTCTCCATAGATTTCTTTGTACAACTGCAATATGATGCCTCTGTGCAATGCAGTCTTATTAAAGTCCATTCACACAGAGTTTTTTTGGTGAGGATTTTGGCAAGGAAAAAATCCGCTTCAAGAATTAGCAAATGTTTTTTTCCTCCAGCACAGTGTATGGACCTTGAAAAAAAATGCTAGCGTTTTTTTGCCAATTCCACATGGATTTTCCCCCTTCCATTGACTGCGTTGGATTTTGCAGGCAGAATCTGGCTGAAGGAAGCTTTTTTTCCACTAGCGGGGGAAAAAAAGCTAGCGTAACCCATACTGTAGAACTCTATGGGGAGGCGTTTTTTCCACGTGGATTCTGACATGGATTCAGCGCCAAAATCCTCGCCAGAAAACTCAGTGTCAATAGACCCTTATGTTAGCAGAGTATGTGAGAGTGTATGTCAGTTTAGTAGGGGAAAGTAGATGTCACAAAAAGAAGCTGATAGTAGAGATACAAGTATTTTTCTCAGACAAGATACAGAACAAAGTTCCTTAGATTTCCTTGTACTATTGATTCATGCAAAGTCTGTTGAAAGTTAGTAACCATTTAAGGTGAGATCCCAGTCTTACTCAGACAAATCTAACAAACAGCAGGAAGAAAAAGTAAAAGCTCATCTGTGTCTTAGAGGAACATAGCACTTAGCAAAGGTCAAAGCAGCAGGCAATGGAAAAAACATCCAGCAGATGTGAAGTCCCTTCCACATCTGCAAGAAAAAAGATCCAAGGTAAGAATAAAGGATAGCGGAATGAGCAAACATATCAGGAACAACTAAAATTGTCAGTTGTACAAGAAATGTCCACATGAACATATGTGATTTTTTTTTTTTTTGTCTAGGCACTGATCTCTAGGAAACCAGTTTCCTCTGTACAACAGGCCTGAACGTCTTGATCTGCTGCAACCAGCGTACTCTGTCACCATCAAATAGCCTCAACACCATAATATTATGCTGCGGGATTACCCACTGGATAGATGGTAGAGACATTACAATGACAACACGAAGGGTCCAATGTTGTACTGAGATATGTTCATCAAAGGACAATATGACCTGGCTAAAAAGGCTATAGAACATGTAGGGGCTGAGACAGCAAGATATAAGTAGATCACACAAAACTCCTACACCTATTGTAAACAGCCACATCAACCTATGGAATATCCTACAGTAGAAGGTGATCGATCATCAGCTCTTGCTCTTCTTCAATATTAAATATTACGACATAAACTATTAAGAAAAATTTTAAATTTCACTTCAGTTTCCTAAAAATGGAAACCCAGTCATGTGCTGGGACAGGTATAAAATCAGGATGGTTTTTCTTCAGTGGCTAAGCATACAGTATGCATGCCTGTCCGCTGAAGGCATGTTAAAGGGAGTCTGCCACCTACTCAAGAATATTCTAGAGCCGCCACTACATTACAGTAATAAATATCATTCCATTGCAGGTCATTTTTCTAGATTTTGAGGAAGAAAAAAAACTGCCTCATTTGCATTCAAAGTTGTTATTTTCCAAATCTACAAAAGAGACATACATAACTAAGGTACATTTATCACAATGGTGATAGCTATGTATGCTTGGGGAAGGTGGTAGACTCCCTTTAAACTTAGGCACAACCCTGGTCACAACCATCCAAAAACATGACTGTTAGTTCTGACCTGTGAAATGCCCAGTGACTAGTCCTATGGGTCACCACCCTCATCCTTTGTCTTTACACCCATGCTTTATTACAGCTCGAGCATATTGCAAAGCTGTATGGAGAGCTCATAATGGCAGCACACCCAACATGACTTATCTAATAGAGTGAAACCTCTCTGAGATGACCACTCTCTTAAAAAGTGCTCTTATAAGGGCTTGCCTTTTCCGAAAATTGGTCAGAGAACTTCTGGTCTAGATAAGGGGCTGGTCTTCTCAAAAAAAGGTGCTGTTTTATGGTGTTAGTGTTGTCACTTTATATTCAATTGTAGTTACCCTTGGTTGACAGACGTCAGGCAGCCCCGAAACACACAATTCCTGGGATATGCTGAGAATTGCCTAACGTGTTTGGTTAGCTTACCGATAACACTGGCGCAGTTATATTCAGCCATCACACAGCAGGGTCTCCGCCCTAATCTAGTCCTCACTGTAGTAAGTATATCTGATAATCGGGGTTGGGGGTAAATGAAAACATACATTTTTTAACAGAGGTGATTAATTCCCAGAAAAGGCAGCTACAAAAAGGTGTGGAGAGAAGAATATGATCAAGAAGAAGAGAAAAGAGCCGAGAGTAACATTTCTTACTTTATGAACAACTCCTGTCTACTATTCAACAGTAAAATGAGCTCTTGAAGGTCAAGGAGCAGCCTCCTGTGGCAGCCTCACTGCTGATAAGAGAGCTGGGACTAGTGATGCTGCAAAGTGTGCTGGAAGACGAAGGGTGCATATAATTGGCTGATACAAGAGGGCATCAGGTCCACTAAACCTGGGGAGGATCCTGGAACAACCCTGAAATCTCTCTTCCCAGCCCAATTCTTTTCTTCCTCACACACAAACCAGCCCTCACCTTCTTCTGTAAGATGTGAGGCTTTAGCTGAAAGATGCAAGCAGCTTATCCCTGCCTTTGAATTCACAAAAGAGGAAGACAACTCCCGTCTTTTTGAGTGCACCCAAAGTATTCATTCATGAGATACAGATACCTGTGGCTCCAATTTCCTGGCATCATTTTAATAATACATTTCCTATACAACAATTGGACAAAATGTACCATTGTGTAAGCTGAAGATTCAGTTTTATATGCTGGAGTAAAATTGTGGCATCTGAAATTATACTTGTTTAGAAACCCTCTGAAGAGCTCACAATATTTTATACAATAAAGGCACATAGATCATGTGATTCTGGACTAAAATGTGATAAACGTGCCTGAAAAAGCTTTCTAAAATCTCACTCATTTTTTTCACTAGGGAGGTCCATCCATAGGATAGACATACTAGAATAGAAGCAAGTTGGATCACAGTGAGTGGAGAAGGGGAGGTTTTTTTAAAACTTGCAAGTCGTACATGCAGGACTTTGTGTCCGGTTAAGAAAAACGGTTTCGCCACAGAGACCACAAAACACTCACAGGCAGACACTGTCTGCCAGGTTTTCGTCTCCTGTCGGTAGAAGACGGAAACTCACAAAGCGGAGACCGGGCACAGGTGTGAACCCGCCCTTAGCTGTATTTTATTTACCATTATTTGCTCTGTTTTTAAAACTAGGGACTAATAGACAGGTCTCTCAAAATTTAAAAAATGTAACCTTTATTAGGGTGATTTTAAAATGAAGATAATGTGTGACATAACCGGATGATAACTGAATAAAATGATTATGTTAAGACTGTCTCCATGGTTCTATGACAATAATAAGTGTGTGTGTGTGTGTGTGTGTGTGTGTGTGTGTGTGTGTGTGTGTGTGTGTGTGTTATGCCCATAGTCTACCGGCGTAAATCACTATTCCACAACATCCAGAGTTAATATGAACACTGCAAATAATATCCAACACTGTCAACTGTGTAGAAAAAACTCGGGCTATACACTATTTATGAGATGATAGACCCTTAAATATGACCAGCTAAAGGTAAACTGTCAGCCTATAAAATTCAATAGGTAGTGTAGCATAACAAAATCTTTTACAGGGATGTCAGCTGTTCAAGTGCAAAAATACAGGGTGATCTGCAGATATCAAAAAGGATGACCCCTAGGTATGCACTAAAAATGCTGGCTGAAAAAGATCCCATAAATGTAGAAGGGATCTCAGGTGCATCAGACAGATCCGTTTTCCCTCAAGTGTTTATTGCATAAGAGACAAGCATACCACCGTCTTATACTCTAAAAAGAGCCTAGAAGATATGCATAAAGGCTGGTCAGAAGAATCACACACACAAGGTTCTCAGTTATTCTACATACAGGAGCTGTGATGTACTGTAGTGACATCTCAGTGGAGACGTGCCCTAACAAGGGCATACCACAGTCCTATATATTAACCGATGACTAACAGATATCAGTAGAGCTAGTAAGAAGTTGAGCATTGAACCATAGAGGTTCCCAACATGGAAGCATTTCCCCCATCTTATGTGAATTGGATCATAAGGGGAAGAGGAGAGAGCTGCAGTATGTGCTGCTACAAGCAGTCAAAAAGGCATTATTTGCTCTGTATTTATAGCCCAGTATTCCTAAATCTCCTATATCAGGTGTCAGCAACCTCTGGCACCTTTGCTAAGATCGGCACTTCAGGCATATTTGCTTGCAATCGGGTTCTCTATAATGTTTAAAACACTGCTTCTCTATATAGCCCCTCGCTCATGGACTACACACACACAGCTGAAGGGGAGGAAGCAATAAGGGGAAAAGCATGAGGAATGACATACTAGTGTCTGAGCTTTGAGCTAGCCTACTCAGGGGCCAGCAATTGCTTGTTCAGTTTGTTTTTGTATCTTGAAGCAAGAGCAAAAGCAAAGTATGATATGACCGCTGAACACGTTAAAGTAGGTGGTTATTTATTTCAACAAGGCTGAGTAGATTTGAATGGATTTATGCAAAAAAAAAAAAAAACACTGGGATATATGAGGGACATCCTCTGCCCCACAAAGCTGTATTACTGCAGATAACTATACTATGGCACTATACCCAGCCAAAAGTTGTATCCATTAAAGCAGATTCTTTGCACAAAAGTGTCATGGACAAGGATAACATTAAAATAGAAGTAATCAACCGGTTAATTGGTTACTGCATGATGGTGTGTATTATATAATGTTCATGTACTGGTCAACATCCTAATATTTATTGCTTGGAACACTGCTTCATCGCTGACCCTGTCCTATATTATGGTCACATGGACTTCTCTTTATGGACATGAACTATAGTTGATGCACAAAAATATAAATATATATATATATATATATATATATATATATATATATATATATATTTTGTCAGGGTCTGGGGTTGCTAGGTGGGGTGGCATAGACACAAAAGTTCAGTTTCTTTAGTCCAAAACAAAGGTAGAGTTTATTTTCACTCAAAATGGTAGTGCAGAAACAAAAGGAAACACTACAAAAATAAATACCTGCCCGGCTAGGCTCTAACTAAACATAGAATAGGTTACCTCACCTAGAATAACAGAAATCAAAAAGCCAGTAGAATCATTCAGGACACAGCTCCAAAAATAGGACCTCTTTCTTTGGCTCTCCAGCCAAACTCTGCCCACAGTCTGCTGCTGGAGCTGGCTTCTTAAGCCACCCTGACGAGGAGACGCTCTGCAGCTGAGTCACTGCAGGAACATTCCTGAAGTGTGAACTGGAGGGAGGGGTGGAATGACAGGTCCCACTACCAATCCTACCTGCCATTCCTAAAAATCCAGCCCAGTACTGAGCATTTACCAAAATACTCAGTAGACAAAAGTTGTCTGCTGAGAACAAACATTCCTGGAATTTTCTCATCTCACCCACCTGAGTAGTCTGGGTGAGATGTACACCCCCTCCATTACCTGACCAGCCATCGGTGGGTGAGATGAGAAAACTGCAGAAGGAATGTTTGTTCTCCGCAGACAACTTTCGTCTGCTGACCATTTTGGTAAATGCTCAGTATTGGGCTGGATTTTTAGGAATGACAGGTAGGTTGGTAGTGGGACCTGTCATTCCACCCCCCTCCAGTCCACACTTTGGGGATGTTCCAACAGCAACTCAGCTGCAGAGAGTCTGCTCATCAAGAAGCCAGCTCCAGCAGCAGACTTGGCGGGAATGCCAAACAGAGAGGTCGTTGAGGTCATTTTTTTTTGGAGCTGTGTCCTGAATTATTCAACTGGCTTTTGATTTCTTCTATTTTAGGTGAGGTAACCTATTCTATGTTTAGTTAGAGCCTATCCAGGCAGGTATTTATTTTTGTATTGTTTTCTTTTGTTGCTGCACTACCTTTTTTGAGGGAAAATAAAACTCTACTATTGTTTTGGACTAAAGAAACTGGACTTGTGTGTCTCTGCCACCCCACCTAGCAACCCCAGACCCTGACATACTCACAATTCCCTGAAGCTCTGGTGCCTCCCAGTGCAGTTCAGTCCTGCAGCTTTGTTCGTTGTTTTCTTCTGGCAGAAGTCCCTGCTGCACTTGATCACTGAGGCCATTCAGTGTTCTCAGCGAAGAACATGGGACACCACTACCTGTGACATCCCTGGGTCCTTCCCTTAGACCGCTGACTGCCCTCAGCGGAAGGGGCCTGGAACGTCACACCCAACGGGGAATTCTGCAAAAGAAGATAGCTGAGCAGCAGGACTGGACTGCACTGGGAGGACACCAGTGCACCGGGGAAGGGCAAATTTTTTTATTTTGGTTAATTAAAAAATAAAGTTTTAGCCTGGAGAACCTCTTTACAGTGGTGAATGATCTGGACCTCAGGAGTGACATGATCCTTATTTTAAATTATACAATTATTAATTTTGCGTAACGAATCAGATACAAAACTTGTTGCATTTTTTCCTTTCATAGGAATACAATTACTATTTTTTTTCATGATTTAGAGGTGCTTTGCTGTATATCTGACCATGGATTTCAGTCAATCATGGAAGGACTCTGGGTCAGGCTGTAAAAAATAAAATGGGGGAATCAGAGTCAGTGGTTTGGCCTACCGGTCCTACAGCCCTACTAAAAATGGCAGTGACAGCCAGGGGCAGGGTTGTGGGAATGATCAGGGAGGAGTTGGATAGCTTTGAAATAAAGTTTTGGCACTAGCCTAGCACATACAGCATCGGTCATCTCACTGGATAAGAGCGGCATCTGCCCGAGTCAAGAAGGGATCACATATCACAGCAGTAGCAGCAGGAACCAGACGACTGACCATCTGTAGTCTTCTTTCCAGATCTATTCAGCTGGACCAAGAAAGTTGGCAGGAAACAAATAACCTTAATGGAGACTATATCACTGCAACATAAACCAAGACTTTTATGCACTGACAGCATAAGATTTCATGGGAAATATTATTTTTGATGTTAAAAACCAAACAGATAAAATAACCCACATGCATGCACGCTACCCTTTCTCATGTTCTCTATGCGTTCCTAAAGTACGTATGGACATATCCATTTTTACTCTGACTATAAGGACACCACTCAGTATCACTTCTCTTGTCTGCATTCCTCTTCACCAGGGAAGATATGGGCTGCAAGCTTACAAAGTATATCAAGCATCAGATGTACAGGAGCATCAGGTTCTGTGTCATACACAGGAACATTCATTGTACAGAGACTATTAAGATGGACAGCTTCATCTGTAGCATATGACCTTGAGAAGAGCGCACTCTGTGATAATCCAGGACATGCATGCTCTGAGCATCTCAGCCAAAAACACCAGGGCAAAGGAGGGAGGCCGGGTCTGCAGTATCATGCCATCTGCTCAGTCGGCATGCCCCTGCATCTCTCTCCACTACCGAGCCTGAGCCCTTAACAATCCCTGCACTCGAATGAGCCATCTGCTGTGTCTGTGGCTGCATGGACCCTGAATGATGCCAGTCACTATACTTTTCTTCTAACTACTGCTGGAGATGGTGAGATCTAGAGCAGGGGTACTAGTACTATTCTTTCTCCAGCTACATATCTAACCTCCACTTCAACCAACAAATTTGACTCAAAAAGTAGCAAATGTATTAAAAACCATATTGCATGACTCCACCCAACCAGCCACATGGTGAACATCTCCACAACATGTTGCTGACAGACGAACTCTATTACACCCTTGTCTTCCCAGGCAAGTACCTGAACTACTGCTCAGATTCAGTAATGGAACATAATAGAGAACATTTACTAAGCTAACGCTAAGTTCGAACCTGAGTTTTGATGTCTGTTAGACTATGATTAGGTCCGCCAGGTTTCCACCCGAAAAAGACAGAAAAATGCAGAGAGAAAAGTCCTAAGCGGATTTGTGGATGGAAACCCTGAGTAAAGACCGGGCGCAGGTGTGAACCTAGCCTTAATTTGACTATAATGTGGGCGAGGGCAGCGAGGAAGAGTGTAGCAGTTTTGATGCAGCATTTGCAATTACTGGGTCCAGGCTTTGCTCTATCCATAGATTTCATTTGACTACAGAGTTATTGGGTTTTTTGTAATTTTTGTATATGCCAAGTATACACAGTACAGTGAGAAAGTTTTATCCATGCAAAGCAAATCAGCTGACAAGCGGCAACTCTTTGGTCTGAAATCATTGCCAACAGAGAATTCAAGCCACTCAGGTCTGTTTGCTACATGTGCTGGTTCTATAACCTTGTCCTATAGAGAACAAATATGAATACATAGGTTGAATATATTCTATTTCTCCATGACATGGCCCCCTCTCTTGATCTGTCCAGCAGTTTGGCATCTCTGCGGTTAATCTCTCATGAGCAGGAGCCTGGAATAGAAATGTGACAGTCTGTGTTTTGGTAGGAGAGCGGATGGTACCCCTCACCCGCGTAGGAGTCGAGGAACAACGCACAGAACATTCTGTGTTGGCATCGCCTCATTATCAAAGTTTGGCATTAATCACGTTCAGTACCCAAAAGGCCAATGCAGATCCAATAAAGCAATGAGGAGTCTTCTGATGAAAAATGAGTGATGATAAATAATTATAAGGAGAAAAGACTGCGATTTACATTGGATGATTGGAAGGAAGAATCACAATCTGCTCAGCAAGAGGTAGATGCCAGCTGGAAGGAGCACAACTGACCAGAAGAACCAAGATGATATCTCAAGGGGAAAAAAAACTATTTCAGACTGCAGCTGGTGCTTTCCAGAATGGTAAAAAGAAGGGATCAGCAGTGATGTCCAACCTAAACGGTAGTGGTCAGGCCTCCATAATGAGAGGTTCCCTAGTGAGCTGAAACCCCTTTGGCACTTCTCAGACATTCTAATACTTGAAACTGCTCACTGTCGATGTGAATGGTCCTGTCCTTAGAACATTCTGTCAGGTCTAGTAAGAAATCTCAGAGCTATGCCAAAGGTTGTTCATCACGCCATAGAAGTGTCATGTTCTCATCTGTATCTGTAACACATCAGATCATCCTGACTGGATTGCTGGGGGAGATCTGTAGTGAAGGTGATAAAATGTTACATCACATTGTTATTGGCCCAGGATTGAATCCATCTGCTAAGAGTGGAGCCATTGTAATAGACAGATGCATTGGAATTCCAAACCTACTAATAAGACATAACATTTTATTAGTATGTATTAAAAAGTGGGCTCAGTTATTCCAAACCACAAATGATCATTGGCTGTATAGAGGTAGGGTGTGAATTTACATTCTTTGTTGAGAAAGACTGGCTTCAGGAGATGACAATTATGCTAGATTCTAATACATGGGCCCCTTAGTATTTCTAGCGTTAAGATATTTGATTGATAACCAGTCAATTGCAAAAGCTTGCTTGTGGACATTTTTTGTTACTTGTCCAGCTGGACTTTTGAAACCTTTTAGTTGTCCACAACAGTAGGATATCATCAATGTATCTTATCTAGGACGCTATTAGAGATGAGCGAGTACTGTTCGGATCAGCCGATCCGAACAGCACGCTCGCATAGAAATGAATGGACGTAGCCGGCACGCGGCCGGCCGACGTCAAAGTGGAAGTACCAGGTGCATCCATTCTTTTCTATGGAGCGTGCTGTTCGGATCGGCTGATCTGAACAGTACTCGCTCATCTCTAGACGCTATGTATGCAGTCCAGGGTGTCACTTTACACCAGACAGTAAAGCAGGTTGAACCATTTTGTTTAGCCCTCTAGTCCACTCTCCGCTTCATCTGCAGCTACGTGGTGTAACCCCCTACCCAATGCACAGAGTGCATATACATGACATTTGTGAAGTCCACGCCCCATGTTGGTTTGAGCCTCAAAATTGTTTAAATTTAGCATTTAGATTGGCAGGTCTTGTACCCCTTGTTGTCTTTCTTGCTACATTATAATAATCACTCTTGTGAAGTGGAAACCCTGTAAAAATGATTTAATTCTAAAAGACACCTATTGAACCAAGACCACCCACCCCACAAACACACATTACATCCATACAGTTAGCACCTGCTTATTGTAAAACCATTAAAATGTTCTCTTCTGGAGCAAACTGTTTATAACGTATCATTAACTCCTCGAGACTGGCAGCATGTAGGCTCCTGCATGCTCCGCAATGTATTCCATGCTGAAAAAAATTCACTTGATGTGTTCTTGGCATCTCCATTCTCATTGTGGAGATTCAATCTGGTTTATGGGGTCACTGCATTTATTCTGCACAGCACTGCTGTCACAGGCTTTCCTTCACATTAACTTTTTATTTAATAAGTAAAAGTTAAACAGCTGGCTTGCCAGGCCTTATAGTTCACGGCCTGTTCCACATGACACTCCCATTCTAGGTATGGCACAGGGTTGGTTCTCTGCAGAAGAACCTTCTATAAATTAATAGGTGGTCTATTACCATGTATTACACAAAGCACAACATGGAAAGACACCAAGGAGCAGAATACAGACTGCATACACATTGTAATCATGGAAACGCCCACCAATATCATCTTAAACAAGTGAAACCAAAACTAATAAAACTCCAACATCAATAGGACTACTTCCTAATGCAGCCTATATCCATTCCAGAATCTTTAAGCTGGCAGGCCGTGAAAATTAACAAAAGTGGTGATCGTCTATACCGTTTTCTGTGGTACATGGACTGTAGATTGTCCCCACGTTTATTACGGTTTTATTATTTAATATTTGGTTCGAAGATACGGTTAATCTCTATAGGCTAATTTATCTCTCTTTAGGCCCAGTTCATATGAGGCAAGAGGAGACGGATTTTGGCGCAGAATCCACGTTATAATCCGCCCCCTCACAATAGCGGTCTATGTAGACCGCTAGCAGCATGTTGCCGCTCACGGAAAAAAGAAGCAAGCAGACCTTTCTTCAGGCGGATTCCGCGGCTGATTCATCCGTGGCGTCCACCTCACAGCAGCATTTTATTGTAATGTCGCAAGTCGCGACAGTTGTGGCAGGCGCATTTTGACTTCCCACATCAGAATCAGGACAAAAATTCACCATTTTGCTCCCCGTGTGAACGGGGCCTTAAGGGTACCTCCAGTTATAAACAACTTTTCAGAAATATTTCAGATTCGTATATGAAACTTTGTAATATATCTTTTGAAATAAATCTGTTTTCTTCTACACTTTTTAGGCAGTTACTTTTTCCATATTAGTCTACCAATAATTACTGCTGTTACATTCTGCTATTTTAAACTATTTTAACACTGCTAGGTTGTAGACAAGAGACTGTAAACAATCAGTCACACTAACGATAAAGAGCAGGAGAACAACTTAATAAGTGGTAAAGGAAACAGATATCCGTAATAAGATATATCACAAAGTTTCTTATATTGAAAGGCTCTATTCATTTATGAAAAGTGGTTTATAACTGCAGGTACACTTTAACATACATCTTCACATTGCTTTATGATTAAAAGTCTATCAGTAAACGTTTGGGTAATGATCAATGATTGATATACAATGCGTTAAAAAAGTATTTGCCTCCTTACGGATTTCTTTTATTTTTGCACATTTATCACACTTTAATGTTTTAGATTATCAAACAAATGTCAATATCAGACAAAGATAACCTGAGTAAATACAAAATTGTACTCTCTACCAGAAAATCCAGAGGGAGAATGTCCGGCCAAGTTCAAGCGTATGTAACTTCAAAAGAGATAAGTCAGTCAGTGAAGGACCCTGTCTTATGAATCAACTGGAGTGAAGGTTATAGAATCCCTATAGATGAATCCCTATGGATCATCATATAAAACTTGTTTTACATTTTACATTTATTCAAAATAATGATTAAAAAACAACCTCAGAACAAGGACTAAGTGAAAAAGTTGTGCATAACGTGAAAAGAAAAAAGAATAAAAAAATAGTCAGTAGACTATATTTATTAATAGGAAGCACAATGGTGCTAAGATTAGTCCACTCTCTATATCAGACCTGGGCAAAGCCCGGCCCCCGGGCCACATCCGGCCCTCTGACTGATTCAGTCCGGCCCGCACAGCTTTGACTAGGGGGGGGCGTGTCTAGGGGGCGTGTCTTAGTGCCGGCCGAAGATGGAGATGTGGAGCGTGTCATAAAGTACTGAAAGATGTAAGGTGAGCTGCAGGGGGGAGAGAGAGAGAGAGAGAGTGTGTGTGTCTATATGTGTTTGTGTCTATATGTGTGCCTGTCTATATGTGTGCCTGTCTATATGTGTGCCTGTCTATATATGTGTCTGTCTATGTGTGTGTCTGTCTACAGTGGGGCAAAAAAGCATTTAGTCAGTCACCAATAGTGCAAGTTCCACCACTTAAAAAGATGAGAGGCGTCTGTAATTTACATCATAGGTAGACCTCATCTATGAGAGACAAAATGAGAAAACAAATCCAGAAAATCACATTGTCTGATTTTGTAAGAATTTATTTGCAAATTATGGTGGAAAATAAGTATTTGGTCAGTAACAAAATTTCATCTCAGTACTTTGTTATATATCCTTTGTTGGCAATGACAGAGGTCAAACGTTTTCTGTACGTCTTCACAAGGTTGGCACACACTGTTGTTGGTATGTTGGCCCATTCCTCCATGCAGATCTCCTCTAGAGCAGTGATGTTTTGGGGCTGTCGCTTGGCAACACGGACTTTCAACTCCCTCCAAAGGTTTTCTATAGGGTTCAGATCTGGAGACTGGCTAGGCCACTCCAGGACCTTGAAATGCTTCTTACAAAGCCACTCCTTCGTTGCCCTGGCGGTGTGCTTTGGATCATTGTCATGTTGAAAGACCCAGTCACGTTTCATCTTCAATGCCCTTGCTGATGGAAGGAGGTTTGCACTCAAAATCTCATGATACATGGCCCCATTCATTCTTTCATGTACCCGGATCAGTCGTCCTGGCCCCTTTGCAGAGAAACAGCCCCAAAGCATGATGTTTCCACCCCCATGCTTTACAGTAGGTATGGTGTTTGGAGGAAAAAGAATACTGAGTTGCATCCATCAAACACGAAAAGCTGTGTTTCTACCAAACAGTTCCAGTTTGGTTTCATCAGACCATAGGACATTCTCCCAATACTCTTCTGGATCATCCAAATGCTCTCTAGCAAAGTTCAGACGGGCCCGGACATGTACTGGCTTAAGTAGTGGGACACGTCTGGCACTGCAGGATCTGAGTCCCTGGCGGCATAGTGTGTTACTGATGGTAGGCTTTGTTACATTGGTCCCAGCTCTCTGCAGTTCATTCACTAGGTCCCCCCGCGTGGTTTTGACCCCACGGGGTGAGATTTTGCGTGGAGCCCCAGATCGAGGGAGATTATCAGTGGTCTTGTATGTCTTACATTTTCTAATTATTGCTCCCACAGTTGATTTCTTCAATCCAAGCTGGTTGCCTATTGCAGATTCAGTCTTCCCAGCCTGGGCTACAATTTTGTTTCTGGTGTCCTTTGACAGCTCTTTGGTCTTCACCGTAGTGGAGTTTGGAGTCTGACTGTTTGAGGGTGTGCACAGGTGTCTTTTTATACTGATAACAAGTTTAAACAGGTGTCATTACTACAGGTAATGAGTGGAGGAAAGAGGAGACTCTTAAAGAAGAAGTTACAGGTCTGTGAGAGCCAGAAATCTTGATTGTTTGTAGGTGACCAAATACTTATTTTCCACCATAATTTGCAAATAAATTCTTACAAAATCAGACAATGTGATTTTCTGGATTTGTTTTCTTATTTTGTCTCTCATAGTTTAGGTCTACCTATGATGTAAATTACAGACGCCTCTCATCTTTTTAAGTGGTGGAACTTGCACTATTGGTGACTGACTAAATACTTTTTTGCCCCACTGTATATGTGTGTCTGTCTATATGTGTCTGTGTGTGTCAATATGTGTGTCTATATGTGTGTCTGTCTATATGTGTGTGTCTGTATGTGTGTCTGTATGTGTGTCTGTATGTGTGTCTGTATGTGTGTCTGTATGTGTGTCTGTATGTGTGTCTGTATGTGTGTCTGTATGTGTGTCTGTCTATATGTGTCTGTCTATATGTGTCTGTCTGTATGTGTGTCTATATGTGTGTCTGTCTATGTCTGTCTGTCTGTCTATATATGTGTGTGTGTGTGTGTGTGTGTGTGTGTCTCTCTCAGTAACCTAGGGGCAGAGATGGAAGGGGAATGTTATACTAGGGCAGAGATGGCAGATGGAGGGGGGGGGGGCATGAAACTGGGGAGAGATGGGGGGGGGACATGAAATGGGGAAAATAAAGGGGGATATGAAACTGAGGGAGAAATGGAGGGGGGGGGGACATAAAACTGGGGGTAGATGAAGAGGGCACAGACTGGGGGGACATTAAACCGTGGAGGAAGCTGTAGGGGGACCTGTCTGCCTCTAGTTCCCCCCAGTTTAATGTCACCCTCCAGCTACCCCTACAGTTTAATGTCTGCTTCCAGCTTCCCGATTTTAATGTCCCCCTCTAGTTGCGCCCAGTTTCATGTCCCGCTCCAGCTGTCAATTTATTGCCACCCTCCAACTACCCCCACTGTTTAATGTCCGCCTCCAGCTGCTCCAGTTTCATGTCCCCTCTAGTTTCCACCAGTTTATACTGGGGCACCAGGAGAGGGGCTTAATACTGTGGGGCAGTTGGAAGGGAACATTATAATGTGGGGGCATATAGTGTACGGGTGACTGTAGGAGGATTATACTGTGTGGGGGCACATGGAAAGATGATTGGGAATGGGCGGAGTCAACGTAGAAGTGGGTGGAGCTAAATTTGCAGTGGCACGGCCCTCTAGCATAGTTTCAATTTCTTATACGGCCCCATGGGAAAATTAATTGCCCACCCCTGCTCTATATAATTCTTATGAGATATCTGTATGTATCTACTGAGGACACACAGTCTCTCAAGGTAAATAGGACCAGACAGAAATAAAGTGTGGATCACTGTCTATAAGGGGCCACCTCAAAAATAATAATGAGGAGGTCCAATAAATAGAGGAAAAGTCAGTCTCCACATATGGGGTCTAAGCCTAGAATCTGAGATGAACACTATAGATTTTACTGTCATCAGCAGTAGAGTTCAACAAATAAACAGAAAAGAAGACCCTAAGGGGGAATTACGAATGGTATCTTATTTGATTAAATTGTGCAAAGAGTCCCAACACATTTCCCCTGCCTAAAGGTTCATCATGGGACGATGAGGTAGAATGTAGGATGGAGGTTCAGCGCGGCACTGACAGCAAGAACATCCATCTGTGAGTTTAAAACAGCTAATGCCACACCCCTCAATGATGACACATGTCTAAGGGTCCAATCACAGACTAAAAGGGTGGAGTAAAGAAATTTCTAACCACTCACATATATATTCCCACCGGGCAACTCAGTCAAAGCTGACCAAGGCGCCATTTTACCAGTGGTGTGTGGCCGCCCCCATTTTGCCGTGGATCGCTGTCACCCGGACCAAACTCCAGGGCTGGCATCCCATTGGCATGACAGCCAACGTGAAGGGTCCCAGGTCTGTCTGTACTTTATTTCTATTGCAGGCTACTCTATGTAGCCTAGAACACAAAACATAAACATAAAAGTACCTAAATACTTTGAAACACATACACATCGGGTATCCCTGTATCTGAAAATATCTGATATACAAATCTATAAAAAAAAATAATAATAATAATTCTGTACGTTAAACGCCATAGCGGAAAAAAAAAAATCAAAAGTGACAAATCGCTATTTTTTTTCACAATTTTACCTCTGATAAAAATTTTAATAAAATGCGATCAAAGCAATGCAGTCCAAAATTATATAACTAAGTACACCTGGTCCTGCATACACCTTATACATACACGGAAGTATAAAATAGTTACGGGTGTCAGAAGATGGCAACTTTTAGAAAAGAAAAAAACAGAGAAAAATTGGCACAGATTTAGATTTTTGTTAAGGAGTTAAAATGTAAATAAAACCATATAATTTTGGTATCCCTGGAAACGTACCTAAAAATAGAATACAGGTGACATGTCATTTTGGCTACAGAGTGAACACCGTAAAAATGAAGCCCATAAGAAAGTCGCAAAAAATGCACTTTTTCTTCAAATTCACTCCATTCTGAAATTTTCCAGCTTCCCAGTACATTGTACAGAATAATTTACTGGTAGCACCATGAAGAAAAATTTGTCCCGCAAACATTAAAGGGGTTGTCCCATCACAAGGATCCTATCTATACTGCTTGTTAATGTGGATGTAAGACTTTTCCTAAATACATTGCTTCAGCAAAACTGCTTTGTTTGTCCACTATCGTACTTTATTCAATTTTTTGTGGCCACAGCCCTGACTTAGCTGCTCATGAGTCAAGTGATGTATCTGCTGCTCTCAGGGGGGAGGGAGGAGGGGCTAAGTGCAGGGAGCCAGCCTGTGTATCTAGCTATTCCTGTGTCTACACCATGTGACCTAGCTCCCTGATCTCAGATAGGGGAGAGGAGCTGCTTTCATTTCTTCTGTTCTCCCAGTTATCAGGCTAGCTAATTCAATTGTGCTCATTATGGCAGAGACAGGCAGTGTCTGTATGTAACACAGAATGGAGTTGCTGCTGCCTGTACTTCATAGTCCACTGTGGGTGGGCGGAGCTACACAAGAATTTTGGGGCGGAGCTGAACAGCAGGTTGCATGTGAAACCCCGCCCACCAAATGATGCAAGAAACCAGGAAGAAAGAAGATTTTACAGCAGTAAAGACTGATAAGTATGTGAGGTGGGAATACCCCTTTAAGATCTCATAAGAGAGCAGAAAATTAAAAAGATTATAGGGATTTGAAAGGGAAGGGGTTAACCAGTAAGCAGTCCATCATTGTTTTTTTTCAGTTAGTAGTCCAAGATCTTGTGCAAGTCCCATATAGCATAGGATGGCAGCATTAACCTTTGGTTAATTTCTGCCTCTTGATTGTTAACGTAGTTGTATGCAATGGATTAAATGACATTAGGTGCAGCAGGATCCTCCTGGTACTCTGCAGAGGTTTAGGATAATAAACTATTAGAACTGCAGCACTGATAGTTACATAAATTAGTCTACAGTCACACTAGCCTTGTGTGACTGACTGAGGACTCCGTGCCCCATTCCGCTTAAAACATGGCTAATATTGGTGCATTTAATAACCCATTAATAGCACTAACAGACCTTTTTTAAAAAAAAAAAAAAAAAAAAAAAAAACATTTTTTGCCTGGAAAACCCTTTTAAGGGTGCATTCAGACTACGTAACGCCGGGCGTGTATGAGAGCCGTACACGCCGGCATTACGGCAGACTGCCGAACACTTCCCATTCACTTCAATGGGAGCGCTCGTAAACGCCGCTGTTACGAGCGCTCCCATTGAAGTGAATGGGAAGTGTTCGGCAGTCTGCCGTAATGCCGGCGTGTACGGCTCTCATACACGCCCGGCGTTACGTAGTCTGAATGCACCCTAACACAAATTGAAAAGTTTTAACAATACATAAAACACCACCTGGGTCCATGTGAGAGGACAGAGCAGGAGCCAGAGAGTTATAGAGTAGCAGTGATCACAGCGCCATGGCTTATGTCACACCCGGGGGTGGGGGGGGGGAACCTGCAAGGTGTGCTCTAGGTTAACCCTTTGGATTAGGGTCTAACTATTATTCATTTTTCATTACCCTGGTAGATATTCTGGAGCTTTTTTATAATTCAAACTCAAGACCAAGTGTGTGAAAACATAATTAATAGACAAAAATCTGAGAGTGACGCCATTCGTGAGCTAATAAATTGTCCTCCAGATGCTGGAGATACAGCAGCAGAGCAGCTCTCTCAGGAAACGGCTCATTAATTCTAATTAGGCCAGATACAGCCAGCTCTTCTTATATATACTGAGAGTGCAGGGAATGTTCCAGATTCCCATCTAGAACATGTAAGATGAGCAGCTATAGGCTTAGAGGATTGGCTACTGCTCATGAAACCCAAATACTACAAGGACATATCTACTGCCATCTTCACAGCTTCTCTGGGCAATATACTGTATATCAGACATTACCGGAGGCCATTCCATACTGCCCAACATATTGTAGTCCACAGTGCACATGGTCATATACAACTGTATAACTTTGAAATGAGACAAGCAAGACTACAAAGAATTGTTTGAGGTCCAATTCAGCCATTAGATTGTTCCTATACAAAAACTTCACTTGCCCTGAAATGCTGTAAATGACTAAATGAGGTCTCCTAAGGCTAACTAACACCTTTGAAGTTCTTACTACCAGGACAGCATTGGTAATATCAAAGTAAAAGTAGGATATCTGGCTATGTATACTAAGATTAGGGCTGGGTAAAACAGTCTTACTCATCTCTCCTGGACTTACTGCTGTCTTCAGTGCTTCTGACTGACAGCAGGGACCGCCAAGCCCTGTGATTGGGCCTCAGCGTCACATGACATTGTGATGGATAGATGCAAGCATCCCTGACAACAGGCAACAGCGCCGAAGTGAACAATGGGTCATGCCGGAGTCCAGGAGAGATGAGTAAGACTGTTTTTTGTTTGTTTTTTTTAATGTTTAATCACCTTCCCTTCCCCTATTATATTATATTCTGGTATACGAAGAGACTACAATAATAGCAGTTTCGGTTTAGAAGTGTTCTGCCCAAACACAACTGCTGATATTGTAATAACCGATGTGAACAAAATCACGTCAGTTATATTTGTTGATTGGTTGTGGATATTTTTCTAATAACCACCCAGCACTGTTTTAAATTCCACAAATCAATGGCCTACAGAACTAGTCATTAAAGCATGTGTGTGTCTGAAAAATACTGTGCCCCACATACAGTTAGGTCCAGAAATATTTGGACAGTGACACAAGTTTTGGCATATTAGAAGGTCACCAAAACATATTCAAGATACAGTTAAGAGTCAATATGAGCTTAAAGTGCAGACTCACCGCTTTAATTTTAGGGTATTCACATCCTAATTGGAGGAAGGGTTTAGGAATTACAGTTCTCTAATATGTAGCTGCCTTTTTTTCCAGGGTCCAAAAGTAATTGGACAATTATCTCAAAATCTTAATGGGCTCCATAAACTATTCCCTCATTAATCTACCATGAAATAAAAAGGTAAAAGGTCTGGATTTAATTCTAGGTGTAAAGCAGGGGTCTCAAACTCGTGGGCCGCATGCGGCCCCCCGAACAATTTTGTGCAGCCCGCACAAGCCTAGGGACGCCGGATCCGAGTTGAATACATTGCGAGATGATTATATCCACTAGCCACTACGTTCCGGCTAGTGGACATATAGGCGCGATGTGATGACATCACATCATCACATCGCGCCTACAGGTCTATTAGTGAAACTGCAGAGCGCGGCGGGGGAGCTTTGGATGGTGAGTATAAGTGTTTTTTAGTGTGTTAAAGAGGACCTTTCACCATTTTGCCCATAGGCAGTTCTATATACTGCCGGAAAGCTGACAGCGCAATGAGTTCAGCGCACTGTCAGCTTTCCCGATGTGGGCCCAGTGTGAAGAGCTTATGGTCCGATACTGTAGCTCTTCTATGGTCAGAAGGGAGTTTCTGACACTCGCGCTGTACTGTGGAGCGGGGAGGAACTCCGCCCTCCCTCCCTGATAATGCTCGTCTATGGACGAGTACTGCGAGCAGAGGGAGGGGGCGTTCCTCCCGGCTCTCACAGCACAGCGCGATTGGCTGTGCTGTGAAGAAGGACGTCTCTGGCTAACTGTCAGAAACGCCCTTCTGACCATAAAAGAGCTACGGTACCAGACCGTAAGCTATTCACACCGGGCACAGATCGGGAAAGCCGACAGTGCGCTGAACTCAGCGCACTGTCAGCTTTCCGGCAGTATACAGAACTGCCTGTGTGCAAAATGGTGAAAGGTCCTCTTTAAACATTGAGGTGGAATGAAGGGGCTCATGACACTGGAGGCAGACGAAGGGAGGGGGGAGAACGGCATGACACTGGGGCAGAAATGGAGGGACATGAATCTGGGGGCAGAGATGGAGGGACATGAATCTGGGGGCAGAGATGGAGGGGACATGAATCTGGGGGCAGAGATGGGGGGACATGAATCTGGGGGCAGAGATGGAGGGACATGAATCTGGATGGAGGGGACATGAATCTGGGGGGCAGAGATGGAGGGGACATGAATCTGGGGGCAGAGATGGAGGGACATGAATCGGGGGGCAGATGAAGGGTGTATATGTAACTGGGGGAAAGATGGAGGGGGGACATATAGTTTACGGCTGACTGTAGGAGGATTATACAGTGTGGGGGCACATGAAAAATGAATGGGCGGAGTCAACATAAAAGTGTGTGGAGCTAAATTTGCCGCGGGGCGGCCCGCCGACTGGCTGGGATCTCGCTCTGCGGCCCACATGCTGAGTTGAGTTTGAGACCCCTGGTGTAAAGGATATATTCTAATTCTAGGTGTGGCATTTAGAAGCGGCTGTTGTGAACCCACAACATGTGGTCAAAGGAGCTCTGAATGGAAGTGAAGCAGGCCACCAGACTGAAAAACGTAGACATCCATCACAGAGATAGTGATGTGTTAGAAGTGGCCAAATCAACAACTTGTTACATTCTGATAGAAAAAAAAATGCGCTGGTGAGCTCAGGAACTCAAAAAGGCCTGAACATCCAGAAAATTATAACAGAATCCATTACATGGTGAAGAAAAAACCCTTCACAACACCCACCCAAGAACACTCTTCAAGACGTAGGAGGATCAATATCTAACTCTACCATAAAGCGAAGACTTCATGAGAGCAAATATGATTCACTACAAGGTGCAAACCATTAATCTGCCTCAAAAATAGAAAGGCCAGATTACACCAAAGCAGCCAGATGAATTCTGAAGTGTGCAGGGATGGACTTTCTACTCAGATTGAGCCAAATGCAGCAAGGTTGATTGGACGGTGCTTTGCAGTACAGATGGACAATGCCCCAAAACATACAGTGAAAGCAACCCAGGAGTATTTTAGAGCAAAGAAGTGGAATATTCTGCGATAGCAAAGTCAACCACCAATTCTCAACCTGATTGAACACGCCTATCACTTGCTTAAGACAAAACCAAAGGCAGAAAGACCCACATACAAACAACAACTGAAGACAACTGCAGTAAACACCTGGCAAAGCATCGCACAGTAGGAACCCCAGTGTTTGGTCATGTCCATGAGTTCCAAACTTCAGGCAGTCATTTCCTGCAAAGGATTCTCTACAAAGTATTAATATGAACATTTTATTTATGGTAATGTTAATTTCTCCCATTACTTTTGAACCCCTGTAATGAGGAGATTTTGTAGAAAAATGGTTGCAATTCCTAAATTTTTCACAGGATATTTTTGGTCAACCCCTTTCATTAATTCTGAAAGTATACACTTCCGATGCATCTCAGTTGTTTCATTTCAAATCCAATGTAGTGGCATGCCGAGCCCAAATCATAAAGATTACGTTATTGCCCAAATATTTCTGGACCTAACTGTATATTGGTAATAGTATTCAGCTGATTATAGTAAATCTTTAGTGTCTGCAGTGAACAAGAAGTGCAGATACGCAATGCCTCTTAGGGTCTACATATAATATTCCTATCAGCCAAATACCAGTTGGTCGTGTCCATTGTTGTGTGAAATGTTTAGCACATTATATGGCTTATACGGGTTAATAAACACACCATTTAGTGACTTTTGCAGCATATGGGTAAACAAGTTCTGTTACCCCAGTGAAGCAGCCACCAATTGTCAATACAGTTTTGGACATTCATATACTGCTCACACTGTGTTAGACATCCATATCAGTTACACACGGCAGTAGCGGCAGGTGGGCAAGCTAAATACTATTAACCCCCTACGTTAAAATAATACTAGCCGCTATAATGTTAGCTGTTGTCACACTGCCCACACTGTATCAGGCATCTAACTTAGAGGAGCGACAATCGCAGCATGGGGGAAATAACTTTCCATTACCTATCTAATGCTGTCTAGTTACAAGTGAAGCACACCTGTTATCAGTGGTAATAAGCAGAATATAGTCATCATGTTCTGCTGACTGCTGGTAACTACTCAGTCTGCATAAAGTAATCAGCAGAAGCTCAGGGATGTCAATACCAAAACACTCCTCACTGCTATTCACTTTGTTTACTGCAAGTATTGTTTACTCTGGGTTCACACCGGCGCCTAAACTCCATTTTCAGGTTTCAGAAGACGGAAACCTGTCATGCGGAGTCCAGCTGTGAGCGCCGGTGAGCATTTTATGCGCTCCGCGGCGAAACCGTTTTTTTTTTTAAACCGGACACAGAGTATTGCATGTCCGACTCTGTTTCGCCGTGGAGCGCATAAAACGCTCATCGGAGCACATGGCCGGAGACTTTTCAAGCCCATTCAAAAGAATGGGATTGAAACATGCCGACAGGTTTCCGTCTCCTGCCACTGTTTTGTGCAGGAGACCTGCAGAACAGAGTACGGGCGCAGATGTGAACAAGCCCTTATATAGACACACCATTACAAATATATTTTCCATTCTACGTTTTGGTGCTGCTTCTTTAATTTATTGAAGCTTCATCAGGAATTTGTAATTCTGGAAGGGCATTCCCATAATGCCCCTGGCATTTTCTGGTGCTTAGCTAGGGTCGCACCTGCCATGAAGTTAGTGGTATTTTGCATCAGCCCTCAGTCCAAAATGGAACTGCTATTATTATACTCTGGAGTCACTTCAGATCCCAAAGTATAATGAGTGGAAGGCCCAAGGGAAGCTTTTAAACATAAACTCACCACTCCTGGGCTATGTTGTTTTCCCAGAGTATATTAACGGTTCGTGGTCAGCGAACCTCAAACTTCTGGCTTGGCCGAACCCAGTTTTGAAAAATTTGAATCGGAAACCATAGGGGCCACAATGGGTCATTATACTGTGTGGAAGGTCTATTTTGAGACAAGCTATGTGGAGGGATGCTATGGGATATTACACTCTTTGGAGGCCACTATCGGACATTATACTGTATGAAGGGTCATTGTGGGACATTATACTGCGTAAATAGGCCACTATGGGACATTATTCTTAAAGGAATAGTCCAGGAATTAGACAAACTCCGGAGGGGCCTGCGGCAGGAGTAACAACCACTCCCCCCACCACCACCATTGCAGATAAAGAGTCTGGTCATGTATCATGTGCATTGCAGCTTAGTAACTCCATGGGGATCATAGTAATAGCAGTTAACCCCATCATGTCCCTCACATTAACCCCCTGTGTGCCTCACATAAGAGTTACTAATATGTGGGACATATGAAGGTAATAATTAGGTATCTTCATAATTAAGGTCCTTCATTAGTACCCTCATGTGACTCACATATTAGTAACCCTTATATGGGGCACACAGGGGTTAATATGAGGGACATGATGGAGTTAACTGCTATTAATGTGAGGCACATGGAGTTACTGAAACTAAATTAATACCCCTAAATGCCTGACATTATTAGGCAGAGTAACTAAAGGAAGGTCCCTGTGTGTCACGTTACTGTAGCTTCCTCTCCTCCATACAACAGACATCTTCCATAAGACACAATGAATCCTGGCCACTCATCTGCAGGGGAGATGCTAAATCCTAGTGTGCTAAAGGACCTCTGATGACGTCATGACCATGTGATCGGACTCTGGTGTGGGCGGAGCTACTAGGATTTAGACTCAACCTTATCTGCAGATGCTACATACCAGTGGCTACAGGACCTTTGATGACATCACAGTCATGTGACCTCATGACAAGCCAATCATAGAGCAGTAGCACTAAAGGACCTCTCCCTTCCAGTTTTCTGTGCTCTGTGGACCCTGACTCGTGTATAAGCCGAGGAGAGCTTTTTCAGCATGAAAAATGTACTGAAAAACTTGGCTTATACTCGAGTATATACGGTATTCCATTATGGATGTGTGATGCTGAAACAGATGAGGAGTGAATCATGTCATTCATCCTGCTTATCAGATACAGGCCGCACTCCATGGAAACACAATGTAATCAATGGGAGGAACAATCTAACATAGCAGGCAAACAAAGCAGCATTTAGGAAAACTTTTGAATTTACATGAGCTAGCAATATAGATAGCATCCTTGAGATTAGAATACCCTTTTAACCAATCCTTTTCTATTTTATTTTAACCAAACATTTTTAAATGAGATGAGATATCACTGAAATGGATATCATTTAAACAAAAAAGAAATCACTTGGAAAAACCCTGGGGTGTAACAGTGCTATATAAATGGAGGTTTGCTGTAGAACAACGTGTCAGAAGGTGGTTTGGTATGATCTACCGTTGTACCTGGAAAATTGTTAGGAGGTGGGAGTGGTTCAGCCTCTTCTCTTGGCAGCTGACCTTGCATTTGTGAGACTGCACATGGTTGCTTTTTATGACAGTTATTTTGCCACGATAAAAAGTTTATATTTCTGCATTTAATGTGTTCTGGAATATTAGTATTGGTTCATATACATACCCAGTGGTTGTTGTGTTATGTAAAGATTAGTATTCTGATTATAATTAGCATACAAGTTGACACTTGTACAAAAGCTATTGTATAACTGCACTGTATAAATGGTGTGAAAATGCTGACATGCCACTGGAAATACAACAATTTTGGGTGGTACTGTATGCAATAAAAGACTAAACTGAAAGAGTAAGTAAACTTTGATTTATATTTTTTCATAAGTACATAGTGCAGGTGAAAATAATCTTTGTAATTTACTTTGTTAAAGAAAAGTGCCTGTTTTTTCACTTATTTGCCTCATTCTGCCATTGAACAAAGTTGGTACACAAGCAGTGTCAGTTTGCAATGAATTCTTTGGAAAGTGGGGGGGAGAGGAGAGATCCTACAAGTAAAGAAACATCTGCACTGTAGAAAGACGGTTTTCTTTCACAACACAGCTGGGCTATCAGGAATTACTATCCAGCCTTCTGATAGGAATGACTCATTTAATGCTTAAGACTGCCTCATATCTCTCTCTCACCTTCCCCCCTTCTCTCCATAGAATTCATTGCAAACTGACATTGCTGGTGTGCAATCTGTGGACAAAATCAGTCAGATAATAAGTAAAGACAGGAGTACTACTTAAAGGCACAGGCTCTTTCCTTCAGTGATGTATACTCAGTACTTTTTTTGGCCATACTTTTCACAGGTACACCTTTTTATTTAGATTAGTTTTACTGCGGGGTTTATAGTACTGGCGTACCTCCTTGTTAAATGTTGTGCACATGGTATGCCCTGTTCACATATGCTTTTGTATTATGTCCAGGGAGAGTCCGCATGAAAACCCCCAGAACAGAATACAAATGCAATTGCAAGCGCTGTGCTGTAAAAGCACACGGACCCCATAGACTATAATGGGGTCTGTGTCTTTGCCCGAGCACTGCCCGCATGAATCGTGCGGACAGGAAAGTAGATGGTAAACTACTTTCCTGTCCGCATGACCCCTGCGAAGATCTGGTGGTAAGCACATGGACCCCCATTATAGTCTAGGGGATCTATGTGATTTTACTGCACCAGCACTTGCGTTTGATATTCCGTTCGGGGGGGGGAGGATTCCTCATGTGGACTCCCCCGGATGGAATCCAAGTGCTGATGTGAACGAGGGCTTAGTTAGTGTAGATATAGCTTTTTTAGGCCATGCACTCTTTGCCCCCTTATGGTCAAAAAGGCACAAAAAAGGTGCAATCGCCCCTTTCTAACCTAACGGGCTCTTTTATACTGCCTATGGACTAGAGTGCATTTGCACATTGAAAAAAAAAAAGTGCAAGTCATAAATACAGTGTGAAAATTATCATTTAGGCCACACCCCTTTTCTCACCAAAAAGCAAAAGTGGCAAGAGCAGGATTACAGCGTGAAAAAAAAAATGCGCTGGTGCTTCAGAAATTAAGCGCAGCACAGGAAAAGACCTCAAAAAAAGCGAAATTTATATCAAAAAAGGTTGCAAGTAGCTTAATAAATGTGCCCCAGTGACTACAAACAAATAGTGAGTGCAGTATAAGGACTTATTCACACATCAGTGTTTTGGTCAGTGATTTGCATCAGTGACTGTGAGCCAAAACCAGTAGTGGGTCGAAACCACAGAACATGTGCAAATTTTCCCATTATATGTTAGTCTCCACTCCTGGTTTTAACTCACAATCAATGATACAAATCAATAAAACAAAGATGTGTGAATAAGACCTTATACTGCAAACAGGGCTTGTCTCAGGATCAATATAGAGTGAAGTACCGTATATACTCGAGTATAAGCCGACCCCCCTAATTTTACCACAAAAAACTGGGAAAACTTATTGACTCGAGTATAAGCCTAGGGGGGAAATGCAGCAGCTGCTGGAAAATTTCAAAAATTAAAATGGTCGGAGTTTTTGGGTGCAGTAGATGCTGAGGAAGGGGAGGGGGTGTTTTTGTTGTCTGTCTGCCCCTTCCCTGAGCTTGAGGACTGGGGTTTTCTCTTCCCCCACTTGGAATTCAATCTGCTATCTGCAGTGCTCCTATTAACCCCTTCCCAACGGAACAGGAGCACTGCAGATACCCTATATTCAGTAGACACAGGGAGACCTAATGTGTTTGTGTTTCACAGTCATTTTCTACTTTTGTATGTATTCTAGGGAAAAGAGGGATTAACAACTTTTTTTTTTTAAATCTCTTTTTTTTTTGCACTATTTTATGGGAGATTCTATACATTGATATTGTGGCTGGTCATAAACCCCCCTCGCCCTCCTAAAAAAAAATATTTATTTATTTTTTTTTTTTTTTTTTTGCTGACTCGAGTATAAGCCGAGGGGGGCTTTTTCAGCACAAAAACTGGGCTGAAAAATTCGGCTTATACTCGAGTATATACGGTACTAATGTAAAGTTTTTACAATTCTGCTGTTTATGAAGGTTCTATAATTTCTACTGTATATGTGAGGGCTCGTTCACATCTGCGCCCAGGAGTCCGTTCTGCAGGTTTCCGTTTCCTGCACAAAACAGGGCAGGAGACGGAAACCTGCCGGCATCTTTCAAACCCATTCATTTGAATGGATTTGAAAAGTGTCCAGCCGTGAGCGTTTTATGCTCTCCGCAGCAAAACAGTTTTTTTTTTTTTTAAAACGGATACCGAGTCGGGCATGCAGTACTCTTTGTCTGGTTTTAAAAAAAAAACGGTTTCGCCGCGGAGAGCATAAAACGCTCATGGCCGGACTAGGCATGACAAGTTTCCGTCTTCTGCATGCAGAAGATAGAAACCTGAGAACGGAGTGCTGAACGCTGGTGTGAACCCAGCATCAGCTGTAATATCAGGATCAAGAGGTAAATACATTTTACATCACAATTCCATGATTATTTTCTGCTGAGAGACAGATTGTACACAGGTGAAGCCTTGGCCACTAGAAGATAATGCAACAGGAGATGAAGGGAATAATGTACTCTAAATCTTAGGCCGCTCCACAAATAGCAGAGCAGAGAGTGTCAGAAGGAAAGTCCTATTAAAGAGATTTGTAATGTACTGTACAAGCTCCTTCTACCCAGACAGCCTAGACATAGAATATGCAGGATGTTAAAGCATGAGGCCTGATGTGTGGACACCATCATTATGTAAAACCTCTCTAAGATAACAAGTAAATTGCTAATTATATTTTGCAGTGACACAAAGACCCTCAGTGAATCTGCGCCTCTATCTGAGATTATTAATGTCTCCCGCTGACTAATGAGCATAGGAAAAGCTCAGTGATTTCATTAAAGATGGAACGGGAAGTTGTGAGGAGGTTCCAGGACCTTGAATTGCTAACAAAGGGGAAGTTGTCTCCACCAAGATGTCAATTAGCCCTAAGTCATGTGAGTGAGCTCTACCTACAATTAACTGTATCATTGATTTACACTGTTTCTTTGTATGATATGAAACGTTCTTTATAGTATTGGATTGTCTAGCGGCATCAGGTGGCCCCTGCATGTAGAAGAGGGAGAGACGGTTTCATATAAACCAGGACTGCAGTTGCCACTTTTAGCCCCTGGCAAGGAAGTAATGGTATTGATATTGAATCTCCTTGTGATCTCTACAGAATCATCTTTAATGTTAGTCTAATCTCCAACCACAGAGTCATCGTAGAATAATGGTCACATTGAGACTCTAGACTCGACATGTGAATGTTACATTCTGCTGCCACACAGTATCAATATGAACCTACAGAAGAGGACATAAAACAAGAAAGCTCTACCGAAGGCAGGACCAGGTTTCACCGCATGACACTGTTCTACTCACTATTTTACAGACTGAATTCTTCCATAAAAGATGCTGAATTCGGAGGATTTAATAACAGCAATTTCAATATGTCTCAGGGATGGTGTTTGTCAGCCTTCTGTATCTCGGGACTAGAAAATGTTAGTGCGACCAAAATAGATTTGAAGACAGCAGGATCAGCTTTATTACGGATGGTTACCAAGGTAGTTGAGCAATACAGATTACAGAATGCGGCTGCGTCCCCGGCTTCATTAACACACAGAGTCAAAATAATTAAACATAATCCTCCTTCATTTACTGTCCACAATGGGGACTTCAGCCCTTGTGTTCTGCATTAGTAAGATGTCCATCAAGTGGTGGCTCAGGAACCAGGTGAAGGTGGTAGACAGCCATGTATATAACAAAGGAAATGTGGAAGAAATGACCACTTCCAGTGTCACTGGCAGTTGTTCACCATGGCAGCCAGGTTTAGAGACATGTTTATCTATATAATAAAGCTACAGCAAAAGGATTTTGAAAACATCAATTTTTACTATCACTTTATAAAAAGACTGTAAACATTGTTTCAGCAAAATGACCAGTATGGTTGTGAACTATGGATCTTGCACTACTTGTCTTCACCCTCCTAATGGTCATAACTAAGTGACATATGTAGATGGACCCAATGACAGGACTGTGCTACAGCTTTCTTCAGCATCCTCTGCTCCATTCACAACAGGGTACAAAAGTGGTTAGATTCCCACCGATCTGCAAGAATTGTTCCATAGGATAGAGGTGTGAGGGGTAGGTAATCTTAAAGGGGTTTTCCAGGTAAAATTTTTTTTTTTTTTTAAAAAAAAAGGTCTGTTAGTGCCATCGATGAGTTAATATGTGCACCCAAATACCTTTAGCAGTGTTTGGAGTGATTTCTGGCTTTCTCTGTGAGCTCATGGTGTCCTCAGCATTTGTTTACATGGATAACTTCCTGCTGTCTGAGCCCACAACTACCATGATGCACTCACCTCTCCCCCTACACACCTAGCTAACTAATTCAGTCCCCCAACCCCCTCTCCACCTCCATCATAGTTACCTGTCTTCTCATCCTGGAGATGACTTCGAGGTGCCACTGTCCCTTCTTCTGGATCTGGAACTGGTACCTGTGCAACAGAACGCCAGGAGAAGCCACGCATGTGCAATAGTATGCTGCTTCTATTTACTTCTGCCAGTGTTCTATTGTGCAGGCACCGACTCCTTGTGAAGGAAGCAACGCCCAGCAGAACAAGAGGAAGTGAGCATTGGTGAGTTTGAGGGAGACCGGGAAAGGGGAGAAGAGTACTGGTGGCCTCCGATCTCCAGAAATGGAACGTCACTAGGAAATCAGAAAATGTGCATCTGGGTAAATATACATTTTTTTTTAAGGGATTAAATTAGAAGTTAGGCCGGGAGAGGTGGTTTATCTTAGTGGTAAAATTTATTCCAAACAAGTACTGAATGCCAAAAAAAAAAAAAAAAAATGGGGGAACTGTGTGCCATGCAATAATTGAAAGCTTCTTGACCCCTAAATGAAAGTCATATAACAGGACTTATGGCTTTAATACAGTCAACAAGCTGCAGTCCTGTATAAAGTATGAGGGGAGAAGCAGCAGACTTGTGTAAAGATGTACATTCCAGAACACAGACCAGTTCCAACCTGTGGAAATAGAAAGATAAGCGCTTACCCAGTAGATGGTGGAAAATATTCCTTCTTTTATTTCAAGCCAAAGCACACAGTCTTTCTAGGATATATTGTGAGACCAAAATGGACCAAGTCAGAGCCAGCACTAGATCTTTCTATTGCAACAGGTTGAAAGTGGTCTATGTTTTGGGATTTACCTTCTGACGTCCTGGCGACGGCTATTCAGCTATTACGTTAAAGATTCAGCATTACTGGATAAGGCCTTCATGACCGCTATTGGACTCTGAAAATCCATTTCTGGACATAACGGTCACGATTTGGCCTTCTTGGACCCGTCTGACCTAGGAACTGCATTTATGCTACGTCGTGTTTTCTCCCCTCCCTTCTTCCTCTTTGTATTTCCTCATTTGCTACTCGGTTGTATTTATTTTTTGTTTTTATAAAAAATTGAATAAAAATAAAATTTTATATAAAATAAAGATTCAGCATTACTCTACATGCTCTAATGGTAGTTGCGACCGATTCACAACGGAAAAAGGTAAACAGCCCTGTTATAGTTTATCTTAAGGCCGGGGCCCCACAGGGCATAAACACCACAATTTGCCTGCAGTAGAAACACCACTGGAAAAATTGCAGCGTTTTATAGTCAGGGCAAAGTGGATGGGATTCTATCGTCTTAGTGCTCTCTTTTCTATTGCTATTACTAGGAAGTGCCGTAGTAAAATCTATCAATATAAACTTCTTTTTAAGTTCTAACAGATAGCTAGTTTTTACCATTCAAAAAAATCTGGGTGATTTCCACAAAGTAGAGGAAAACCACACACAGTATAATTCAAGCTCTGGAGCTGCACTGTCTCAATTACACTCAATGGTACTCCATTACAGAATGGGAACTAAGGCCCACCTCCTCTCACACCTCCTGTGATGTCGTGCTGGTGCTTGTGGCTGGTCTCAAGAGGGCAATGGCACTGCACAGAGGAAGGAAACATTGTCTGTTCAATCTAATTGGTAACATTTCTGCTAATCAGTTAATCATTACTAGTGTTATTGCTGTTTGTCTCCTCCCAATCTAACTAGTGTGTCTGTGTATTCAGTCTGTAACTAGTGAGGGAAATATAGCTTGCATGCCACTCTTGATACACATGCTAGTGGTTGCTGACCCCTGGGATCGGGGATAACATGCAATGATAAGAAAACCTATTTAATGTTGACGGTGGGATTGTTCATATATATGGCCACCTTTAGTCTGAGGCCATCACTACAGGAACATCTAAGTAATCCATGAACCAACCAAACAACAAACAAATGCTCTACCATACGTCTTTACCACACAGATTACTAAACCAAAGGCTGCTCAATGAACTGGATGTTTTTCACCTCTTGAGTCATGGTCAGAAAGTGAGAAAAGATCAGAGCCGCTTCAAGCTAGTCAGACATCTGTGTGTGCCCAAACGCGTGTTTTTAGGCTATACTGATAACAGACTCAAGAACAGTCCCTATTGAACTATAAGCATAGTCAGATAGACAGGGCTCACATGGATAAAACACTTTTTTCTAATTTGCTATTAGTGCCTCCATTGCTAAGATATGCTAATGAATTGTTTGATGCAATGATGGCATCACTGTTGCGCTCACTGCACCAAAGAACTATCTCATTGCTATGATTCACAGGGCTAGGCAGTGTACATATCAGTCTTCCAGGGAGGAAGAGAAAAAGAGGGATTGAGCGCTGGAAGAAATAGTTATTTGTTGAGAGCAATGGTGACACTCTTATTGCACCAAACAGGTCGTAAGCATATCAAGAATAAAGCTAAAATCTTAGCAACAATGGCAGTGATCAGGATCATGTAGGCCCTGGCTATCTCACTGTGTCTGTAGTTCAAACGGAACTGTTCTGATGACAGATTCCCTTTAACATCATCTATAGGATAAAATGGCCCTCCTGCTTGTTCTAATTCTTTGCTCTTATCACTGTTCACACACTTTGGGATATAAATCTGCCACCATTAAGGGAATATTGTAGAAGGCACGCTGCAATGCTATATGTATTCAGATTTGACAATCTTTGACAGATATACTTTTAAGTAAACAGATGCACATTTGTCCATAAACATGAGCCGGGAATGGGATGGCGTTCAGCATAAAAATTAACATAAACACAGTTAATTATACACAGCTAAAAACACTTCAAATGACTGAATCTTACAAAAATATGCAAGGTGGCTGCTGTTATACTGGCTGCTGGTGTCAGGCGCGTGTACGGGAGAGTTCACGAAAGAAATTGTACTCATGAATTATGGATCGTCAGTACAGATAAACACAAGCCCAACATCCACCACATTACCCACACAAATATCAAACAAACAGGACTATATGAAAACTTCACAAATTTACATCTATATATAGGGTTTCTTCATTTTACAAATATCTATCACCAGACCACAGGGTTTATCACTCCTTAACGTCCTGTCACAGGCTGCTACTAGAGCACAGGGTTTATACCCCCAACTTCGTGTAACCTGTAACTTCATGCTGCTTCTGCCATCACCACCTCTAGATCCCCACAGGGTTTATACCCCCAACCTCGTGTAAACTGTAACTTCATGCTGCTGCTGCCACCACCACCTCCAGATTACAGGGTTTATGCCCCCAACTTCGTGTAACCTGTAACTTCATGCTGCTGCTGCCACCACCACCTCCAGATCACAGGGTTTATGCCCCCAACTTCGTGTAACCTGTAACTTCATGCTGCTGCTGCCGCCATCACCACCTCCAGATCCCCACAGGGTTTATGCCCCCAACTTCGTGTAAACTGTAAATTCATGCTGCTGCTGCCGCCATCACCACCTCCAGATCCCTACAGGGTTTATGCCCCCAACTTCGTGTAAACTGTAAATTCATGCTGCCGCTGCCACCACCACCTCCAGATCACAGGGTTTATGCCCCCAACCTCGTTTAACCTGTAACTTCATGCTGCCGCCGCTGCTGCTGCTGCCACCACCACCTCCAGATCACAGGGTTTATACCCTCAACCTCATGTAAACGGTAACTTCATGCTGCCGCTGCCACCGCCACCACCTCCAGATCACAGGGTTTATACCCCCAACCTCATGTAAACTGTAACTTCATGCTGCTGCTGTGACCACCACCTCCAGATCATAAGGTTTATACCTTCCAGTCTCCTGTACAAAACAAAAGAATAGGCAGGCACTAAACCAAATAAGACTAAACCCCCCCAAGAAAAAATAGGGACACTGAAATATAACTTTTAATGATATACAGCTAAAATCTGATATAGCTAAAGCGTAGATAAAAATAAATATGCACTTGATACCTGCTTTTATACGAAAGGTGGCCCCTTTCAGCATCACTAGGGATCAAAACCAAAAAGGAGTATATGACTCCCAAATATCAACACTATACTGGACCAAACACCCTAACATTCAATTGTCAAACTGGATAGCATATGTTGCCACATATATGAGTATGTATACAGCATGATAGCTCACCCCTGGTTTATATGTTCCACCTGGAAGCACCACTACAGTAGATACAAGGTTCATACCCCTCTAACATATTGACACTTCCCACCACGTTAATCCTCCCTAAACTCCTGTAACATGCCACCACCATAATATATGCAAGTATTAACCCTGTTACAGTAAATGATATGAGTAAGTAATAAAACCACAATGCTCTAGGGTTATACCTTCAAATTATTCTATAGTACGCCACAAAAACATCAACATTAAAACCCTGAATTTACAGCAACAATTATTATCCTACCTAAAGTCTTTCCAGCACCCACAGCTTCCCCCTTATCATACACGATATTCTTTGCACATATGGTCTAATAACTGAAGAAAGATCCAATGCCATACGAGCCCCAGCCTTACATTTAGAAGAGCAGGTCCTCTTCTGATGATCCTCTGTAGAGAGTGCAGAGACGCTGAACACACAACAAACAATGTTTGTTTATCACTAATGATATTTGCATAATTAATCTGTCAACATTATGATGAATAAATATTCATTGTGGATTCCTGACGTCCTGCTGTTACCCGAGTGTGAAGTGGAGAGCGCCCCCCACCCCCACCCCTGTGCAGAAGGCTTTTATTATCATTCTTGTAGTCATGACATGATCAGCACTGCAGCACAACCTGACAATGCCAAAGGAGACGATAAAACCCACTGATTCACTGCGAAGACGCAGCAGCTTTACTGACAGGAGAAGAAATGACATATGGTGAATTATAGAGTCCATCTTTCTGATAATCCAAGATTTTTCAGTTTAGCAGATTTGTTCCCGGATGCAAAATGCAGAAGCAAATGAATGAACGTAGAGATCAGTGGGAAAAAATTCTTTTTTTTTTCTTTTTTTTTTTTAAGAACACAAAAACATAACATACCATACTTTTGCATCTATCCAAAAAAATGGATCTGGTGAGGTGAACGAATCTGCTAAACGGACATAAAAAACGCAATGTGGAGGAACGTGGCGCTGCTTCCTCTCCCCCTACTCCGGCTCATCAGTGGTTCCAGCCTGCCTCCTCTGTGTGCTCCTTTAGCCTCTCCTGTTGCCCGGCATAGGTGGTCCCGGTGACTTCAGATCTGGTGCTGCATCTTCCAGCGGAGGTCCCTCCTTCTTCTCCTGTGGCCTGCTGTATGCTCTTCTACTGCTAGGTGCCCTGAAGTCCTGACCTGTGTATCTGGCTGCTGACCTTCCTCCCTGCGTTTTTTGTAAGTGACTGTCTGGTTCTTTGGAGCCTTTATTCCTGTTGTACTGGTAGTCCTCTTCTGGCCCCTCTGACAACTCTTCCTGGCAGCTATCCTGGGGAGAGTAAGGGAGTGCTGAGCCCCTCCACCACCACCAGGGGGGGGCTCCTCACCTTACAGCCCAATCGGGACATTGCTTAACATCAAATCCGGACCCTTCTCCTGTTGGTCGAGCTGTTTGTGAGTGCTGAGCCCCTACTCAACAATCAGGGGGGGGGGCTCCTCACGTCGGGTTCTCATAGAACTGTATTTGTCTCTGTATTGCTACTGACAGGCCCCTCTATATGACCCTGCACACCTGTTTCTGTTCCCTGGAAATGATTGCAGAAATCACCAACAGTTTCGCCCATGGCAGCTCGCAGCTGATTGCTGGGCACCCTGCTATGCTACCCCTAGGACCCTGTCGGAGTCTGTTAAGTTTTAATCTACTGGTACTGGTCCACTCAATGTGGACCAATTCCGCTTGTACTACAAGTCCCTGTATAATCTTAGAGAGGATAGTCAAACATATCAGTCTACTAGGGATGAAATTAATGACTTTTTGGACTCAGTCCCTTCCCTGTCTCTATCCTGAGCAATCTAAGTCTTTCCACAGCTCTTTCCAGAGGAAATGTTGTCTGCTACCATAGTGACCCTCCCGAAGCTGGGCAATTCCCCCACCGTTCCAGCTAATTTTAGGCCTATTTCGCTTTTGAATATTGACATTAAACTGTACGCTAAAATCCTTGCTGAACGTCTCCCCCAGCTGATCAAACCTGATCAAGTAGGATTTGTGTTTGGCAGGCAGGCCCCAGATGGCACAGGTTTATAGACCTCATCCAGAAAACCGAAATAGATGGTGCCCAGTCATTGCTCTTGGCCTTGGATGCCGTAAAAGGCTTTCTACGGGGTCCACTGGAGTTATCTTGATAGCCTTCTGGATAAATGTGGCATGGGCCCTGTCTTTAAGTCTGCTATACTAGCTCTTTACTCACATCCTTCAGCCCATGTGCTTTCCTCAGGCTTCCTGTCCGATACCTTTCAGATCTCGAATGGAACCTGTCAGGGCTGCCCCCTGTCTCCTATTATATTTGCTTTAGTGATAGGAACCCCTGGCGGAGTCCATTCGAACAGACGCGAATATTAGAGGTATCACTGTGGGTCACCAGCAGCACAAAATTGTTTTATACGCTGACGACGTTATCCTGGCCTCGACTTCCCCTAGTTCTTCCTTGAGCGCAGGTATTTCTGCCCTTGAGAGTTTTGGTAGGGTCTCTTATTATAAAGTTAATTCTTCCAAGTCCCGGACCTTAGCCTCAGATTTCCCTACCAATGGAATGATTGCAGTATAACCTACCTTGACATTTCTCTGACAGCTCCGAGTTCTGATCTGTATGCTGCAAACTATGTCCCTCTCCTGACTAGGGTTTCCTCTCTTTTAACTGCCTTCTCTCGACCAATATAATCTGGGGCGAGTAGAATTGCCATTGTTAAAATGATGGCATTACCCCTAATTTTATATCTATTTCGTACTGTAGCTATCCCTATTCCTGACTCATACTTCCCTAAACTTCAGAAGATAATCTCTGATTTTATATGGGAAGGTAAGAAGTCTAGGGCCAGTTTTAAAGTAATGTCCAGACCCTGGACTAGTGGAGAAGCGGGTGTCCCGGATGTCAAGAAGTACTACATGGCGTCTGTCCTTGAGCAACTTAAGGCTGGATGGGATGGGACTTCTAAATGGCGTTGGGCAGAGATTGAGGAGAGTTTGTGGGACGCCCTGCTTTTGAGTATCCTATGTCCTAAAGATCTGGGTCTCACCACTATACATCCCCCCTTGTTAAGCATCAGGGCTTCCATGATCGCGTGGCGATATTTCTTGTCCAACACTTCTAGGGATGACCTGGCTCCACTATCTAAACTGCCACTACTTTACGTGACCGCTTTCCTTCTCCAATTGAGGCTTCCTGGTTGGGTGTCTAGAGGGCTCTATAAAATTGCTCATTTGTTTTCGGACGAGAAGCTTAAATCATTCTCTATGTTGCAAAGCGAGTTCAACCTCCCCAGAAATGACTTTTTTAAGTTCCTACAATTGCGTCACTTTTTCCAAACCCACGAGCCCTCGAGGTTAGTTTTTCCCAGACTTGCCCTGAAGTTGTGGAACCGAACCTCGTCGGCTAAGGGTGGGACTTCTGCGTTTTACAATTTCCTTTCTGTTCCCACTGAGCGGGTTAAGCCTTTACACCTGCTCCACTGGGAATCAGACCTTGCTAGGCCCATCAATTTGACAGACTGGTATGAAGCTAGTGGGTTTGTCAAATGTGTCTCTAGGGGAGCTCTGCACTGGGAGACGGCTTTGAAGATAGCGTTGTGCTGGTATAGGACCCCTAGTCAGCTGGCGCACATAAATTCCTCCTTTTCGATTCTCTCTTGGCGGGGATGCGGTCACGTAGGGTCCTTTATCCATTTATGGTGGGAGTGCCCCTCGGTCCTAGCCTTTTGGGTAGCTGTTAGAGATGAGTGAACACTGTTCGGATCAGCCGATCCGAACAGCACGCACCCATAGAAATGAATGGAAGCACCTGTGACGCTAACTTTGCCAGCGGCCGGCGTCACAGGTGCTTCCATTCATTTCTATGGGTGCGTGCTGTTCAGATCGGCTGATCCAAACAGTGTTCGCTCATCTCTAGTAGCTGTATTTGACTTTATGTTCTCTATAGCTGGTCTTGTCATACGCCCATCCCCCGGTCTTGCCCTTTGCTTCCTGGACACTGGTCTTTTCCCCCTTGGAACGCAGGTGGTGCTGGGTCAGGTAGTGCCTGACAATTGCCAGTCAGTGGAAATCTGCGCTTTGTTTGACCATTAAGGAGCTAATCCATCACGTTGACCTAGCCTTTACTTTGGAAAGAATGCTGGCTAATGGGAACCATACTTTTTCCAGCTTTCGATCCAAATGGGCCCTTTGGTCTTCCTACATGGAAACTAGGAAGCTGGCCTCTTCCCTTCAGTCCCAACATGGTCCCACCGCATCCCCTTAGCTGGTATATGGTATTGAGTGGCTCCGTATGTTTCTTTTATAAATGGTTCTGGTGACTGATGTTTGTCTACCCTGCGACTCCTTTACGTTATGCTTCTTGTGCCCACCGTGGCACTAGGTTTTTTGTCCAGGTGTACTGTTTTGATTTTCTTTTCTTTTCGATTATCCTTGCCCTTCCTCTCCCTTTGTTTTCCCCCTCCCCCCCTTTTTTTTTTTTTTGGTCCTCCTTCCCTCCCCTTGCTCCTGACTTCATATGATATCTCTTTCGTGAATCATATAAAATATGCCTTGCGAGCTCATGTCGGCCCTATGGTATGGTATTTTCTTGCATAAGCATGCTCTTTCTGCGTGGGTGTACTTCGCATATCGAATATGGAGTGGAGCAATGTTCTGCTGTTCATATCCTGTGTGTACAGTTTCTTATTGGTTTTCGCACGTTTTTTATACGATTGTAAAATTTCCTTGTTTCTTTCAATAAAAATCAAAATTTAAAATAAAATAAAAGACGCAATGTGAATAGAGCCTAACACAGCAGAGAGCCAAGCAGAAGAAGTTTAGTGTCTAACAAAAAAAAGCTGTCAAAAGAGCCTCTGTGGGCTGTCTTGTGGATATCCGTCCCATTACTGAAAAGCACTTTCTTCTGTATAATTCACAGAAAAGATAAAGAAGGAGGAAATAACAGGGATAAGATGGGAGCCTGGGTAACTCCTGACTGCTCTCTAGATTCTCAGGGAGACTGTAGGCCCAACTGTATGGTAAGAAGAAGAACAACCCTGGAAAGAAACTGCTGCTCGTACAAGTGAAAATCTGTGCAGACAAGGACACTCGTGAAGGTTTATTCTTTGGGATGGAGATACAGAAGTCATGTCATACTGCCAGCTCTAGGAACTTCGATATGACCCATCCATGCAGTCAGCAGCTACACAAAGCATCAATCATTACATACTGGATTCAGTGAATATTATCCCCGAAATAAAAATCCTCAATATAATTAAAAGCTTTAACGAAGAGGACGAAGTGGTGGCAACATGTCTTTAATAACATAACAATGAGGCAGAAGAACAAAGGAAGGGATCACAGGGACCATAAACATAAATAACCTCATACAACAAGGTTCCAAAAGGCAGAAAACATGGCTTTACGTCGATGCACATAAATTAGCATTAATAAGCATTAGCAAGATTTAATAATGTGTCAAAAGACCTGTGAGCAGGAGATTCTAATTAAATATGGCTGACTGCTAATTATAAGCAAAGTTGGGTGTGTGCAATGTGGAATACTGGGTAAATAATACTTACAATGTAAAATGCTGAAAAGAGGCACAAGTGGTTCATATTAAGTGGAAAATTCCAATGTTACTGCAATTAAGACTGTAAGGGGGCGTTCACACTACCGCCGCTGTCCGTCCTGGGGTTTCCATCCTAAACCCCAGGGAAACTGGACAGGGGACAGCTTGCTGGCAGTAAGTATTAAAACCCATTCATTTGCACAGACACTTTGTGTCCATGCAAAAATAAAAAAATGGTTTCCAGGCAGGACAAGCTGTATACAGACACTGGCGGTTACCTTTAACCCCTTCCCGACATCCGCCGTAATAGTACAGCGCTGCCGGGAAGGAGTTCCCGCAAACCGCCGTAGTACTACGGCGGCTGCATGGTGCGCACACAGAAACTGTGATCACTTCTTCAATCCCCCATGGGGACAGAAAAAAAAAAAAAGTTATAAAAATGTAAAAATAAAAAAGTTTAAATAAGATTAAAATGAATTAGAAATAAATAAAGCCCCAAAAATCCCATTTTCCCATATAAAATGTTTTATTATGTGAAATAAAGAAAAATAGAAAAAACATTACATATTTGGTATCACCGCGTCCGTAATAGCCTGAACAATAAAATTAAAACAATATTTAACCCGAACGGCAAACATCATAAAAATAAAAAAAAACGTAGAAAACCGCACAAAATAATGATTATTCACCACCTTTGCCTTTCAAAATGTTCAATAAAAAGTAATCAAATGCTCAGATGAAAATCAAAATGGTACCAATAAAAAGCAGAGGTCATCCCGCAAAAAATAAGCCCTCAACCAGCTCTGTCTACCGAAAAATAAAAATGTCATGCCTTTCAGAAGATGGCGATGCAAAAATAATTGATTTTTTCCCCTAGATTGAATTTTATTCTGTACAAATAGCAACGCATTAAAAAATAATATACTGTAAATGAGGTATCACCGTAACCGCACCGACCTGCAGAATAAAGGTAACATGTTACTTATGCTGTACGCTGCACGGGAAAATGCTAAAAGCAATGCAAG
Source organism: Leptodactylus fuscus (assembly GCF_031893055.1). NCBI lineage: Eukaryota > Metazoa > Chordata > Amphibia > Anura > Leptodactylidae > Leptodactylus > Leptodactylus fuscus. The sequence continues at coordinate 66,717,577 of NC_134270.1, forward strand.
AATTAATGTTTCCTTTTACATCCCACCCAGAAAGAGTTAATAAAATGTAGTCAATAAGTTACAGGCACCCCAAAATGATGGCATTAAAAAGTACATCTAATACTGCAAACACCAAGCCCTCATATGGCCACATTGCCAGAAAATAAAAATCTAACTTGTACAATGTGAAGACAAAAACCCCAAAAGTCGCCAAATCATTAGGACATAAGTGGCTGCGACTAGAAGGAAATGTATAATCTGTGCGAGTGTTTTCAGGGGACCCCCCATATTTAGAGCTTATGAGAGAGAATACACCAGCGCTGATCCCCTAAAATGCTCCTCTTCCCCATCCGTGTCATAGGAGCTAGTGGGAAAATAGAATGAGATTTGTTATACCCAATTTACTCCGCACAGCTTACATATTCACTTCGGGGTTACTAATGCTCACTACATCACTTGGTTTTCAAAATGGGGTCACTTTCTAGAGGTTTCCACTGTTTTGACACCTCAAGGGCTTTGTAAATGCGACATGGTTCCTGAAACTGATCATAGCCAGATCTGCCCTTTAACCCCTTCCCGCCGATGGCACTTTTTGACTTCCTGACCAAGCTCGATTTTTCAAAACTGACATGTGTCACTTTATGTGGCAATAACTTTGGAATGCTTTAACTTACCAAAGTGATTTTAAGATTGTTTTTTCGTAACACATTGTACTTCATGTTAGTGGTAAATTTTGGTTGATATGTTTTGTGTTTAACTATGAAAAAATTGGAAATTTGGTGGAAATTTTGAAAAATATGCATTTTATAAAGTTTGAAATGATGTGCATTACATACAGATAGTCAGACCGCCAAAATTATATCATAAATCTCATGCTCCAGATCTCTGCTTTATGTCGGCATCAAACTTTAGTCACCCTTTTAATTTTTACGGACATTATAAGATTTACAAGTGAAACAACAATATTCAAAATTTTCAAGAAATTTCCAAAACCCATTTTTTAAAGGGCCTAATACAGTTATGAAGGCGTTTTGAAAGACCTTTGTATTAAAGCCCCCCATAAATCACCCCATTTTCAAAACTGCACCCCTTAAATAAGCCAAAACAACATATACCTAGTAATCTAACCCTATAAGTGCTTAACAGGAATTAATACAAAATGGAGGTGAAATTTTCAAATTTGAATTTATTTTACTAATATTTTCGTTTAGCCCTAGAATTTGCACATTCACAAGGGGTTAAAGGAGAAAACGCATCCCACAATTTGTTAGGCAAGTTCTCCTGACTACCATAGTACCCCACTTGTGGTTGTAAACTAATATATGGACGCACAGCGAGACGCAGGAGGGAAGGTGCGCCAAAGAGCTTTTAGAGGGCAGATCTGGCTGCGATCAGTTTCAGGCACCATGTCGCATTTACAAAGCCCTTGAGGAGTCAAAACAGTGGAAACCTCTAGAAAGTGACCCCATTTTGAAAACCGCACCCCTCAAAGAATTTATCAGGTGATGTAGTGAGCATTAGTAACCCCGAAGTAAATATGTAAGCTGTGCGGAGTAAATTGGGTACACCAAATCCCATTCTATTTTCCCACCAGCTCCTATGACGCGGACGGGGAAGAGGGGCATTCTGGGGGGTCAGCGCTGGTGTCTTCTCTCTCATAAGCTCTAAATATTGGGTGTCCCCTGAAAACGCTCGCACCGCTTACACATTTCCGTCTAGTCGCAGCCACTTATGTCCTAATGATTTGGCGACTTTTGGGGTTTTTGTCTTCACATTGTACAAGGTAGATTTTTACTTTTATTTTCTGGCAATGTGGCCATATGAGGGCTTGGTGTTTGCGGTATTAGATGTACTTTTCAATGCCACCATTTTGGGGCCTGTAACTTATTGACTACATTTTATTAACTCTTTCTGGGTGGGATGTAAAAGGAAACATCAATTCTGGCATTGCTTTTTAGCATTTATTTTTTTTCCCGTGCAGCGTACAGCATAAGTAACATGTTACCTTTATTCTGCGGGTGGGTACGGTTATGGCGATACCTCATTTATATTATTTTTTAATGCGTTGCTATTTGTGCAGAATAAAATTCAATTCAGGGAAAAAAATCTATTGTTTTTGCATCGCCATCTTCTGAAAGGCATAACGTTTTTATTTTTCGCTAGACAGAGCTGGTTGAGGGCTTATTTTTTGCGGGAAAACCTCTTCTTTTTATTGGTACCATTTTGGTTTTCATCTGACCATTTGATTACTTTTTATTGAACATTTTGTAAGGGAAAGGTGGTGAATAATCATTATTTTGTGCGGTTTTCTATGGGGTTTTTTTTACGACATTCGCCGTTCAGGTTAAATAATGTTTTAATTTTATTGTTCAGGTTATTACGGACGCGGCGATACCAAATATGTAATGTTTTTTTCTATTTTTCTTTATTTTACATAATAAAACATTTTATATGGGGAAAATGGGATTTTTGGGGCTTTATTTATTTCTATTTTATTTTAAACTTATTTAAACTTTTTTATTTTTACTTTTGTCCAACTTTTTTTTACTGTCCCCATGGGGGATTGAAGCAGTGATCGGCTGATCACTGCTTCAATAGAGATACACTGCAATACACATGTTACACGTGTATTGCATTGTATAGGAAGCTGTCAGCCTGTGTAGACGCACAGGCTGACAGCTTCATTTACGGCAGGATCAGCCAGGTGCGCGGACAGGGTAAGTGAAGGGGCAGACCTGGGGTCACTGATCAGACCCCGGGCTGCCCCCTACGAACATCGGCACCCCCCGAAACCGGCGCGGGGGGTGCCGATCGGCACAATTTTAGAACGAAACCCCGGAGGTGCTGGTGGTCATGTTTATCACCGGCATCTCAGGGGTTAACACCCGCGATCGGACCCGGTTCCGACCGCGGGTGTTACGGGGCATTGTCAGCCGTGTATTACGGCTGACACCCGCTGTGCATGGTGCACACACAGTTTCTGTGTGCGCACCATGCATCCGCAGTAATAGTACGGCGGTTTGCGGGAAGCCCTTCCCAGCAGCGCCGTACTATTACGGCGAATGTCGGGAAGGGGTTAAAAGCTCCTTTGCGCGCCTTCCCTTCTGCGTCTCGCTGTGCATCCATATATTAGTTTACACCCACAAGTGGGGTACTATGGTAGTCCGGAGAACTTGCATAACAAATTGTGGGATGTGTTTTCTCCTTTAACCCCTTGTGAATGTGCAAATTCTAGGGCTAAACAAAAATATTAGTAAAATAAAATCAAATTTGAAAATTTCACCTCCATTTTGTTTTAATTCCTGTTAAGCACTTATAGGGCTGAAATACTTGGTATATGTTGTTTTGGCTTATTTAAGGGGTGCAGTTTTGAAAATGGGGTGATTTATGGGGGGGCTTTAATACAAGGGTCTTTCAAAATCCCTTCATAACTGGATTAGTCCCTTAAAAAAATGGGTTTTAGAAATGCCTTGAAAATTTTGAATATCGTTGTTTCACTTGTAAATCTTATAAATGTCCGTAAAAAATAAAAGGGCAACTAAAGTTTGATGCCGACATAAAGCAAAGATCTGGGACATGAGATTTATGATATAATTTTGGCGGTCTATCTGTATGCAATGTACATCATTTCAAACTTTATAAAATGCGTATTTTTCAAAATTTTCACCAAATTTCCTATTTTTTCATAATTAAACACAAAACATATCAACCAAAATTTACCACTAACATGAAGTATGTGTTATGAGAAAACAATCTCAAAATCACTTTGGTAAGTTAAAGCATTCCAAAGTTATTGCCACATGAAGTGACACGTCAGTTTTGAAAAATCGAGTTTGGTCAGGAAGTCAAAAAGTGCCATCGGCAGGAATGGGTTAAAAACCCATTCAAATGAACGGAAACCCCAGGATGGACAGCGGCGGTAGTGTGAACTCCCCCTTACAAACAAGAAGCATTTACTTAATAATAAATAAAATAAGTAAAATTTAGAATGAGTGTACAGCCAGGTAGCAGTCACTACCAGGCCCTAGACCCTGAGGGGGCCCCAAAGTTCCCTCTGGCACATGAAATATACCACTATTCTAAATGGCAAAAGGTAGGTAGGGGCCCCATTACAGAGATTGCATCAGGGACGTAAAGTTACTCCTTTGTCTCCAGTTACCCCATACCCCGAAACACCAAGGAGCAGACCACATTGCACTGCAGCACTGAGGCCCTCAGGGTCCACCGGTAAGTCCCCTGCATGCTCTCATCCCCTCCAAGGCACTAAGATCTAAGCAGGGAAAGAGTTACAGTCGATAGAGGTGGATGAGCAAAAACAATTGCGCTGGAAACTTGCTTTTCATTTTTCTTTTATCTGAAATTCACATTCACTCTCATAATACTGTGTGATTGCATATGAGGGTAATTGAGCAAATGACACCAATTATACAGAGTGTGCCAAAAAAAAAAAATCCAGCACTGGGAAATGAATGTCACAGCAGACTGCACCCCTTCACTGCCAGAGCGAGTGCTACTGTACACACAGCTGCCAGGAATACAATGCACGTCATAGCAGTGTACAGCGCCCTGAGGGCTTCATTCATCTTAATGACACCATACATGACAATCCGCTTGTCTCCAAATGTGGGTAGTCTATGCTCACTGACTCTATAATGTACATTGCTATATGGAGATTCTGCAATGCTTGTACTGAAGGTTAGACTAACAGCTCACATTAAGTACCGGTACATCTTGCTGTCTATGGGCAAATATAGGGCATCAATGTCACAACCCTGGAAAACGACTTCAAAGCTGTAGAAAGGGAAGTTTCTCTGGTGGTTGGAGTTCACAGAGGTAACTTTAGTGATCACTTCTCACCTTTCCTGCCGACAAATCATCAATGGGGTTTTACAAAGAACTTTTTTCATTAATTTTTGCAAACTAATTACATCTTTTCTGTGATCAATTCACCTGAGTCCTTCCAATCTTAAGTGCTGCCAGTGACCAGACCAGGTATCATTCAAGTCTTCAGCTGCTCATACTTTTAATAGGTCTGACCCAATAGGTCTGACCTTCTTGACAGTGATGAACTCTAGAGGAAGATCACAAACTTGTCATTTTTCCCATAGCATGATCAGGCATGCACATATATTTCAAGGGGACCCCTCGAACAGAATACCGAACTCATTGACAAGCGGTGAGCAATGAAAGCACATGGACCCCATAGACTATCATGGGGTCCATATGTTTTCCGTGTGCTGTCTGCACAAGTCATGTGGAGAGAAAAATAGTTCATGAAGCACCCTCCTCTCCGCATGACTCGTGCGGAAACCATGTCGAAAACACACAGAACCCATTATAGTCTGTGAGGTCCGTGTGCTTTCAGTCCTCACCACTTGTCAATGCGTTCGGTATTCCGTTCAGGGGGTCCCCATATGGACTTCCTGCAAGGAATACCAAACGCAGATGTGAACCAGGCCTAGCACAACATTGGGGTTTTTCCCTACTTTTTAAACATTACTCTATGGGAGAATGATTGTTGAAGTGTTTGTATTATAGTTTGTCTATTGGGACCCCTTTTTTTTTATATGTACATTATATACACACCTTGGCACTTTGGATAATATGGTCCTTAGATGGGGTGAACTCTTTTAAGTGCATCATATGTCGACATGGTATACATTTGTATTTTTAAAGAGTTTTTAACTATTGTGCCAATAAAGATTTTTCCCTAATTTTTCAATTTTGGAGGACCGTCCAGACCGAGAAACTAAGAGACGATGGGTACAAGTCATATACACAACCAACAGATATAGACACGCTCTCAGGTAATGGGTACAGTGCACATAACGTAATGGTTAATATTTCTTCTAGCCTCTCTCCATCTGAATTGGGCATGTTACAGTCCACCCAACAGCCTGAATACATTTCTCTTGAAAAAAACTTTTTTTTTTGTTTTTGTTGCACAAGACGTTAAAGGCCCTTTTTTTTATATAATAATGGACCAGTCCACAATCTGAGTGATTTAGGAATGAATCCCTTATCATAAAATAATTTGGGATTGAAGGTTCAAAGCCCATTTATACGACCAAATACTAACCATCTGGCAGAAACATATATTTCTCTCACTCAAAGAGAGATACTTAAAATAGTGACTGCATCATAACAAAGCTAGTCACCACATGGGAACACTCTCGTCACAAGGAACAGTGGAATCTGCAACATATTAATACAAGAACAAAATCTGCCAACAATGACGGTGCCATAATAGTTACAGATAAAGTAGACTGAAGAGAGTTAACCATTAGAGATGAGCAAGTAGTACTCGATCAAGTAGGTATTCGATCGAATACTACGGTATTCGAAATACTCATACTCGATCGAGTACCACTCGCTATTCGAATGGAAAAGTTCGATGCAGAACCAGCATTGATTGGCCGAATGCTATACAGTCGGCCAATGAACGCTGGTTCTTCTCCTACCTTTAGAAGTCTTCTCCGTGCAGCTTCCCCGCAGCGTCTTCTGGCTCTGAATTCACTCTGCCAGGCATCAGGCCTGGGCAGAGCCGACTGCGCATGTCCGCTTGTAGTGCGGGCATGCGCAGTCGGCTCTGCCCAGGCCCGATGCCTGGCAGAGTGAATTCAGAGCCGGAAGATGCCGCGGGGACGCTGCAAGGAGAAGACTTCTCGAAGGATCCAGCCCGATCCTCACTCGTGGACTTGGTAAGTATAATTTGATCAAATGTTGCCTACCCCTGAAACGAGCATTTTCCCCCCATAGACTATAATAGGGTTCGATATTCGATTCGAGTAGTCAAATACTGAGAGGCAACTCGAAACGAATATCGAACATTTTACTGTTCGCTCATCTCTATTAACCATTATTTTACATATTTGTTACATTGATCACTGCCTAATAGATGCCTGGTGTTCTTTTGTGCACTTCTTCCCTTACCCTTACTAACCCTAGCCTTTGTCCGGTATAGTATGGCCACTATACACTCATAATGTATGCATGCATCATACATTCCGTACAGAAGTAATGCCATAAAAGAATCCATTCCATTGGATAAAACCTACTCTGAATTGTAAGGGTTGATACTATAAAATAAACAGATTAGTGTGGGGTCACCCTGAAGACTTTCACACAGTCTTGTTCTATTGTTGTTCTCCTGCTGGACACCTATTTATTTATTGGTATACTGACTGATTCTTATTCCATTCATGCATATGTTTGGAGTTATCATCATGTAATAGGATGCTTATAATTATTGAACAAGGGAGATATAATCTTTGTTTTGACTGCTTTCTAAATAAGACACAGGATAGGATATCAGAATATATACACTGAGAATCATGCTATATATTGCGCTTAATAAGCACTTTGTGGTATATTGTAATTATTTACAGAAAAATGCTGAAGAAGGTCAATTGAGGCCAAAATCTCCAATATAAGATCATAGCAATGGTCTTCATCACCTTATAGCTGAAATACATTTTTCTCTCAGGCTCTGTGTATGTACAATAGCAAATAACTGAGAATAGTTCAAGTGACCATAACATAGGAGATCCAGGAACACCGGACCGAAAATACAGGGAAAATGTGCAGCCAAAAAGCTAAAGAAATGTGAATAATATCCCATCTGTAATCACACAAGTAGCCAGAAGTAGATACAAATACATAGCAGACTTTTCTTACATTGTAAGATGTGACATTTGCAGATTCTTCTGTCCTTTGCACAGAGCAATTTGCAGACCTGCTGTAAGGAAAATCAACCTCTCCTATTTGCAATCACTGTGTGAAGAGGAAAGAGAACCTTCCCCCTCCACTCAATCCACGATCCGTCTTGCTTCTATCCTTGTATCTATGGACATACTTCCCTACTAACAAAGAGTTGAATTGCAAATTAGCCAGAAGGGAGACACCTAGTGGCAGGAACTTTAGAGAGGTTTTTCAATCAGAAAGCAGCTATAATGTTAATTAAATTACATTACACGTCGGGTGACATGAGCCCATTGTGAACCATTGTGACACACCATGAGGAAGATTTACTACAACCATCTAAAAACAAAGCTGTCTTTGTTGCCTACAACAACCAATCTCCGCACTGCTTTCATTTTGAATAATGCTCTTGAAAAATGAAAGCTGAATTATGATTGTTTGCTATGGGCAACTAAGAGTTTTGATTTTAGGCAATTTTAATAAACTTGCCCCAATGTGTCATAGAGAGAACGTAAAGGTTAGCACAATTACCCAACTGTATGGAGTTGTGACATGCCTGGATCAACCTGTACTGGAGTAAAGGGTTTTAATGGGGGACTTACTCTGTTTCATTCCCTCATCTAAATGTATTTATTCTACCAGTGGCGTAACTAGGAATGGCGGGGCCCCATGGCGAACTTTTGACTTGCCCCCCCCCCCCTTCCCTTTCCTGACCGACACCGAAGACCTTGACCGACTGACCGCAAACCCCCCCCCCCCAAGCTGCATTCCTGTGCGCTCTATTATGCCCCATAGTGGCCGCAGTACACAGTATTATGTCCCTCAGTGGCCCCTGCATACAGTATTGTACCCCATTGTGGCCCCTACACACGGGATTATGCCCCATAATGAACACCCATGAACAATTATTATACTCTGGGGTATTTTCAGACTCCAGAGTATGATAATCGGAGACCGAGGGGAGATACAGACATAAAAAAAAAAGTTAGTTACCGGTCTCTGGCTCTGCTGCAGTCTTTGGATGTGTTGGCCATCTTTAATAACGCACGGATGTCACATGACATTTCATGCCCTCCCTCCATGTGCCCCCAGTTTCATGTCCTCCCTCCATCTGCCCCCAGTTTCATACACCCCTCATCTCTACCCCTCCATCTCTGCCCCAGGTTACTGTTGCTCCTCAATTGCACAAGCTTTCCCCGCTCTTATCGCAGCTACAACATTTTGTCTGTTATAAGAGCGGGGGTAGCAGCTGTCGCCGGGCCCCCTAATGTCCTGGGCCCTGTGGCAGCCGCTACCGCTGCTACCACAGTAGTTACGCCCCTGCTCGGGGGTATGAAAAGACACCCCCCACCCCCCCACATATAATGATAGCAGCGGTAGCGGCTGTCACTGGGCCCCTAATGTCCCGGGCCCTGTGGCAGCTGCCTCTGCTGCTATGGCGGTAGTTATGCCACTGTATTCTACATAACTTCCAACACGTTAATGGGAAGATCCATACAGGACACATCTGTCTAGTGGCATGGCAAGCATGTGTAGCTAGGAAATTGAAGTACAGTATAAGGCACTGTGTAATAAAAGATAAGTAAGGGCTTTCCACACTTTTGTTTTAGTAGCAAAGATAAGAGCTTACTTCATGAGAACTGGTCACCATCAAAATGCTGTCCAGTCCGCAGTCAGCATGCTACAGAGCAGGAGAAGCTGAGTCTATGCTCACAAATCTACATATCAAACCACTCAGCCGATCCCATCTATAACACAATGCATACATGATACAGGTTCCCTCTAGGTAACTGAAATAAAGAAATATACAGATAGTTCATGCACTCACTCAAGTGCTCATTGCAGGACTGGATCAATTGTCCATATATATAGACAGCACAAACACACAATACAGGGCTGGATATACTAAACCAGACTAAGGCAGACCCTACTGTGGGCAGGTGTGCTGTCCGTGTATTTCAAAGAGAGCACACTGACCAATTCATTTCTATGGGCCCATATACATGACTGTGATTTTACTGGTCCGACAGACCAGGCCGAATCCGTTGAAAAGGTCCTATTGCTGTCCTATTTTGCGGCCCATGCTTTCGTGGCTCCTATTCATTTAATGAAAGGAGCCACGGCAGCATGAGCGGCACACGGAGACATCCCCGTGCCCCCCCGTGTACTTTTGGAGGAGGGAAGGCATTTCCTCTCCATTTCATTGTAAGACAGGAGAGAATATATGAAGTGCTATATATGGTAGCTTTCACATATATAACAAACAAAGCTGTAAAGTTTTAACATTTGCAGAGCTCTGGAATTAAAGTTTTTGTAAAATGTCATTTCAAAACTTGGCGCTCAATGTGTTTAGGTGACAGACACAATGTAATAAAGCCTCCGGAATCATAAATGAGACGATCTGCCAACAAGTTATCACCATCGCACAACAGGCATGTTACAAGTTATCAGTCTGTCGTCTCGACTGCAGAAATAGATTTGTTACATCCTATATTTGGACTCCCAAAACTTAAAGCAGAACATACAGTGTTCCAGGTCCAGCTGCTGCCTGGGAGGAGTAAACAGAATATAGATTCCCATGACAAAGTAAACCTCACAGGAAGGGTGCTGAATAGAGGTGAGCGAATCGAAGCTGACAAAGTGGAATTCGATCAGAATTTCAGGAAATATTCGATTTGCATTGAATCCGGATTTCCTCACGCTTCATGGTTATGAATAGCATTTTTTCTAAAAGATGACTGCTGTACATTAGGACATGGGGCAAGGAACTCTGTGAATACGGGATCACCCACAATGCCATGTGTGCAGCTAATCATGATGTCACAGCCCTTTAACCCATGTCATCAGGAGCGGGTATTAGCTGTAACTGACAGCTAACACCCTGCTCCATAACACCTGGTCAGAGCAAAGCTCCGATCATTTGTATTGCAGTCTATAGTGCTGAACCAGTGATCAGTGCATCGCTGGTTCAAGTCCCCTAGTAGGACATCACTAAAAACTAGTGTTGAGCAAGTACTATTCGATCGAATACTTTGCCGGCATAGGAATGCGTGTAATCGGCCGAACACCAAGGGGCTAAACCCTTCGAATATTCAATGCATTTAAACCCTTCGTGTTCGGCCGATTACACGCATTCCTATGCCGGCGAGGTATTCAATTGAATACTACTCGTTCAACACTACTAAAAACCGATCTCTGCAGCCACAAAGTAGCTGTTTTTCTGACATGATCCGTTTGCAAACTAATTTGGATCAAATTGAATAATTCGGCAAAGCTGCAGAATTGAATTTTTGAAAAATTCACTCATGTCTAGCCCTGAACAAATATTAAAGAGAAATTTCCTTGATGAACGCCATAGGTTCGATGACAAAAGGGATGATGGGAAAACAGGCAGCCTCCAGCAGGGCACATTACAGCACACAAGTGTCCTAAACCTCCACTTGCCTTTTGATCTGGGAAATAAATCGTTATTTATCTATATACATCAGAATAGATACAGATGCTACACCTTAATATATAGAAATTGCCACATATTTAGCGGCTGAATCTTTTTGCTCTTGTAATGGTCACAAAATGGATGTGCTGGTTTATTAGCCAAACAAAATAAGGTTGGCTCCCTACAAAGACAATGGACAGTTAACTGTGGGCTGGTATCAAATATTATCCAGACATGATAAAAACCTCAACATTTCATTGATGGTGGGAGAAATTCTAGCACTGTCTGTATCTGCCTCACCCATACTTCATCTGGATCCACACAGACATAAACCAACCATAGCAATAAAATACACATCATCACATTGGCCACTATAGGCAATGGCTAGTGATAAAGAGACTACCTCCCCTCCATTATGGATAACCCTTCCACCGTGCCAATATCAGGGTGAACTCTGCACAAAACATACTTCTCTTTAGGAAGTGAGAATTCAAGAAAACAATGGAAAGAATCTATTGCAGCTAATCCTGCTAATCCCCGTACATCACAAGCCTGACTTTTATAGATAAAGATAATAAGATTACCTGTGACAAAAACTGGAAACATTTAAGAAAAGCAGAACACATGAAAGCCCTGTCAGCACCAGGCATTTATCTCTTTTCCCATGTCCCTCCATATCTGCCCTGCACCCCACATCTGCGCTTTGCTCAGCACTGGGCTTGTGGGCCAAATATATTGGGCTTGGTGAAGGACAGGTGTGCCCTGAAGGGCAACATAAATAATCCCACTTTCTGTATTAATCTGCCATCTCTCAGAGAAAATTGCCTGTCCTAGACGTCATTGCTTTTTATTGATGGCATCTCTTGTTGCTTCTAGTAAGAGCAGAGCCGCACATGCAATACATGCATGCGGTTATCTCATGGTTGACCATATATCAAGGTGCCATAAAGGGTGTCTATTAGGTCTAAAATGCCTAAACCATTATGATGTGTAGGGATCACTGAATACAAGCAAAAACGTGCCTTTTATGCCCGCAAACCGATGAAGAAATGCAAAAATAATCATCTTTTCATGGGTCCTCAAATCAGCCTCAAGTGCATTGGGGAAGGGGCTTTATCTGATTTACCAGACTTGCTTACAGATAGCCACAAGTACCTGTGATGACCTCTAAAACTGCAGCCTCTGCCCATGTCACTGCTGTCAGGTATGTTGGGCCTTCCCTGCATACACTTACAGGTTGACCATGAAGACCCGGCAGCACCAAGGCATATGATTCTCTGCCAATAAACCTAAGATTTACAAGACTTACAGCCCAATTTGAGAACTACAAAAACTTATGGCCAACACTACTATAACATTTATGTGCCTGAAAGAAAGGTCTTTAATGGAAAAAGAAACTTCCCAGTATTCGAGAATATTAAGTGACAAGGATGGAAGGGCAAGATAAGACTTCCAGTTCTACAAGTCATTTCCTCAGGTGATATTTTCCCAGTTCCGACATGAAATTCCACGATATAAATGCAACTGGAGAAGACAGACAGGAAACAAGGAAAGAAAATGACATATGACGGACAGTGAGACCTCCTGTAAATAAGAGTGTCAGCAGGAGAGACAGTACAATGGGAGAGACAGCGCAGGAAGAGAGATGATCTTCTACTAGGCAGAGTAATGCGTCTGCCTTGACAAGTCACTATTATGTATTTATAGAGAAATGTCACTGCCTTTTATCCGCCATTGTGGAGCAGTGCAGACTGCGCTGGTATCTTATGAATAAACAATATAAATACTAATGCAGAGACAGAGGCCCTTGTTTGGGGTGTCTATAGGAGGATATATGATGACAGGCACTAACTCCTGTTGATGAGATAACTGACTCTTATTGCTGCACCAATAATTATATTTATTTGGTGTTCGTATTAGCCATGGCTGTGCCCCGCTATCTGCAGTCAGCCTGAATCATCCTTATCCCTGGCAAGGAGGGAGCAAATGTATGGTGGAGGATGCAGGCAGCGAGGGGTTACAACTACAGAATAAGACTCGGAGGTTGAGGGGTGATTGATTGGGACAGGTCTGAAGATGAGAAAATAAACACTGCTACATCAGGGAGAAGAGAGACAGCAGACCAGCAGCTGACAGCTCTGGAATAGGAAGAGGGATTCAGGGACATGGGAAGCAATAATGGACAGGTAGCTCCAGAGACTACAGAAGATGCTTATTTCTAGACAAGGCCTTAGCAGCGGTTGTAAGAGCCCACTGGACACCCAGAGAAATACTGGGATTGCAACAGTCAAAGAACATGACCAGACAATCAGTGCCGCCATGTTCCACCAGGCTGCAGACCACAGGACAGTCTGATGTTCTTAGAAATAGAAAACAACCAGTAATATGAGGCTTTTCATCTCCTCCAGCTTCTATTACATTACATGCATTCGCTCCAAACTATCATTCACACTGCAATAAAATGGATACGAGCAACTGAGAAACAAACCACAAAGCAGCACTTTGAGGGTCTCAATGTATTGTGTGGATCAGCAGAAGATCAGCTCTTAGAGCGGCTGCGCAGCCCTTACTGTCAGACACAGTTTCCACCTTCGGGAAGTGGATCATTTGCTGTGTCGTAACGAGCCAAGAAATGAGCAGGAACAGAATTACCGTCACTTAGTATCAGAGTGAATCTGTTTGATTACCGACTTACTCCAACTTATCATAAGAGCCACTGTCTTTGTCACAATATATTTCAGGTTTTGTCTGTGCATACAATAATCTTTCCCAACGAGTGATTGGGAAGTAATGACTCAGAGACCGTGACAGCTAACAAAGCTAATCACCCTCCTCGCTGCTGAGCTGACGGCAAAATGAGACGTAGAAACTCTGTGGCTGGAGAGCAGCCACTGGGCAAGTGGGAAAACCCTATTCTGTGAAAACTGAACAGAACAGACAGGGATCCTAAGGGTCCATCGTAACAATCACTGCACTGCAAGTAAAGGGCGACAATGAGTGAAAATTCACATGTGGCGGATTTTCTGCGACTGTCCTTTTTATTTCAGTAGGTCTTGCACAAATTTATTTGCCTGTGGCTGAGAAAAAAACCAATTCAGATGTATTGTTCCTATGTTAACTGCCTACATGTCTGCAATAAATCTGCCACTTGTGAATATACTTTAAGGCCGGGGCCCCACGGTACGGAAACGCTGCAGGAAAAACCATGGCATTTTACAGTAAGGGCAAAGTGAATGGGATTCTATAGAATCCCATGCCTACTTTGTGGTAAAATCTGCAGTGCGGACATGCCACGATTTCCAAAACCGGTTTCCCCATAGGTATAATTGTAACAGAAAGTCCGCAGAGGAAAACTCAGCAAAATTTCTGTCAAAAGCGCTGCGGTAAAAAATGTGATATGTTGCTGCCGCACGTATGGCCGCAGCGCTTTTTCGCTGTGGGACGTTCTGTGGGGCCTTAGCTTCATACACACAACAGCTGAAAGTGAACCCAAAGAAGCCAAACACCCTGCCAAGACCAGATACAAGGGCTGTCCAAGACCTGCACTGCAGGATCAGCAGACATGACTAGACACAATTATATACTGTGCACTTGCTACCTTCCACTCATATTCCTATTGCTTTGTAAGTAAAAGGAATACTCCAGGTCAACACAAAACGAAGCTGAGGCCCCACGTTGCAGAAAAAGCCGTTTTTTTGTTGTAGATAGGGTTGAGCCGATCTTGAGATTTCAGGATTGTTTTTAAAATCCGATTTCCAATCATTTTCCATTCAAACCAAATCCCGATCCCAATGCAAGTCAATGGGATTAATAATCGAAGATCTGATTTTAAAAACGATCCTATTCACTACACAGCATGGAGTCTAAAAATTGAACGCTTTAATTGTTAGACTCCACGCTGTGTAGTGATTAAAAAAAAATCCTCTGGCTACTTAGTTACTCCTGGTGTCCACTTACCTGCACAGAGAGCTGCTGCTGGTCCGGTCCCCGCTGTTCTCGCCTCACTGCCACCGCCTCCCAGGTTAGTATTACAGACCTAGGAAGAAGGCGGGGCTTGCGGCTTAGGAGAGTGTGAGCAGGTACAGGGCGGGGAGACGAGTGTGCTCCCCTCCCAGTATCCGCTCTCACTCTCGGAAGCCACAAGCCTCGTCTTCTTCCTAGGTCTTTAACACTAACCTGGGAGGTGGGGGCAGCGAGGCAAGAAGAGGAGCGAGAACAGGGGACCAGACCAGCGGCAGCGCTTCTGTGCAGGTAAGTGTTATGCCTGGTTCACATATGCTGATTATAGTCTATGGGTCCCGTGTGCTTGAACTGCACAGCGCTTGCAGTTGCGCTTGTGTTTCGTCCGTAGGGGTCCTCATGCGGACTCTTACGGACGGAACACATCAGCATGTGAACCAAGCCTTAAGCTACTAGAGATGTTAGCTAGTCTCCCATTAGAATGAATGGACGCAGACAGCGCACAGGGGCTTAAGCGGCCGAATGCATCAATTCATTCCTATGGGACCTAGCTAACATTATAAGCTTTTCCCACAGTGCTTGTCCAGGAGCAAAGCATTGTGGGAAATAACATCCAACCTCGATCCCGCCTAAAAAGATCGGGATCGGAATTCCGATCGCGATCGTGAAATTTACTCAATCGCTGATCGTAATCCGATCTTTTCCAATCCCGATGGCTCAACCCTAGTTGTAGATTTTGCTGCTGTGTTTTTGAGCCAAATCCAAGAATGGCTACAAGAGGAATGGACAATATACAGGAATTTCTTATAATTCTTTCTTTTGCTCAATGCACTCCTGGTTTGGCAAAAAAAAAAAAAAAAATGTAGCAAATTTGAGGGGGCCTCGACCCCCAGTGCTTACACAGATCAGGGTTATGCTATTGTGTTGAAGGTGTTTAGTTAACATTTTTGTAACATATTTAGTTAACGCAAGTTCCTTTTAATAGGAAAACAGGCAATAAAGTTCCCTCTAGCAATATTCTAGCTAAGAATTGCCAGGGAGAATCTTCCCAATACACCCATCCATACTAGCATAGTGTAGAGGTAGCATTTGCCAAAAGAGGATGGCCACTTCAAACAGCTGTTTCTCCAATGTTTTACAACCTCTGCAGTTACCAAGCTGCATATAAAGCTCAAATTACCAACTGTATTTTAAATGGTGACATCTATGTTTTTTCTATCGCTAGTACTGCAAATTGTGAGTGACTATGACCCGCTTTGGCACATTCTACAGCTCTACATACTGGTAATACAAATGTGTAGAGATTTTCCAGGTCAGCTCAGTTATAGCACTACTAGTGGGAACTTTACAGCCAGTCTTCTAGTAAAAGTTTATTTAGCAGCCACACTAAGGCCAGAGCCCCACCATAGCATACTAGTTGTGTTAATACACAGTTGTGTAGGAGAAGGGCAGTGTCAGTCATGTGACCGAGAGCCAGAGTGTCATCAGGGACTCAAACTATTCATTCTCCTCATGTGGTCAAGATGTGGCCACTGTGTGGTCAAAAATTGACAGTACCACAGCAGTCCATTAAAAGGATTATGTAGGAATAAATAAAGCTTTTAGGACATTCCTTTGAATAAATAAGCTTTATTACTTATAACCCGCCTTCCCAGAACCCCAATGTTTACCTTTGTAGAACACAGCAGGGTGAAGGAAATCTGAGCATACTGCCTTCCATGGTGCCACGCTGGCTCTCTGTGATGTCACAGACTCTGCTCTATTCCAGCCTGGGGTCCATGGAGAAGGTCAGAGTCAGTACCAGGAGCCAAGGTGTCGGCAGGGAAGGCAGAGGAATGAGAGTCATGGCCTCAACACTGCATTCTGCAAAAGTAATTGGGGCTTCAGGGGAACTAGTTATATATTAGTGATAAAGCTTATCCAATATAGGAAATGCACTTGTAAACTTTATTTCTCCAGACATAAACCATTTAATTAGTTACAAACTCAGCGTTTCTAGTAATGGCTGTGCAGTAACCTGCAAAACTATGCTGCTATTAACTTGGAAAAAAAATCTGTATGTAATGAATGAATGGAACGCTCTAGTAATAGTCATAACTGCACAGTGTGATCATAGCCTTATGTTCTCCCAATATAATCCTCCACACATCCAGTATTGATGTGCCCTGCCCTCAGCAATTTAGGCACACCAAATTAACCTATCCCCAAAGTAGTCACAAAGCTTATTCACCATCACCTCCCCCAGCAATCACATTTAGACTCACCATATTAACCCCCAATAGTCACAAAGCTTATTAACCATCACCTCTCCATCCC
Organism: Leptodactylus fuscus; assembly: GCF_031893055.1. Lineage (NCBI taxonomy): Eukaryota > Metazoa > Chordata > Amphibia > Anura > Leptodactylidae > Leptodactylus > Leptodactylus fuscus. The sequence goes on from NC_134270.1 coordinate 66,734,969, forward strand.
CAGAAATTACATTTAGACTCACCATATTACTCCTACCCAGTAGTCACAAAGCTTGTTTCCCCGTCATATCCTATAATCACATTCAGGCTCCAACCCCCAGAGTATCCACAAAGCTCGATTCCCCACCCCAGAGTAGTTATAATGTTTATACCCAATGGTCCCGTCCTCTCCCACCAGAGTAGACACAAAACTCATTCCCCGTAGTTCCCCCACCCCCAGAGTAGTCATAAAGTTTATTTCCCAGGGGCAATAAGATGGCTCAGTGGTTAGCACTGCAGTGCTGGAGTCCTGGGTTTGAGTCCCACCAGGAACAACATCTGCAAGGAGTTTTTATGTTCACCCCGAGTTTGCGTGGATTTCCTCCTATTCTACAAAGACATACTGATAGGAAAAAAAAGAAGAAAAAAAAAAGAAAGTACATTGTGATCCCTATATGGGGCTCACAATCTATATAAAAAAAAAAAAAAAAAAAAACCTTATTTCCCATGATCCACCCATCCCCATACTAGTCCCAATGCTCATTCCCCATGGTCTTACCCATTCAGGCTGTTCATACAAGCCTGTTCATACAGATTATAATGGGAACAAATGAGCGATTATTTGCCATTGGGCCCAGGGCTACAGCCCATTTCACCCTTATTGTAATCCTTTTACAAAGGGGTGTAGCCTTTAAAAGCCTAGTTCATCAACATTAGATTTGTTAGGGGTTCAACACCCGCCCGCAAATCTCTTCTTTTCAGCAGGTCCATTCTCTTTCTGGTGGTCAAGCCAGATTAAATGGGAATTAAATTGCTGTGACTTCGCCCTGTCTGCTGCCTGATTCATTCTCTGTGTAATAGCTGCTTAAAATAGCTGATCATTGGGAGTGTTGGACCCCTACCAACATGATATTAATAATTAAATTCATAATAAATTAAATATTTAAGGCTCAGGTCACACACTGCAGAAAATGTGCATTTTTTGTTGCAGATTTTGCTGTGGTTATTTGAGCCAAAGCCATGAGGGAGAAGCAGCAGTTTTATTTAGATTTCCAATTCGTAATAATGTCACTTTTTGCTTTAGCTCAAAAAAAATTGCAGCAACACAAACATGTGGCCTTGGGGTGTGTTTCCATGTTCGGCTGGGGCACCATGTGGCATAAACGCTGCAATCTGCCCCCAGTGGAAACGGCGTTGTACAGTCAGAGCAAAATGGATGGGATTCTAGCAAATCCCACGCAATCTTTGCGGTAAAAACCACACTGCAGACATGCTGCAATTTCCAAAACCGCCATAGTTTTGGAAATGACAATGTCAATTATACCTACGGAAACGCCGGTGGTTTCCCCATAGGTATAACTGAAACACAAAGTCTGCAGAAGAAACCTCTGACACCCTTCTGTCTAAAGCACAGCATGAAAAACAGTGATGAATTACCACAGCAGTTTTTCCTGCAGCGTTTTTTTGCTTCGGGACACCACATCGGGCCTTAGCCTTCAAGTTTTTGTTGCTGTTTTTGAACCAGGTGTGGACCATAAAGCAGGAGAAAGTATAGCTGAAAGGTGCGGATCTGCTCAATCTACTCTTGGATTTGGCACAAAAAAAATACCACAGCAAATGCACCTTTTCTGCAACGTGAGACCTTAGCCTTAAAACTATACACAGTTTTTTGACCTAGTCTCACACAAAATGCATGAGTGGCCTGATATATGTAGGAATTCAACACTGCAGTCAAGTAAATGAAGTCAGCGGATTTCCTGAGTTTTGAGTTTTTTTAAAAATTCTGAAATCAAGTAACCTAGTAGTTGATGCAGATGAACTGCGGCAGAGTCAATGCATTGCCAAAGCGCGATCATCCACCTCTACGAGCACTCAGGAGTTAAGTATTCATCAGGCCTGTCATTGTGAAGAGTCGTCAGTCACCCCAGACAGAATTATGTCCATTACAGTCTGGCCAATAAAAGGCCAAACTCAGATGTCATTTCCAGTCTCTTACATCCCAGTAGAAGTTACGAGAAGCTAAGAGAGGTTCTTCTATGGAAAGCGCAGTCTTTGTAGTTCCAGGATGGAGAGTCGGGGTCTTTCAGGTTAAAGATGCAGCAGAAGGATTTTCTAATGCAGCCAGAAAGGGCCAGGCAATAATAATTTAACCTCATTGTCAGGCAGTAAAATATTACTGGTGGTAAATGCTGCAAAGTCATGGTGTTATGTTATTGAAACAATGCAGATGTGATGCCATCTCTAGCCTGTCTGACAGCCTCGCTTCAGAGCCCACAGCCCACAGCCAACATGCCCAGCAGAATCAAGTATCCAAACAGGACCATCCAAAGAACTCTTAGCTGAAAATGGTCTTTAAATCCAACCCTAAAAATGTCACGCATACAAAGATAATGCAATCTTTCACAATACATAAATTTCTTGACTATTAGGGCACAAGTCCAAAAGTCCAGACCCCAGCAGAAGTTATATACCAACAGTTTTTAAAGTGTTCTGCTTTTGATAGTTGCATAGTGACTACTCGGCCCGGCAGGTTCTGTCAGGAAGCCATTATCTCTGGGCACTGTGGAGCGGCAGGCGCTGGGTGGACGCTTGGAGGAGTCATCTCCTCTCGCTGTAATGTCCTCTTCTCTCCTCTCCTTCCACACATCTATATAAATATACACAGAGACATCTGCTCCTTGGAGGTTCTTGGAATGACTCATTTTGCTGCCAATTAGGAGCACATTAAAAAGGGGAGATGACATGCTGATATCTGGATACTAAAAATCCACAGAGGAAGGAATAGTTGGCTGGGTGGGAAGCTGTCCTCAGCAGGGAGATTGAAGAGTTAAATATACCACAGTTCAGTCCTCATCCTAAACAATGCGGTCAGTTTCTGCATGGTGGCTGCTCATCTACCATGTCAATCATAAAAATGGCAAAGTAGTGCCAAACAAGTCCATGACAAGCCTCTTCCTACCTACAAACATAATGGTGATACAATAGTCGGCTCTTGGGCCACAATGTTTGTATCCGGTCCATATTTAGCCCATCCAAGCAGACTGAGAGACGTTGAATCTGTATAATTTAGGAGGGTAGACCACTCTAGAGGTACTGTACATAAAGTGAGAATGCCCATGGTCATAGTTTTTGTCAGTGTGCCACCTAGGATCCATGCTCATTTATTCATTCAAGTATATGGGGCCATGGAAAATAATAGCACACAGATGTCACCTGTTTAGTTTACCCTGATCCCTATATGTACAAGGTCCTGTGCATGAAGCCCTACTATGAAGCTCTTGAAGAAATGAAAGAACACATACTGGCCAAAGACCTTCCAACGCTAGGTCACCTGTGTTACCCGAATGGCAGCTTCCCTCCAGAAGTGTCCACCCACAGAATTGGCCCTATAAGGCCCGAATTATTCTTAGCTAGGATACTGACTCTACAGGAATCCTATATACCTAGAGACAATAGCCAACACATCTCCTCTCCACTTTACCTTGTGCGGACAGGCAGGCGCACAGCTTGTTACATGAGATGTGATTACTGTGACTGTAACATGCTGTGTACCTGTATGTCCATCACATGACCGTGGACTGATTTCTATCCGCAGGACGTAAATAATGCTTCACAACAAGCAGAGCTTTCCATCCTACAAATAACATTTGTTTCCTGAAAATGGACAACCCCTTTAAGTGGTGCATATAATGTCACGATAAACATTTGTCTTCAGAAAGGTTATGGCTAGACTTTACTGGAGGTAAATTCAGATCTCCCACGTTTTTCTATCTTATTTTACAGGTCTACATTTTATGACCCTATATAACTACTGTCATGCTTTCAGTTTGGTTGAAGTTTGTAAAATAAGGTCTTACTGAACACACTATGGCCCAGATTTTCTCATAGCTAGAAAGTACAAACTTAGACAGGCAGTCTGAAAATTCTGCAGATTTATCAGCGTCTGACGCTGAACGATAAATATGTGGTATTTTTAGACTGTCTAGTCGAAGCTTATGTCACCTTTTAGTTGGCTTATGTTGAATCAAAAGTTTTTGGCACTATTTTGGCACTTTCTGGTGCATTTAAGCCGTGCCCCCTTTTGTCTGAGAACCCAAACCGTCATGTGCAGAATGTCAAAATTTTTTTAGACCAAACTAGATGCACTAAGTTGTCCCAAAATGTCCCACATTGCACCAGAGATGCACCATAGACGCACCAATTTTAAGCCAGTGTTTAGTCGCAAGAACAATAGTAAATCTGGGCATATATATCTTATAGGTATCGCCACTACTTGAACATTCTTATACATCACCTTTGTCTGTATATGCCATCCGCACAATACATATGATTACTATGTCTCTTGGAATATGGAGGACCTTGATGACATCTCACTACTGTGTCTGCAACAAGAACCACTTGTAAGAGCAGAGACTGCACTGGCTGCCCAAAATGTTTGGGAAGGCTGTAGGCACATCTCTCTTCTTCCACAAATCTTATCAGAGCCTGGGCTTAAATACTTAGGCTGCGTTCACACGGAGTAACGCGCCACTCATTCTGACATGTAAACACGTGTCAGAGTGAGCGCTGTAAAACAGAATCCCATTGACTTCAATGGGTTCGGTCTTATGCACGCTACCCATTGAACTTAATGGGAGGCTTTTTTTACCTATTGCAATGTGATACATTGAGTTCAATGGGTAGCGCGCATAAGACCGAACCCATTGAAGTCAATGGGATTCTGTTTTACTGTGCTCACTCTTAGGGCCCCTTCAGACGGAGGATACGCTGTCTGATTTTGAACGTGTAGACGTTCCGAATCAGCAGTGTTTAAAGCAGGTCCCATTGCTTTCTGTGGGAGCCGGCATACGCGCACTCCCCATAGAAATGAATGGGAAAAAGCAGCCCATTCATTTCTATGGGGAGTGCACGTATGCCGGCTCCCACAGAAAGCAATGGGACCTGCTTTAAACGCTGCTGATTCGGAACGTCTACACGTTCAAAATCAGACAGCGTATCCTCCGTCTGAAGGGGCCCTGACATGTGTTTACGTGTCAGAATGAGCGGCCTGTTACTCCGTTTGAACGCAGCCTTACTTGGCAAAAAGCTAACCTCTGAACATCTCAACACAAACACATAGATCAAGATTTTTCGATGTGCCCTAATATCTGGCACCCCTTGGCTGCTTATTAACCTTTAGGAACCTCTTTCCTTACAAAGCTCTCTCTTTCACACTGGCCTTCTGTGTATGTTATCAAAACCCAGAGAACCAAATGTACAGATGGGCAACTTTAACCGCACATGAGAGCACCGCTTAAAAAGGTGTGGCAGAAAAGGAAAAACACTCGGCCCCTAATCTCTTTTACAAAATCTAACAGTGGTGAACCTATAGATATTTGGAGATATTACCACCCTACCAACTGAGGGCAAAATAACATGGAAAAAAATGTGTTCAGGAATTGGGAAGCAGTTTTTTATGCAGTTTATGCGTTTTTTGAAACTTGTTTTTTGTCGCTTTTTTTCCACTCCAGCACACTGTTTTAGGGATAGGCCTTCACAATCAACTTAAAAAAAGCTAGGGTTTTTTGCAAAAACCGCATCTCATGTTTTTACACCTCCTATTAATTTCTATGGGGTTTTCAAGGTGAAATCTTCCTCAAAATAGTTCAACACCTTTATTCCTCTAGCTGAAAAAAAGCTAGAAGAAAAAAATCTGCTACTGACTCCCATAGTAATGAATGGGAGACTTCTCTTTTTTTTTTGGAGAGGCAGATTTTGCCTCAAAATCTGCCTGCAAAGAACTCAGTGTACCAACCTTTAGTCTTTTTGCAGCTCATAATTTCTCAAGAATCTATCTGGTTCTAGTAAGTCTACCCCTGGTACAATTGCTGTAATATCTCTTTCCCAGGTAACGCAATGGAATCACTCTGGAGTATTTCTCCCATTTAGATTACTACCCAGTAGTCACTCAACTTGACTGGGGAGATGTTCCCCCTAAGCCCCACTGTAAGCTTAACCCATTTTGGCTGTAAACACTTAGTCCTGCTCAACCCTCTACCTTCCCTTTTTGGTTGTAAATTGCAAAAAAGGAAAAGAAAATAGTGACAAGTAGGTTATGTGCACCAGAGTGTAGAAGGAGAAGTTGGAGAGGAATATGCCAGAATATGCCATGCTCTTGTCCTGGAAAAAGTACATTTTTCACAGCTGCGCATACATCTGAGGTTTCCACAGATCCTTCACAGACCTGAGTCTATTGAAGGAAATGTGAAAACGACCCAGGAAATGGCATGTTCTATAATTTAATGGAACGGTCACACTGACCAAGGTTGTGTAAATAGATCCATTTTCTATAAGGCCACATGCTGGCATATGAATGAGCACCCACAGCGGGTTTTGTGGGTCTACCTGGTGCAGATGGGGGAAAGGCAGGTGAGCTTTAATCCAATTAAAGTGCCAATAAAAGCGACTTCCGCTAGCCTGTGTCTGGCTATTAGGTGCAGGGTTAGCAGGCTCCCACAAGCTTCAGCAGGTGTCCTGAATGTCTGAGCAGATGTCTACACTCCGTTCTACAGTGGAAATACAGTTATTTATGTGAAGCTGCTATGATCTCACAGTTTCATCTCGCCAGCCATCTGTGACCTTGGCAAATGTATATAACAGTCACAAGCGAGGTCACTAAAAGGCAGACATTTCCCGAGTGGACGCAGAGCGAGATGGCTTTCATTGGGTTCAGATCTGTTTTTCTGGAGGATTGATGAGCAGGAATTAGATTTATACCTACAAGAAGCCTGGTACATACTACAGTCAGATGAAACGCTGCTACTGAATATGTAGTTTCAGGTCTTAGACTTATCACAATTATTTATCAGGCAAACTTCCAATTCTCAGGTCTCCTGAGAAGAATTTACACATGCAGAACACGGCCAACACTTACAAGCCAGAATATACGGAAGGGGGTGATAACAGAGAATAACAGAAAAGGCCTGTGTCACATTGTGAGCAGATAGAATCAGATAGAGGTACAGTGGTGGAGGCGGACACCCGGGAATGTTAATTAGCACACCGATGCCGGGGTTCTATTTAGTTGACGTCTGGCAGTTGAGTTTAGACCACACCGGGGACTTCTCAGCCCTGTGAACATCTATACAGGGGAGGCACAGAATGGGACGGCAGGGTTCCCTGGAGGTCTGATCTCTACCGACCCTAATTAAATTCTAAAGTGCTAGGCTGACAGGAGAACCTCAGCAAGGTAATTACACAGACAAAAAATGTAATTTAAGGAAGCAGACAAACCAACGGAGAAGGGAAAAATCACCAGAGTATGACTAAACCAGAGAACCAGACCCAACTAAGTCCACCCACGACAAGTAGAAAAATAGTGATTCCAGTAGCCTGCTGCCTGACCAACAGCAGCTTTCCATCAGCCTGCCAGCTGTCCAGCACCTATCCACCCTACCTGGACAAAAGAGATCAAACAAACGCTATCCAGTATGTATGAACAATGTCGTAACATTGTGAGAACAGATCAGGGAAGCTGTACGCTTATAAACAGCTTCTGTGCTAAAGAGTTATTTTTATAACATTCGGCATAAGGAAAGAGACACGTGCTGTCCATATGTATCACGGACAACGCACAGTCAGAGTGATTTATAATGGGCAATGCAGACAGACACATTCTCTATTTTGGTTTGGTTTGCAGCCCAAACATGCTAATTTAAGTCTATGGGTCAGTGAAATCGACAAGCATGTGCTGTCTATTTTCCACAGACCAAAATATACTGAAAATGATGGAATATACTGAAAAATAAGTTTGATACATATTTAGAATAAAACAGAATAACACTTTATTAGTCTCTGTAGGGAAATGTGGTATACTTGGCTCAGGTTGAAACAAACATTATAGATATACACTTACAAGGTATGTACACAAAGAGTACAGTGGGGAGAGGAACAGGGGTGCATGGTTTGTTAATAATGGATATGCAATCATGAAAACATAAAAAAACTGATCAGCCATAGGAAATACACAAAGCTAAAATCCGAAGGATTGCGTGAACAACACAGACAGCACATGTACATTAAAAGTGAGAATGTGAATAATGATTGTATGCTGCATCCACTATTCCCTCCAGTCCATGGACTGTTTGAGGTGGAAACACGAGGGCTCAGGTGGCCACTGCCGCCATTACTCCACTTCTGGCCCCCAGTGAGATTTCCATTTAGCCCCACAACCCCATACATTTTAGAGAATGGCACTTCTTGGTGATAAAGTTTGTCCACTGCCCAGGCCCAAACTCATGTTGACACGAGTACAGCTTAGCACTCCCCTACTTTATCTCACACACACTCCCCTGCACCTGATCCACCTCCTGGATCATTTCCCTACTATGCCTGCGCCCAGCTCTTTAATGGGACGGATCCATTTCATTTGTGTTCCGCTAAATACTCTGCGTGCTGCTCCCTGCACCACACGTTCTGGTTTATCAGCTTTTTTCTGCAATTTTTCATTGTTCTTGTGACCCATTTCTTTTTCTATTGCTGCCAAAACACCGGCATTAATCTCTCTCCTCACCGCCTGAAGGGAAACACGGTAATTGGATTTATCTGCTTTTGGAAAGTGTTAGATTTAAAAGAAAGGAGAAGAAAAAAGAAAATCACCTTTGTTTTTCAGCAGTGATACAACTTGGACAGGTGATTGGTCAAGGAGCTGGATGTCTCTAGAGAGCCATCAGATTAGTGTGTGTGACCCAGCGAACATCAGATATCTATCCAGTCATGTGACTGGGCAAAAGCTGGGCAATCCCAAGTGTATGGGGCAATACTACCAAATGCCCGCTCCCCAAATACTGCACCTCAAACACTGAGAGATGGCAGACGTAAGACTGGATCATATCTGGATAAATTCCCCTGATAGAATTGAAGACAGAAAACATGAGGAGCACAGAAAACTCAGATTACATATGCCATCGACGTGTATTTTTGCTCTAGACAACTACTGTGAGCTACAAGTCTGATCCTCGATGTCACAGTCAGAGACAGGATATGAGCTCAGAAACTTCAGACAAGGACAGTTAGGATGCTTGCTACCCACTCCTCCAAAATCACAGCATCCTGAAGTTAAAGGGAGTCTGTTACCAGAACGCAGCCCAGGGGATAGATACGTTAGGGTCACCTGAATCAAAATGCGTTTTCCCCTTGTGAATTAGGCTGTTTTTTGTCCATTATGTAAATTAGCTCTTTGAAGCAATGACAACACCCAAGCTGCTATAAAGAGCTCATTTGCATACTGACAAAAACAGTGATGTCTCAAGACAAATACACAGTTTTATTCGGGAGACTCTAACCTATCTATCTGCAGGAATGGGTTGATATGCCGGGTTCTGATGACAAGACTAGGACAATTATGACCTTAATCCCAATTGACCATTTTACCTTGATTGCAATTAATGAATGATTATTTTAGGACACTCCCCTTTTTACATGCCACACCCCTATGTATATGCCACTGAATTACGGTTTCAATTATTCAAGTGTCAGGAATCCTGACTGGATACCATACAGTTACTGACATATCTTTTAGCTAATTTCAGTGTTAAACAGGATGGCATAGATGCAAAATAATTAACGATTAATTCATCAATTGCCCCGCCCTACAACACGCCCTTTAACTGACCCGATTCACCTTAATGGTGTCACAAGATAATCCCACAGGGTGAGGAACATTAAAAGCCGTAGATCGGACAGATATCAGAACCTGTAATGACTAGAAGATTATCTATCAGAGTGATCTAGGCCATTATACAGTATGATGCTTTGCAGATACCTATGCACATCATAGACTCATTTCCATACAGAAGAAAGGGCCAGCCATGGACCACTGAGATCCTTTTTCAGCATTGCTTCCTGTAATTACAAAGACAACGCATGGTCTGACAAGTTAACCACCAGCTGCAGTAAAGGCAGTGACAGAATCAGATCCGGGTGCCAAAAATAGGATGGAGGTCTGTAAATTTTTTCTGCTCAGAGCTCTTCCTCCTGCATACCACATGCCGCAAATCTTAAATGTCTGAATGCATGAGACGACTGCACCCGACAAACCTCTAGACCCCTACATATAATAACATACTATTGTACAGATATGACCATTACTATCCTGCAGTATATACACCTGGCTATCCTCTAGATTCCTGGATATAGTAGTATATTATTATATATTCACAGGCTGTGGCTGTAACATGCAGGAGACACAAGATGTAAGACTTACACACCCAGCTGGACTCTACATTCAGGTACATCATAGAATATTATACATATACAGGCATAATTTGAAGGTCCTTGGGCCCAATGAAAAAACTGTAACAGGGTTCCTACCTACCATGTCCCATTTAGGGGGCGTTCACACTACCGTTGGTGTCCGACAGCTAGTGTCCGCTGCTAATGTCCGTTCAAAATCTTGTGCGGACATTAGCCGCGGACACTAGCTGTGTCCCTGACATTCTGCATTGATTTAAATGGAGATCGGGTGCGTTCTTTAACAGTCCGTGCCTGTCCTTAAGGGTCTGTTCCCAAAGATGTCCGACTTTTCAAGTGGACAGCAAAAACCCGACATGTACGTTTTTTCTGTCCGCTTGAAAAGTCGAACATCTTTGGGAACGGACACTTAAGGACACACACGGACAGTAAAAGAACGCACCCGATGTCCATTTAAATCAATGCAAAATGTCAGGGACACAGCTAGTGTCCGCACAAGATTTTGAACACACATTAGCAGCGGACACTAGCTGTCGGACACCGACGGTAGTGTGAACGCTCCCTTAGAATAATGGTATACTTTAAGGGTCAGAGAGACCTTTGAGGTCTCCTCGGGTTCCAGAGTCCATTACTAATTGTTACCTATGTATCCCTTTTAGCTAATTCCCTGTTTACCTAGCTATAACTATATTATAGAAGATCCTAGATACAAGCCCTCTACACCTATCATCTAGCTGCCTTTACATAATAGCATATTATTATACACAAATAGCCATTTCTATCCTATACGAAATCCAAAATATAAGACTTCTTCACTGGCTATTTGTTAAAGCTCTGCAAATAAATATATTATACATACACCGTCTACCAATAAGTATTTGGACACCCATGCAAATGAAGATATCTGCAGTCGTGATGTATGTCATGCCTTCTGCTGTTAAATAGGAAACAGCATTGGCATTAGTTGCATGCAAGATGCCATGAAGTGCAGAGTTGTCCGATTTTGAGAAAGGGGTAATTGTAGGGTACCACAGAAATGGTCGATCCTTAAGGGACATAGCAAGCGAACTGGATTACCCAAAAATCGACAGTGGCCTATGTGATTACGAAGTGGAAGGTGAATGGTGAGTGTCGGAACATGCTCTGAGTCGGCAGACCCCCGAAACTGGAAGATCGAGGCTGGCCAGAGAAACCACACCCAACCGATGGCTCACATACACCAAGAGTTTCAACAGGCATCCGAGAGTATTGTGTCGATCAATACCATCCATAAGGAAGCATCTGCTGGGTTCTACCAACTATTGAATATGAATAAATGTTGTCCTCTATACCTGACTACCTTCCAGACCTGTATACATAATAGTATATTATACATACACAGGGATGATGATCCTGCAAGAGAAATAAGATTCAAGTCTTATACACCAGGGCCATCCTCTGAATCCGTTAAGATAACTAGTACATTATAGTCATGACTATCCTGCAGGAGATACAAGATATGAGACCTCTATACCTGGCTATCATCTGGATCCATACAGATAATAGTACAATATACGTACACAGCTATGATTATCCTGTGCCTACACATCCTTTGCCTTATACGGCACTATTTTTCAAATTCGTCTTTTGCTTAAAAAACTTTCAGGTTTTTAATTTTTTTTTGCAGATCAGGGGTAGGGCCATCAGTCCCATCAGATTTATTATCATTTATGCCAGAAATCTAGCACAAATGATGCGGGAAACTACGTCAGCCATGAGCTGGCATACATTTCTTGTCAGGCACACAGCCCGGCGGAGCTCAGAGGTTGCTGTATATCTCCCTCATTATATTATTAGATATACACAGCCATGTCTTTCCTGCAGGAGATATACATGGTATTCTTAAGTGAAATGTGTATGTGTAGTGGATATACAGTAAGGGTCACACCCAATTACTGTGAGGTAGCTATGCTACCAGAGGTCACCTTGGGACCTCCAACCTTGGGCTTACATATAGTAACCTGGGAGGACACAGAATATGCCCCAGAAGTCATTTGTGGACAAGAGTCTACCATGGCAGTGGACACAAAACTGTGTATGGAGCTGAATTCATAATACTGTGAAATGTGATACAATACCGAATAGGTCCAAGAATCCTCTACCTAGAGGGGTGAAGTGATAAATCAGACCCCCCGCAAAAAGCATACAAAGCCTCTGCAGGACAGGCTCCACACAAGAACATGAATGCAGAGGAACTAAGACTCACCTTATATAAAGTCAAGAAATTCAGCTTGGATGGTCATTAATGGCCGGGATAATGTGTAGCTAGATTTAACACTGTAATAAACGTAACGCGTGCGGGGCTAATATGTGGAGCAGCCAGGACTCAGCGCATTACTGCTACAGCGAGCGTTCTCATACTTATACTGTGACTACAGGGCCCAGCAGTCAGAAAGGTTTACATCGCCCCCTGCTGCTCACATCTAAGATACTCTATTTAGGAAGTTACAGCCAGATTAGAAGCAGTTCACACTTGAAGATATTAAATGAAGCAATAATGACAAATCCTGGTCTAAGGATACCATCAGATCTTGCAGGATATGTCATTGTGGAGAATGGGTGAAGAATGGAAGAGACAGATGAACTACACAACAATAAATATATCCAAGTACTAAAGGGGAGACCCATCTCTCATACTTTTAGTAATTTCTGAGAACCCCCAATTAGTACAATTAACACTCACATTGTAGGGCCAAGCACTACTACTTTTGGGATAAAAGGGAGTTCCAGAGGTCAGCACACATTTATGACATATCCAACAAGGATAAAACTGTGGTGTAGAACACTTTAGCCTCCCCAGAATCATCAGGTTGTATCCCAAGTCTCAACATAGCAGTAATAAGAACACGGGTCACTGGTAAGAAGGAGCTGGCGCAATGGCCAAAGAGGAGCAGACTAAATAAACCCTAGAGATGAAAAGCAGACAAATCTCTAAGGACCACACGCACCAGAACAATGACTTCCTAAGTCGGCAGGTACAGAGGATGTTCATCTCACGTATCCATATACACCTGCCCTCTACCTCTTTATGTACCTGCCCACATATCCCAGTACCAAGTACAGCACATGACCCTATACTTCAGCCCTATACCTGTCCATATATTGGCCCCTATGCACATGCTATACCTGTCCATATAACTGTCTGTGTACTCCTGTTCTATATGTGCCTATTACGTCTGCCTTCTACCTGTCTACGGTTCCCTACCCCCCCTCCAAGTACTATAGATAGATAATGTCTCCTGCACACCTGCCCCTGGCCTGTCCATGTATCTGCTCATGTACACCACGCACATGATGGTCTATGAATTGGACCCTGTACACCTCCCCAATGCCTGTTCATGTATGTGCACCCATACACCACCTCCTCCTTGCCAGTCCATGCATCTGCCCATATACACTTCCCCTTGCCTCCCTATATGTCTGTCGCTGTACATCTCCAATATGTCTATGCATCTACCCCTATAAACCTTCTCCTTGTCTGTCCACATATACGACCGTGTACACATTCTTTTTGCCAGTCCATGTATGTGCCCCTATATGCCCCCCCTTATTCCCCTCCCATATGTCTGTCCTTTTAACCTCCCATATGTCTATGCATCTACCCCTGTATACCTTCTCCTTTCCTGCCCATGTACCTGTCCTGTACACCTGGCGCTGGAATATATCCAGAACTCATCACACCTACGTCACACCTGTCCATATATCCCAGTACCACGTACCTTGCATTTCTCCCAATGACTAGTTGTACACCTGCCCATACTATGTACATAATATACAAAGCACAACTCACCCCCTAAAAACAACACCACAAACTGACAGGAGTCTCACCTGATGGGGGCGCTATAGAGAGAGGGAGGAGGCTCTTACCTGAGGATGGCGCTGTCCCCCTGCCGCACCGTCACGTTGTCCATGGCTTTGGGGAAGCCTGCGTCCCCGCTCCGCACCGGCACTCCTGCGGGCACAAGAAAGAGCAGCCTGAGACAGAGAGCGAGCAGCCACCTCCAGGGGGCGACGACCCCCATCATCCTGCCCCCTCCCCCGCCCGCCGACAACCACAAACAGCGCAGCTGACACCGACAACAGCAGCACCAGAGACTCTACACTGCTACATGTCTCCGGAGCCCGCTCACTGACTGCCGGTGACTGCGTGTGACTGAGGGGCTCTGCCTGCTCTACTCCCGCCGCCGCCGCCGCCTCTTTCTCTCCGTCCCTCCTACAAGCCCCCTCCCGCTCAGTCTCCGCCGAACCTCTTTGCTGCTCCGGCTATCTTAACACCGTGTCCTTACATCACAATGTGACGTCATAAGAAACAGACACACGTCATAATACGTCACACAATAAAAATACTTCACTCAAGCGAAGTCCTCAGATGAAGCCGAATATTCTGTAAATCTACTGACATACCCCCAGTCACCCCATAGCCATACACTACAGGACACAACACAAGAGCTGCCCATATAAGTTTTAATCTCCCATATACAGGGGCGTAACTTGAGAGGGCGCAGTCGCATCGGGGCCCAGGAGACTTAGGGGGCCCATAAGCACTGGCATCAGTATTGAGATTGCAGCTTCCATCTGGTGCATAAGCCAAGGAGACCCAAAGATTAACCTAACCACACTAAGGCTAAGGCCCCACTCAACGACCCTCAGCTATAAAGCGCTGTGGGGAAAACCGCTGCAGGAATGCATTGCAGTTTTTCCCTCAGCTCTTAAACAGAAAGTTTGCAGAGTTTTCCTCCACAAACTTTCTATTACACTTACATCTACGGAGAAGCCGCCGGTACTTCCGTAGGTATAATTGATATGCTGCCATTTCCAAAACTGCGTGGGTTTTGGAAATGGCATAGTGTCTGTGCTGTGGTTTTTACCACAGAGTGGGTATGTGATTCACAAAAATCCCATCCACTTTCCGGTTACTCATTTTTACCGCAGTGTTTCTGCCATGAGCAAATCGCGGCTTTTCCAGCTCGTGGGGCCCCAGCCTAAGGATGATTAAACTCCTTAGCACCCGTAACCATCACTATCAAGAAATCACTGTAGGGATGAGGTAGGGGACCCGGACAAAAGATTGCATCGGGGCCCACAAGACTTTAGTTACGCCACTGCCCATATATATAGATCAGACCCAACAATAAAATCATGAGAGGTGAACAGAATGATTATCTCATTAAAATGGGGCTGGTCAAGGTGGTATCAGACAATCTACTGGATACGACTATAGCCACATGCAGTCCCTGATGGCTGGACCTTTCAGATCACTGCAGAGGTGTAGCACGGGGGGCAAACATGTCCAAGTGGTCCCCCAACTTAAGTACATTGATATTATCACTATATGGTAACCATGTAGTGCCAAGTAGCAGCTCTACGCAGGGCTCAGAAGATAATTTAGGTGAATACAGTGTAGTAACATTTACTGACTTGCAGGTGACATCTGACTAATCGTTCACATTCCCCATCTCTTCTATGTGATCGCGCCATGACCACTTCTTTCAATCTCTGTAAGGGGGCGTTCACACTACTGTATGTGTCCGCTCAGCAGTGTCCGTGGCTATTGTCCGTACAAGATTTTAGCAATGGACACTAGCTGATCGTTTGCAACTTCCATTCATTTCAATGGGATTTCAATGGGAAACTAAAGGAGTGTCCGTTTACAACCATGTCTGTTTTTTCAAGCGGACAAAAAAATCCTATATGCAGAACTTTTCTGACCGTTTGAAAAAATGGAGAGTAAGGGCTCATTCACACTACGTTATCGCCAGCTTATTCTGAACGTAAAACACGTTCAGAATCAGTGGCGTATAAAGCAGTTCCATTCATTTCTATGAGAGCCGGCATACGAGCGCTCCCCATAGAAATGAATGGGCTGCTTCTTTCACTACGAGCAGTCCCATTGAAGTAAATGGGAAGCGCTGCGTGTACGGCTCGGCATGAGCAGAGCTAGCCGTACACGCCAGCACATCCCATTCACTTCAATGGGACTGCTCGTAGTGAAAAAAGCATCCCATTCATTTCTATGGGGAGCGCTCGTATGCCGGCTCTCATAGAAATGAATGGAACTGCTTTATACGCCGCTGATTCTGAACGTGTTTTACGTTCAGAATAAGCTGGCGATTACGTAGTGTGAATGCACCCTAAGTGTCCGTTTTTTTGGGGGGGGGGTTTAACATTGAGGTCTATGGGCAACGGACATATAACAGACAGTAAGGGCAGGTTCACATCTGCGCCCCGGTCTCCGCTTTCAGGTTTCCGTCTTTTGCCTGAGAAACTGGACAGGAGACGGAAACCGGCAGTCACTTTTCAAACACATTAATTTGAATGGGTTTGCAAAGTGTCCGCCTGTGAGCGTTTTGTGGTCTCCGCAGCAAAACTTTTTTTTTTTTAACCAGACACAAAGTCAAACATGCAGGACTTTGTGTCTGGTTGAAAGAAAAACGGTTTTGCCACGGAGGCCACAAAATGCTCACAGGCGCTCCCGGGCGGACACTGTCTGCCGGACAGAAGACAGAAACCTGAAAGCAGAGACCAGGGCACAGATGTGAACCCACCCTAACTGATCACTTACTGTCCGTTATGATAAGTGTCCGTTTTTTGGGGGGGGGGTTTAAACAGACACCTTCTGAGCGGGCACCAACGGTAGTGTGAACCCTACCTAAAATTTGTAGCACAAACATCTTTGGCTTCTTACTTTTCCCCACAGAGTCAGTGGGCCCGGGACAGCTGCTTCCTCTGCCCCTCCACCACTGGATCACTGTAGGGATGAAAACACATCAGGGGGAGTTTGTGAGCTCATTTATACCAGCCCTCCATTGCGCCAAAGATGCAACACGTTCTCCATTTTGCACCTCACGTACCACCTTTCAGCAAAGAAGACAGAGGGGGGACCAGAGAGGGGATGTCTCAGCCCAACATTTTTATTACAACTTCTAACAGTTTTCTGTTGAGAGTTAAACTGCTAATCTCTATTCTGACACACAGGCGTGCGCCTGATATATAAAGAGGCCGACTGCTTTTTGTAAATCTGCTGTGTCTTGAGTCGCAACAGGGAGGTAGTATGGAAGGTAAACAAAGTTACATAGTAGTAAGGTACCATACACATGTAAACAAATTCAGAAGATACCTCAGACACCTAGAAATCACTCAAAACACTGCTAAAAGTATATGGGTGCACTTTTAACCAATTAAGGACTAGTTCACACGGGGGGCAAGAGGCGGATTTTGACAGCGGATTTTGCCTCAAAATCCGCCTCCATACAATAGTGGTCTATGGAGACCACTAGCATTCTTTTTCATGCCGCTAGCAGAAAAAAGAAGCGAGCTTCCCTTTCTTCGTCCAGAAGCGACCTCCAGAGTCGACCTGTTCATTTGAGCCGAATATGGAAGGAGAAGCCACGACTGCGACTACGTCAAAATCCGCCCCCCGTGTGAACGAGCACTAATAGCACTAACAGATCTTATAAAAAAAAAAAAAATAAGATTTTTTTTGCCTGGAAAACTCCTTTAACCCCTTAACGACCGGCCCATAGGGAATCTACGTCGGCACTGACAGGTCCTTCCTGACTGCCCTATAGGAAAACTACGTCGGGCAGTCAGGGAAGGATTCCCTTTCAGTGCCGATGTAGTTGGAGCAAGTCTTAGCTGTATCTTACAGCTAAGACCTTGCTCCATAACCCCCCATCGGAGGGGGCTCCGATGGGGGAGTTTTAACCCCTTCAGTTCCGTGATCAAACATGATCACGGAACTGAAGCGGTTCCGCTGTGTTGCCGGTCAGATCGGCACCCCCCGCGGCG
Source organism: Leptodactylus fuscus (assembly GCF_031893055.1). NCBI lineage: Eukaryota > Metazoa > Chordata > Amphibia > Anura > Leptodactylidae > Leptodactylus > Leptodactylus fuscus. The sequence continues at coordinate 66,753,004 of NC_134270.1, forward strand.
AGATCGGAGGGTGCCGATATACAAAACATGCAGTCTGGGGTCTGGCCAGTGACCCCAGACTGCCTGAGCCTCCATTACCTGGTTGATCCTGCCCCCAGTACTCAGGAAGCCAAGCGATGCGACTACATCGCTTGGCTTCCTGATACAGACTGGAGACACATGCAGCCTGTGTCTCCTGTGTCTCCAGCCTGTAATACTGATTCAGCAATGAAATCATTGCTGAATCAAGTGTCCTAAAAGGGAAACATAAAAAAGTGAAATAAAAAGTGAAAAAAAGTGAAAAATAAATAAATAAAGCTTTTGAAAAAAATAAAGTTATAAAGCCCCAAAAATCCCCTTTTTTCTATAGAAAATGAGTTATGTAAAAAAAAAACTAAAAATTAATAAAAACAATACATATTTGGTATCGCCGCGTCCGTAACAATCTGTACAATAAAACTGAAACAATATTTAATGTATACGGTAAACGTCGGGGGAAAAAAAACTGAAAAAACCCGCCGGAAGTAGTGATTTTTCGCCATCTAACCTTAGAAAATATGCTATAAAAAGTGATCAAAAAGTCATATGCACCCGACAACAGTACCAATAAAAAGCACAGGTTGTCCCGCAAAAAATAAGCCCTCAACCAACACTGTCAACCAAAAAATAAAAATGTTACGCCTCTCAGAAGATGGCGATGCAAAAATCACTGATTTATGTCCCCAAATGTGTTTTTGTTCTGCAGAATTAGTATTGCATAAAAAAATACTATAAATGAGGTATCGCCGTAACCGTACCGACCCGCAGAATAAAGGTCACATGTTACTTATCCTGTATGCTGCATGGCGCAAAATTTAAAAGGTAGAATGCAATGCCAGAATTGATTTTATTTTTTTTAATCCAGCAAAAAAAGAGTTAATAAAATGTACTCAATAGAATATAGGCACCCAAAAATGGTGTCATTACAAAATACATCTCATCCCGCAAACAACAAGCCCTTATATGGCCGCATCACCAGAAAAATAAAGAAAATATAGCATCTAACAATGTGAAGACAAAAACCCGCAAAATCGCCAAATCATTAGAACACGACTGGCTGCATCAGGAAGGGAATATATAAGCGGTGCGAGCGAATATCAGGGGACACCCCAGATTTACAGCTTATGAGGGAACAGACACCAGAAATGACCCCCAAAGTGACCCCCAAAGTGACTCCCCCAATCATAGGAGCTACTGGGACATAGTAGGGAATTTGGTGTCTGCAATGTTCTCCGCACAGCTTATATACTCCCTCTTCACCATCCGCTGTGCAGTCACGTCCGGGATACTAATACTCACTACACCCCCTGAGAAATTCTATGAGGGGTGCAGTTTTCAAAATGGGGTCACTCCTTTGGGGAATCCACTTTTCTGGTACCTTACAGGCTCTACAAACATGACATCGCGTCCAGATACCAAACATCCAAATCTGTGCTCCAAAAGCCACATCGCGCTCCTTCCCTTCTGCGCCCTGCTGTGCGCCCAAACTGCAGTTTATGTCACATGTATGACACATGTATGACACTGGTGTACCCGGGATAATGTACGTAATGTCATATGTGGGTATAAACTGATATAGGGGCACAGCCGGACACAGAAGGGAAGAAGGGTTATTGGGTTTTTGGAGCACAGACGGTTTGGTTTTTGGATGCCATGACACTTTTGTAGAGCTGAAACGCCAGTAAAGTGGGATCCCCTGATATGTGACCTTATTTTGGAAATTACACCCCTGAAGGATTTCTCCAGGGGTACAGAGAGCATTTTTAACCCCCAAGTGTTGCTATAACTTATTATCCATAAATGAATATGAAGCTGATTGTGAGAAGTGAAAATACCAATTTTTCCAGGAATACGTCATTTCAGTGCATAATATGTTGTGCCCGCCTTGTATCAGAGATGAACGCTCTGAAAGCTGTTGCATATCGGGCACTAAAATGGCGAATCTCTGGAAAAATTTCATTTTTAACTTCTCATTTTCAGTTGCGATTTCATTTCTGGAAACTAAATAAATGCAACCCTCAAGGGTTAAAAACGCTCGCTACACCACTTGATATATCCCATCAGTGGGCTAGTGTCCAAAATAGGGTGACATGTCTGCAGATTCCACTTTATTGGCAATTCAGGGTCTTCGCAAAAGTGGCATGACGTCCAAAAACCAAACTGCGCCAAAAACCAAAATAGCGCTCCTTCGATTCTGTGCCCGGCTGTACCAAACAGCCATTTCTACCCACATATGGCATTAAGTCCGTTATCTGGGGTACACCAGTGTCATACATGTCGGCATACACTGCCATTTGGGTACACAGCAGGGCGCAGATGTGAAGGACCGCTATGTGCATTTGGAGTGCAGATTTAGATTGTTGGTGTTTGGACACCATGTCACATTTACAGAGACCCTAAAATTGCCCCTACAAAATGGGGTCACTTATTGGGGAATTCCAGTTTACTGTCAACTCCAGGGATCTGCAAAAACATCATGGCGCCCAGAGGGTCCCTCTAAATCTGTACCCCAAAAGCTAAAAAGCGCAGTGCTCCTTCCCTTCTGAGCCCTGCTGTGTGCCCAAGCAGCAGTTTACACCCACATATATAATTTTTTGCCCCTCGGGATGTCCTCTTAATAGTTTTAGGAGTGCAGGTCTCTGACAACACAAAGTGGGGGCAACGTATTGGGCACCGAAATGGCATATTCTTTAAAAATTTCAATTTTCATTTTGTACATTAATTTTTGGGAAGCATTTTTAGGCTCAAAATGATAATACCCCTTGATACATTCTTTGAAGGGTGTAGTTTTTAAAATGGGGTCACATTTGAGGGGTTTCCATTGTATTGATACTTTAGGGGCTCAGCAAATGCGACATGGCACCTGAATACTATTCCAGCCACATCTGCCCTCCAAAAGCCAAATAGCGCTCTTCCCATTCTGAGCCCCACCATGTTCCCATACAGCAGATTATGATCACATATGGGGTATTGCCGTGTTCAGAAGAAATTGTGTAACAAACTGTGGGGGGTCTTTTTCTCTTTTAACCCCTTGTGAAAATGAAAACTTTGGGGATAAAGGGACATTTTAGTAATTTTTAACCTACACATGCCAAGGTTAGTAAAATCTGTGAAACGGCTATAGGGTCAAAATACTCACTATACCCCTCAATGAATACCTTAAGGGGTCTAGTTTATCAAATGGGGTCATTTATGGGGGTTTTCAATTGTTTTGGTAACTCAAATCTTGTTTGAATGTGCAATGGGCCTGAAATATCTGCAAGCAAAATTTGTGTCTTGAAATCCAGTTGGTGCTCCCATCTTTTTGGGCACTACCATGCATCCGTACATAGGATTAAGGCCACAAAGTGTACATTTTTGAATACGGGAGAAATGGGGCCATCTATTTTGGGGTGTTTTTCTTTATTTTCATGGCATGTGTGCAAAAAAACTGCCTTTAAAATGACTCTTTTGTGTAAAAAATATGACAATTTTTTGTTTGACACAAATTCTTTTAAAACCTATGGGGTCAAAATACTCATTATACCCCTCAATGAATACCTCAAGGGGTCTAGTTTATAAAATGGTGTCATTTATTGGAGGTTTCTACTATTTGGGCCACAAAGTGTACATTTTTGAATACGGGAGAAATGGGGCCATCTATTTTGGGGTGTTTTTCTTTATTTTCATGGCATGTGTGCAAAAAAACTGCCTTTAAAATGACTCTTTTGTGTAAAAAATATGACAATTTTTTGTTTGACACAAATTCTTTTAAAACCTATGGGGTCAAAATACTCATTATACCCCTCAATGAATACCTCAAGGGGTCTAGTTTATAAAATGGTGTCATTTATTGGGGTTTTAAATTGTTTTGGTAACTCAAATCTTGTTTGAATGCATAATGGGCTTGAAACATTTGGAAGCAAAAATTGTGTCTTGAAATCCAGTTGGTGCTCCCTTCTTTTTGGGCCCTACCATGCGTCCGTACATAGAATTAAGGCCACAAAGTGTACGTTTTTGAACACAGGAGACATGGAGTCATCTACTTTGGAGTGTTTTTCTTCATTTTCATGTGTTATGTGCAAAAAAACTGCCTATAAAATGACACTTTTGTGTAAAAAAATATGAAATTTTTTGTTTGACGCAAATTTTCTAAAAACTTATGGGGTCAAAGTACTCACTATACCCCTCAATGAATACCTTAAGGGGTCTAGTTTATAAAATGGGGTCATTTATGGGGGTTTTCAATTGTTTTGGTAACTGAAATCTTGTTCAAATGTGCAATGGGCCTAAAATATCTGAAAGCAAAATTTGTGTTTTGAAATAAATTTGGCACTCCCTACCTCTTGGGCCCTACTATATGTGCGTACATAGGACTAAGGCCACAAAGTGTACATTTTTTAACACGGGAGAAGTGGGGTGATATATTTTGGGGTGTGTTTCTTCTTTTTGATGTGTTGTGTGCAAAAAAACTGGCTTTAAAATGACACATATTTGAAGAAAATGAAAATGTAATTTTTTTCATCATTTGTAATAATTCTTGCAAAACAATATTTTTTTGATCAAAATGCTCACTAAACCCCTCAAAGAATACCTAAAGGGGTCTAGTTTTACAAATTGGGTCATTTAATGGGGGTTTCTGTCATTATGTCACCTATTCCTGTCTGCAAACATAGCTTGGTACAGGAAAAAATCACACACTCAAAATTTCCAAAATTTGCTTATAAACTTGATAAACTTGTAAATTGTCTAAATTACTCAAATATGCTAAAATTATTTCAAATATGCTTGAAACACAAAAGGAACATTTGGAAGTATATAACTACTAACTTTTTTGCCCTGTATTATTTTGCATATATTGAGATATCGCAGATGAAAATGGAAAACATTGAAAAAATTTCAAAATTTTCAGCATTTGCGAGTTTTTTAATAAATTTACACAAGTTATATCAGTCTAATTGTACCTTCTCAGTAAAGTACAACATGTCACGAAAAAACAATATCAGAATCGCTTGGATGCGCTATACTGTTACAGAATTATTCACTAACAAAGTCACACAGGGAAAATTTCCAAAATTTGGCTTGGTCATTAAGGTCTAAAATAGGCTGGTCACTAAGGGGTTAACAATGAGTACACCAGAGGTTTTGAGTTTAATGGCCGTTATCATACAGGTGATGTGCATAGCAACGCGCTACTCATTACTGCAATAAAAAACTGCATGCAGTTCTTCAGCAAAACAGCACCATGTAATCCCACCCTAAGTGAAACACCAATTACTTTCAGCTGCATCTAATTACTAGCTATGCAATTTTGTTGTTAGCGTGTTAATTTGCATTTCACTTACAGAGAAATGAAAGCTCCAGCAGCCCAGAAACTGGATGTGGCTATATCGTGTGGCACCACCCCCAAAGTGTCAGCTGTTCTAGGCCCGGTTCACATTTGTGTTCAGGCCATTCCATTCCCGTCTCTGCATGAAAAATGTACTTTCGTGCAGAAAACAAACGGAAACCACATGGCCCCTAATATAGTCTAAGGGCCTGCAGGTTTCCTTAGGTAACTTCTTTTTTATGCGTATTAGTTTTCTGTTCCATTTTCTGTTCACATCTGCGCACAGATGTGAACCAGGCCTTAGACAGTAAGGAAAAAGGCAGCAGATTTGTTAGAAACAGATAAAATGGACAAGTGTAAGGACTGAGCAACTTTAAAGAGGGTCTTTCACTGTCTCCGTCAACTCTTTGCATCATTTAATAAGTAGTGCTCCACTGATTTCAGTACAGTTGGATTTTGTTTTCTCTATCCCCACCATTCCTGAGCAATTAATTCTGTTACGGTCCATTCACATGTGTAAAAATAAGACTCATTGACTTCAATGACATTTTTTACACGTGTAAAAAAAAATGCCAAAAAACATGTTTTTTTGATGCTTTTTTTTGGTGCTTTTTTTTTTTCTACACATGTAAAAAATGTCATTGAAGTCAATGGGAGTCTTATTTTTACACGTGTATTCTTTACTCGTGTATTTTGCCAAAATGAGCGCACGTTTACTCCGTGTGAATGGACTCTTAGTTTTGATTCCTCTACTATGTATGCTCTGTACTGTCAGGTGGGCGGTATCAGCCTGGAGCAGGAAAGGGGTGTGATTCTGACATTACAGAACCTAAGTAGCATAGCAGGCACCAAAGCTAGCAGCATTTATTGCTCAGGAACAGTGGGGGATAAAGAACAAATTCCAACTGTGCTGGAATGTGTGGAGCAACACTTATTAACAAATGCTCAGAGCTGGAGTTGGTGGAGGTGGTAAAAGGTCCTCTTTAACCCATTCATGATATTGGTTGTACTATTATGGCAGATATTTATTGAGTCTTTAAACAAGGCGGGGCCACTCAGCTCCTGAGTTTCCACTGTATTAAAGAGACCTGGTGGCAATGCCCGTGATCAGAGCATTAAATCCTTTCATGCCTCGGGTTTGACCCAGTAACCATTTTCCTGGGGGTGGCAATCCATTAGCATGACAGCCGGAAGCCTATTGGAGGCCCCCAGGCTTGTCTTGTATATGCTTCTATTACAAACAGCAATATATATACTGTATATCATTTGTATTGCAGTGTATTGTATTAGTGATCAGACCCCCTGGGGTTCAATACCACAACTTACATTCTGGCTGGTACCGGAGGGAATGTGTGATGCTATGGGAATCGGAGCATCGCATGAGTATGCTTTTTTTTCTGTCAAAAAACCTCAGGGCTAAACAGTAATAGCCAGAAATCTGGGTCAGAGCATTTCTAAAACAGCTGTCTCGTTGGGTGTTCCCCCTATTCAGTAGTTAATACCGGACAGGAGCCATCCATAAAAGTGGTCCATGCTATTTATAATAAAAAGAGGTTAAAATGGAAAAACGTGGCCTGGTCTGATAAATATTTTTGAGGACAGCTATGTGTGTGCCTCACTTACCTGACGCTAGGTTCACACTAGCGTTCGGCAGTCCGTTCTGTGTTTTCCGTCTTCTGCATGCAGAAGACGGAAATCTGTCAGACCATGTCCGGCGGTGAGCGTTTTATGCTCTCCGCCCCGAAACCGTTTTTTTTTAAATCGGACACAGAGTACTGCATGTCCGACTCTGTGTCCGATTTAAAAAATATGGTTTCGCGGTGGAGAGTATAAAACGCTCACCGCCGAACATCTTTCAAACCCATTCAAATGAATGGGCTTGAAACATGCCGGCAGGTTTCCGTCTCCTGTCTCTGTTTTGTGCAGGAAATGGAAACCTGCAGAGCGGAGACCGGGCGCAGATGTGAACGAGCCCTGAGGAAGACAAGGTACCAGGTTACACTAAGATAAGAAGGCAAACAGAGTGGCAGCATGATGCTCTGGGCAAAGTACTTGTGGGAAACGTTGAGTCCTGGCATTCACATGAATGGTAATTTGACATGTATCCTGTGGTGTAACTAGCAAAGACTGGGCCCCCCAGCAAACTTTTGAATAGGGCTCACCTTTCACAGCTTAGCGCCCTCTTTCCTGGCCCCCACACAGTATAACGTCCCATTTACACACACTATATTGTCCCAAAGTGACCTCCAGACAGTATAATGTCTCATAGTGGCCCCTCCACATGGTGTAATGTCCCATAGCAGCCCCTCCATACAGTATAATGTCCCATAGCGGCACTTCCACACAGTATTATGTCTCACCGTGGCCCCTGCACACAGTATTTTATCCCACCGTGGACCCTGCACACACACTATTATGCCCCACAGTGGCCCCTGCATGTACACTATTATGCCCCATAGTGGCCCCTGCACATAGTATTATGCCCATAGTGGACCCTTCATGAACAATTATTATACTTTTCAGACCCCAGAGTATAATGATCAGAGACCCAGGGGAGGTGATAAACAATGCTACTAACCTCTCCTGGGTTCCAATGCACTCCCTGCCGCTTCTGGCCCTCTTCAGTGTTGGTACAGACGTCACGTGGACCAGGCCAGCGCCATCATGGGTCGCGACAAAAGCCTGGCTCACGTGATATCTGTACCAACATTGAAGAGGGCTGGGACGCCACCAAAGAGGCCTGAAGACTGCCGGACTGCAGGAGAGGTGAGTAACACTGCCTTTTATGTTCCCTCACCTCCCCTGGGCCTACAATCATTATACTCGGAGGTCAGAAAATACCCCAGAGTATAATGATAGCAGTGTTTTGGGGGGTTTGCTGGCCAGTGGCCTCACTTACTGATCCACGCTCCTGCTCACAGCCACCTCCACAGAAGGGGTAGCAGAGGCGGTCAGGAGCGGAGATCAGTAAGTAAATAGGGCCAGTTACCTGCATAAAGGGCCCAACAGGCCCCATAAGGTTCCGGACCCTGTGGCAGCCACTACCACTGCTATACCAGTATTTACGCCAAAGCATGTATCATCAAGCTCAGACTGAATCCTGCTGTGGGCCTCTAGTTCACCTTGGCATGGCAAATACCTTTAATGAACTTCATACAGATACTTATCATACCGTATCTTGACCAGGATATGTGACACTATAGTATGATGGGTTGAATAGCTATATACCCAGTTTATTTGTATTTACTGTAGACACACTGGGTGGCTGAGAAAACATCTAGATGCAGAGTCAGGGTAACCATTCTGCTTCCTCCTTGGCTGCATCTTCTCAATAACACTGCAGGGGTCCCAATCACCAGTCATCTAGTAGCATATTGCTGCTGCCTGAGCCCTGCTGCTATGTGGTCACATATGCCCAGGTCACAGAACTAAAAGTATCCTAGTTCAAGTCGGGAGCTCAGTACAGAAACAATCAAATGCAGCGGCTAGGCAGCAAGCTACTGCTGAAAAATAAATATATGCTGACGAAATTTTAGTAATTTGTAAATGAGTGTGAGGTCATATTTGCAGCTGTATATTGGGCCCCCAGAATTATTTTTACTGGTGGGCCCAAGGTGCCACAGTCCAAGACTATGTACTACATAGCTAAATAGGAGGTGCAGAGGTAGCAATCACTACTGAGCCCTGGAACTTGAGGGGGCCCAAAGGTCTCTCCACTACATAAGAAGAGACTGGTATTATAAATAGCACATGGTAAGTTGTAGCCCGATAACAAATACTGCATTGGGGCCCAAGTAAAATCTCTGTCGCTAAACATTTCTGCAGACCAAGTTCCCCTGTTCATACCAAATACAGAATAATGATCCATGCAACACGGCAAAAATGTTTTGAGTAACATGGCAAAGAGTTGAAGAGGTTAGCTTTGCATCCATCATTTCCCAGATCTCATTTTTGATCCATGGAGGTCCCACTTTACAATTTGCAACTTATTTGAAACTTATCCCTTATACTTGAGCTAGGGATAGGTTGTAGATTTGTGTCCCTCCCCGCTCACTCGAATGAGATATACTGCTGCTCCATTCATCCCTATGGAATGTCCAGAGATAGCCGACTACATCACTCAGTGCCATAGAGATGAATGGAGGAGCAGCAAAGTGCCTGTGTAATCATCAATCTATTTAGACGGGGATACAAGAGACCCCCCAATACTCATGTTCAATGGAAGTCCTAGCGGTCATAAGCATAGAAATCTATAATTTCATGCCTATCCTGTGTGAAAACTTCTTTAAGAATCTTGGTATCTGCTTGGTGCTAGATACCGCAGAGAACTTTCAGAGATCTTGTGGAAAGCCTAGACAGAGCTGCTTGAATGGCAGCTATTTTAATTAGGCTGGGGGGAGGTGAAGAAAAAAACAAACAAAAAAACAACTCCTCAACTTTCCCTGCTGCTTTGAGGTCCTTCCAGTGTGGCCTGGTCCTGCTGGTTGGTTGTCTCCTTTTGTGGAAGTCCTCTCTGTCTGTGGCTTCCCGGGTTATTTTCTCCGGAACCACTGACTGGCCTCAGCGTTCACATGCAGCAGGTATTTCCACCATAAGGGTCCATTCACATGGAAGAAAATGGTGAGGAATTTGGTGTGGAATTTTTCACGCTGAAAAAAAGCCCCCCATTCATTTCAAAGGGGTTCTGCTAGCTTTTTTTTCCACTAGCAGAATTTTTTCCGCTAGTGAAAAAAAAAAAAAAAAAGCTAGCAGAACCCATTGCAATCAATGGGAGGCTTTTTTTTCAGCGTGCAAAATTCCACACCAAATTCCTCACCATTTTCCTCTATGTAAATGGACAAAGCTTAGTTCACACGTAAATAACGTGTGGCTTATTTTGGCACCAGACAAAAAACGCTTCCTAAGTAGGAAGCATTTTTTTGACCTTGGCACACTTTTTGTGGAGCGTGCTTTTGTAAAAACTGTTTTCCCATCCTTTAAGAAAACGGGCTGCAAAAAAACCGTGCGGTAAAAAAACGCTTCCCATTCACTTCTATTGCTTTCTTCAGGTGGAAAACACCTGAAGAAAGGTCATGTCGCTTCTTTTTCTCTGCGAGCAGAAAAAAAAAAAAAAGGCTAGCAGTCTACATAGACTAACATTGTATAGAGGAGGATTATGACGTGGATTCCGCTGCCAAAATCCTCCTCCATGTCCCCGTGTGAACTAGCCCGAAGATTACCAGATCGGACCATGGAAGAAGGCACCAGATCATCGAGTACAAGTGAGTATTTTTTTTTTCACCTCCATTTGCCTAATAAAAAAAATAACATATTAGCCTGGACCACCCCTTTAAAAAGGACCTTTCACCATATCCGGGCACAGGCAGTTCTATATACTGCCAGAAAGCTGACAGTGCGCTGAATTCAGCGCACTGTCGGCTTTCCCGATCCGTGCCCGGTGTAAAGCGCTATCGGTCCCGGTACCGTAGCGCTTTACAGTCAGAAGGGCGTTTCTGACCATTAGCCAGAGACGTCCTTCTGCCTCGCGGCGCCAATCGCGCTGTGCTGTGGAGCGGGGAGGAACGCCCCCTCCCTCTCCTGATAATGCTCGTCTATGGACGAGCTGTGTGAGCAGAGGGAGGGGGCGTTCCTCCCCGCTCCACAGCACAGCGCGATTGGTGCCGCGAGGCAGAAGGACGTCTCTGGCTAATGGTCAGAAACGCCCTTCTGACCATAGAAGAGCTACGGTACCGGACTGTAAGCTCTTCACACCGGGCACAGATCGGGAAAGCCGACAGTGCGCTGAATTCAGCGCACTGTCAGCTTTCTGGCAGTATATAACACTGCCTGTGCCCAGATATGGTGAAAGGTCCTCTTTAAACTTACATTTGGTCCTCGTTCTGAATATTTGGCCCCTCCGCTTTACAAGCTGGTTCCAACACTGGGTCACCTGATCCTCACCTGCCACCCTCTTCTTTCTTCTCACTTCTCTCCATGTACCCTTGTATTTGATGGGGGGCTGGCATATATACTTATTGTAATAGCAAAAGCCAAACCCCTTCTTTGTTCTGCATCAGCAATGAGTGACAAAGGGGCTGGCTCTCTGCTATTACATAAAGTGAGTTTTCCAGCCCCCACAATGTACCTCATGCAAGAGAACAAGGAGAAGAGGGAGTCAGGCAGGGACAGCACCATGGATCAGCGAGGTTAGGTGACTGCCTATTGTGCTACTTTGCTATCTATCACTGGGGCATTATGCTGTGTTAGGAGACTATTGGGGCTTTATACTGTGGGGCTTTTAGGTATTTTGAAATGACACCAATTTTTTTTGTACTAAAAAATTCTTAGTGGAGTGAAATTTTAAAAAAAATTCTGTGGATTGGTCAGTTTTCTACTACTTTAACTTTAAAAAATAAGTTTAGATTTAAACTTTAAAAATAAAAAAAAAAATTGTCCCCACAGTGTATTATACCGTGTGGAGCAATAAGGATAATTATTATACTGTGTGGGGTCAATAAGGAAAATTACACTGTTAGGGGGAATTAACGGCGCATTATACAGTGTGGGCGACACTAATAGGGCTTTATACTGTGTGAGGGGCACTGTAATCTCTTATGGGAACAAATGGTGCCTTAGTGCCCTCCCACAGACAGTATAATGATTTTCTCTCACAAAGTATAAAATGCTATAAAACTACTTACCTCCTGACCACTGTCCTTAATGCATTACTATAGCAGCTTCAGTGATTGGTAATCGTCCTGCTGCCTGCACAGAAGTTTGGACAGCTGGTGGCCACGACCCCCATTCAGATGCAGTCCGCCATCTGAACTATCTCCTCCCCTACCCTGATTTGGCTAATTGGTGGGAGACAAGGAAGGAGGAGGCTGTGCAGACACACAGCGCCTCTCCTGATCATTAAGCAACTCTGGACATTAAGCAACTTTGGACGATAAGACATAGGGACTTAGTAACAAGGATTTTCCTTAGTCTGAAAAATATGGTATGTTTGTTTATTTTCATAAGTAAAATATTGAATTTGTGTGTTGTTTTCATATATTAAAATTTTTGTGTTTCTTCTTACATTTTTTAAATTTTTTTTTACTTTGATTTTTAGTCCTGCAAAAGGACTCAAGCACGTAACCATTTGCTCTCTAAGGGCTCATTCACATCTGCGCCCGGTCTCCGTTCATGCAGGTTTCCGTTTCCTGCACAAAACTGGCTGTGAATGCTGGTGAGCGCTTTATGCTCTCTGCCGTGAAACCGTTTTTTTTTAAATCGGACATTAGAGTCGGACATGCAGTACTCTGTGTCTGGTTTTAAAAAAACGGTTTTGCGGCGGAGAGCATAAAACGCTCACCGGCGCACACGGCCGGACCCGGTCTGATAGCTTTCCGTCTTCTGCATGCAGAAAAAGGAAAGCTCAGAACGGACTCCGGGCGCTAGTGTGAACCAAGCGTAAGGTCAGTTGCAGACGACTATGCTGCAATCAACAGACTGTGAATTAACAGCATAAGCGGCACATTGGGATGTCCCACATGTGCCGCCCATGTATGGGCTGTGCTCAGGGGTGAACCTGCGTTTTTCGCCGCCCGAGGCGGACGACAGAAAGCCGGAGGGGGCGGGGTGGAGCGAAGGGGGGCGGGGCGGAGCGGCATTAGCAGGCAGAGAGCAGGCAGGGAGAGGACCTGCTCTCTGCCTGAGCGTGAGGGGAGGCTGCTGATGCAGCGCTGCATCCACAGGGCCTCCCCAATCCACCGCTCGGTGACGGTGACGCTAAGCCAGTCCAGGACAGCTTGTCCTGGACTGGCTTAGGTAAGCAAAAATGCCGCCCCCCCCGGGGCCCTTGGCATAGCACCGCCTGAAGCGGTCGCTTCAGGTTGCCTCATGGGAGGTGCGGCGCTGGCTGTGCTTCTGCAGCTACTTTCATGAAATGAATAGGATCCACAGAAGCAAGGACTGCAAAATAGGACAGGAACAAGAAAGAATAGAAAAGAATGTGCCAGTGTGCTATCCATGAAATACATGGATAGCACACTGACCACAGCCACGGTCGTCTGAAAGGGGCTAAGGTAGGGTTCACATCTGCATTGGAGTCTTCTTGGAGATTCTGTCACAGATACTGATGAAAATCGTCAGATACAAAAGTCCTGCATAGAGGATTACAGTCAATGGGATCTACCAGTCTCTATGTGTAACCGCTGGTGTGTTGGTCTGGCTCTCCAAAAGAAAGCCTGGTGTTAGTGTGAACCTAGCATCATACAATAAAATGCATAATTTCTGCAAAGCATGATATTGTAGTTTTCGTGGTCTACTAGTACAAGTTGACTACAGCTTGCAGCTCCCATGACAATCAAATGGATCCCCCTATCAAGGTTGAAGGTTACTGATTGGTAAGAGATCTGTGCATATGGCTAGTATACCACCCTTTACTGCTCCATATACTGTATACATCACATATAACGTTATCCCCAGTCATATCTGGACAAGTCTCGTCATTACAAGACATAGCTCTGATAACAGCACTATAAAAAGCGCCTTCTCAAATTTTATCTACCGCATATAACCAAAGAATGTTCTTAGGGGGCGTTCACACTACCGTCGGTATCCGACAGGTAGTGTCCGCTCCTAGTGTCCATTCAAAATCTCGCACGGACATTAGGAGTGGACACTAGCTGTGTCCGTGACACTTGTCATTCACTTAAATGGGCATCGGGTGCGTTCTTTTGCACTCCGTGCCCTTCCTTCACTGTCCGCAAGTAAAGATGTCCGACTTTTCAAGCGGACAGAAAAACCTGACACGTCAGGCTTGAAAAGTCGGACATCTTTACATGCGGACAGTGAAGGAAGGGCACAGAGTGCAAAAGAACGCACCCGATCGCTATTTAAGTGAATGACAAATGCCACGGACACAGCTAGTGTCTGCTCCTAATGTCCGTGCGAGATTTTGAACGGACACTAGGAGCGGACACTACCTGTCGGACACTGATGGTAGTGTGAACGCCCCCTTACTGAATAAAATCAAGCAGAGATTCTGAAAAACGCATTGAATTTATACAAAATGTACAAAAATGTTACCAAACAAGAGTGTTTCTGAGAATCACAGGTCACATAAGTCAGGAAGTGTTAAATCTAATCAAATAGATAATTTAGCCTGGATTCATCTGCAACACTTGAACAGAACAATGAGACATTGACACCTAAAGTATGGAACAATGACACACTGACACTTGTGGTACAAGTCAATGACAAGCTGTCATATGGGGTAAAGACAATGACACACTGTTACTTATGATACAGGACAATGACCCTGACACTTGGGGCATGAGACAATGACATACTAACACTTTCGGTTAAGACAATGACACATTGATACATGCGGTACAGGACAATACCACTGATATTGGGCACAAGATACACCGACACTTGGGGTTAATGACACTGATACTTGAGTTACAGGAAAATATAACAACTGGGTGACTTTGTGGTGAAGGGGTCTAGGGTTAAAGTAATTATGATACTTCTATAGTAACTAATGTAACATCTGCTAGTTGCTTGTTTGTTGGGGGTCTGCGTACCTGTTTCTGTTTTAATGTTATCTTGTTAAAAATCTAAAATACCGTATTTTCTGGCATATAAGACAACTGGGCATATAAGACAACCCCCAAACTTTTCCAGTTAAAATATAGAGTTTGGGATATTCTCACCGTATAAGACTATCCCTCTTCTGTGGGGTACCTCTTTTTAATGCATACTTACCCCTTGGCATACTCTTTAATGCTTTTTTATTTGCTTTCCAGTCCCGAATAGAGAGTTTTGAATACCTTGCTCTCATAGGAATGAATGGAAGTGGCCGAACACCAAGGGCTTAAACGCCGCCGCCGCTTCCATTCATTCCTATGGAGCGAGGTATTCGAAACTATAGTTTCGAATACTATTCGCTCATCTCTAGTACTGAATGATCTTATGTAAAGGAGGATTCACACTACTGCAGCTGTCCGTCCTGGGATTTCCGTCCTAAACCCCGTAGAAACTGGACAGCCAGCGGTCTGCTTTACAACCCATTCATTCTGTACATTACTATCGCAGCTGGTCATAGACTAGCCGCGATTGTAGTATTGCTATGACAGACCTGGGAGCCTTCACTAGGCTCCCGTCTGTCACCGGAACAGGTCGGTTCCTGTGACCTCGCCGCGCAGGAGCCGGCCTGCAACTTTAAAGGTATGGGGCCGCGTGGGAACGGCCCCGGGGGTGTTTTTACACTTTGTGGACGGGAGGGGGGTTAAGTTTTAATGCCTGGAATCAGAGTGCATTCTGATTGCGGGCATTAACATCGGCCTCCGCGTATAGCGGAGACCCGGTTACTATGGCGATCGCTCTGCAGCAGAGTGGTCGCCATTAGCTTTACATACCCGGTGGATGCCGTGGAAGCCGGGGCTGCAGCATCACTCCACTCCTGCCGTTGCAAGAAGCCAGCGGCGGCAGGAAGGTTGCGATCCCGCTCCTCCACCCCCTGCCCCACTATATACCCAGCGTATAAGATGACCCCCAACTTTTCAAAAAAGTTTTGGAGTTTAAAAATCGTCTTATATGCCGGAAAATATGGTAAATAAATCCATTAAAAAATTTAAAAAAATAAGCACAAAAGACTCCTAACATTCATGATCAATGGATTAATAAAAATAAATACCACAACAATGACAATTGGGGTACAGGGCAAATTAGACGCTGACATATGGAGTGCAGGGAAATAGTACTCTGATTCTTGTGGGACAAGGACACACTATTATTTGGGGCACAGGACAAATATACAATGACACTTGGTTACATGACAATGACACACTGACACATGGGGAACAAGACAATGATACACTGATATTTTGGGTCAGCCCTGGCACACTGACCTGAGAAAAAAAAAACTGAGACTTGCCTTGTGGGTTGCAGAACTCCTCTAGAAGAAAAGCCACTCCTAGAAGAACTTCCTCACCAAAAAGAAGCAGTACTTGCATTCAAGAACGCACTCACCTCTACAAAGCAGGTCTACTTCACCACACTTATATCTGCCCTATCCAGCAACCCCAAACAGCTATTCACTACCTTCAACTCCCTCCTCCAGTGCCCCCTCCGACATCACTTATCTCAGCTGATGGCTTTGCCTCTTATTTTAAAAGTAAAATTGATACCGTCAGAGACAGTCTCACCCTACACCCCGGCAACCCCTCTACCCAACTGCTCACTGCTCCTCATCCTTTACCTGTTTCTCCACCATCACTGATGAAAAGCTCTCCACCCTAATCTCCAAATCCCACCTCACCTCCTGCGCACTTAACCCAATCCAGTCACATCTTATCCCCATGACTGAAGTCATTACTCCAGCCCTAACCCATTTCTTCAACCTATCCCTAACCAATGGATCCTTCCCCTCCGCTTTCAAATATGCCAGCATCACTCCTATACTTAAAAACCGTCCCTCGACCCGTCCTCTCCAGTCAACTATCATCCCATCTCACTGCTCCCGTACGACTCAAAGCTGCTTGAGCAACATGTCTACATCGAACTATCCTCCTGTCTCTCGTTTAACTTACTCTTTGACAGACTACAGTCAGACTTCAGACCCCATCACTCCACAGAAATTGCCCTAGCCAAAGTTACCAATGACCTTCTAACCGCCAAAGCCAAGTGTCACTACTCTGTCCTGCTCCTCCTTGACCTCTCCTCTGCCTTTGACACAGTCAACCATTCCCACTTGTTACAAATGCTCTCATCCCTTGGTATCTCAGACCTGGCCCTTTCCTGGATTTCCTCATACCTCACCGACCGCACATTCATATTCTCCCACTTGCAAACCAACTCGCCATGCCATCTTTCTGTAGGTGTTACGCAAGGCTCCATCCTAGGACCCCTACTGTTCTCCATCTACATCCTCGGTCTTGGCCAACTCATAGAATCTCATAGTTTTCTATACCATTGCTATGCTGATGATACCCAAATATACCTCTCTGGACCAGACATTACCTGTCTGTTGGCCAAGGTTCCAGAGCGCCTAGTGGCTGTACCCTCCTTTCTCTCCTCCCGCTTTCTCAAATTCAACATGGAGAAAACAGAGTTCATAATCTTTGCCGCACTCCATACGGCCCCTCTACGTGACCCATCTATCAGAGTTAATGGAACCACGCTTACCCTTGTCCCACGGGTCTGCTGCCTCGAGATAACCCTGGACTCTGCCTTATCCTTCAAATCATACTGTACATAGAAACCCTCAACACCTCCTTCCGCCTCGAACTCAAGAACATCCATCGAATTCACTGCTTCCTCCCCCCTGAAACCATAAAGATGCTAGTTCATACCCTCATTATTTCCCGCTTAGACTACTGTAATGCCCTTTTCCATGGCCTCCCAGTAAATACTCTTGCCCCCCTCCAGTCCACTTTAAACTGTGCTGTTTGCCTAATACACCTCTCCCCTCGTTCTTCATTGACTGCTCCCCTTTGCCAATCCCTTCACTGGTTACCCATTTTCCAGCAAATAGAGTTTAAAATACTAACGCTGACTTACAAAGCCATCCACAACCTGTTCCCTCCAAATATCTCTGACCTAATCTCCCACTACCTGCCTACACGTAACCTCAGATCCTCCAAAGACCTCCTACTCCGCTCTGTTCTTATCTGCTCTAAACACAACCGTCTCCAAGACTTCTCCCCTGCATCCTCCATACTCAGGAACTCCTTACCAAGACACATAAGACTGAACCCCACAATCACAGGCTTCAAGAAGGCCCTGTAGACTCCCCTATTCAGGAAGGCCTACAATCTCCAATAACACTACTGTCACCATAGCACCATCTGAACTGTCTCCCCCTCTCACCTTCTGTTTCTATCCCTCATCCCTCAGATTGTAAGCGGGCAGGGTCCTCTATCCCACTGTGCCAGTCAGTCACTGTTAGTATTATATTTGTTTTATATATTTTGTGTACCTTATGTAAACCCCTCAAATGTAAAGCACCATGGAATTAATATAATGTACAACATCATGAAATTACTTTAATAATGTACAGCAACATGGAATTAATGGTGCTATATAAATAATAATAATACTAGTCAGAGAACAGGTGTTACAAAACATTTTGCAGGTATTCGAAGGAGACCATAACCACCGTCTCCAGTTGCTGCAGAAAGCTGACACATTTTTATGAAGTAACTGAATGAGAAGAAGCTGGACTTCAGATTTACGTGCAAGAATGACTGACACAAGAATATGTAAGACATCTCCCCCCCTTATTGTGCTGCCCTCAGTGGCGGGAAATGTGTGTGGGGGCTTTTGGCGGAGTGACACTTCTCTCTTCTAGTCTGCTATTTATCACCTTAAACAGCTGTTTGCCACATGAAGAGAATGCGACAGTATGTGACATTCAACAAATGCTAGAAAGAAGGTGGCAGTCCTTCTCATTGTCCCCACTACAGCTTTATGAAAGGAATCCAGGACAGGATGACAGCTGCTGAGAATGGGCTGTAGAGGATGTGACACAGTGGATGGACAGTACTTAACCTCTTCCGCTACTAAGTCTGGTATGGAGACAACCAGCACTATGCATAGTACTCCCATCATCCTCTATTCTGCTCCTAGACTAAAGGATCATCAGGTACTAACATCAGCATGGGAGGATCTTCATCTGTGATTGGTTAATTATACAGGGAATTCCCTTTCTGCAGAAACAGCAGTAGTAAAGGTGTTATAGCACATCCGTGTTCTATGAAAGCACACAGGTGTTCTGCTGTTTTTGATCAGCATCATTGTCACTGGTGTAAAAACAGTACATGCCTTCAAGCAAGTAACAAGAGCACCCTAAGTAAATGGCACTTGTAATGAGTCAGGTGGTCTCTAGCTTGATAAAACATCAACCTTAATTTGTCACCTATCACACATTGTGCTGCTCTGCCATGAATATGACAGATACAGTACACATCAGGTATCCATAAAATCTAAACGTGATGAGAGGTCCCTGGAATAATAGGGGTTAAAACGAGAGTGGTGGTAACTAGAGATGAGCGAGTATATTCGATCGAATACCTCCCCTCCATAGATATTGGTGTAAAAAAAAAAAAGGCGCCAGGGAAGGTTGGAGGGGAATCGAATATTTCCCGCGTTTACCGCATGGTATTCGACCGAGTACACCAATAACTATGCAGTGGAGGTATTCGATCGAATACTACTCGCTCATCTCTAGTGGTAACATCAATGAGAATTCAGCCTAGCTATCCACTAGAGAGCAAGGTAACTTGACATCTCTGAGAATGTTGTTGATCCTTTCACTAGAAAGCAGTAGTGACATCACTGAGCATGCAGCCTATCTATTTGCTATAGTGACATCACAGAGGTTGCAACCTGTTCACTAGAAGACAGTAAAAACACTATCACTAACATACTGTATATCTGTTTACTAGAGATCACTGGTGACGTAACTGAGAAAGCAGCCTATCGGTTCACTAGACATTAGTGATGATGACATCACAGAAGATGTAGAAGGCAGTGACATCAGTAACATTGTCATCTATCTATTAGAGATCACTGCTTATAAGGGCAGTAACATCACTGAGCATGTCGCATAATCATTCGCAGATATTGTTACTTCCCCCTCACATCTGTATATTATGAGGGGCAGAGCCTGATGTGTAGGATTTGGTGCCACTGTCAGGGCTTGGTGTGTTTGCATTACTGTGTGTCCTGCTCCTGTGCTGGGATCGATATGGCGCTCGGCTAATCATCCTCTGTCCCCAGCACATCACTCATCAGGCCGCAGTGGACACTGAGTAATCACGCTCATTACACAAAGTATCAGAACAAACTGCAGATCCCAAGGGCAGTCGGTGGTTGGGTTGTACTTAGCTGCCTCCTGCTTCAAACCTGACTTCTTCCTCTTTTTTTTCACCTTCAGTTGTTTGCCGCACCCCACCCCATTACTCTTCCCCATGCTTAATTCTCTAGGCCCATGTAAAGAGCTCAGACATCTCAGACAGAGGACAAGAAACACATTTGTTCAATTAACCCATACAGAGTCTGTCACAACAGGAGAAATTCCTATCCAATACCAGAGTCACTGACAAAACGTGAGCAATTTTCAGACACCCTGGCTTGCTTCTCAAGAGTCCCAAATCCAGAGGGGCAGTCCTAGTTATGCCATCCTCCCAATCTCAACATGTCCTGACAGCTGTGAGGACTCAAAAACCATTGCTACAGTGTAATAAATTACAATAAAGTTCAGTACAGTAGCATAGTACAGTACAATATAGTGTGATAAAGTATAGTAGAGAAAAGAATAGTATACTATAGTATATTACCAGCAGCGTAACTTATGGGGTAGCAGCGGTAGTGGCTGCCACAGGGCCCAGGACATTAAGGGGACCCAGCAGGCCCCTGATGTTTTTTTTTTAAATAGGCCGTTACCTGCTGGGGTAACTTCAGCATGTAACGGGTCCTATTTACTTTCCGATTCTCGCCCCTGTTCATGGCCACCTGCACTTCCCCTTCTTCAGCTGTGAGCAATGGGGTATAATACTGTGTGAAGCGGCCACTATGGGGCATAATATTGTATGCAGGGGCCACTATGAGGCATAATACTGTGTGCAGGGGCCACTATTGGGCATAATAGTGTATACAGTAATGCAATTTGTGCCAGGGGGAAAGTCAGTCGGGGTCGGGGGCCTCATGTCAAAAGTTGGCAGGTATGTGATGATTATCCCCTGGAGAGGTCATCAGTATGCAAAATTATGTGGGAGCAAGAAGAAAGTATGTGGTGACTGCACTGTGATATGGAGAAAAAATTTCTGTAGAATGGGGGTGGTAAATGAACACTAAGGGGCACATTTCTTAAAACTGGTGTATCATATGCCACTCTTGATAAATGGAACAACTGATGCAGGGACCAAGAGATTTATGAACAGGCTGTGGTGCCAGAATGGAAATCTACACCAGGTAGGAACTGGCGTAGATATTCCTTCTAATTCACACCAGCAAACTGGTATGAGTTTTATTGAACCTCTCTGATTTCTGCCCCACACTTGCAGAATATGAAGTGTGAGGCAAAGATCATGGCTTGACACAAGAAGGGGCTTTGCTCCATATTTGTTTTATTCCTCAGTTTTCTGGTTTAGAGGGATTGATAAATTTCCCCCTATATGCTGTATTTTATCTGGGCAAGGTTCCCACACAGTATAATATGCTCCACAGTTGCCCCATATATTATAATATGCTCCACAGTGGCCCTCACGCGGTATTAAATGCTCCATAGTGGCCTCCACACAGTGAAATATGCTTCAAAGTGACCACCACACAGAATAATACGGTCCACAGTGGCCCCCACACAGTATAATATGCTCAACAGTGGCCCCCACACAATATAATATGCACCCCACAGAGGCCCCACACAATAGCCACTTTAGGTGAACCCCAAGAAATTCGACAAATACTTGTGAGGTTCTGCCCTCTGCTACAGTGCTATTATTATACTCTGGGGTCACCTCAGACCCCAGAGTATAATAAGTAGAGGCTCAGAGGAAGTGATTAAAAATATCAAACACATACTCACTTTGACTCACTTCTCTTGGGAATCCTAGCTCTCTGCAGCATCTTCTTCAGTCCTCTGCTGCTTGTGACTGAGGTGTAAGCTTCAGTTGTAACTGCTGGGCCTGTGATTGGGGTGCACCGATGTTATCATACCGTCACGCCCTATGTGACTGATGAGGCCCTATCACAGGCCCCAGTAGTGATGTCTGGGATGCGTGACCTCAGTCACAGTGTAGAAGAGCCCAGGAGAGAATGCTGAGGACTATCAGAAGCTCAGGAGAGGTAATAAGAAGTATTTATTATTTTTAGTCATCTCCCCTTGGCAGGCTATTGCATCTATTGCTGGGCCCCTTTCCTTTATCAATATGTATAGTGGTTGGGGAACCAGGCTTTCCCCAACTGCTATCATGGTGGTCCGGGGCCCTGGCCATCTGCAGCTAGCTCCAGGCCCCATACCCTTCCACCCCTATATGTGTATATTGCGCTATAGTTATCATTAAAAAAATATAATTAATAACTGTAATGCCTCTACTGTGGAGCCTTTGTATTTTGTATTATTATTTTATTATCTATGCTGCTGTAATACAGTGAATTTTTCCATAGTGGGACTATTAAAGGATTATCTATCTATCTATCTATCTATCTATCTATCTATCTATCATTACGCCCCTGTAAGTGCATATATTTGTATGTGCATGTTTAAGACTATAGTTCACAAATTTCAGTGTAGTCTCTATTGGTGACTCTGCCGCAGAAACCGCCAAAAATCGGCAGAGAGAAAACTCCTGCATGGAGGACTTTTCTCTCTGCTGCTTTCAGTATGAAAACAGTGGACACCCGTTTTCAGCGAGTAACCACTATTTTAGCAGTCCGGCTCGCCAGACAGAGAGAATGGTGCAGAAGTAAACATAGCCTCAGGCTTAGTCCACAACTGTGTTGGAGTCTCCATACGAAACTGCTGCAGATTTGGCTTAAAATCATCAGAGAGGAAAGTTCTGCAAGCAGGACTTCTCTCTCTGCTGGTTTCAGTATAAAATCTGCAGAAACCTGGAGCACACTGTTATAGTTTATGGAGTCGGTGGATTTCCACATGTAACTGCTTTTTAAGTGGAAAGGATTTCCTTGTTTCAGGTCCCCATGTGGTGTGAACCTAGTGTTAGCAATAGTAATCCATTGTATGGCAGTAAGGCAGTATAAGTATCTGTGTTTCTAGGAAACGACCAAAGTTTGATATGGTTTTTGTCCTTTCCACTATTTTCTCTCTTTGCTTGGGAGGTACAGTATGCCCTCTGGTGGTCAAGAGTCTTCAAAAATCTGCTGCAACTTTGAGCAAAAAATTTGATTTCAGCCAGGATGCTCAAAGAATAGAGGTTTATCTGGAGACAGTTGGGACATTGGGCATATATATTACATGTAATTTTCTGAGTACAGCTGCATACCTCCCAACCATCCCGGACTCAGCAGGGAGTCGTGTCCCATGGTCCCAGTCAGCGGGGAATATAAGTCCCTAAGAGGATGCAGACAGGGTCGGACTGGCCCACCGGTGTACCGGTGAATCCCCCGGTGGGCCCCAGGCCCCGACTGTTAGGGCTAGTTCACACGGGGACATGGACGCTGATTTTGACAGCGGATTTCGCGGCCAAATCAGCGTCCATACAATGTATCCCTATGTGAACTGCTCGCTTTTTTTTTTCTGCTAGCGAGCTAGCAGAAAAAGAAGCGACATGACCTATCTTTCGGGCGGAAGCCGCTCGCGATGAGCCGCGGCTTCCGCCCAGCCGCAGCACCCTCCATGTCGGCTCATTCATTTGAGCCGACAGCGGAGGTGAAAGCCGCGACCGCGATGGTCGCGGCGGGAGCAGTTCACATAGTGTGGACATTGTATGGACGCTGATTTGGCCGCAAAATCTGCTGTCAAAATCAGCGTCCATGTCCCCGTGTGAACTAGCCCTAAAATCCTCATTTTACTAATGCAGATACATTGGTCGGGGCCCCCAATCGAGCACCTGACCAATGCATCTGCAGTTGCCTCAGAACACAGGGGCCGCCATTAGCTGATGCTGCACATAGTGTCCTCCCGATAAATAGGGAAAGTATATACCGGAGGACACGTGTGCAGCTTCAGCTATAATGGCTGCTCGTACTCCTGTCACTGAGCTGCTGCTCTCCTGTGAGGACTTGCTGTGCTGCCCGCACTTCCTGCTTCCCTCCCCTCACAGTGAGTCGTCTCTCACATCGGATCGTGTGGGGAAGACAGGAGCAGTCTCATGCAATGCTGTGCTCTTCTGGAAAATGTAAGTATATCCTTTTGGTAAAATCTGTCTATGTATATATGTGTACATTTGTGTACTGTATGTGTGTTGTATATTGTGTGAGTACTGTATCTTTGTATACAGGTATGTATACAGGTATGTATACAGTATACTACAATAATGTTTATGGGTGAGTGTATGTATGTATATATGTGAGTATATATAGTATTCATACATTCATATAAGTATATATATGACACATATGGTATCAGGGGCGTAACTACCATAGAGGCAGCGGAGGCGGCTGCCACAGGGCCCGGGCCATTAGGGGGCCTGGTGACAGCCGCTACCGCTGCGTTTTTTTTTTTTTTTTAATAGGCTGTTACGGGCCCTATTCACTTGCCGATCCTGGCTGGGCTGGGATCGGTAAGTGACACTGCGGGTCCCACAAATACCATCATTATACTCGGGGGTCTTTGCAGACCCCCGAGTATAATGATCGGCGGATCGGGAGAGGTAAGGGAACATAACAAACAGTGTTACTTACCTCTCCACGATCCTGCCAGGCATCCTTCCTGACGTCTCTGACGTCACATGAACCCGGCCTGCGTCCCGGATCATGTGACGTCTGACGTCATTTCAGAAGGACGGCAGCAGACAAGACAGCGTTGGAGTCGGGGACAGGTAAGAAACAGTAATTTTTTATGTTTTTATTCCCCCGGGTCTCCGATTATTATACTCTGGGGTCTGAAAAGACCCCAGAGTATAATAACTGTTTATGGGTGTCCACAGTGGGACATAATACTGTGTGCAGGGGCCACTATGGGGATGATACTGTGTACAGGGGCCACTATGGGGGATGATACTGTGTACAGGGGCCACTATGGGGGATGATACTGTGTGCAGGGGCCACTATGGGACATAATACTGTGTGCAGGGGCCACTATGGGGGATAATACTGTGTACAGGGGCCACTATGGGGGATAATACTGTGTGCAGGGGCCACTATGGGACATAATACTGTGTGCAGGGGCCACTATGGGGCATAATACTGTGTGCAGGGGCCACTATGGGGGATGATACTGTGTGCAGGGTCCACTATGGGGCATAATACTGTGTGCAGGGGCCACTATGGGGCATAATACTGTGTGCAGGGGCCACTATGGGGGATGATACTGTGTGCAGGGGCCAGTAAGGGACATAATACTGTGTGCAGGGGCCACTATGGGCTATAATACTGTGTGCAGGGGACACTTTTGGGGATGATACTTTGTGCAGGGGCCAGTAAGGGACATAATACTGTGTGCAGGGGCCACTATGGGAGATAATACCGTGTTCAGGGGCCACTATGGGGGATAATACTGTGTGCAGGGGCCACTATGGGGGATAATACTGTGTGTAGGTGCCACTATGGGGGATAATACTGTGTGCAGGGGCCACTATGGGGGATAATACTGTGTGCAGGGGCCACTATGGGGTATAATACTGTGTGCAGGGGCCACTAAGGGTCATAATACTGTGTGCAGGGGCCATTATAGGGGAAAATACTGTGTGCAGGGGCCACTATGGGGGATAATACTGTGTGCAGGGGCCACTAAGGGTCATAATACTGTGTGCAGGGGCCATTATAGGGGAAAATACTGTGTGCAGGGGCCACTATGGGGTATAATACTGTGTGCAGGGGCCACTATGGGGGATAATACTGTGTGCAGGGGCCATTATAGGGGAAAATACTGTGTGCCCCCATAGATTAGATTTCCACGCGGTCTCTGTACGGAACATGTGGACAGGGAAGTAGATCATGAAGTACTTTTCTGTCCGCATGTTCCGTGTGGACACCGCACGGAAAGCACACGGACTCCATTTTAATCTATGGGGTCCATGTGCTTTCACAGCACACCGCTTGCTAATGCATTCAGTAGTCTGTTCGGGGGCCACCATGCAGACTCCCCAAATGGATTACTGAACGCAGATGTGAACCAGGCCTGAGTGTGTAGGTATATAGTGTGTGCAATCCCATCCACACATTGCAGAAAAATACATGCAGTAGAGGTGTAAAAAAAAAAAAAAAAAAAGTATACTCACCTGTCCCCAGCACCCCGTTGTCCCCACCTGTGTCTGTTCGGTCTCACGGTCTCATTTCTGGAAATTCTTTACCTAACTAGTCTCAGCGATCACATGAGGTGCAGGACTCCCAGCAAGGAGGCGCCAGTACGAGACTGAATGGACACTGGCAGCGCACAACGGAGTAACGGGGACAGATGAGTATGCTTTTTTATTTATTTGTTTTTTATTTTACACTTCCCACCCGGGACATGAGTTGCTCCAATTCCTGGACAACCACTTTAAGGGCTAGTTCACACGGGGAAGTTGGCAGTGGATTTTGAGGTGGAATCCGCCTCAAAATCCGCTGCCAAAAATGACTCCCAATGACTTCAATGGGAGCTGCTCGCTTCTTTTTTCCGCTACCTAGTAGCGGAAAAAAGAAGTGAGCTGCCCTATCTTGCCGCAGATTCCGCGGCTGAATCAATCTCAGCATCCGCGGCGCGAGGCTCCGGCCCATTCATTTGGGTCTAATCCGGAGCGGAATGCCACGACGGGATGCCTGGCATCTGCGACGGAATGTTCACACGCAGAGTTCATGTATCTCTGTGTGAACTAGCTGTAAAGGATTTATTCATATTTCTAATATTGATGGTCTGTCCTCAGGATAGACCATCAATATTACATCTACGATGATACAACAGCCAGGACCTCTGCAGATCAGCCTTTTCCAGGACCAAGCAGCTACAGGGAATAGTAGCATTTCTAGGAGCCGCGCTGTTCACTTGCCATAGAAGGTGTAGCAATACATTTAGGTAGTGCACATGGTATAGTGGGTGAGCAGCATGGCTCCCGACATGTTATTACCTTTAGACGTCGTGTTTTGGTACCGCTGATCTGCATGGTCCTGGCGGTGGGCCCCTAGAAACAATTCCACTGGTGGGCCCTAGACACCCTAGTCCGACCCTGGATGCAGATGAGTTGAATACAGTGGTGAAGCAGGAGTGGACAGACCCTGCCTCACCACTGTGCCCCTGTCTGCTCCGGCTCTGGGAGCTGTAAGCGCAATGTGATGATGTCACTCACATCACGCCTGCAACTCCATGAACAGTCCGGGAGAAGAGAACTCAGACAGGGGCAGCTGGAGGGGGTGCACCAATAGAGAGACTTTATACTGTGGGGTTAATTTGAGGAGAACATTATAATGTGGGGGCATACAATATTAGGTTCAATGTAGACGCATTAGGAGAAACGAGTGAGAATGGGCGGAGTCAATTTAGAAGTAGTTGGAGCTAAATTTGCTGCGCCGCACATTTTGTCCCTCTGTACTTTGAAAGTTAGAAGATACGGAGCTGGGATGTGGAGTGCACATCTTGACGTAATGGGAGTGCATACAGTGTGTACATCTGGATACAGCCGTAATATTGGGTGTATTCAGAGTACAGGGATCTTGGTACAGCCAGGGTGTGATGAGTACATATTGTTTGCAGGTTTCTGGGTACAGTCTGGATTTGGGTTCTGTATAGTGCACAGGTATCAGAGTGCTAACAAAACAAAGGATTTACACATTGTAGAGGTAGGTATCTGAGAACAGTCATGATGTGGCTTGTATATACTGTTAAAATTTGGGTACATTAAGATGTGGGGTGCACACAGTAAACAGGCGTCTGGGTACAGTCAGGAGGTGACATTTTAAATTATGGCGTGATATAAGAGCTGGAGAACTGTTGTTGCATGGTGTCTGGGTGCCATCTAGTGGACCCTGCTATCCTTGCCACTCTACTTCGTTACCAGGCATAGAACATATACAAGATACGCAACAGCCTCAGCCTCGAGGTGTGGCTATCAGGTAGAACATTATACTGAAACACAACCCATCAGTGAAGACAACAATCAGATCCCACCAAATCAGGACAATAAAATGGCATCCAACCAATCTGATCCACCATCAGTCACTGCAGACTCTACAACAAACACCAAAAGGGTCAAAACTGCCTGTCAACTCCACCATGTCCTTCAACATAATGACCACAACATTTGCAGCACTGCCCACAGCACTACCAGATATAGTAAAATATTGACAGTGACATTTGTAGAAATGAGACACGAATATAACTAGGACTGCTATGAGAGATACAAATTATCAGGGTGTGCCGTGTAAAAGCCATTTAATATTTTGGATTCTTGTGTGAGATGCATATTACCTGAGGTGGACATTGTGCACATGAACTCCCATACAGCCACATACAGAAGCAGGGGTTATGAAGTGACCTTACTAGACTGCTCCTTAGGGCACACATTGCCCTATCAGATATCTGCACCCTATTGAGTTCTAATTGAATTTTGAAAGCCTTTGGTTCTATGGACGAGATGTAGAATATGGAGAGATAATATTAAACAACTGTAATAACCACATCCAGGCATGCCGCCAATTACATTGCTGCCTGTTTAATGCCCCTCTTCATCTGCCAACGTTTAACATAAAAATCACTGATACTCACCTCTACTTGCTCCCCTGCTGTGCAATCTGTAGTCTCTTGTCCCGCAGTTCAAGGAGCTGCAGGCACGATGTGAGCGACTTCATCACATAGCGCTTCCAGCTCCTGAAGCCGGAGCATGCAGAGGGAATCCGGGACTGTCCCGCAGAATCCAGAACGGTTGGGAGGTAGGCATAGAGGATGGGGACCTGATGCAGATCTTGAGTTGGTACCTATGAACATCAGGCACTGCTTTATCTATCCTCACTGCCAGCTGTGACAACTAGCACCATCCCCCAGTAACTCCTGCATACCTAACTCAGCTATATAGTGCAACCCAAGTCACATGCAGCCCCTATCCATACCCCGCCTTAAAGGGATATTCCCATCTCAAGCATCCTATCTATACTATTAACTGAAGTAAATTCAAGAGTTTTCCCACATTCATTGCTTAAGCAATGCTGCTTTGTTTCCCTGCTATGTTAGAGTATTTCTCCCATTGTTTACACTGCGTTTCCTTGGTGCACCAGGTTTGAGGGATGAGTCACTACTCACTGGGGGCTAAGATCTCTCACTGTTATCTGGCTATAATGGGGTCCTTCGGGTGCCTGTTGGATGTTCTTTTTAACTAGACACTTTAGACAGACACTGCGACAAACTCTCTGAACGGAGGCGCAGACGGAGATATAAGCCCAGTATAATGTACCTTGTTGTTAAATAATTTTCTGGGTGTCATACTACAATCAGCCACTAGAGGGAGGACACCATCCAGATAGCTCTTTATGCTTCTTCCCTCACTATAAAGTTTCATCTTATTTGTAAGCTCTCATATCCCAACCTGTCCTGTGATGTGTCTCAGAGCTTCACTGGAGTCCAGTCTAACCTTAACCAAAGTGTTAAAGAGTAGAGATGAGCGAACACTAAAATGTTCGAGGTTCGAAATTCGATTCGAACAGCCGCTCAATGTTCGTGTGTTCGAACGGGTTTCGAACCCCATTATAGTCTATGGGGAACAGATACTCGTTAAGGGGGAAACCCAAATCCGTGTCTGGAGGGTCACCAAGTCCACTATGACACCCCAGGAAATGATGCCAACACCTCTGGAATGACACTGGGACAGCAGGGGAAGCATGTCTGGGGGCATCTAACACACCAAAGACCCTCTATTACCCCAACATCACAGCCTAACAACTACACACTTTACACACTCAATACCACCTCTCTGACAGTAGGAAAACACCTTGAAACATGTGTATTTGGCACTTGCAGTGAGGAGAGCTTGTCACCAGCAGTGAATTTGGCCCTTGTAGTAAGTTGAGGTTGGCACCAACATTTGTTTTGAAAATCAGGGTGGATTGAGCCTCTAACCAGCAGAGTTTGGGCAAATTCATGGTGGAGGGAGCCTCTAAAAACCCCAGTTTGGACCAATTCATGGTGGAGGGAGCCTCTAACCAGCCCAGTTTGGGCAAATTCATGGTGGAGGGAGCCTCTAAAAAACCCAGTTTGGACCAATTCATGGTGGAGGGAGCCTCTAACCAGCCCAGTTTGGGCAAATTCATGGTGGAGGGAGCCTCTAACCAGCCCAGTTTGGACCAATTAATGGTGGAGGGAGCCTCTAACCAGCCCAGTTTGGACCAATTAATGGTGGAGGGAGCCTCTAACCACCCCAGTTTGGACCAATTCATGGTGGAGGGAGCCTCTAAACAGCCCAGTTTGGGCAAATTCATGGTGGAGGGAGCCTCTAAAAAACCCAGTTTGGACCAATTCATGGTGGAGGGAGCCTCTAACCAGCCCAGTTTGGACCAATTAATGGTGGAGGGAGCCTCTAAACAGCCAAGTTTGGACCAATTCATGGTGGAGGGAGCCTCTAAAAACCCCAGTTTGGACCAATTCATGGTGGAGGGAGCCTCTAACCAGCCCAGTTTGGGCAAATTCATGGTGGAGGGAGCCTCTAAACAGCCCAGTTTGGGCAAATTCATGGTGGAGGGAGCCTCTAACCAGCCCAGTTTGGACCAATTAATGGTGGAGGGAGCCTCTAACCAGCCCAGTTTGGACCAATTAATGGTGGAGGGAGCCTCTAACCACCCCAGTTTGGACCAATTCATGGTGGAGGGAGCCTCTAACCAGCCCAGTTTGGACCAATTCATGGTGGAGGGAGCCTCTAAAAAACCCAGTTTGGACCAATTCATGGTGGAGGGAGCCTCTAAACAGCCCAGTTTGGGCAAATTCATGGTGGAGGGAGCCTCTAAAAACCCCAGTTTGGACCAATTCATGGTGGAGGGAGCCTCTAACCAGCCCAGTTTGGGCAAATTCATGGTGGAGGGAGCCTCTAAAAAACCCAGTTTGGACCAATTCATGGTGGAGGGAGCCTCTAACCAGCCCAGTTTGGGCAAATTCATGGTGGAGGGAGCCTCTAACCAGCCCAGTTTGGACCAATTAATGGTGGAGGGAGCCTCTAACCAGCCCAGTTTGGACCAATTAATGGTGGAGGGAGCCTCTAACCACCCCAGTTTGGACCAATTCATGGTGGAGGGAGCCTCTAAACAGCCCAGTTTGGGCAAATTCATGGTGGAGGGAGCCTCTAAAAAACCCAGTTTGGACCAATTCATGGTGGAGGGAGCCTCTAAACAGCCAAGTTTGGACCAATTCATGGTGAAGGGAGCCTCTAAAAACCCGTTTGGACCAATTCATGGTGGAGGGAGCCTCTAACCAGCCCAGTTTGGGCAAATTCATGGTGGAGGGAGCCTCTAAACAGCCCAGTTTGGGCAAATTCATGGTGGAGGGAGCCTCTAACCAGCCCAGTTTGGACCAATTAATGGTGGAGGGAGCCTCTAACCAGCCCAGTTTGGACCAATTAATGGTGGAGGGAGCCTCTAACCACCCCAGTTTGGACCAATTCATGGTGGAGGGAGCCTCTAAACAGCCAAGTTTGGACCAATTCATGGTGGAGGGAGCCTCTAAAAACCCCAGTTTGGACCAATTCATGGTGGAGGGAGCCTCTAACCAGCCCAGTTTGGACCAATTAATGGTGGAGGGAGCCTCTAAACAGCCAAGTTTTGGGAAATTCATGGTGGAGGGAGCCTCTAACCAGCCCAGTTTGGACCAATTCATGGTGGAGGGAGCCTCTAAACAGCCCAGTTTGGGCAAATTCATGGTGGAGGGAGCCTCTAAAAAACCCAGTTTGGACCAATTCATGGTGGAGGGAGCCTCTAACCAGCCCAGTTTGGACCAATTAATGGTGGAGGGAGCCTCTAACCAGCCCAGTTTGGACCAATTAATGGTGGAGGGAGCCTCTAACCACCCCAGTTTGGACCAATTCATGGTGGAGGGAGCCTCTAAACAGCCAAGTTTGGACCAATTCATGGTGGAGGGAGCCTCTAAAAACCCCAGTTTGGACCAATTCATGGTGGAGGGAGCCTCTAACCAGCCCAGTTTGGGCAAATTCATGGTGGAGGGAGCCTCTAAACAGCCCAGTTTGGGCAAATTCATGGTGGAGGGAGCCTCTAAAAAACCCAGTTTGGACCAATTCATGGTGGAGGGAGCCTCTAACCAGCCCAGTTTGGACCAATTAATGGTGGAGGGAGCCTCTAAACAGCCAAGTTTGGACCAATTCATGGTGGAGGGAGCCTCTAAAAACCCCAGTTTGGACCAATTCATGGTGGAGGGAGCCTCTAACCAGCCCAGTTTGGGCAAATTCATGGTGGAGGGAGCCTCTAAACAGCCCAGTTTGGGCAAATTCATGGTGGAGGGAGCCTCTAACCAGCCCAGTTTGGACCAATTAATGGTGGAGGGAGCCTCTAACCAGCCCAGTTTGGACCAATTAATGGTGGAGGGAGCCTCTAACCAGCCCAGTTTGGACCAATTAATGGTGGAGGGAGCCTCTAACCACCCCAGTTTGGATCAATTCATGGTGGAGGGAGCCTCTAACCAGCCCAGTTTGGACCAATTCATGGTGGAGGGAGCCTCTAAAAAACCCAGTTTGGACCAATTCATGGTGGAGGGAGCCTCTAAACAGCCCAGTTTGGGCAAATTCATGGTGGAGGGAGCCTCTAAACAGCCCAGTTTGGGCAAATTCATGGTGGAGGGAGCCTCTAACCAGCCCAGTTTGGACCAATTAATGGTGGAGGGAGCCTCTAACCAGCCCAGTTTGGACCAATTCATGGTGGAGGGAGCCTCTAAACAGCCCAGTTTTGGCAAATTCATGGTGGAAGGAGCCTCTAACCAGCAGAGTTGTGGGAAAGCAGGGTGGAGGGAGCCTCTAACCAGCAGAGTTGGTGGAAATCAGGGTGGAGGGAGCCTCTAACCAGCAGAGTTGGGGGAAATCATGTTGGAGGGAGCCTAGTATTAGCAGAATTGTGCAACGCTTATGGTGGATGAGTATGAGGATGCGGAGGAATTGGAGAGGTTGAGTACAGACATGGAGTTTCATGTTGGGGTGCTTTACACAGGTGGGCACAAAAATGAAGGCTCTATCCAGTGGTGGTTCATTTTTATCAAAGTGAGCCGGTCGGCACTCTCAGCTGACAGACGGGTGCGCTTGTCAGTGATGATGCCACCGGCTGCACTGAACACCCTCTCAGATAGGACGCTGGCGGCAGGACAGGACAGCACCTCCAAGGCATATAGGGCAAGTTCAAGCCACAGGTCCAACTTCGACACCCAATACGTGTAGGGCGCAGAGGGGTCGGAGAGGACAGGGCTGTGGTCGGAAAGGTATTCCCGCAACATGCGCGTATACTTCTCACGCCTGGTGACACTAGGACCCTCCGTGGCGGCACTTTGGCGAGGGGGTGCCATCAAGGTGTCCCAGACCTTAGACAGTGTGCCCCTCGTTTGTGTGGACCGGTGAGAACTTGGTTGCCTACTGGAGGAACTGCCCTCCCTGCCGCCAACGTCACATGCTGGAAACATCTCCATCATATTCTGCACCAATTGCCTGTGGCAAGCATTGATGCGATTGGCCCTCCCCTCTACCGGAATAAAAGACGAGATGTTGTTTTTATACCCGGGGTCAAGGATAGCAAAGATCCAGTACTGGTTGTCCTCCATGATTTTGACAATACGCTTGTCGGTTGTAAAGCACCCCAACATGAACTCAGCCATGTCTGCCACAGTGTTAGTTGGCATGACTCCTCTGGCCCCACCGGAAAGTTCAATCTCCATTTCCTCCTCATCCTCCATGTCTACCCATCCGCGCTGCAACAATGGGACGATTCGAAGTTGCCCGGAAGCCTCCTGTATCACCATCACATCATCGGACAACTCTTCTTCCTCCTCCTCCTCCTCCTCCTCCTCCATTAAACGCAGTGAAGCGGACAGATGTGTGGACCTACTCTCCAGCTGTGACGGATCGGATGCTATCCCTAACTCCTCTGTGTGATCTGAGTTATCCCTGATGTCAATCAGGGATTCTCTCAGAACACACAAGAGCGGGATTGTAAGGCTCACCATCGCATCCTCAGAGCTCACCCTCCTTGTGGACTCCTCAAAGACCCGTAGGATGTCACAAAGGTCTCTCATCCATGGCCACTCATGGATGTGAAACTGAGGCAGCTGACTTTGTGGCACCCTAGGGTTTTGTAGCTGGTATTCCATCAAAGGTCTCTGCTGCTCAACCACTCTATTCAACATCTGAAACGTTGAGTTCCAGCGTGTGGGGACGTCGCACAAAAGCCGGTGTTGTGGCACATGCAGGCGTTGCTGGAGAGATTTTAAGCTAGCAGCGGCTACTGTCGACTTGCGAAAGTGGGCGCACATGCGCCGCACTTTCACCAGTAGCTCTGGAACATTGGGGTAGCTCTTTAGGAAACGTTGCACCACTAGGTTGAAGACGTGGGCCAGGCATGGAACATGTTGGAGTCCGGCAAGCTCCAGAGCTGCTACCAGGTTCCGGCCGTTATCACAAACGACCATGCCTGGGCCCAGGTGCAGCGGCTCAAACCATATTGCCGTCTCATCGAGGAGGGCATCCCTCACCTCGGAGGCAGTGTGCTGTCTGTCCCCCAAGCTGATCAGCTTCAGCACAGCCTGCTGACGTCTACCAACGCCAGTGCTGCAACGTTTCCAACTCGTAGCTGGGGTCAATCTAACAGCGGAGGAGGAGGCGGTGGCGGAGGAGGAGGCGGTGGCGGAGGAGGAGGCGGTAGAGGAGGAGGGGGGTGTTCTTCTCGTGTCCCTGCCAGGAATGTTAGGCGGGGAGACGAGGTACACCGGGCCAGTTTGGGAAGCAGTCCCAGCCTCAACTACATTCACCCAGTGTGCCGTCAGTGAAATGTAGCGTCCCTGTCCGCATGCACTTGTCCACGCGTCGGTGGTCAAGTGGACCTTTGTGCAAAGCGCGGAACTAAGGGCCCGCCTGATGTTGAGTGACACGTGCTGGTGCAAGGCGGGGACGGCACACCGGGAGAAGTAGTGACGGCTAGGGACGGCATAGCGAGGTGCCGCAGTTGCCATCAGGTCCAGGAAGGCGGGAGTTTCAACAAGCCGGAACGCCAACATCTCCTGGGCCAGCAGTTTAGCGATGTTGGCGTTCAAGGCTTGCGCGTGTGGGTGGTTAGCAGTGTATTTCTGCCGCCGCTCCAATGTCTGAGAGATGGTGGGTTGTTGTAAAGAAACGCCTGATGGTGCCTTTGATGGTGCAGGAGAAGGAGATAAGACAGGACCAGGGGAGGATGAGGTAGAAGTCAACAAAGTGGCGGAGGCAGATGAAGTGGTGTCCTGGCTCATCCTCTGGAGTGCATCGCCAGCACAGTCAGCAGTGGCAGTGGCAGAGGCAGAGGCAGTGGCAGAGGCAGTGGCAGTGGCGTGAACGGCAGGCGGCCTTTGTCCTGCCGTTGCTGCCTGCCACTGATTCCAGTGCTTGGATTCCAAATGACGGCGCATTGAAGTGGTGGACAGGTTGCTCTTCTCAGAGCCCCTAATCAATTTCGAGAGGCAAATTGTGCAGACAACACTATATCTGTCCTCGGCGCATTCCTTGAAAAAACTCCACACCTTCGAGAAACGTGCCCTCGAGGTGGGAGTTTTTCGGGGCTGGGTACGAACTGGAACATCTTGGGAGATTCCGGGTGTGGCCTGGCTTCGCCTAAGCTGCTGACCTCTGCCTCTGCCTCTAGCTACCCTTTTTGGTGCTGCACCTGCCTCAACATCCACACTACTTTCCCCGCTTGACATCCCCCCTGTCCAGGTCGGGTCAGTGTCCTCATCATCCACCACTTCCTCTTCCAACTCCTGTCTCATCTCCTCCTCCCGCACAATGCGCCGGTCAACTGGATGCCCTGACGGCAACTGCGTCACATCATCGTCCATGAGGGTGGGTTGCTGGTCATCCACCACCAAATCGAACGGAGATGGAGGAGACTCTAGTGTTTGAGCATCTGGACACAGATGCTCCTCTGTTAGGTTCGTGGAATCGTGACGTGGAGAGGCAGGTTGAGGGACAATGAAAGGAGCGGAGAACAGCTCTGGGGAGCAGGGACAGTTTGGGTTATTGTTCTGTAAAGCTTCGGAATTTTGGGAGGAAGGAAGACAAGACTGTTGGGTAATAGGAGGAGAGGAGGCAGAGTCTGACTGGCTGCTGGACAATGTGCTGTAAGCGTTCTCTGACAGCCATTGCAAGACCTGTTCCTGGTTCTCGGGCCTACTAAGGTTTGTACCCTGCAGTTTAGTTAATGTGGCAAGCAACCCTGGCACTGTGGAGTGGCGCAATGCTTGCTGCCCCACAGGAGTAGGCACGGGACGCCCTGTGGCTTCACTGCTACCTTGCTCCCCAGAACCATTCCCCCGACCTCGCCCACGGCCTCGTCCACGTCCCTTTCCGGGAGCCTTGCGCATTTTGAATTCCTAGTTAGAAATTGGCACTGTATACCAGTAGTAAAAATTGTGGGTGCACGTAACCCCAATATATTCTTTGAATTCCCAGTCAGACACTGGCACTATATGGCAGTAGCAAGAAATGAGGGTATTTGTATTCCCAATATACTCTTTAAATTCCCAGTCAGACAATGGCACTGTATACCAGTAGTAAAAATTGTGGGTGCACGTAACCCCAATATATTCTTTGAATTCCCAGTCAGAAACTGGCACTATATGGCAGTAGCAAGAAATGAGGGTATTTGTATTCCCAATATACTCTTTGAATTCCCAGTCAGACAATGGCACTGTATACCAGTAGTAAAAATTGTGGGTGCACGTAACCCCAATATATTCTTTGAATTACCAGTCAGAAACTGGCACTATATGGCAGTAGCAAGAAATGAGGGTATTTATAACCCCAATATATTCTTTGAATTCCCAGTCAGACAATGGCACTGTATACCAGTAGTAAAAATTGTGGGTGCACGTAACCCCAATATATTCTTTGAATTCCCAGTCAGAAACTGGCACTATATGGCAGTAGCAAGAAATGAGGGTATTTATAACCCCAATATATTCTTTGAATTCCCAGTCAGACAATGGCACTGTATACCAGTAGTAAAAATTGTGGGTGCACGTAACCCCAATATATTCTTTGAATTCCCAGTCAGAAACTGGCACTATATGGCAGTAGCAAGAAATGAGGGTATTTGTATTCCCAATATACTCTTTGAATTCCCAGTCAGACAATGGCACTGTATACCAGTAGTAAAAATTGTGGGTGCACGTAACCCCAATATATTCTTTGAATTA
Source organism: Leptodactylus fuscus (assembly GCF_031893055.1). Classification (NCBI taxonomy): domain Eukaryota; kingdom Metazoa; phylum Chordata; class Amphibia; order Anura; family Leptodactylidae; genus Leptodactylus; species Leptodactylus fuscus. The sequence goes on from NC_134270.1 coordinate 66,790,305, forward strand.
CCAGTCAGAAACTGGCACTATATGGCAGTAGCAAGAAATGAGGGTATTTATAACCCCAATATATTCTTTGAATTCCCAGTCAGACAATGGCACTGTATACCAGTAGTAAAAATTGTGGGTGCACGTAACCCCAATATATTCTTTGAATTCCCAGTCAGAAACTGGCACTATATGGCAGTAGCAAGAAATGAGGGTATTTGTATTCCCAATATACTCTTTGAATTCCCAGTCAGACAATGGCACTGTATACCAGTAGTAAAAATTGTGGGTGCACGTAACCCCAATATATTCTTTGAATTACCAGTCAGAAACTGGCACTATATGGCAGTAGCAAGAAATGAGGGTATTTATAACCCCAATATATTCTTTGAATTCCCAGTCAGACAATGGCACTGTATACCAGTAGTAAAAATTGTGGGTGCACGTAACCCCAATATATTCTTTGAATTCCCAGTCAGAAACTGGCACTATATGGCAGTAGCAAGAAATGAGGGTATTTGTATTCCCAATATACTCTTTGAATTCCCAGTCAGACAATGGCACTGTATACCAGTAGTAAAAATTGTGGGTGCACGTAACCCCAATATATTCTTTGAATTACCAGTCAGAAACTGGCACTATATGGCAGTAGCAAGAAATGAGGGTATTTATAACCCCAATATATTCTTTGAATTCCCAGTCAGACAATGGCACTGTATACCAGTAGTAAAAATTGTGGGTGCACGTAACCCCAATATATTCTTTGAATTCCCAGTCAGAAACTGGCACTATATGGCAGTAGCAAGAAATGAGGGTATTTGTATTCCCAATATACTCTTTGAATTCCCAGTCAGACAATGGCACTGTATACCAGTAGTAAAAATTGTGGGTGCACGTAACCCCAATATATTCTTTGAATTACCAGTCAGAAACTGGCACTATATGGCAGTAGCAAGAAATGAGGGTATTTATAACCCCAATATATTCTTTGAATTCCCAGTCAGACAATGGCACTGTATACCAGTAGTAAAAATTGTGGGTGCACGTAACCCCAATATATTCTTTGAATTCCCAGTCAGAAACTGGCACTATATGGCAGTAGCAAGAAATGAGGGTATTTGTATTCCCAATATACTCTTTGAATTCCCAGTCAGACAATGGCACTGTATACCAGTAGTAAAAATTGTGGGTGCACGTAACCCCAATATATTCTTTGAATTACCAGTCAGAAACTGGCACTATATGGCAGTAGCAAGAAATGAGGGTATTTATAACCCCAATATATTCTTTGAATTCCCAGTCAGACAATGGCACTGTATACCAGTAGTAAAAATTGTGGGTGCACGTAACCCCAATATATTCTTTGAATTCCCAGTCAGAAACTGGCACTATATGGCAGTAGCAAGAAATGAGGGTATTTGTATTCCCAATATACTCTTTGAATTCCCAGTCAGACAATGGCACTGTATACCAGTAGTAAAAATTGTGGGTGCACGTAACCCCAATATATTCTTTGAATTACCAGTCAGAAACTGGCACTATATGGCAGTAGCAAGAAATGAGGGTATTTATAACCCCAATATATTCTTTGAATTCCCAGTCAGACAATGGCACTGTATACCAGTAGTAAAAATTGTGGGTGCACGTAACCCCAATATATTCTTTGAATTCCCAGTCAGAAACTGGCACTATATGGCAGTAGCAAGAAATGAGGGTATTTGTATTCCCAATATACTCTTTGAATTCCCAGTCAGACAATGGCACTGTATACCAGTAGTAAAAATTGTGGGTGCACGTAACCCCAATATATTCTTTGAATTACCAGTCAGAAACTGGCACTATATGGCAGTAGCAAGAAATGAGGGTATTTATAACCCCAATATATTCTTTGAATTCCCAGTCAGACAATGGCACTGTATACCAGTAGTAAAAATTGTGGGTGCACGTAACCCCAATATATTCTTTGAATTACCAGTCAGAAACTGGCACTATATGGCAGTAGCAAGAAATGAGGGTATTTGTATTCCCAATATACTCTTTGAATTCCCAGTCAGACAATGGCACTGTATACCAGTAGTAAAAATTGTGGGTGCACGTAACCCCAATATATTCTTTGAATTACCAGTCAGAAACTGGCACTATATGGCAGTAGCAAGAAATGAGGGTATTTGTATTCCCAATATACTCTTTGAATTCCCAGTCAAACAATGGCACTGTATACCAGTAGTAAAAATTGTGGGTGCACGTAACCCCAATATATTCTTTGAATTACCAGTCAGAAACTGGCACTATATGGCAGTAGCAAGAAATGAGGGTATTTATAACCCCAATATATTCTTTGAATTCCCAGTCAGACAATGGCACTGTATACCAGTAGTAAAAATTGTGGGTGCACGTAACCCCAATATATTCTTTGAATTACCAGTCAGAAACTGGCACTATATGGCAGTAGCAAGAAATGAGGGTATTTGTATTCCCAATATACTCTTTGAATTCCCAGTCAGACAATGGCACTGTATACCAGTAGTAAAAATTGTGGGTGCACGTAACCCCAATATATTCTTTGAATTACCAGTCAGAAACTGGCACTATATGGCAGTAGCAAGAAATGAGGGTATTTATAACCCCAATATATTCTTTGAATTCCCAGTCAGACAATGGCACTGTATACCAGTAGTAAAAATTGTGGGTGCACGTAACCCCAATATATTCTTTGAATTCCCAGTCAGACACTGGCACTATATGGCAGTAGCAAGAAATGAGGGTATTTGTATTCCCAATATATTCTTTGAATTCCCAGTCAGACAATGGCACTGTATACCAGTAGTAAAAATTGTGGGTGCACGTAACCCCAATATATTCTTTGAATTCCCAGTCAGACACTGGCACTATATGGCAGTAGCAAGAAATGAGGGTATTTGTATTCCCAATATATTCTTTGAATTCCCAGTCAGACAATGGCACTGTATACCAGTAGTAAAAATTGTGGGTGCACGTAACCCCAATATATTCTTTGAATTACCAGTCAGAAACTGGCACTATATGGCAGTAGCAAGAAATGAGGGTATTTGTATTCCCAATATATTCTTTGAATTCCCAGTCAGACAATGGCACTGTATACCAGTAGTAAAAATTGTGGGTGCACGTAACCCCAATATATTCTTTGAATTCCCAGTCAGACACTGGCACTATATGGCAGTAGCAAGAAATGAGGGTATTTGTATTCCCAATATATTCTTTGAATTCCCAGTCAGACAATGGCACTGTATACCAGTAGTAAAAATTGTGGGTGTATATAGCCCCAATTCTATTGCTAGGGGACTTGCAGGGTATTTCTGGGGTGAAGGTGGGGGGGCACACCGTTGGAACGGGTATCGGGGTATATATCGGGTATACGGGAATACACTGACAGTGTATTCCATTCAGGATCCTGGGAAAGCTGGGTTGCGGCGATTGAGCCCGTCAGTGCCACGTTACACTGACAAGCTTCTCCCTGGAATTTAGCTCTTACAAGAGCTGTTGGTTGTCTTCTCCTTCCTATCCTAGCCTGTCCCTGCCTACCCAGAATCTAAGCCCTAGCTAGCTGGACGGAAACCTCCGTCCTCGGTGAATTGCAAGCTCAGAATGACGCGAACCTGGGCGGCGCTGTTCTTTTAAATTAGAGGTCACATGTATTCGGCAGCCAATGGGTTTTGCCTACTTTTTTCAACGTCACCGGTGTCGTAGTTCCTGTCCCACCTACCCTGCGCTGTTATTGGAGCAAAAAAGGCGCCAGGGAAGGTGGGAGGGGAATCGAGTAATGGCGCACTTTACCACGCGGTGTTCGATTCGATTCGAACATGCCGAACAGCCTAATATCCGATCGAACATGAGTTCGATAGAACACTGTTCGCTCATCTCTATTAAAGAGGGCAGCTGATGAGGACAAGTGATCATTGTTCTCAATCTGACACCTGGCCATGGACGGTGCAGAAGTGCTCAGCTCTATATTCTATGCCACAAAAAAACTGGCTCCTGGCAATCTGCATCACTTACTGTGCAGAGAAACCTCTATACATGGGTGTAGTCATGGTAAACAGTTTGGCTTGGGCCACCCAGGGGTGAACCTGCCCCTTTCGCCGCCCGAGGCGAACTACAGAAAGCCACCCACCCCTCCCCGGGAGGAGGGGACGGAGCAGAGCGTGAAGGGGGGCGGGGCGAAGCAAAGGGGGCGGGCTTAGCGGCGTTTGCAGAGAGAGAGCAGGCAGGGAGAGGACCTGCTCTCTGCCTGAGCGTGAGGGGAGGCCGCTGGAGCAGCGCTGCTCCAGGGGCCTCCCCAATCCACCGCTCTGTGCTAAGCCAGTCCAGGACAGCTTGTCCTGGACTGGCTTAGGTAATCAACAATGCCGCTCTCCCTGGGGCCCTGACATAGCGCCGCCTGAAGCGGTCGCTTCAGGTCGCCTCATGGGAGGTGCGGCACTGCGGCCACCCTACACGCAATCTTGGACCCTGTCACACCAATGGCCCCCCGACACATCCTGCCCAACAGAAAAAACTAAATCCATTCAGGAAATATTTTTTATTCCATTAAGTGTATTATCATTTATATAGACCCTCCCGTTACCCCCTTTTAATTCAGACTTCCCTCATCCCATTTCAAAACAAACCCCCAATTTCATTACATACCCTCCTCTCCCAGTTCAATACATTTAAAGGGGTTGTCCCATCACAAGGATCCTATCTATACTGCTTGTTAATGTGGATGTAAGACTTTTCCTAAATACACTGCTTCAGCAAAACTGCTTTGTTTGTCCACTATCTTACTTTATTCAATTCATTGTTGACACAGCCCTTGACTTATCTGCTCAAAAGTGAAGTGATGTATCTGCTGCTCTCAGGGGGGAGGGAGGAGGGGCTAAGTGCACGGGAGCCAGCCTGTGTTTCTAGCTGTTCCTGTGTCTACACCACATGACCTACCTCCCTGCACTCAGATAGGGGAGAGGAGCTGCTTTCATTTCTGAACGTCTTCTGTTCTCCCAGTTACCAGGCTAGCTAATTCAATTGTGTTCATTATGGCAGAGACAGGCAGTCTCTGTATGTAACACAGAATGGAGTTGCTCCTGCCTGTACTTCATAGTCCAATATTGTGCATATAGTGTTGTTTAAGGACCTTTGATGACATCACAGGCCCTTCAGCCTATGCGGTGGGCGGAACTACATAATAATTCAGGGGCGGAGCTAAACAGCAGGTTGCATGTGAAACCCCGCCCACCAAATGATGCAAGAAACCAGGTAGAAAGAATTTTTTACAGCAGTGAAGACTGGTGAGTATGCGACGTGGGAATACCCCTTTAATACAGAAATCCCTCACTTAATTTGAAAACAGAAAACTCCCCATTTCATTACAGACCATCCACCACTATTTCAAAGAAAACCCTCCATTGCATTATAGACCCTCCTGACCTCCTGCAGAGGTAGCAATTACTATCAGACCCTGGATCCTCACAGGACCTAAGACCTTTCTAAAACATAGACAGACAGTATTATAGGTAGCCCATGTTAAAGTGTACATAACCTTTCCAACAACTTTTGATTTTCTTACAATATTCGAGTCATTAATAAATTTTGTATTATACTTTGTTAACAAATTTTGTCTCCTTTCTGTGAAATCCTGCATTGTTTCACCCTTTCCCTTGTTTCTGTATTAAGAGCTGTTTCTGCTTCTCTGCAACCAAGTGCGACCGCTGCGATCCTTAAAGCTACTTCACTGCCTCTATATACAGTATAGTATACACATGCTGTGTCTCTCACTCTCTCCTTATGTATTTTATATGTTAACACACTGTATATACACTATATAGAAAAAATATCAGGACACCTGAGGTTCAGTCTGCCTTGCCCTCTGTGTCTTCCTAACTCCTACCTCCCATCCCATAGGCATTGCTTCCTATTAAATCTTTGGTTTTGTTCTTTTCTCTTTGCTATACTCCCCCCACCCCCACTTTGCTGTACTTGTTGTTGTCCATTGGGGTGATTATGCCCCTCCCTTTTTTTCTTTTCTTTCCTTATTGACATGATGCATATTTATATTTGTTTTTGTTATTGGATTTTATTATCACGTTTCTCCAAAAATAAGACAGGGTCTTACGGTATATTACTTTTTTGCTCTAAAAGATGGGTTAGGACTTATTTTCAGGGGATATCTTATTTTTTTCCATGAACAACAATCCTCTCACCAGACTCTCTAACACCCAAAACAATTTAGAGTTGGCAAGTGTTAATGGTGGATGGGCTCTCATACACAGATCTGCGTCACTCCTGCCTCAGGCTCCTTGCTATTGCTTCACCATTCCACTGCAGCCAAGTGTAGCAGTTGGCTCACCCTGGTCACCGGAGGCAGCCATAATGTAGTCATGCCAGCGGGACCACCCAATGTGTGTATGTGTAACCAGCACTACCATTAGTCAACCCTTATTGTTGTCGAGAACTCTCTCCCTAGTGCCAGCTTGTTCAGATAGAGAAGAGCATTTCTGAAACTAGGCACTGATGTTAGATGAGAGGGTGTGCCATGCAGCCTCCATTTTAGTTCATCCCATAGGCATTTGAAGGAATTTATGGACCTTTCTTTGTGCACTGGAGCATAGCTATGCTAGAACCAGAAAAGCCCTTCCCCAAACTGTTCCTATAAAGCTGGAAGCATCCAGTTGTCCAAAATGTCTTGGTTGCTAAAGCATTTAGATTTCCCTTCACTGGAACGAAGGGGCCTGGGCCTACTACTGTAAAACAGCCCCATAGCATTATTCCTCTTCCCACGAAATGTTACAGTTGGCACAATACAGTCAGGCAGGTAGATTTCTTCTGACATTTGCCAAAACCAGACTCATCCACCAGACTGTCAGATAAAGAAGTGATTCCTCACCCCACAGTGTATGTTTCCATTGCTTCAGATTCAGTGGTGGCGTGCTTTATACCACTCCATCCGAAACATGGCATTTTGTTTGGTGATATACGTAAGGCCTGCATGCCATGAAGATCTTGGGGTACAGTCTTTGTACTGATAAAAGGGATTGTTTAAGATTTTATCATTTTATGGCCTATCCTTAGTATAGGTTATAAATATATAATTCACTGTGTGTGTGCAGGTGTGTAGCAGTTAGCTACATGCTCTGTATAGTGGCTGGTTGCCAGTACTGAAGATTAGCTCCCACTGCAGTCAATGGGAACTGAGCTGCAGTACCAGGGCCCAGCTTCTATACAGTGATGGAAGCCATTTTCTTCCAGCCTTGAGTACAGCTTGTCAATGTGAAGGCCACCTGTCATATCCTAAGAATAGGCCATAAAAAAGAAATTCTCGGAAATCCCTTTAATGTCTAATGGTATGGACATTTTAATAATTGCCCCATATAGACTAGAAGCGAGGCTGAAGCACATAGTTACCTCATAATACCTGTACTGACCAGAATGCCTTCAATAGTAATAGTCAACAGTGTCCTATCGAAAATAATTGTCTAGCACATTGAGTGCCATCATAATACATCCAATATTAACTGTTCCCACACAGTGCCCTCCAAAGGATTTGTGAAAGTAATAGTACGAATTGTAATACTCTTTTACAATAATAATATAATGATAATACTGACCTAACTTTGTTTCCCGCCTTCCCTGTGGTCCAGCCTGCCTCGTATGAAGACCTGCTTTCTTGTAGGCCGCAAGCCTAAAGTGTTCTGAGGCCTATAAGGGTAAACAGCAAGACACAGAGCCAATGGCGCCTGAGCTCCACTACAGTATTTAACATGGTACTTTGCTTGTTATCTATGTGTTGGTGTTGCCCATCTCTGCTGTACAATATATATATATATATATATATATATATATATATATATACTTCAGAAAGGACTTAGTGGAGCTCAGTGTGAACCAGGTGGCTGAGAAGAACTCTCAGTAAAGTTATCTTGCTCTCAGAAGATGGTCATGGTTCAAGAAGTGAGGTACTGCCCTGTATGTGGCCTAAGCTGTTTTGTTGTCTTCATTGCTGCATTCATTTACAAGCTGAATAAAGTACCATATATACTCAAGTATAAGCCGACCCAAATATAAGCGGAGGCCCCTAGTTTTACCACAAAAAACTGGGAAAACTTATTGACTTGAGTATAAGCCGAGGGGGGTGGGGTGGGGGGGTGGTTGGGGAATGCAGCAACTACTGGAAAATTTAAAAAATTAAAATGGTCGCAGTTTTTGGGTGCAGTACGTGCTGGGGAAGCAGAGGGGGTGTTTTGGTTGTCTGTCTGCCCCTTCCCTGAGCTTGAGGACTGTTTTCTCTTCCCCCACTTGGAATTCAGTCTGGCTGAATATAGGGTATCTGGAGGGCTCCTATTAACCCCTTCCCGACGGAACAGGAACACTGCAGATCCCTTATATTCAGTAGAGTGGGCACTGTCAGACACAGGGATACCTAATGTGTATGTGTTTCACAGTAATTTTCTACTTTTGTGTGTATTATAGGGAAAGGAGTGATTTAGAACTTTTATTTTTTTATTTATTTTTTTAATCTTTTTTTTTTTTTGCACTATTTTATGGGAGACTCTATACATTGATATTGTGGCTGGGCACAGATCCCCCCCCCCCCTCCTTAAAAAAAATACTTTTTTTTTTTTTTTTTTTTTTTTGCTGACTCGAGTATAGGCCGTGGGGGGGCTTTTTCAGCATACCTACTCGAGTATATACGGTAATTTCTTTTTGGATTGCCACTAGTTGCTATGTTTTTAATTTGCCACCCAGCACCCCAAAAAAACCCTGTTAATTCCAGGAAGCTGTTACCTATGATGGTAGTATTCTAAACTAACAATTGTCAATATATATATATCTATACACACACAGAAACACACAGACAGACAGAGACACACAAACACACACGCCAATTAGCTTTAACAACTGACTGGTAAAGTTAATACTAGAGATGAGCGAGTAGTGAAATATTCGAAAATTCGATTCGAGTAGTCCTCAATATTTGACTATTCGTTCGAATATCAAATCCCATTATAGTCTATGGGAAAAACATGCTCGTTTCAGGGAAACCAAAATTCGACCAATTGGAGTCACCAAGTCCACAATGACACTTCAGGAAATGATGCCAACACCTCTGGAATGCAACTGGGACAGCAGGGGAAGCATGCCTGGGGGCATCTAACAAGCCCAAGTCCCATTATTATTATTAATTATTATTATTATTATTATTATTATTGCTGCTGCTGCGACTACTGCTGATTCAGCCAGCCAATGCCTGTATACATTTTTTTTTCCCAATGCCTAAGTTGTCCTTCCTGTCCCACCTCCCCTGCATATAGAAATAAATTTCCTGCACTCAAATTAATGCTTCCAAAATATTGTGAACTTTTATTTACATCCGACAAAAACGTTTCGGTCATATACAGACCTTCTTCAGTTTGTCTTAAAAATACAAAAGAAATAACATAATATAAGTGATTCCATCTCATAAATATAGTATACAAACAATATACAAATAACATACAGACAATACTACACAACAATAATTGTTTGCTCATTTTATGGTGTTGCCCAGATGTGCACATGTCTTATACACCCTATACCTCTTGGGCTTTATATCTAACACCATTGATTGCCTTGTTGTGTAGTATTGTCTGTATGTTATTTGTATATTGTTTGTATACTATATTTATGAGATGGAATCACTTATATTATGTTATTTCTTTTGTATTTTTAAGACAAACTGAAGAAGGTCTGTATATGACCGAAACGTTTTTGTCGGATGTAAATAAAAGTTCACAATATTTTGGAAGCATTAATTTGAGTGCAGGAAATTTATTTCTATTTGCTATGGCTATGAGAAGCCTTTTCCTGGCACCAAACTTCTTGACCGAGTGACGGCACATTAAGATTTTAAAGGATTACCTCCCCTGCATAGTTATTGGTGTAAAAAAAGCACCAGGGAAGGTGGGAGAAGAATCGAATTTTTACTGCGTTTACTGCGTGGTAATCGACCAAGTACGAGTATTTCGAATACCGTAGTATTCGATCGAATAACTACTTGATCGAATACTACTCACTCATCTCTAGAGAATACCATTATTAAGTGATTACATGATTATCTTGTGACAATTGTACCTATCAAGATTCTGATGTATTAACCCCTTCCCACGACAGCCATTTTTCTATTTTCATTTTTTACCCCACCTTCTAAAATGCATAAGTTTTGAATTTTTCCATTTACAGTGCCATATGAGGGCTTAATTTTTGCAGGACAAATTGTACTATTTAGTATTTTGTACAATGTAAATCCCGTTTTTCGTCGGTATGCAAATAAGTTCTCTCGCAGCACTGGGGGAGGGCCCCAGTGTTCAAACGGCACTGGGGGCGTTCCCAATGCTGCAAGAGAAATTTCCAGCACCGCCTCCATCTTCTTCAGGAATGTCCTCTTCACACGTCTTCTTCTGGGGAAGGCTTCAAACTTCTAGGCCTCGGGCCTAGGGCAAAGCCGACTGTGCATGCCCACCAGCCACAAGAAAATGGTCGCTTACACAGTATTGTTAGTGGCCATTTTCTTGTGGCCGGCGGGCATGCGTAGTTGGCTTTGACATAGGCCCGAGGCCTAGAAGTTTGAAGCCTGCGCCAGAAGAAGACGCGTGAAGAGAACATTCCTGAAGAAGATGGAGGTGGCACTGGAGAGTTCTCTCGCAGCATTGGGGATGCCCCCAGTGCCGTTTGAACGCTGGGGCCCTCCCCCAGTGCTGCAAGAGAACTCATTTGAATACCGACGAAAACCAGGATTTATACCGAACGGCGGCGTGGGCAAAGTGGGCTGGCTCCAGGTTTGTATGGGTCCTTCAGCAACAGAGCCTTAGTGGGCCACCTTTGTAGAAACTCATGCACATTGCAGCAAAAAAAAAAAAACAACAACCAAAATTTGATGTT